>NC_090647.1:371098076-371698076 GCF_040937935.1 Hyperolius riggenbachi | reverse complement strand
CCATGCGTTTATAATACATGCTCCATGGGCTTGGATACAAAAGCATCCAAGCAGTAAGAGTTGCCGAGTTTCGGCACCCAGTATCATAAGCCATCTACAGATGACAAAGATGATCACTTGTTATAGCCTTGGGTGAAAATCTTGCATCAGTACAAGTGTCCCCAAATGTCACTGACATGGGCCATTGTTATCCCTGCAATAGGATGCTTTCTGTTTGTCCTAACTACTTAGGCTAGGTTCACACTTTATGCCAGATGCACAATGGTGCGTTCAGTCTATCCTGAATGGAAACGCTGTGCCCCATAAGTGTCTACTGAGTGGATCCACACTACTCACTGTTGTGCATATGGCTCACCGCTGCCCCCGCCATTTGAGTTCTCTACACGCTAACACAGTCACAGGGCTTGGGGACAAGCACCAGTAAAGCTCAGAGCCCTGGCAGAATAAGGCCATAATTGGATAGATCAATTGAAATCCTACCTAGAAACAGGGGGAATTTTCATTGATCCACCACTGAACCAATGAAAATCCTCCCTAGTGCTATGGAGTATTCCCATTGGTGCTCTGAAAACCAATGATAGTCCTATGGTTCTTGCCAGGACTCAAATTCCAGAACTTGTCTGTGAGCCCAGCAGTGGTCAGTCCACATAGAGGACACAAAAAGGACCAAAGATACAGAAGAAAGAAGAGTTGATCCAGATCGTAGGGGGGGGACAAAAAGCCTAGTGGGAACAGGTTCCATGAGCATCCACAGCCTATGCGTGCTCCAGAAAAATCTTGCCAGTCGGGAACTTGCTTTCCGCTCCTGCTCGATTTGTGTAAACAAATCCTAAGCTTAAAGGACAACTGTAGTGAGAGGTATGTGGAGGCTGACATTTATTTCCTTCTAAATACCAGTTGCCTGGCTGTCCTGCTGATCCTCTGCCTCTAATACTTTTAGCCACTGCCCCTGAACAGGCATGCAGCAGATAAGATGTTTGACATTGTCAGATCTGACAAGATTAGCTGCATGCTTGTTTCTGGTGTCATTCAGAAACCACTGCAGCTAAATAGACCAAAAGGGCTGCCAGACAACTGGTATTGTTTAAAAGGAAATAACTATGGCAGCCTCCATATCCCTCTCACTACAGTTGTCCTTTAACATAGGATACATTTATACATCTGATTCCACCCTGCTGGAGCAGAGCACTTTGGCTACTGCTCAGCAACCTGCTATATTCTATGTATGAGGGCCCATTTCCACTATGGCGAATTCGCATGCGTTTTTCGCATGCAAATTCGCATAGCAATACAAGTGAATGGGACTGTTTCCACTTGTCATGATTCCTTTGCGTTTTTCTGTGCAGAAAAAATTCGCATGGCAGAGCCATCAGAATTCGCATACCGCATACTGCTATGCGAATCGCATACAATGCATTTAATAGGAAATTCGCATGAGGTTTGGATATGCAAATTTTTATGCGAATTTTCATGCGAATTCGCATAGAAACAATGGAAAAGCACACCAGCACTGCCATGGTTAAATTCGCATACATCGTCATCTATGCGAGTTCGCATGAAAATACGCATGAAAATTCGCATAGAACCGCATGCGAATTTCGTATCTGCATGCGAATTTTTACCGCGGCGATTCGCACCGCACAAGTGGAAATGCAGCCTAAGGCCCTGTTCACTAACTTTCAAACAGCATGTCTGTATAGTGACTGCTCCTTAACATGTCACCAGTAAGCGTCACTAATTGCCTTCTCAGGAACACTTACTGGTTGTCAGTGCTAGACTATAGCACATAGCCATGCATTCCAGGTGCTTTTCCATTTATATATAGAGTGTAAAACCTAAAATGTCATCAGAGCAGCCACAAGGTGTGTGCTTCTCTCCCACAAGCTGTTGCTAAGTAACAAATATAAGAACAAACAGCAGTTTACAGGAATCTGATCTACAAACTACCATATGACAGAGTTGCCACCTACCCACCACACATATCCTTTCCTCCCAAGGCTTACCGGTATACAATTTATTTTTTTGAACGGTTCTTTTTTAATTTCCTTTTTGTAATTTAAATTATTCAGGAAAGCTAGTTATCTAATGGTTGCCATATACTGCTTTAAATTAGATATAGAAACGAGTGGTGGAAGATAGTAAATGGATATCTACTTAATAATTGTTTGCTAGATGCATGTTGGATTATTGTGGCTCCGAAATATTAACAAGCCAACACCTCATTGCATTCCAGCATTTCTAGAGGGAAGGGTTTCTGGCTTTCAGGGACAACAAAGGGATCATATTCAGCAGTGATGCATAGTGGTACACCTCATATGCTCACTCCAACCTGAATCACCACAAATACCTTCTGTTTTATGAAGACATTTCTGTTTTGCATAGAATTTTAGAAAGAGGGCTTTTAGTTGGTCCTTTTTAGCCCTTTGCACACTGCTAGGAGTTCGGTTTCACCCTGAGCTTCCTGGGCAATCTGTAACTCTAAACTCTATCACAGGTGATGACATCTTTAGTGTTCAACGTTCAAAATGTAAGCAGGGAGAGGAGTATTGTAAAATATTGCTTATGTAAAATATAAGCAATTGTATTTATCACCTCATTTTCAGCACAGCTCCTCTTCAAAAAGGACCACTGCATTGAAAAAAGCAAGCAGCTAAAGTGGTCCTTAACTTAGTACTTCCTCTTAAAAGATAAGCAACTGCATTATAACCTATACTTGTTACAGCTTATAGCGCTCCTTCAGAGATGGTGCTGTGTAGTTACTTTCTGGTTTGCTGCGAGCACAGAAAGAGTTAATCTCCAGAGTTTACATATTAGCAGAGACAGCTCGGAGCTCAAATTACACTAGCTCATTACTTAGGGCTCGTTTCCACTAGTGCGGCGTGCGTCTCGCAGATGCACGCCGGAACTGAGCGGGTGGGCGGGATCGCAGGCGAATCCCATGAGCCGTGCCATGCACGGCTATAGGATTCGCAGCCTCCGTCGTGAATTCTGTGGGCGGTACTGGCCGAATCGCTCCCGCAAGCGATTCGGCCGCGGCGCCGTAACCCCCTATGACAGAGTTTCCCCGTGCAATTCATGTGCGAGGAAACTCTGCGGAATCGCGGCGGAAACAGCGATAGTGGAAACGGGCCCTTACTGGAAAGGAAAAATTAGACAGGCTGTTCTCTATAAACACATGAAGGATGGGCACAGGGTGGATTGGTCTGTTCTCCTGTGCAAGAGTTTAGGTCCGCTTTAACAAACTGAAGTGAGAGGAATATGGAGGCTGCCATATTTATTTTCTTTGAAGCAGTACCAGTTGCCTAGCAACCCTGCTGCTTTATTTAGCTGCAGTAGTGTCTGAATCACATCCGAAACAAGCATGCAGCTAATCTAGTATGATTTTCAAAATGTAGTACAGAGATTTCCACTAGCCACGCCCTGGCGTGATGTGATCATCGCATCGCAAACACCTACAGGTAGTTCCGGTCCTCAAGCAACGCGGCTCAATACTACCGCTATCGGAATCTGATGAGTGCTGCAGATCTGTAGCATGCTATCCATAATTTTACCCGCATCACATCGCGAAGGTAAATTGCATCAATGGGAACTACTCCATTGACTAACATTGGCTACAGTTTGAATGCAGTGTGATGATTGCATCGCAACGCGACTAGTGGAAATGGCCCTAAGTCAGTAGGGAGGCTGGATGGTATCTTACCATTTTGCCAGGTAGACTTAGCAACTGCCATTCAGGAAATGCTTTTGGAAACTAAGAAATCCATAAGAATCCCCGTAAAGAGATGGACTAGTCCAAAACCTGTCTGTTCTGTCAAATGTTTTACTGCTTACTCTTTTCGGTATAGTGGTACTTTAAAATGTATGCTACAAATTTCAGCTGTTACATAGTTATTTGGGTTGAAAAAAAAGACATACGTCTATAGAGTTCAACCAGACAAAGTACAACACCAGCCTGCTCCCTCACATATCCCTGTTGATCCAGAGGAAGGTGAAAAACCCTTACAAGGCATGGTCCAATTAGCCCCAAAAGGGAAAAAAATTCCTTCCCGACTCCAGCTGGCAATCAGATAAAATCCCTGGGTCAACATCATTGGGCATTACCTAGTAATTGTAGCCATGTATGTCTTTCAACGCAAGGAACGCATCTATGCCCTCTTTAAATGCCGGTATAGAATTTGCCATAACTACTTCCTGTGGCAATGCATTCCACAGCTTAATCACTCTTACTGTAAAGAACCCTTTCCTAAATAAATGGCTAAAATGGTTTCTCCTCCATGCGCAGGTCACGTCCTCTAGTATTTTGATAAGGCCTAGGGACAAAAAGCTCATTCGCCAAGCTTTTGTATTGCCCTCTGATGTATTTATACATGTTAAGAAGATCCCCTCTAAAGGCTCATACACACAGACTATAGTCTTTGGAAAATGAAAGATCACAGACCAATCTTACCACCCTTCATGTAGTATGAGAGCCATACTCTACACAGTCTTTTCTATGGAGCTGAACTTCACATCAGAAAAAAATCTTTGCAAGATGCTGCACACACAGATGCTGTACAGACACAAAAGATCAGTATCTGCAAAAGATCTGTTCCTGCCAAAAATCCATTCCTGCAAATTGCAATGATAGTCTATGAGATCTGCAGATCATCATACACACATGATTTAACTGACATTCATCTGCAGATCAAGCAATCATCTGCAGATCTGAAAATCCATCCTGGTGGATCTGATCTGCAGAGGATTGTCAGTTAAATCATGTGTGTATGATGATCTGCAGATCTCATAGACTATCATTGCAATTTGCAGGAATGGATTTTTGGCAGGAACAGATCTTTTGCAGATACTGATCTTTTGTGTCTGTACAGCATCTGTGTGTGCAGCATCTTGCAAAGATTTTTTTCTGATGTGGAGTTCAGCTCCATAGAAAAGACTGTGTAGAGTATGGCTCTCATACTACATGAAGGGTGGTAAGATTGGTCTGTGATCTTTCATTTTCAAAAGACTATGGTCTGATGTGTGTATGGGGCCTAAGGTGTCTTTTCTCTAGACTAAAACCCAGTTTATTTAGAGCAAGACCCTCCATCCCACGTATCAATCTTGTTGCTCGTCTCGGCACCTGCTCTAAAACTAGAATATCTTTCCTGTAATGTGGTGCCCAGAACTGAATTCCATATTCCAGATGTGGCCTTACTAGAGCGTTAAACAGGGGCAATAATATGCTAGCATCTCAAGTGTTTAACTTTTAATGCATCCCAAAATTGTTAGCTTTAGCTGCAGCGGCTTGGCATCGAGTACGATTATTTAACTTGTTGTCGATGAGTACTCCTAAGTCCTTCTCCAAGATTGATGTCCCCAACTGGATCCCATTTATTTAGTATGGTGCTAGACCATTGGTAACACCAAAATGCATGACTTTACATTTTTCAACATTGAATTTCATCTGCCATTTATGTGCCCATATAGCCATCCTATCCAGATCCTGTTGTCACAAATTACTACAGATCTGTAATACATAAGAGGATGAGACTAAAAAACAAAGTTCCAGAGGCCCTGACTGGCTCTAGACAACTACCTAACCTCAATACACAAACTGCTTACCTGGTTGATGTAATCAATGTAAAGTGTTCTATGTAATTTTAGGTTCTAGGTAATTTATGTAAAGTCAATGCTGCAATCAAATCACCATACATACCACAGGAACCTTTAACACTGCTAAAAAGAAGGCATTTTTAATCATTACATTCATCCTTCTACATGAAAAGTTCAGAAGACTGACCCCTTCTACATTAAGAAAAAAGAAAAGAATGAGGTTTTGAAATAACAGTATAGTGACACGCAAGTTGCATGTCATCATTGTTATGGGATGCAGAAACTGACCAGTTTGGTGTAGGAGTGGTGCAGGCTACGGAGACCTAGTCCTGCTACGCTCCAGTGGAACTTGTCTAAAGGTTGCTATGGAAATTTGGCTTTTGTTTACACTGATGGCAGGTCTGATAAAGATTAAGCAGAAGGCTGTATGACCCATTCATCCTCTAGCAAATTCTAGGAGGATTTCTAAGGAAACTGGCAATGGTTTCTATAAATTGTGCTTTCTTTTTTTGCCTTTGTTTCCAAGATCCCATTTACTTTAGTGGCACGTTTCACATGCTATGCCGAATGTGAAAAAAGAAAAAAAAAAACCTGGCATAGGTTTTTAAATTTCTTTAACTTAATATTTCTACAGTCTAGATCAGGCATGGGCAAACTCGCCCCTCCAGCTGTTAAGGAACTGTAAAGTCCCACAATGCATTGCAGAAGTCTGACAGCAACAGTCATGACTCAAAGGCAAATGCATTGTGGGACTTGTAGTTCCATAACAGCTGGAGGGCTGAGTTTGCCCATGCCTGGGTCTAGAGCAGTGATAGCTAACCTTGGCACTCCAGCTGTGGTAGAACTACAAGTCCCATGAGGCATTGCAATACTCTGATAGCTTTAAGCATAACTCGGGTAGACAGAGGCATGAGATTTGTAGTTTTGTCACAGCTGGAGTGCCAAGGTTAGCCATCACTGGTCTAGAGGAAGCCCCAGGCAAGTCTGCATTACCTTTCTGTTAAGGGTCCCTTTAACTAGTTAAAGTCTTTTTTCCCCCTTTAGGACCAGAGCAATTTTCACTTTTCAGCAGTTCTGCCTTTCATTCATCAATAAACTTTATCACAACAAAATGATCTATATTTTTTTTTTCGCCACCAATTAGCATAATGTACCACCCAAAGAAAGCCTAAGAATTATTTTATTCTAAATGCATTTTAGCAGGAAAAATAGGGGGGAAACCAATCATTTTCTCAGTTTTCAGCCATTATAGTTTTAAAATAATAATGTTCTACCCAATTAAATACCATGTATTTTATATGCCAATTTGTCCCGGTTATTACACAGATTAAAGAGACACTGAAGTCTCCTAAAAATCATGTTTTTAATTTAAAAATGTGTTTAACATCTTTTCCCTACCTAAACCGCCGCTGAAATCTATCTAAATCCCCCCCAACTCCCCCCTCCCTCTCCCAAGCAAAATCCATGAGTTTCTTGGTCGTGGATTTTGCTGCTGCTGGAGGCAGAGCTATGAGCCGCAGCTCTGCCTCCATGCCCGTCTATCAGCGATGGATCTCCGCCTTTCCCCCGCCCCTCTCAGTGAAGGAAGACAGAGGTGGGGAAGAGGCGGCGATCCGGGCTGACAGCTCATAGCTCTGCCTCTCACGGAAGTGCTGCCCGGATTGCCCCCCTGGGGAGTTTTTTTTTTGGGGGGGGGGAGATTTAGTTTGTGTACAGCGGCGGGGATGCGGCAGTTTAGGTAGGGCAAATATGTTTAACACATTTTTTAATTAAAAACATGATTTTTACGAGACTTCAGAGTCTATTTAAATTATGCCCCTATCACAATGTATGGCAACATATTTGGAAATAAGGGTGTTTTTTTCAGTTTTCAATGAAGGTCTCATTGATCTCATTGATTGGTATTGTGCATTAGATCAGTGTTCACTAATCTGTATACTAACGGATCATGATGAGAACGGCGCACGGGAGCATACACAGCGCCGATCGCGGCAATTGACTAATATCTATGTCCCTGGGACTTCAGACAAAGTCCTGCAGGGTATAGATATACTGCTGGCAGTGCAGAAAGTATTTAAATATGTAAATGTAATTCACTATTTTGGGATAGCTTTAGGGAGAATGTAAAACCAGGTCAGTCCCTTGAAACTGAACATATATTAAAATGTCTCTTGCCTCTGCATGACCAATAATTGCCTCACTGCTTGGTGAGGAATCACAGAACATCGTAGAAATGAAAGGAATTATGACTTCCGAAGAGTTGTAATGTTCTGGTGAAGATTGCTCACTATAACATGCAAATTAGCTCCACCAGAGTGGATGAAGTTGGAGCTATAAAGTCACTAAACAGTTAACACATTTCATAGCTAATGGAGTCAGCTGCAAAAACTCATATTTGTTGATCCCTGGTTTTTCTGTGTGGTAGTGAAACAGCCCATACAATATAGCATATAGTTGCCCCATTTCACATTTAAACATCTAAATCGGGCAAAAATAGTGGTTTCCCCACCCTGCTACGATGGGCCCACGTTTGACCCACAGGCAACATATGATCAGGATAGGAATTTTCTGCTGTTGATCACAGGACGATCGGCACCATTGTTGGATAGTGTAACAGAGGGCTATGGAGGCTGCCATATTTATTTTCCTTTAACCACTTCCCCCAACCATCCATAGGCAGCAGAGAGAGGCTACGCAAAAGCACGTGTGCGACTCCCTGTGGCGCATGCATGTGTATTATGATCGAGTCTCCTGCAAAACAGTTTTAAAACGTCCGTTTTGCATGAAGGGGTTAAAACAATACCAGTTACCCAGCATCCTGCTGACCTCTTTGGCTGGAGCAGTATCTGAATCACACACCACAAGCATGCTGCTAATCCAGTCTGAATTCAGTCAGAAACACCTGATCTGTATGCTTGCTCAGGGTATATGGCTGAAAGTCTTAAGAGACAGGATCAGCAGGACTGCAAGGCAACTAATATTGCTTACACTGAAGTAAATATTGCATTGTTTAAGGCCTCTTTCACAGGATGTTGCGGTTTGATGAGACGTTAAACCGCAAATTACAATCCAATACCCCCAAAAAGTCACACAGCAATATTAAGTCTGTGTGACATTCACAGTGCACATTAGCTGCGTTGGACTGTTTGCACATGCTCAGTAATGACTTGGAAGCATACTTTTCATTCCCTCTATGCTCTACTGTATGCGACGGTAACAGGGCATTAAGTTGCCTTGCGACTTTTTGGGGGCGTTGCGTTGTAATTTGCGGTGCGACTTTAACGTCGCATCAAGCCCTAACCCAAAATGTGTTTCCTGTACAGGACTAAAGCCTCGCACACATGCTAGATTGATTACTAAAAAAAAAACAAAAAAAAAAACTACTCAGCAGAGGAGGCCGATAAACAATCGCCTCTGCCGAGACTCTGGGGCGTGCACAGTGGTCCCAGAAGCCCCCTCCACCAGCACAACATATTGATTTGACTGAGAGCACTGTTCTCACTCACCTTGCCTGTCACATGACTTTACCTGCATGCCACTCTGTCAGCCTCTCCACATCTATAATGCTAATCCAGAGCTGTAAGTATGCGTGGATCCAGAAGCTGAGAGATCACCATGACAACCTGGCAATTATTTTTTAATATTACAAGAATTTTGACCAGTATCATTTAAAACTCATCCTATAAGCTAACCGAAGTTTGTAACTATACACAGACCCAGAAGTATCTGTGGGCGGCACTATTATGGGCATCAGCTTAGTGTGGACAAAGGCTTGAGTACGCCAGGAGAAAAGCGCAATATAAATGTTGTCTTGTCTACTATAGGCGGCACACACTAACAACGTGTTTGTACAGTGTCAGCCCTACTATATCACCCAAGCAAACAAGTCGAATTGAATTAAGCGAAACTAATCGATTGGAATTTATCCCCCAAAATGTCCAATCAATTAAGTTTTGATAAATTGTTTTCCATCGATTTTAGGCAAAAATCTAATCGGAAAATCTAGGTTGATTGGGGGCATGGCAGGAGCAGTGGAAGAACAGCAGCCAATAGCATTGCACCCTGGAATCTATTAAAAATTGATGTGCTGTGTGCAGTAGGAATCCATTTCTGAATAAAGCAGTTATCCCTCCCAATTCTGTACAGAATCCACTGCACACGGCCCCCCATGAGCAGGTCCCAGAGCGCATGCAAAACATTCTACGTTTTATGCAAAAATCCCCTCGCTGCACTGCTTATCCAGACCAGCACATCAGCGGTGCTGGTGGCTTACAGTGGCAAGAGCGAGCGGTGACCACGCTGTATACAGAAAGTGACATCACTGTTCACTCCCTATATTTAAAGTACATGCCACGGTCAGTGGGCACCACTCCCTCTCGTCACAGTCAGCCACCAGCACCACTGATCATCTGCTGGTCTGCATTTGCAGTGCAGTGAGCAAGGGGATCTTTGTGGAGAACAGGTCTCATTAGCATTGGCAGACATGCGGGCAGCTACAGAGAGGAGTCTGCCAGCTGCAGTGTGTCTGCATATGCTGCCCTAAGCCTATGCTGTCTCGTGGCGAACTACAAATAGGCCAGATCAGGTATGTTACACAAGGGGATAAATTAGCAGCTGCCCCAACCTGAGACTAACCCCCTGTCCACCATGCTATATGGGGTGGGGAAGGGGGTTCACACTGGCTGCTGCTAATGTAATGCACACCAGAGAAGACACACACACACACCTTTCATACTGCAGAGCCCTTTTTGATCAGTTTTTGTTTTAAAAAACATGCTCCTTTTGATTGGCATAAAATCTACGGCAAAATTAACACAATCAAGATTCCCCCCCCCCCCCCCCAAAAAAAAAAATCATGATTGCGGCAATTTTGCCACAATTTTAATGGAAGTCAATGGGAGCGTGGTTTTGAATGAAAAGCGCTCTTCAGTGTGTGTCTGCCCTTAAGTAAGACGTTTTGATATGGGGAAACCAATAGGTTTGTTCCCAGTAGAGACTATTCTCAAGTGGTATTAGAAAATATTAGAAAAAGGAGCATACTTGTGTTTTAAGTCCAACCAAACTTATTGAATTAGAGAACACTGGAGGACTTCGTGTACCAGAGATTTTACACACGGCATTATTTATATTTACCTGGGGCTTCCTCCTGAGGGGTGTGGCGCTCCCTCGCAGTCCTCTCCAGCCACTTTGTTCTCCCGTGATAGCCACCGGTATTTCTGTCAGTCTTCAACCTCTTCTGCGCATGTGAGGCCTGGCCACGTGCGCACCCCGATCGTGCTCCCGCAGGCGCAGAACTCAGCCGGGCATGTGCAGGAGAGGACGACTAGCTCCAAACGACAAATACCGGCCGCTACCACGGAAGAACATAGCGGCTGGGGAGGACTGTGAGGGAACCCACACACACACACCTCATGAGGCTGAAGAAAAACTCAGGTAAGTATAAATAATACAGTGTGTACCATCTCAGTCTCAAGGCAAGTTTATTCATCACAATTAGTTGAAAAAAAAAAAAAACTGATGCGACACTAGTGAACTGAGAAGGATATTGAAGCTGAAATGTATCACCTTTTAATTTTTCAAAGTGTTTGGCTTTCCTGCTGATCCTCTGCCTTTAATACATATAGACCCTGAGCAAGCATGCAGATCAGGCGTTCCTGACTTGCAAGATGAATGCCAACACAGTGGCAATTGGAGCCAAGAGATCAGCAGGACTGTTAAAGGAATACTGTAGGGGGGGTCAGGGGAAAATGAGATGAACTTACCCAGGGCTTGTAATGGTCCCCCGCAGACATCCTGTGCCCGCGCAGCCACTTACCAATGCTCCGGCCCCGCCTCCGGTTCACTTCTGCAATTTCAGACTTTAAAGTCAGAAAACCACTGCGCCTGCCTTGCCATATCCTCGCTCCTGCGGATGTCACCAGGAGCGCACTGCGCAGGCACAGACCATACTGGGCTTGTACTATACACTCCTGGTGACATCAGCGGGAACGAGGACACGGCAACGCAGGCGCAGTGGTTTTCAGACTTTAAAGTCTGAAATTCCAGGAGTAAACCGGAGGCGGGGCCGGAGCATCGGTGAGTGGCTGCGTGGGCACAGGATGTGTGCGGGGGACCATTACAAGCCCCGGGTAATTTCAACTCATTTTCCCCCGACCCCCCTACAGTATCCCTTTAAGCAACTGGTATTGCTAAAAAGAAAAAAAGTATAGCAACCTCTTGCTTTAGGTGTACTTTAAGTATTGTTTAGGTTTGGTTATCAGTTTTCTATACACAGCTTGTAAAATGGCCTGCACAGCTCAAATAAAAACTGGTGTTGGAGAACAATAAAAGACTGTCTCCAGAGTAGGAAATTCCATCGACCTTCAAGGTTTATAATGCACAAAGGTGCATACTTCAGTGTGACAATAATAAAACAGGTTAATGTTTATACAAGTGATATCTTGTACAAAGTACTGTATATGTAAGAAACAAATGCAAAGAAAGTATAATGCAAAAAAAAAAAAAAAAAAAAAAAAAAAAAAAAAAAATTTGAAGAAAAAAAAATGAATTTAGTCTTGTTATCTGCTTCCTCTCCATTGTTCATAGACACCTAAGTAGGCCCTCAAGGATAGATTCAATAACAAGTCAATGGAGTTTAAATACAGCATAGGAAATTGTGCCTATGAACTTACTTCCTGTCATATGATCTTAAACACTCCCAAATGAAGTCATAATCATTTTGCACAACTTTTCTGAGTGTGCAGGTGTCTGATACTCACAGGCACAGGCTGAACAGCTTCTGTACAAAAAACGCTTGGAAAACCGCTCTGATCTAGTGTTTTTCAGAGCGGTCTTCCACTTTCCCATACTTTAACATTGAGGCAGAAACTCAAATCTAAAAAATGCTGGTGTGCACCAGCCCATTGAAATACATTAGCCAAGCTGTTTTCTATCCCCAAGCATTTTTAAAAAACGCTCACGAACCGCTCTGGTGTGCACCAGCCCTGAGTGGATGTTAGAGTAGAGAGCTTAGCTAGCTACTGCTCGTTTGTTTGCAGTCTACTGTGTGCTTATGGTTTGAAAATCTCCACAAATACAAGCTTCAGGCCCCGTTCACATCACAAACGCGGACGGTCACGCGTACGAACGCACGCCATCCGCGTTTGTGTGCGTTGCGTGGCTGATCCCATCACTGAAAAGTGAATGGGACAGCCGCGTATTTTTACAAAAAATGCGTGCAGCATGCGTTCCCGGACCGCACAGGTCCGGAACGCATGCAGTGTGAACATCAGACATTGCACTCTATGCAATGTCTGATGTCGTGCGTGTCGGCCACCTGCACGCGTTTCCAAAACGCAGCTGGAAACGCGTGCAGTGTGAACGGGGCTTCAGCAGGCTGGATTTTACTTGTATTCTAAAACAAAAGTCTTTAAGGCAAGGTCGCTGTGTCCAAGCCGATGTTCCTATCTGCCTCTTTTTTTTTTATTTGTACACTGCCAGTCATTTCATGGGATATGTACAATGCCTGCTTCTCCTGACTTCTGGGGCAGATGGACACTGACCAAGCCGCTGCTCCCCTCTGCCACTGTAATAATACTGACACGTGCACAAAAACACAAAATAAACCAAAAAAAAAAAACAAAAAAAAAAAAACATGCCAGCAGGGATCAGAGCCCTACAGAAAGCTCTGCTGGTGGGCATAAAAGGGAATGTGAATCACTTGTGTGCCAAGTTATACAGCCCTGCAGCGAGCCCTTAAAGCTGCAGTGGCCTATTTTGTAAAAAAAAAAAAAAAAAGCCTGGTTACTAGAGGGGGGGGGGGGGGGAGAAGCGGGCAGTGCGGAGGAAGCCTGTGGTCCTTTTAATAAACCTGCTTCCATTCTCAACGGTTTTGGTCAGTAACTGCAGCTCAGCTTTTTTTTTTTCTTTTTTTTTTTAAGGCCAGTTTAAAAAGGACTTAAAGTGAACCTCCAGACTAAAAATCTACTCTACTGTTTAATCAACATAACTAATGTAACTTAATGACAGTATGTTTGTTTAGGCTGAATTTCCTCGTTAAAACTAACTTCTAACTATATACTGCTGAGTATTTGTAGGTAACCCCACCCTCCCAGGATTAGCCTAGGCTATAATGTCATGCAGCCTTTTGCCCCTGAGCATTCTGGGAAATCAATGGAATGCTCACTTTAGGCCGATCTAAAGCCAAGTACACATGTGAGATAAAAATATTTGGAAAAGGAAAGCTCACAGACCAATTTTACCCCCTTCCATGTAGTATGAGCATATACTCTCCGCAGTCTACTCTATTAAACTGAACTCCCCATCAGATAAAAATCTTTGCAAGATGCTGTACACCTGCAAAGGATCAGAATCTGCAAAGGATCAGAATCTGCAAAGGATCAGAATCTGCAAAGGATCAGAATCTGCAAAGGATCAGAATCTGCAAAGGATCAGAATCTGCAAAGGATCAGAATCTGCAAAGGATCAGAATCTGCAAAGGATCAGAATCTGCAAAGGATCAGAATCTGCAAAGGATCAGAATCTGCAAAGGATCTTCACAGTCTAGGATATCTGCAGATTTCATACACACCATACCAATCTGCAGATCTGAAGATCCATCCTGTTGGATTTGATCTGCAGATGAATGTCCGTTAAACAAGGCGTGTATGATATCTGCAGATAGACTATGAATGCATTTTTGCAGGAACTGATCCATTGCAGATACTTATCTTTTGCAGGTGTGCAGCATCTTGCAAAGATTTTTATCTGATGGGGAGTTCTGCTCAATAGAATAGACTGTAGAGTATGCTCTCATACTGCATGGAAGGGGGTAAAATTGGTCATCCTTGTGATCTTTTCTTTTCCAAAGACTTATCTCAAGTGTGTAGGCTGAACTAATCAGCCTTTCAATTTTTAGTAATTTTAATCGAGCTATATTTAGTAAAGATCCTGTTAAACCACCACATGGAGAACACAGGGAAGCTGGAGCTCCCTGAGAACAGGAGATCAACTATTGTTAGCTTAAATAAGAAAGCAGTTACAATGTATGAGGACCTCTGAAGAATTGCTCGCATACTGGTACCCATTAACACAATTCCACCTAACAGGTGAGTGCTGGGTTAAAGGGAGGGGATGTTTCCATATTGCACCAGGACCAATTAATCTACAGCTATGTCACTAACAAACTACCGACTGTTTAGATTTCTGGTTTCAGTGAATGTTAATTCCGATTAAGTTTTTTTTTTTTTTTTTTCAAACATTACACTAACATTTATGATGCATTAAACTCCCTACAAAAGCATACCTCAATTGCCAGAGGGGGGGGGGGGGGGGGGAGGAGGGGGCGGGGTGACTGACGATATACACAGATCTAAGGCCTCCTTTCCACGGACTGCTGAGCTGTGTGCTCAGCAAGCAGTTGCAAGGCTGCAGTGAGCAGTTACCAGGCAGCAGCAAGCAGTTGTAAGAGTTTGAGAGGCATTTAAATGCCTATCAGCAGTTAGTGAAAAAGAGGCCCAAGTCTGAATTAGAGAAGCACATTATAATTATTTTATCCAACGGATCAGCCCTATCCTTTTGTGCCAGAATAAACTAAGGGCACACCCAGTAACTAACCACAGCAAACCACTGTCTACTGGGAAATGCGTCCGTTTATTCTCACATGGAATCACATACAACTACATGGAATGAGAAAGTTAGGATACTTTCAAAAGCTTTACTTTCCATTGAAAAAGCTGCCAAACCTTTATCGGATGGCCTTTGGTGGAGCTTTGTTCTCACAATTCTCTCGTCTTACTGCAGAAATCAACACTGCCATCTACATAATGAAAAGATTGTCTAGTTTTCTTTCACCTAATGAATAGGAAACCAACTAAAATTTGAAAGCATGAGACTCAATACCAGTCAGAAAATTCTGGGCATGATCTACTGTTCAGAATGCTAAAAAGTGTCCTGGAAAAAAGACCACTAGGACGTAGCCTGCATGGTTGTGCTTAAAAGACAACGGAAGTGAGAAGACTATGTAGGCTGCCATATCTGTTTCCTTTAAAACAATACAATATGCCTGGCTGCCCTGCTGAGTTATTTGGCTGCAGAAGTGTGAACACCAGAAACAAGCATGCAGCTAATCTTGTCAGATCTGACAAGGTCAGAAACACCTGATTTATATATGCTTGTTCAGGGTCTATGGCTAAAAGTGTTTAGGTGGCCATACATCAGATGACATGGCGGCCGATTGATTATCTGAATCTATTAATATAATCAAATGAAAAACCGGTGACGAGAGCAAGCTCGATCAACAATGTGACCATTGGTATGAGATATTGAGATGAGCGTCAAATTCCCCACATTGTCCTCTCATGTAAAATGTGCCTTCCTGCTCTGTTGCCCTGTAGTCAGGCTCAGGCATGTTCCACAGTCACACTCCATTGCCCATGCGCAGTCCCGACCATCGCGCCCCCCCTCAACTGCACTCCTGTGGCCAGGAGCATTCTGCGCAGTTGCAGTCTTCGTGAACTGCGCATGCGCAGAACACTCCCAGCCACTCAGAAAGACATGGAGGGAGCCCACAGCCTACAGGGGACTAAGTATAAATGCTTGTGTTATCTCAGGTACACTTAAGGTGTTATTCACATCATTTAGCACAGATGGCCGTGCGATCGGACCGCAGCGATTACGATTGTATGTAATCTGCACCACGCTGCTTATCCCATTCCCAACAGTGAATGGATCAGTGTTGCGACTCCCGAAAAA
The DNA here is from genome assembly GCF_040937935.1 of Hyperolius riggenbachi. Classification (NCBI taxonomy): domain Eukaryota; kingdom Metazoa; phylum Chordata; class Amphibia; order Anura; family Hyperoliidae; genus Hyperolius; species Hyperolius riggenbachi. The sequence continues at coordinate 371,681,756 of NC_090647.1, read as the reverse complement.
CGCATGCAGTGCGATAGCTCATCACACTGCTGCGCAGCGAATATGATGGGAACGGCAGAAGTGCTCTCTATGCACTTCTGCTGTTCTTTCATGTCGCACACTATACGCACTGCCAAAATGCACACGGTAGTGCGCATAGTGGAAGTGAGACCTTAACCAGAGTGGCCTGTTTCTTTAAGTTTGGTAACAGATGCACCTCCAGTTTTGTTTTTCCCTAATATAGGTTTTAATAAAACAGTCATGTTTTACCAACTGATTGGCTCAACAGAGTGCTTTTCAGCTACTACGGATTCTGTCATGAAAAAAAACGAATGCACAGTAAACTAAGAGGACACCATTTCTGAGACAGATGATAACAGCGATGGTTGCTAACAGAATACTGTTTAAAGAGATACTGGGGGTGGGGAAATCGGGGGAAAATGAGTTGAACTTACCCGGGGCTTCTAATGGTCCCCCGCAGGCATCCTGTGCCCGTGCAGCCGCTCACCAATGCTCTGGCCCCGCCTCCGGTTCACTTCTGTAATTTCTGACTTTAAAGTCAGAAAACCCCTGCGCCTGCGTTGCCGTGTCCTTGCTTCCCCTGATGTCACCAGGAGCGTACTGCGCAGGCACAGACCATACTGGGCTTGTGCTATACACTTCTGGTGACATCAGCGGGAACGAGGACACTGCAACGCAGGAGTTTTCTGACTTTAAAGTCAGAAATTACAGAAGTGAGCCAGAGGCGGGGCCGGAGCATCGGTGAGTGGCTGCGCGGGCACAGGATGTCTGCGGGGGACCATTACAAGCCACGGGTAAGTTCAACTCATTTTCCCCCGACCCCCCTACAGTATTCCTTTAAGACTACAGTGCAATATACTCTTGCATTTTAAAACTAAGAAGTTTGTTTTGAATATTGTCAGTGTTGATTCATTTCCAGTGAATAAAGAGAAAATGGTTTATGCTTGGGTCACCAGACTAGTCTGACTGCATGCTTCCTGAATGTGGGATGTAGGGGGAATTCCAGTCACTGCCCTCTCATCCTGTCTCCTCCAACATAATAAGATAGCATTCCATCACACAAGATGACATTTCCTGAGGATGATAAGCATGGAGATTAGGAAAAGGACAAGACTTCTCCAGCTGACACCACTGGTTATGCCACTCATCACTCACAAGTCATAATGTGTGCCAGGGAAAATACTTCTTGATGCAAAAGTAAGTGTGTGTGTGTGTGTGTGTGTGTGTGTGTGTGTGTGTGTGTGTGTGTGTGTGTGTGTGTGTGTGTGTGTGTGTGTGTGTGTGTGTGTGTGTGTGTGTGTGTGTGTGTGTGTGTGTGTGTCCCCAACAGGCATTTGGATTTACTTCAAGGGCTGGGACCTGCAGGAGCGGTTGGGTTTCAGTTTAGGTATTGCAGTCACTGTACAAATTGCCAGCACTCATTCCCAAAAAATTTTTTACACCGCAAAAAGCTCTGGAAAATGCTGTTTAAATGCCTACAAAAAAAGTGCTTAGCAACTGCATTTTGTGATTTCTAGTGGACACCAGCTCCAAATCTCAGAGGCCGTACTATCATCCAGAAGGTGAAACAAATGTGAATGAACTCCAATACTGTGACCAGGGCCGGATTTAAGCCAAGGCCACATAGAGCGTCCTCTACTGTTTAAACTTCCCCCTCACAGAAAGTTCAGTGAAGCCAGTTGGACCGGAGACAAGGAGCAGAGAAGAAGACAGCGGAGACCGGGGGAGTCGCGCTGGCCGGAGCAGGTAATGTATGCGGGGGGAGGGAGACTGGCTTTAGCTTCACACAGATTGTGATCGGTTTCATGCTGAAATCGGTTCACAATCTGTCGTAAAGGCAGCCATACGATCCCTCTCTGATCAGACGAATCTGATCAGAGAGGGATCTATCTGTTGGTCGATCTGATGGCAAACCGACCAGTGTATGGCTACCTAATCTGCGATACATTTAAGAATATAAATCAGGGAGAGGAAAGTTTGAACAATGGCCAAGCGGACTCATTTATAAATGAACATTGTAAACAAATAATGAAGTTATATTCAATAAAGTTCCTCTAAGAATGGTCTAAGAAAAGGGATTTTGCCTAACGACTCTATGGTGTACTGGCAAGGAATGTAAACCAAAGTCTAGGCCTATTAGTCTAGAAGGAACCCTGAACACATTAAGACCTTGCAATCCATAATGTAAACAAGAGATTTGCATGCAGCAACTTGCAGTGGGAATTATGAAATCAGCCTTGTGTAAGAAAGTAAAATGGAAATTAGGTCAGATACATTCTATAGCAAATTACAAGTACAGATGTGATTTACACTTTAGGACTCAGGAATAATTTGAAGATGCAAAAAGCATTACTCTGATGTCAAGCCTGTCACCCAGAAGCAATAAACGCTGCCACTTAGAAGGCTTGAAAACAGCAACCCCACTATACAATCTGTCAATGGCTTCAGCTAGGATTTTAAATATGCATAATTTATATTCGGTCCTATATTAGGTCCTCTAATATGAATTAATGTTTACATTTATCTTAAAAAGTATACGCTGTATTTGCCAAGGTTTTCCAGCAAAGCCGATTGAGCATTAAAAGCAAAGGAATTTCAGTCAGGTCTGAAAGTGCTGCATGAGGCTGCTCTGTGTGTTACACTGAACAAAGATACCCCGAAATAACACATGATGTAACAGTCCTCTAACATCTGTGTGTACATCATAAACTGGTACACAAAGCATACAAGTTTGCTGAAAGATCTGTAAAGTTAGCAAAATACTTAACGATTTTCCCTGGCAGATTTGGTCACTGTGATGGAATCTGCTGGGGAGCGACACCCCAACAAGGAGACCTGATTGAATCTATCGAACAATCTGGACCCCCCTCCAGATCTCTACCCCATCTAAAATGGTGCTCCCCGGGCCCACACCCCATGTTGGCATCGGCACACTCACCTACAGGCCAGCTAGCTCCCTCCTGTGTCCTGTCTCCGCCCCTCCTGGGCACCTTTTACCTGTGACCCGTATGGTGTGTGTGTGTGTGTGTCTGTGTCTGTGTCTGTGTCTGTGTGTGTCTGTGTGTGTCTGTGTGTGTCTGTGTGTGTCTGTGTGTGTCTGTGTGTGTCTGTGTGTGTCTGTGTGTGTCTGTGTGTGTCTGTGTGTGTCTGTGTGTGTGTGTGTGTGTGTGTGTGTGTGTGTGTGTGTGTGTGTGTGTGTGTGTGTGTGTGTGTGTGTGTGTGTGTGTGTGTGTGTGTGTGTGTGTGTGTGTGTGTGTGTGTGTATGGTGACTACGTACATGCTGCCAAGTCTGGAGGCAAGCAGTTCCATAGCTGGCCACTAACTGTTCAATTTCTAGCGAAAAATCGTTAGAGCGATCAGAAATTCTGATCGATTGTGTCCATCAATGGAGATTACTTACAACCAATCCGATTATGAACGAGTGAAAAAAATGTCGCCCAAATGAATTTTCGTCGAACGAAAATTTGGATTTTCTTGGTGGTCGTGATAGATGGGAAGCAAAGATTGATTAGTTGATGGTGTAGTGAACGATTTTTTGTCCGATCAGTGAACGATTTTTCGTTTGATCGCTCGAACGATTTTTCGCTAGAAATTGGACCGTTAGTGGCCAGCTTTAGACTTCATAGTCTTCAAGGTGAAGTCTTTAAAAATCAATTTGCAGTGTGTGACAGCCAGAGGTTTGGGTTTGCTTCAGTGAAAAATGAACAGAAAGGTTCTGTTCCCAAGGTTGAGTTTCCACTACATACTTGCATTTTATGCGAGAATTTGCTTGCACATTTTTATATGGAAAAAAAAAAATTTGCAAATTAAGCACATTTTGGTATGTGGCTAGCATATTACACAATTTCTCCTCCGCTGCTTTCTATGCAATGCCATGCATATGCAAAATTTTACATTTCACATTCAGAGCCATGCACGATTCAGACATGAACTCATGCGTAATGAGAAGAAAAGCAACAGACTGTCCGATTTTTGGATGCAGCACATCGTGAACTAAAACTCACATTACATGGAAACTAGCCCATTCACCAACATTCGCATACATTCTAAACGCAAATTTTCATTAGGGAAAAATAAAAACAGAAGAAAAATTGCATCAATGATAACTCAGCCTAGTGCTCCAAGTGCACATTGCATCTGCTGTGTTCCATCACAACAGACAATACAATCACATTGCAGCATCATGCAAATATAATTTGTGCGTTCATATAGGCACATCATTAGTGTGGTTGCTTCCATGGGAATAATGTGCAGCATGCTGTGCGTTTACCAGACAACATGCACATTTACAGTGGCAGTGAAGCATACTTCTATGTACTGTAAGCCTCATCATACAACGTGCAACTTTTCATCCACACAGCATTGTGAACCTATCGCAACACAACGTGCGTAGTGTGAAAGTAGCCTCAGTCAGTAGGAACCCACATAGTCAAACCTCTTGTGATGGCTGGCCTGTCATTTTTAAATATATTAATGATGGGCGCTTTCCTGCTGCCCTAGTGTCCTCTGGCTAGTTGCCTCCTGCGGCTATACTGTTGCCTGGCCGTGCTTCAGTCCAAAGACACCATGGCCGCCATCTTCCCTGATGCTGCTGGACCCAGGCCTCAGTCCTGTGACCGATGCATTGGTAGCAGATCCGCTGGTTGCACACACACATTTACATATAACACACTCTGAAGTGGGATTCAGGGCCATTTTACACTTAATGCATTCTGATAAGTTTTGGAAAACGAGAAGCAACAAAACACATCAAAGGACAACTGTAATGAGAGGGATATGGAGGTTGCCATATGTATTTCCTTTTAGGCAATACCAGTTGCCTGGCAGCTCTGCTGATCCTCTGCCTCTAATACTTTTTAGCCATAGACCCTGAACAAGCATGCAGCAAATCAGGTGTTTTGACATTGTCAGATCAGACAAGATTAGCTGCATGCTTGTTTCTGGTCTGATTCAGACACTACAACAGACATATAGATCAGCAGGGCTGCCAGGCAACTGGTATTGTTTATCAGGAAAAAATATATACATGGCAGCCTCCATATACCTCTTACTACAGTTGTCCTGCTGGGAACACAGAATAGTTTTTTCAAAAGATTTACTAGCTGACAGTTTTTCTGATCGATTTCCATTCACTTCAATTAGATCAATAAAAAAAAACAAAAAAAAAAAAAAACACAATCGAAACCCGATCGGACCTGTCGGAAATTATCTATGGAGCCATCTATCTGCCAAAAAAAAACAAAAAAAACACTTGTGTATTCCCAGCATTAAAAAGGGCCCTTAAAGGACTCACGAGGTGACATGTGACATGATGAGATAGACATGGGTATGTACAGTGCCTAGCACACATAACTAGGCAGTGTTCCTTTTTTTACTTTCTCTGCCTGAAAAAGCTAAAAATCAGGTATGTAAGTTGCAGTTCCTGTCCAGGTCAGGACCGGGTCAGACACTAGCGTAACCTTCACTGATAAGGAATTGCAGCCATAAAACACTTTTGTGGCAGTAAAATGACTTCTAAGAGCAGGAAAGAGATAACAAGGGTCAACAGTTCATATATTTTAGCCCTGGCACACTTCACTTAATGTGTCATTGAGAAAAGGCCATGAAACAGTAAAAGCTTAAAAAGTTGATTTAAAGCGGTTTAAACACCCAGCATTACAACTTTGCTTTAAAAGATTGCTTACAGCTTACAAACTATTATGCCAGATTTTTTTTTTAAGCAGAAATTCACTGAATGGGTTAAACATGACATTTTAGTGTTGGATTTAACTAGGAATCCGCATCTGTTCTTATCTGTAGTTACAAAATGTATCTTTATTTGTAATACAAATAGACCTTTGAAAAGCCTGCCGGGGGAAGCCCTCTTTGTTCTCTCAGAGCAGTGTTTGTTACATTGTAGATAGATACATTTGTAACTAAACAAGCAAGCACGAGGAGCATTTCTAGCTAAATACAGCACTAAAATGTCATGTTTAATCCATTCAGTGAATTTCTGCTAAAAAAAAAATCTGGCATAATAGTTTATAAGCTGTAAGCAATCTTTTAAAGCAAAGTTGAAATGCTGGGTGTTAGACCACTTTAAATATAAAATAAAACTGTGGGATAACTTTAAAAGTCATTTTTAGAAGGAGGACAGATACAATTGTTTCTCAGTTTTTTTTCCCGCCTCGGATGTCCTTTAATGGCATGTTTCCCCTGCGACGGAAATTGGGCCAAATCCCCAGAGTTCCTCTACAAGCAAATTGCATGGGGAAACTCTGCTGCCGCCGTCCGAGACACTTGCCTTAGTGATTTGGCCAACATTTTTCTGTGCAGGCAGCAGCGAGTCCCATAGCCAAGCATGGCACGGCTTCTGTGCGTCTCGCAGCTAAAGAGTCGATTTTTTTGCTTCAGTTTTATTATGCCCAATACCTACGCCAAGTTGTGATGCTGAAAGTGGTCTCCCGTTACAGTGAAACAAATGCATCAGCATATGGCTACACATGTTGAGATTCTGGATCCATACAGCTTACATACAGATTTATATTTCACACAGCTTAGAAAGAGGACATGTAGGAATGTTTTACAGTATCCCATATAGCACAGTTGTGTAAAGCCAGTACAAATGAGCCCTACAGCTACGTAGAGGTTATGCGACTCAAGTACAAGTATGCAATTTCTGCCGCCAAGGAGATGCAGTTATACCAAGGCAATCCTTCACATCATTTGGACAGTAGAAGCCACTTAATGGTAAAGCTCATCAAGAAAATGCTCAGCTAAAACTTTATTTGGAAAACCCAGACGTATTCATAAAGAATAAAAAAAAATTTAAAAAAAAATTCGCTCGTCCATTAGGGTAAAATCCGCCAGGGCTGTGGCGTCTGTACAAAAATCCACCAACTCCTCAGGTTAGGATTCCACCGACTCCGACTCGACTTCTCGACTCCGACTCCTCTGATTTGCAGATCATAATTTTGTTGATTGAAAGTATGTAACATGAAATTCATCTCTTAACTGCCAACGCTTAGGAATTTTAAACTACAACTGAAGTGAGAAGGATAAGGAGGTTGCCATATTTATTCCCTTTTAAACAACACCAGTTACCTGGCTAGCCGGCTGATCTTCTGCCTCTAATACTTTTAGTCAGACTAAAACTTTTCCTTGGTAAGAGAACTTGTAGAAGACAGGAACAAAACATCTATCAGGACCTAGGCAATGTGACTGTGGGTACATGAAAGAGTGATGTGCAGGTGCTCTGCTGGGGAATGAGGCTATTTTTCCTGTATTACACATTCTTCATGTACAATCAAATAAAATGTTAACATATAAAATTATTTGATTTTATGAGCGGTAGGGAGTGCATACATTTGCATAAGTCAGCATCAACGCAGAATTCTTTCCATCTCATTGACCATCTCTATGGCCTGGTGCACACCAAAAACCGCTAGCAGATCCGCAAAATGCTAGCAGATTTTGAAACGCTTTTTCTTCTTTTTCTGTAGCGTTTCAGCTAGCATTTTGCGGTTTTGTGAAGCGTTTTTTGGTGTAGTAGATTTCATGTATTGTGACAGTAAAGCTGTTACTGAACAGCTACTGTAACAAAAAACGCCTGGCAAACCGCTCTGAAGTGCCGTTTTTCAGAGCGGTTTGCGTTTTTCCTATACTTAACATTGAGGCAGAAACGCATCCGCAATCCAAAATCTGCAGCAGCCCGGGAGTATGAGTTTCTGAAAAACGCCTGCCGCTCTGGTGTGCACCAGCCCATTGAAATACATTACCCTAGCGGATCCGCACCCGCAAGCGGATCACAAACCGCAGCAGAACCGCTCTGGTGTGCACTAGGCCTATTAGAGACACAGCTACACATCAGGCTTTATTCTTACAGCATAGATGTGAATATATATTTCCTGTGTACACATCATATATACTGTACAGTCACAATCAGATATGTAAATCTGACTTTAAAGAGAACCCGAGGTGGGTTTGAAGAATATCTGCATACAGAGGCTGGATCTGCCTATACAGCCCAGCCTCTGTTGCTATCCCAAACCCCCCTAAGGTCCCCCTGCACTCTGCAATCCCTCATAAATCACAGCCACTCTGCTGACAAACAGCTTGTCAGAGCTGGCTGTGTTTATCTCTATAGTGTCAGTCTGCTGCTCTCCCCGCCTCCTGCAGAACTCCAGTCCCCGCCTGCATCACTTCCCTCCCTGCTGATTGGAGGGAAGGGACGGGGGCAGGGACTGGAGCTATGCAGGAGGTGGGGGAGCAGCTGAGACTGACACTACAGATGTAAACACAGCCTCACAGCATTGCTGTGATTTATGAGGGATTGCAGAGTGCAGGGGGACCTTAGTGGGGTTTGGGATAGCAACAGAGGCTGGGCTGTATAGGCAGATCCAGCCTCTGTATGCAGATAACATTCTTTAAACACACCTCGGGTTCTCTTTAAAAATGCAGAGACTGTTTTATTGAAGCAGCACAAGTATCCATTTTTTGATTTGTTTATTTCATTTTTGTGGCCCAAGCATAGCTTATTTATGATGACTTATCTGAGAAATAGATCATATTTTCTATTTTAATTACAGTTTAAATTCATTAGGAGTCTGAGCATTTCCTCCCGAATCCAGATACCCCAAAATTGCCCCGACTCCAAAGTCCTGAAAACCGCTTTGGGGTGAAGTGGTTAAATAAAGGCAGTACAAGTGGCGGATTATAACCCTGTATCAGCTTAATGTAATCACCCGCACACCCACTGCAATGACACCAGGACATATGGAGGGTGGGGTAGAAAATGTTGTACGCTGTACACCAACCCAGGCTCTGCAGTGCAATATGGCCACACACCAAGCATTGTATATCAGGGAGTTTGTCATTTTACTGATTTGTACCACTTGATTTCCATCTCAGCAGAAATCTGAGTGAAACAATCAAAATATTTGTTCAAGCAGTGTTGCTCAATGGCAGAGTGGAGAGAAGAATGAACACACAGCCAATACTTCTAGCCGTGGTGTGCAGCTGCCTTATTTGAAATTACAGAACAGTTGTGAGCAGAATTCAAAAAAATATATCTTCTAGCTAGTCATATATTGTACTTCTGTTCCGTACTTGAAGTTCCGCTGTGAGAGCGACTAAGCTGACACACAGGGAAATATTAAACTGGATGGGTGCGGCTCACAGAGTATAGACTCTGCATACCAACTCAAGGGCTCGTTTCCACTATTGCGGTGCGGAATCGCCTGGATTCCACCGCTGATGAAATCGCATACGGAAGCGATTCCCATGCGTTTTTTGCCACGAATTCGCATAGGTGAGGGTATATGCGATTTTAACCATATCACTGCCTGTGTGAATTTACATTGGTACCTATGCGACTTCGCAGCAAAAACGCATGGGGAAACCGCATGAGATTTCCTTATTAAATACATTGCATGCGATTCGCATGCATTCCACTCGCAGGCGAATTCAGCGGCTCATTTGTGCATTTTTTTCACTGCTGAAAAAAAAAAAACGCACCTCAACAACGCTGCAGTGGAAACAGGCCCATCCACTTGCATTACATGTGCGAATCCGCATGCGGATTCGCGATAGTGGAAACGAGCCCTAAAGCAGAGGGTAGTCTGCCAACTCTTAGTAGAACATAAATTACTGTATGAAAAAGTTCAATAGTCTACATCTCTGAAGAGCATCACTGTCTGCTTACTGCCTACATAATAACCAAAGAATGTTCAAATGTGCCACAAAGGATTGGATAACAAAATCTGTCAGCAACTTTTTGATTTCTTTATCTTATTAATCTCACACATTTTATTTGTGCTGGTTCTACTATCCTGCTGGGCGGTCTGGACGAGCTCAGCTCGTCCAGTACCGCCGGAGCCTGCCGCTCAGGCCCTGCTGGGCCGATTTGGCTCAAATAAAAAGCAGCACACGCAGCCGGCACTTTGCCAGCCGCGTGTGCTGCCTGATCGCCGCCGCTCTGCGGCGATCCGCCGCGAGCAGCGGCGAAAGAGGGTCCCCCCAGCCGCCTGAGCCCAGCGTAGCCGGAACAAAAAGTTCCGGCCAGCGCTAAGGGCTGGATCGGAGGCGGCTGACGTCAGGACGTCGGCTGACGTCGATGACGTCACTCCGCTCGTCGCTATGGCGACGATGTAAGCAAAACAAGGAAGGCCGCTCATTGCGGCCTTCCTTGTTTATTCTGGGCGCCGGAGGCGATCGGAAGAACGCCTCCGGAGCGCCCTCTAGTGGGCTTTCATGCAGCCAACTTTCAGTTGGCTGCATGAAATAGTTTTTTTTTTATTAAAAAAAAACCCTCCCGCAGCCTGCCTGGCGATCTTAATAGAATGCCAGGCAGGCTATCATAGTTTTTTTTTTAAACAAAACACCACACCATTCTGAACCTTCACATATCCCAGTTGATCCAGGGGGAAGGCAAAGAACCTTACAAGGCCTGGGCTAATTAGCCTTAACCTCCCTGGCGGTATGATTATTTCCAGATTTTATTCCAAAAGCAGTGCAATTTTTTTTTTCACAAGCTTACAGACCCTAAAAATCATACAGCTAGATAGATCTGCGGCAGCCCTGCACACATTCCACACTTCCGATGGATCCAACTCAGGATTACCGCTCTGAGCTGCCGATTTCCATCCCGAGCCTGACTCTGGGTTACCACTAAGGAGGTTAAAGCGAACCCAAACCAAACATTTTTTTAATTGAAAATATTTAGTTGCACCACTCTGACACAAAGATAAATAAACACTCCTTCAAGCCTATGAGCATTTCAGTGCATGCTTTTCACCCTCCTCTGCATAACTAGGGTTATACAGGTGGCAGCCATTAGCAATTCCTTTGCTGGACACCTTCTACTCCAGCAGTTTGCTGGATTATTTGCCGGCAATATGAAAGGGAGGGGTTCCTTCAATAAATGTAAATATTTTATATCTATCATCATGCAGCATCATGCAGCTGAAAAAAGGCTGCTATTTATTATAATTTAGAAAATAGATTTTATTTTTGATATGTTGTATTTTTAGTTTGGGTCCACTTTAAAAAGGGAAAAACTCCTTCCCAGCTCCAGATGGCAGTTAGATAAATCCCTGGATCAACTCTTCCGGGAATTACCTAATTATTATAGCAGTGGATGCCCTTCAATGCAAGGAAAGCATCCAATCCCTCCTTAGGGACTTGCTCACACTAAGGGCGCTGTTTTTTTTTTTTTGTTTTTAAAGCGCCGGCGATATATAAAATCGCCCTAAAAGCAATTGTGCAATGATTCCCTATGAGTGTTCACATATGATCGGTTCAATTCCAATCTGCTCACCAAAGGCTCTGCCTATACCATTTTCAGGGTGATTTTCCTCAATGGAAGGTATAGGGAAAATCGCAAAGTGCTTTAAAAAGAGCTTTGTATAGAGATTTCCCCAGCACTTTTATGAATAAATATTGTATTTATTCATTTCCGGCTGAAAGAGTTCATTTTTCAGTCAGGAAGTGAAAAACGGATCTCTCTGCGCTTTACAAAAAAAATCTCAACGCGCAGGTAAGTAGCAGGAGAACCTTTTTTTTTTTTTTTTTTTAAATTTAAAACGCACAAAATCACAAAATGGTGGCATTAGCGATTTATGATGTAAACAAGGACTAAATGCAGATATAGAATTTGCCATTACTATTTAGTGAGGTAATATGTTCCAGATTTTAACCACTCTCACGGTGAAAGACCCCTTTCTAAATAGATGGCAAAAGCTTTTTTTTTTATCTTGATGTACAAGTTTATTAAGGGCCCGTTTCCACTTCCGGGTGTGCAGGATCGCAGGCAAATCCCAGAAGCCGTGGCATGCATGGCTATGGGATTCCCAGCCTCCCGCGCTAAATCTGCGGGCAGTGTCGGCCGAATAGCTACGGTAAGCGATTCAGCCAGCGGCGCCATAGTTTCCTATGGCACAGTTTCCCTAGCGTGATTTGCCTGAAGGGAAACTCTGCGGATTGGGAGCGGTTTCCGCTCCAGTGGCAACGGGCCCTAAATGCATACGCCTACACAGGAGTAGGTAAGGGCAAACAAATATGGAGACATTAGTGAAAGATTGGATAACATTTTGATAATGTATCCGTAAATTAGAAGTTTTAGAATTTTTTCTTTTCAAAAGTGAATGAAAAAGTAAAGTGGATTGTAATACTGTAAACACCGTGAACTTCCTGTTTAGATTAATGATAAGCATTCACTCAAAATAAGTCAGATATGTTTACTACAAAAAGGACATAAAATACATCAGTGAAATCAAAATGACAGTTCCAGAAATCTAAAATAAGAAAATGTTAAAAATTTCCTGTGAGGCCACTTTCACACTGGTGCATTACATTGGACAATATAATCACCTTACTATATATAATCAACTGCGTCTTTAGCCTTCTTAGTCTTCCTACTAGCACATTTTATAAGCAACAGTTGATTTTATGAAGAAAGACTTTCACACCACACACTGGTACATTTCGAAGCTTGGCATATGCATCATGGTGCATTATAGCATGACTGTTGGCGGTCCCAATACAACCCGATGGAAGATTGCGTTTGCTGCATTACATCACAATACAGGGGGAAAAACAACTGTATTGGGAACTGTAGCATGAAAGTCTATAGACTTTCATGTTACCATCCGGATCGCCACTGCTGCATTTAATTGGGTCATTTCTAAGTAAACTTGCATATTTGTGCATTTGCATAAAATTTACTGTACATCCTTTGAATGTTTTGCATCTCATTTGGCAGTTCACAAGTAAATCCCATGATTTTTTTTTTTTAATTGTTCAAGTTTGTGACAGCCCTGGAAGCTCACTAGCGTTGGGGCATGCAAGCAAGTGTCTAGGTATGACTAACCCGTATAGTTTGAGGAGGAAGTTCAGACTGCCTTTACGGAGCACCTACAATGTGTTCAGACATTCATTTAATTTGTACCTTGCGGCAGTACATTTAAAATTGACAATTAAAAAGTGCAGTAGCTCACCTGTAAAAGCTAGCATTCCGAAAGCCCGCTGCCGGAGCAGTCCTTTTCGGCGCAGGAAAATTTGGGCGCAGCTGGCGCCACCCTAGACTATAAAGGGAATCACTTCTATAGCGCGCTCAGTGAGTAACATCGGCCCAGTCTTCTGATCCAAACAATTCTAATGGGACTGTTTGTGTTATTCTAACTTGCTGCATGCAGGCTTTTAAAGAGAACCCGAGGTGGCATTTCATTACGTTAGTGGGGCACAGAGGCTGGTTGGGCACACTAACACCAGCCTCTGTTGCCCCATCATGTGCCTCAAAGACCCCCCTGCTCGCCGCTATACCCCCGGCAGTGCTGGCGACACGCAGCGCATCGCCAGCACAATGTTTACCCTAGCGCTGTCTGTCAGCGCCGCTCCCCCGCATCGCCGCTACCCGCCCCTTCCCTCCCGCTGATAGGAGGGAAGGGACGCGGGCGGTTAGCGGCGATGCAGAGGAGGCGGGGGAGCGGCGCTGACAGACAGCGCTAGGGTAAACATTGTGCTGGCGACGCGCTGCGTGTCGCCAGCACTGCGGGGGCTATAGCGGCAAGCAGGGGGGGGGGGTCTTTGAGGCACACGATGGGGCAACAGAGGCTGGTGTTAGTGTGCACAACCAGCCTCTGTGCCCCACTAACGTAATGAAATGCCACCTCGTGTTCTCTTTAATGTCTATGTCCAGTCTCCATGGCAGTTCATACTCATTTTAAACGCTCATGTTATGCAACGCACCACTGTGAACCCAGCCAAGTGTTTTACAAGCTGAAGAAAATGGCAGCAAAAAACCATAAACCGTGAGTCCGACTTGCTTCTACATATGCAGCAATACCTCAATAAAATTTCATCTGCAGACTCACAGCTAATAGCGTAGTAACCAAAGTGCTCGAAATGTTCTGCTTGTGTAAAGTAAGACTTCTGCATCTAAAAATACTTCCTTGAAATTTTGATTACATGATGCAAGTTCAGGAAGTCAGCTTTCAGGCTCTGTTGGTAGGGCTGCTGCATGCACTGCACGTTGAGCAGGCATGAGGGCAGGCACAGGCTGAATATGTAACAGAAGACTGCAGGCTACAGCAACCACAGTGAGTGGTACAGGGAAGGGGTCTGGTATCTAACAAGGTATATTAGAAGGGATTTGTCTCACATTACCCAACAACAATGAGTTCTGGTTCACCATGAGCTTGCTGGTTAGTCTGTAACTCTGGGTGTTTCACGTCCTACTCCATAGAGCCACATTAATCCATGTTATGCACTAATGAGGATCAAACAATCCGAAACAGTCTGTATGCATGTTGGATTATTATGGCTCTGCACAATTAACAAGCTGACACATTGCATTCCAGCGAATCTGGAGGCGTTTAGCTTCTTGGGACGACAATGGTTAAATTGCATATTTTAGCAGTAATGCACTGGGAGACATCTCAGAGCTCACTCCAACCTGAATTATTGCAAATACTTTCTGTTTTAAGAAAGCAAACTTGTTTTCCATTACCCAGTAAAAGAGCTTATAGAAGTTTTTTTTACCAAGAGTGAAGCGTTTTTGGTAGCGTTTGCATTTTTTCATAAAAAGAGCTTGAAATACCTTAAACAAAGGGTTTAAGTGAGATATATTGATGAAACGCAAGCTAAATTAAGAAATTTAAGTCAAATCACCAATATAAAAAGGGGAGGAGTCCACAGCGTTGTAGGTTTGTTGAGGAGAGGCGACATACTAGTTTTCAGCTTAAGGCTGCTTACACACTAAGACGTTACAGGCGCACGTTAGTGCAGCCTGTAACGCTCCCCTAACGCACAGCAATGTAATACAAGTGGGCTGTTCACACAGCCCACGTTGCGTTACATGTAACGCTGCACGTTCTGCCGAAAGGGCAGCATGCTACGGCGTTACAGCGGCTTAAGCCGCGTTAGACTGTTTACACATGCGCAGTCATGTTGGGGAGGAGCGGAGAGCGGCCAGGCACATGGCTAATATTCACTGCACGTTGTGACGTGCAGTGTTTACTTCCTGGTGCGGCCGCTCTGTGCAGCGATTGGCCGGCAGGACCACGTGATGCCGCATGCGTCCAAGAGTACGCATCACGGACGCCAGAGTGAGCTGCACAACGAAGAGCACCAGGCCTTGCGTTAGGTGCACGTTATGCGACATTAACCACTTCCCGACCGCCGTATTGACAATTGGCGGCCGGGAAGTGGACCTCGCAAGGACCGCCGTATTGACACATGGCGGCGGTCCTTGTAGGGGCATGGGCGGAGCGATTGCATAATCCAAGACGCGATCCTCCGACGGCGCCCGTCTCCGCTCACCCGCCGCAACATCCCGCCGGCCATACGGAAGCGCCGGCGGGATGTTAACCCGACTATCGCTGCATACAAAGTGTATAATACACTTTGTAATGTTTACAAAGTGTATTATACAGGCTGCCTCCTGCCCTGGTGGTCCCAGTGTCCGAGGGACCACCAGGGCAGGCTGCAGCCACCCTATGTCGCACCCAAGCACACTGATTTCCCCCCCCCTGCCCCAGATCGCCCACAGCACCCCTCAGACCCCCCTGCCCACCCCCCAGACCCCTGTTTGCACCCAATCACCCCCCTAATCACCCAATCACGCCCTGTCACTGTCAACGCTATTTTTTTTTTAACCCCCCCCCTCCCCACTGCCCCCTCCTGATCACCCCCCCACCCGTGTACTGTATGCATCTATCCCCCCTGATCACCTGTCAATCACCCATCACCCCCTGTCACTGCCACCAATCAGCCCCTAACCTGCCCCTTGCGGGCAATCTGATCACCCACCCACACCGATAGATCGCCCGCAGATCCGACATCAGATCACCACCCAAGCGCAGTGTTTACATCTATTCTCTCCTCCAAACACCCACTAACTACCCATCAATCACCCATAAATCACCCCCTATCACCACCTGTCACTGTTAACCATCAGATCAGACCCTAATCTGCCCCTTGCGGGCACCCAATCACCCGCCTACACGCTCAGATTGCCCTCAGACCCCCCCTATCAATTCGCCAGTGCAATATTTACATCTGTGCTTTCCTGTAATAACCCACTGATCACCTGTCAATCACCCCCTGTCACTGCCACCCATCAATCAGCCCCTAACCTGCCCCTTGTGGGCAATCTGATCACCCACCCACACCAATAGATCGCCCGCAGATCCGACATCAGATCACCTTCCAAGTGCATTGTTTACATCTGTTCTCTCCTCCAAACACCCACTAATTACCCATCAATCACCCCCTGTCACTGCTACCCATCAGATTAGACCCCTATCTGCCCCTAGGGCACTCAATCACCCGCCCATACCCTCAGAACGCCCTCAGACCCCAGCCCTGATCACCTCGCCAGTGCATTGCTTGCATCAATTCCCCCCACTAATCACACCTTGAGACACCCATCAATCACCTCCTGTCACCCCCTAGCACACCTACCCATCAGATCAGGCCCTAATTTGCCCCGTGTGGGCTCCTGATCACTCGGCCAAACCCTCATATCCCCCTCAGACCCCCTTCCGATCACCTCCCCAGTGCATTGATTGCATCTATTTTCCCCTCTAACCACCCCCTGAGACACCCATCAATCACCTTCTGTCACCCCCCCTAGCACTCCTAGCCATCAGATCAGGCCCAATACAAGCTGTCATCTAAAAAGGCCACCCTGCTTATGACCGGTTCCACAAAATTCACCCCCTCATAGACCACCTGTCATCAAAATTTGCAGATGCTTATACCCCTGAACAGTCATTTTGAGACATTTGGTTTCCAGACTACTCACGGTTTTGGGCCCGTAAAATGCCAGGGCGGTATAGGAACCCCACAAACTGACCCCATTTTAGAAAAAAAGACAACCCAAGGTATTCCGTTAGGTGTATGAAGAGTTCATAGAAGATTTTATTTTTTGTCAAAAGTTAACGGAAATTGTTTTTTTTTCACAACGTGTCATTTTTCACGAACTTGTGACAAAAAATAAATTCTATGAACTCGCCATACACCTAACGGAATACCTTGGGGTGTCTTCTTTCTAAAATGGGGTTACTTGTGGGGTTCCTATACTGCCCTGGCATTTTAGGGGCCCTAAACCGTGAGGAGTAGTCTAGAAAACAAATGCCTCAAAATGACCTGTGATTAGGACGTTGGGCCCCTTAGCGCACCTAGGCTGCAAAAAAGTGTCACACATGTGGTATCGCCGTACTCAGGAGAAGTAGTATAATGTGTTTTGGGGTGTATTTTTTACACATACCCATGCTGGGTGGGAGAAATCTCTCTGTAAATGGACAATTGTGTGTAAAAAAAATAAATAAAAAAAAAATTGTCATTTACAGAGATATTTCTCCCACCCAGCATGGGTATGTGTAAAAATACACCCTAAAACACATTATACTACTTCTCCTGAGTACGGCGGTACCACGTATGTGGCACTTTTTTACACCCTAAGATCGCTAAGGGGCCCAAAGTCCAATGAGTACCTTTAGGATTTCACAGGTCATTTTGTTTCAAGACTACTCCTCACGGTTTAGGGCCCCTAAAATGCCAGGGCAGTTTAGGAACCCCACTAATGACCCCATTTTAGAAAGAAGACACCCCAAGGTATTCTGTTAGTAGTACGGTGAGTTCATAGAAGATTTTATTTTTGTCACAAGTTAGCAAAAATTGATTTTTATCGTTTTTTTTCATAAAGTGTCATTTTCCGCTAACTTGTGACAAAAAATAAATTCTATGAACTCACCATACTCCTAACGGAATACCTTGGGGTGTCTTTCTAAAATGGGGTCATTAGTGGGGTTCCTATACTGCCCTGGCATTTTAGGGGCCCTAAACCATGAGGAGTAGTCTTGAAACGAAATTTCTCAAAATGACCTGTGAAATCCTAAAGGTACTCATTGGACTTTGGGCCCCTTAGCGCAGTTAGGGTGCAAAAAAGTGCCACACATGTGGTATCGCCGCACTCAGGAGAAGTAGTATAATGTGTTTTGGGGTGTATTTTTACACATACCCATGCTGAGTGGGAGAAAGATCTCTGTAAATGGACAATTGTGTGTAAAAAAAAAAAAATTGTCATTTACAGAGATATTTCTCCCGCCCAGCATCGGTTTGTGTAAAAATACACCCCAAAACACATTATACTACTTCTCCTGAGTACGGCAATACCACATGTGTGGCACTTTTTTGCACCTTAACTGCGCTAAGGGGCCCAAAGTCCAATGAGCACCTTTAGGCTTTACTGGGGTGCTTAAAAATTAGCACCCCCCAAAATGCGAGGACAGTAAACACACCCCACAAATGACCCCATTTTGGAAAGTAGACCCTTCAAGGTATTCAGAGAGGGGCATGGTGAGTCCGTGGCAGATTTCATTTTTTATTTGTCGCAAGTTAGAAGAAATGGACACTTTTTTTTGGGTCACAAAGTGTCATTTTCCGCTTACTTGTGACAAAAATTAATATCTTCTATGAACTCACTATGCCTCTCAGTGAATACTTTGGGATATCTTCTTTCCAAAATGGGGTCATTTGGGAGGTATTTATACTATCCTGGAATTCTAGCCCCTCATGAAACATGTCAGTTGGTCAGAAAAGTCATAGATGCTTGAAAATGAGAAAATTCACTTTTTGCACCATACTTTTACCCAAACCAATAAATATACACTGAATGGGGTTTTTTTTATATCAAAAACATGTTTGTCCACATTTTACTTTATTTGAAAAATGTCAGCACAGAAAGTTAAAAAAATCATTTTTTTGCCAAAATTCATGTCTTTTTTGATGAATATAATAAAAAGTAAAAATCGCAGGAGCAATCAAATAGCACCAAAAGAAAGCTTTATTAGTGACAAGAAAAGGAGCCAAAATTCATTTAGGTGGTAGGTTGTATGAGCAAGCAATAAACCGTGAAAGCTGCAGTGGTCTGAATGGAAAAAAGTGGCCGGTCCTTAAAGGGAAGGTCCAAGCAAAAAAAAAAAAAAATGAGTTTCACTTACCTGGGGCTTCTACCAGCCCCATGCAGCCATCCTGTGCCCTCGTAGTCACTCACTGCTGCTCCAGTCCCCCGCTGGCAGCTTTCTGACCTCGGAGGTCAGGGCCGCATTGCGTACATTTTTACACATTCCCGCGTAAAAATGTATGCAATGTGGCCCTGACCTCCGAGGTCAGAAAGCTGCCAGCGGGGGACTGGAGCAGCAGAGAGTGACTACAAGGGCACAGGATGGCTACATGGGGCTGGTAGAAGCCCCAGGTAAGTAAAACTCATTTTTTTTTTTTGCTTGGACCTTCCCTTTAAGGGGGGTAAAGCCCACGGTCCTCAAGTGGTTAACGTAGCACCTAACGCAACGTCTTGGTGTGCAAGTAGCCTAAAAGTTTGTGGTTTTTCAAAATGTATCCAGATTTGATCTTGTTAATATGTGTAGCAGCATATATGAGACACAGGCCAAGGATACAGATATACTGGGTGCATCCCATGATTCAACAGCGGCGGAGGAAGGGACAATTTATGACTATCGTGATTTGAGGCAGCATCCAGAAAAGTTCTTTGGCTACACCACAATGTCTGTGGTCAGGTAAGGTTTGTTTGTTTTAGGTTTTACATGTAGCTATGTTAAATTTTATAGTATTAATGTGTTTGGCATTTTTGGCCCTTTCTACACACTTTGTTATAGTATATTTTAAACTTTACTCACTAAGCAATCATGTGAATGCATTTTACAAAAATAAGTACCTTTATGCTTGTTTCTGTTGTGTTAGGCATACACTGCATAAGGCCTATAGCTAAATATTAGTACCCAAAAATTAGTATAGTATATATCCATAGTAAGAAAAAAAGTCATTTTTTACAATAATCTTACGTTAAAGAGACTCCGTAACAAAAATTGCATCCTGTTTTTTATCATCCTACAAGTTCCAAAAGCTATTCTAATGTGTTCTGGCTTACTGCAGCACTTTGTACTATCACAGTCTCTGTAATAAATCAACTTATCTCTCTCTTGTCAGACTTGTCAGCCTGTGTCTGGAAGGCTGCCAAGTTTTTCAGTGTTGTGGTTCTGCTATGAACTCTCCCTTCCAGGTGCCTCTATGCACACTGCCTGTGTGTTATTTAGATTAGAGCAGCTTCTCTCTTCTCTCTTATCTTTTACAAGCTGGATAAATCATCCTCTGAGCTGGCTGGGCTTTCACATAGTTAGGAATTACAGACAAGGGCAAAGCTGTTTGCAGGAAGAAAAGAGCAGCCTGAAACTTCAGTGCATGAGAGATGCAGGGGGAAAGAAACACACAAATGATCTCTTGAGATTCAAAAGGAAGGCTGTACACAGCCTGCTTGTGTATGGATGTATTTTCTATGTGTGGACATACTGTACATCAACCTACTTCCTGTTTTGGTGGCCATTTTGTTTGTTTATAAACAAACTTTTTAAAACTGTTTTTAACCACTTTTAATGCGGCGGGGAGCGGCAAAATTGTGTCAGAGGGTAATAGGAGATGTCCCCTAACGCAGAGGTCCCCAACCTGGGGGCCGCGGCCCCCTGGGGGTCCGTGGGCAGATTTCTGGGGGGCCGCAGCGGATCTGGCCTTTCTCCCTCTCCCCCCAGCGGCCGCCGTTCCTGATACCTTATGAGCGGGCGGCCGCTTTCTTCCTTATATTCCCCATAGCCCCTCTCGCATCTCGTATTACAGCAGCGCTTGCTGTGCGACTGCTGTAAGGAGGGAAGGAGGCGGGGCAGCGTTCCCATGGTAACGGCGATCGCCGCTACAGGAAGCCGCTACCCTATTTCCTACCCTTCCTTACAGCAGCCGCGTGGGAAGCGCTGCTGTAATACGAGGTGCTGCAAGAGGAGAGGAGCTATGGGGAACATAAGGAAGCGACTGCCCGCTCGTAAGGTAACAGGAGCGGCAGCCGCGCGGGGGGAGGAGAGGACACTGGGCTAACTGTACTGGCGACACTGGGGCAGCGATACTGGGCTAACTATACTTGCTATTCGGGGCTAACTATACTTGCTATTCGGGGCTAACTATACTTGCTATTCGGGGCTAACTATACTTGCTATTCGGGGCTAACTATACTTGCTATTCGGGGCTAACTATACTTGCTATTCGGGGCTAACTATACTTGCTATTCGGGGCTGACTACACTTGCTATTCGGGGCTGACTACACTTGCTATACTGGGCTGACTATACTTGCTATACTGGGCTGACTATACTTGCTATACTGGGCTGACTGTACTAGCTATACTGGGGTAATTGTACTTGCTATAGTGTGGTAACTGTACTTGCTATACTGGGGTAACTATACTTGCTATACTGGGATAACTATACTTGCTATACTAGGCTAACTGTACTTGCTATACTAGGCTAACTGTACTTGCTATACTGGGGGCAACTACTGGCTATACTGGGGTAACTATACTTGCTATACTAGGCTAACTGTACTTGCTATACTGGGGTAACTATACTTGCTATACTAGGCTAACTGTACTTGCTATACTGGGGTAACTATACTTGCTATACTGTGGAAACTGTACTGTGGAATCTGGGAAAAAAAAAGGGGGGGCTGCTGCCGCCGACACTAGCCACGCCCACTCACCCCTCCCACCCCCGCCCCCAGGGGGGCTCCGGAGAAAATTTTGGTCGGGATAGTGGGCCCTGGGCTCAAAAAGGTTGGGGACCCCTGCCCTAACGCACTGGTATGTTTACTTTTGTGTGATTTTTAACAATACAGATTCTCTTTAAAGTCCCCTGTTACATACATTTTGAGATATAACATTGTAATGCAACAAACATTTTAAAGACAGTAATGAAACCTTTGTTGCAACTTTTTACTGTTTATTTGGTAAATTTTCCTTTTTTTTTTTTCTTTTAACCCGTGTTGTCAGCATACGTAAGAACTACCTTCCTTTTCACCAACACAAAAAAAACAGTATGTAAAAATAAACAACTGTTGAAATAACCAGCATCAGTAACTCAAATATACATTTTCACCATTGTCAGTTTTGATGCCCTTTTGGATAAGTTGAAAGATGCCCTTTAACGTGAAGATACAAATTTTCGTCGATCAATTACTCCTCATAACATTGAGGTAAGCAAAATTAGCATAAACATTTTAGCATAAAACAAAATGTCTAACAATATAAAATAAACTTTCTACTCATGTTGGGAGAGAAAAATCAGACATTGGAGTAGCATGACTGAAAGCAGGTGGAGTAGAGTCAGAAGTGCTTTGTGGCTGGTTGCGAGCTGTCAAATCAGTGTACACTGGAGTGTCAGTAGGCTTTGATGATGTTTGAAACATCTCCTTGTTCAGAATGTATAGGTGGTGACATAGGGTAATGAGGCTAGTGACCCTATGCGAGGTTTGACATATGCATAGGTGGGTAAGTAGGTGGCTCATACATACGAGGAGGATGGTAAGATGCTTGTGGGTATGGAGTATAGTGTGTTGAGGGAAGTTTGGCAAATGTTCAAATGGCTGGTTCTCATTTTGCAAAAATTTGCCTAGTGTCTCAGAAATGGCATGTCTGGCTGCCCATCTATCAGCTGGCACTTTTTGTAACAATGGCACCAAACTTAAGAGATACTGGGTGGGTGGCTCTTTTAATTGTTTAATCTCCTCCTCTCGCTTCTCCATATGACCCACCGCCTTTTCGATACAACTTATGAGCTTCTGATCGGATTCTGCCCTGCTCATACCTCTTCCTATTCTCATGCCTTGTGCTGCTACCCTCACACCTCTAGACCTAATAGTTGTGCATGCACTTGTAGTTTGTGGGCTGTGTTGTATGCGATCTGGTGTTGTACAGTCACTATCATCCGGTGTAGGTGTGTCAACATCCTGTGCACTGAGTTCTTGTCCTTCAACATCACTGTTCGTGTTGTGGCTAACAGATTTCTTCTTCTTACTCAGGCTCAGCTGGTAGGCTATGTTCAGTTCTTACGTAAGTGGGAAAAAAAAAAAAAAAAAAAAACACTTTTGGTACTACTGCTATAGGCCAGTGATCTTAAAGCGAACCTAAACTGACAATGGATGTGGATGTTTCCTTTACAAATAATAGTTGCCTGAATCTCCTGCTGAACTAGTGTCTCTAATACTTTTAGGCACAGCCCCTGAACAACCATGCAGATCAGGTGCTCTGACTGAAGTCAGACTGGATTAGCTGCATGCTTGTTTCAGGTGTGTGATTCTGCCAATTCTGCAGGCTAAGAGATCAGCAGGACTGTCAGGCAACTGGTATTGTTGCAAAGGAAGCTTCCATATTTTGTATTTGTATTTTGTTCTTTGAGAACTGCCAGACCCACTCTGATTCCTTATATTGTTTCTCCAACTCCTTTCTGTAACTATCTCGTACAGACTTCCATCTTTTCCACAGGAGAGCAACTATGAATAAAAAAAGAAAAAAAAAGGTTCTATTTTTCAGATTTCTGGCAACAGGACATTTATATGCTGCACTTTATCAATTTCTCATGGGAAGATCTACAATCCGTTACCTGGTTTTGGACACCTGCAAATTGATCTGGAAAGTACTGCAGCCAGAATGTATGCCAACTCCAGATGTAGCTATGTGGGAGGCCAACATTCAGCTGTTTTGGGAAAGAATTTCTTTAACTGCCTTGGAGCAGTGGATGGAAAGCATGAGACTGGTAATGCCTGCAGCCACTGGCAGTCTATTACAATTATAAAAATATTTTTCACTTGTGCTAATGGCTGTGGTGGATCTGGATTTCAAATTCATCTATTTTGATGTTGGTGCTTTTGGCAGTTGCCATGATTCTGTTATTTTTTAACATAGATTTGAATTGAAACTGCAAACTGGGCAAATGACTACCGCCACTAGGGCCCTGGCCTGACACAGAAGCACCACATTACCCCTGTGTGTTTGTGGGTGATGAGGCTTTTGCACCATCAGAGCATTTAAGGAGACCCTATGCTCAAAGGGATATGTCTCAAAAAAAAAAAATGGTGTTTAACAACCACCTTACCAAAGCCAGGCAAGTGGTTGAATGTGATTTTGGAATTCTGGCTAACAAATGGCACATTTATCACACTGCCCTAAAAATGCAAGCAAGTATGTGATAACTGGTGAAGGCCACTTGTGTTTTACATAACTATGTGAGAACACTAGATGGCATGAACTTGGAGAAGATCAGACCCAGTGGTCTTCAAAATGTGGCTCCTTCAACTTTACGTGGGCCTATTTCTGCAATTCAAATCAGAGAGCAACTAGCTGATTATTTTGTGTCATAACATGAAGCAATGTGATGACTGCATGGTGCAATTTAATTTTCTTAATGTCGTTAGGTGAACAATAAACGTTTCAACATATCTGTCTGTACCATTTATAATGCTCTTAACTATACTATCGCAACATAAATCATAATACATGTGCATATATAGACACATGTACCTGTTTACAATGAGAGATGTATATAGAGACATGTAATGAGACATCTAACATTATGAATTTAGGGGAGGGGGGCTGACATTTTAGGCAGAGTGCAGGAATACAGAATTAAAAGCACATCAAATTAATAAGAATCCATGAAAAACTTATTTTGCCTCCTTGGCCTGTGGTGACAAAACCTCCCTTTTGTCCCCCAGAAAGTCTTTTGCTATATTTCTCCAGATGGCAATCAGCATTTAGTGATCTTTATGTCCAGGCAATGTCCTGTCATATAGTTCTGGACTATTCTGGATCCGGTGCTAAACCAGGTAGCAAGCATCTTGCAGCAAACTTCTCTCCACTCAGCAAAGCTGACAAACAGGAAGTACACTTTGACTTGGAAAAAAAACAGCTTCTGCACAAAAACGTTTCTAAAACCGCTATATCAAGCATTTTGCGTTTTTTCCTATACTTAATATTGAAGGCAGAAACGCCTCAGAAATTCAAAAAATGCTGCAGCCCCCGAGTTTGCGTTTGTGGAAAAAACAAACCGCTCTGGTGTGCACCAGTCCATTGAAATACATTACCCAAGCTTTTTTCAAACCGCAAGTGGTTTTTTAGAAGAGCTACCGAACCGCTCTGGTGTGCACCAGCCCTAAACATATTAGTGCCTGTGTGGAACTTTAATGGGAGCCCACTTATCGGGTTCAAGCGCATTTTGCTGCATACGTTTAAGTTTTGCACTCGCCTTTTTTTCACACTTAAGAAAAAAAAAAAAAAAAAAAAAAAAAGGGGACAGCTTGCTGCTTTTTCCAAAAATGTGCGTGTTCCGCATTACGCGCAGGGATATCAGAATGCAGAGTGGTGCAAACCCAGAAAATACAAGCGAAATTGTGAAAACAAGTGCTTCCATGCCTAATGCTGGGAATACACGGTTCATTTCATCCGTGCCTTTCTCCTGTCGATCGTTTTACCCGCTCAATTCTGCAGTCGATTCTATTATCTTCCGCTCATTTTTCTTATCTTTTTCCATTCACTTGGACCAGAAATGGAGCGGCAAAAGGATCGAAAGGGAAATCTGACATGTCGGAAATTATCTAGCGAACCAACACCTCATAAACGAACCATGTATTCCCAGCATTAGGCTTTTAAAAATGCATGGATATGGTTACCAGAAAAATGCAGGAAGATCAGTTTTTGAACTTTGTTTGCTGAGTGGCGTGTACACAGAGGGTTAAGCTATTCTAACTATATGTACAGTATAGAAAAAACAAGTATGGCAACATAGAACCTGTTAAACCAGTCTATAAATACATGCTAGATAGGTAATCTTGGTAATAAGCACTGTGATGAACTGGCCTCAGCAATGTCTCCCTAAGTTACATAAGATGTAAATATAAAAGCGCAATGATCTCATATTTGCATGGAGGGGGGGGGCTGGGAATCAGAAAACCCTGCCATCACTAAAGACTGTTTGCACATGCTCAGTAATGTTGAAGAAGGCGGTCTCCCCTCCTCCACGGCCAGCCACATGGCTAATTAATATTCACTGCACTGTGGTGACTCATGGTGGGACTGTAGTGTTGTCCGGATCATGAACGAATCGTTCCATTTGATCCGGATCTTTGAGAGTCGAATCATCCGAATCACCACAATGAAACATTCGGTTCACAGTGGATGTCTGTCTGGAAGAAACATACAGAATGTACAGTGCAGGGAAAGTCCTGTCCTGCTATTCATTTCACGCAGTCTGCTTCCCTAGTAAAATTATTCAAATTATTTGGTTCAAAGATCCGGATCTTTTCAATGATCGGATTTAAGGATTCGGATCATTTGAATCGGGACTTCCTATCACTAACCTGGAGCGGCTGCTTTGAGAGCTGCATAACGCAGCTCAATCTGACGTCCAACTTCAACACCACCATGCGTTGCGTTAGGGGCACGTATGCGACCATAACGTCCCCTAAAACGCAACGTATTGGTGGGAAAGTAGCCTAAGTGCATTTACAAAAGTACAGCTATTCCACATGCCCCATCCCCCATCCACAACAGCAACCAGGCAACTCCCACATCATCCACACTTGCAGGCGCCGAGTTCCTCAGCACTGAACAGAATATAGTCTTGTCCTAAAAGGGTTTCACACTCTAATCCCTACCATTGTCTTAATATCTGTCAGTCTAGGGACAATTTAGAAGGAAGCCAATTATCTCTACATTTTTTTTCTTGGGCAGGGCTGGAGTCAGAGCAATTTTTGGGTACCTGGAGTCGGAGTCGTAAAAATGTTCTGACTCTTACAAATTTAAACTGTAATTAAAAAGAAAAAAAAAAAATATACATACACACACTAAAAATATTCAATTTCTCAGAAAATAATCATAAAAGAAATACTTGTATACACAGTAATAGCAGTGCTTAAAGGGGAACTGAAGAGAGAGGTATATGGAGGCTGTCATGTTTATTTCCTTTTAATCAATACCAGTTGCCTGGCAGCCCTGCTGGTCTATTTCTCTGCAGTAGTATCTGATTAAAACCAGAAACAAGCATGCAGCTAGTCTTGTCAGATCAGACTTATAGTCTGAACCACTGAAACACCTGATCTGCTGCATGCTTGTTCAGGGGCTATGGCTAATAGTATTAGAGGCAGAGGATCAGCAGGGCTGCCAGGCAACTGGTATTGTCTAAAAGAAAATAAACATGACAGCCTCCATATACCTCTCTCTTCAGTTCCCCTTTAATCAACAAAAATTAAAGAAACCAATCAATCAAAAAACAGTTACTTGTGCTGCTGCAATAAAGCAGTCACCATGTTTTTAAAATCAGAGGTACATATCGGATGCGTACACAGGAATCTTTTATATATAATGAGTAACATATCTGATGTTTGAATAAACCAGATGAGTAATCACTAGTATGGATAGTCAATGAGATGCAAATAATTCTATGTCGATTCAAGATTATGCAAATTTTCATAGTGCATGCATATTGAAAATAAACCAATCAAATTACACCTTTGCAGAATTTGATCCATTTTCAAGCAAAGTTTGCATAATCCTGCATCAACTCAATTTGCATCTCCTAGAGACCTTTACCAGTCACTACTACGACATCTAGCTGAGCCATTATGCAAACTACCATTCATATACGTTTAATATTTTAGTAAATATCAAAATGCTAATTTTATACGAGTTGTCTGGATCCTCCAATTCGCCCCAGAAAGTCCTCCAGTTTGGTGTACACTGTGCATGCACAACCAGGCCATCCGCCCTGTCTGTGTTCTATGCGTGCGCAGTATGCTCCCAACCACAGGAGCGCGAGTGGCTGGACTGAGTCTTCTGGCCCCGACTGGAGGACTTGCCGGAGTGAATTGCAGCACAGGAGGACAGCAAGGGAGTGATCAGCCTGGAGGAAGCCCCAAGTATGTATATTTTTTTTATTTTTATTTTTTTATTTTTTTTTTTTAAATACCCCCTCCCTGTCTCAAGTCCACTTTAAAGTCAATGGGCACTGTAAAAAAAAAAAAAAAATCCTATTAGACCTACCGGTAATGGAGTTTCTGATTGCCATCTTGGACAACCTGAGATCCGGTCCCGCCCCGGATCTGGGGAAACACAAACCCAAGAAGTTTAAAAAAACCCGCCCACCCTCCATCCTCAGTGCATCTGAAAGTATCTAAGATTAGAAACACCAAGATGAAGGGGAAAAAAAACACCTGATAGTGAATGCACTAGATCCCTGTGATCTTAAAGAGAATCTGTATTGTTAAAATCGCACAAAAGTAAACATACCAGTGTGTTAGGGGACATCTCCTATTACCCTCTGTCACAATTTCACCGCTCCCCGCCGCATTAAAAGTAGTCAAAAACAGTTTTAAAAAGTTTGTTTATAAACAAACAAAATGGCCACCAAAACAGGAAGTAGGTTGATGTACAGCATGTCCACACATAGAAAATACATCCATACACAAGCAGGCTGTATACAGCCTTACTTCTGAATCTCAAGAGATCACTTGTGTGTGTTTACCTTCTGTCCCCAGCTTCTCTCATGCACTGAACATTACAGGCTTCCTGCAGACAGCTCTACCTATGTCGTTAATTCCTCAGTATGTGACAGACCAGCTCCTTTCACAGCCTCCACAGGAGGATTTTTATCCAGCTCTCTTCTATCACTGATAAGATAGCAGAGAAGCTGCTGGCTTATGTAAATAAAACACACACTGGAGTGTGCATAGAGGAACAGTTCAACACTGAAGAACTTGGCAGCCTTCCAGACACAGGCCGACAAGTCTGACAGGGGAAAGATACATTGATTTATTACAGAGATGGTTATAGTAGAAAGAGCTACAGTAAGCCAGAATACATAAGAATAGGTTTAGGAACTTGTAGGATGGTAGAAAAAACGTTGTAATTTTTGTTACAGAGTCACTTTAACTGAAAAATGAAAGGTGCGCAGTCGAGATAGGGAAAAGGGTTATAGTCGTTGTCCCGGATGGCAATCAGAAACTCCATTACCGGTAGGTCTAATAGGAGTCTTTCTCTAATTGCCATCTGGGACAACCTGAGAGATAAACAAGAAAGTCTTTATAAACAAAAAAGACTAACCTAGGGAGGGACCACCGCCTGAAGCACCTTTCTGCCAAACGACTGATCCTGCTGAGACAGTACATCCACTCTGTAGTGTTTGATAAAAGTTGATGCACTCGCCCATGTTGCCGCTTGACATATTTGTTGAATGGTGGCTCCTGCCCTCTCAGCCCAGGATGTTGACAATGAACGGGTTGAATGAGCCTTAATGTTAGGTGGTAATGGACAATTACTATCTTCATATACTATAGATATAGTTTGTCTAATCCATCTGGCAATGGTTTGCCTAGATGCTCGCT
Source organism: Hyperolius riggenbachi (assembly GCF_040937935.1). NCBI lineage: Eukaryota > Metazoa > Chordata > Amphibia > Anura > Hyperoliidae > Hyperolius > Hyperolius riggenbachi. Next base: position 371,652,506 of record NC_090647.1, on the reverse strand, counting down.
GCCCCTTATTTTTACCCGAAAATAAGACTAACAAGCTACTTGACCTCCTGAATTCTCTTGATCTTGAAAGATATACTAGCAGAGTCCTCCTAACATCCAACCGGTGAAACTCTTCCTCCTTAGGACTAGAAGGGTTGACACAGAAAGGAGGAAGAATAATCTCCTGCGACCTATGAAACTCAGATCCTACCTTAGGAAGATATGTCGGATCTAGTCTGAGCCTGACACCATCAGGGCAAATGACGAGGAAAGGGTCTTTAACCTCCTTGGCGGTAATCCCGAGCTGAGCTCGGGGTATGCCGCCGGAGGTCGCCGCTCAGGCCCTGCTGGGCCGATTCCAAATCTGTAAAAAGCAGCACACGCAGCCGGCACTTTGCCAGCCGCGTGTGCTGCCCGATCGCCGCCGCTCCGCGGCGATCCGCCGCGTGCAGCGGCGAAAGAGGGTCCCCCCAGCCGCCCGAGCCCAGCGCAGCCGGAACAAACAGTTCCGGCCGGCGCTAGGGGCTGGATCGGGCGGCTCTGACGTCAGGACGTCGACTGACGTCCATGACGTCACTCCGCTCGTCGCCATGGCGACGAGGAAAGCGAAACAAGATAGGCCGCTCATTGCGGCCTATCTTGTTACTTTCGATTGCCGGAGGCGATCGAAAGTACGCTTCCGGAGCGCCCTCTAGTGGGCTTTCATGCAGCCAACTTTCAGTTGGCTGCATGAAATATTTTTTTTTTAATTTAAAAAAAACCCTCCCGCAGCCTCCCTGGCAAAATAAATAAACCGCCAGGGAGGTTAATGGATAATGCATGTAGATCACTTAGACGTCTAGCTGACGTAATGGCAATCAGAAATGCTAATTTTAGTGTAAGTAATTTCATCTCAATCTCCTCAATGGGTTCAAAGGGAGCCTTTATTAGCCCCTTGAGGACCAAGGACAAATTCCACTATCGAAATACTTTCTGCCTTACCGGAGTAGACCTCTAATGCTTTGAAGAAATTCTTTACCAGCTCCTCCTGTGCTAGATGTCTGTCTAACAGGATAGAAAGTGCTGAACACTGAACTTTAAGGGTACTGGGTGATAACTTCATGTCAAAGCCCTCCTGTAAGAATACTTCTTCCTGGGGTACTGGTACTATAACCTTTTTCTCTAAAAGCTTCAGAATCTCCAATTCGAGACCCCTGGCCTTCTCTGGGTCTTTTGGAAAGGGATTCACAAACTTCCTTTGTGGAGGAGGACTTGAAAACTGAAGACGATAACCCAGTTTTATAATCTGAAAAAAAAAAGATCGGGCTCTAACTTCTCCCACTCTGAACGAAAATAAATTAAGTCTCCCCCCTACTGGTAAATCGTCATTTAGAAGACTTGGGGGGTTCCGTCTCACCGAGAGTGAACCCTCCTTTACCCTTCCCTTTGGGAAAGGACCATTTTTTTCTGCACATTCCTATTTTTTGGTAGATTGGTATCCTGCTTTTTGGGTATAAAGGGTCTTTTCCCCTTAAAACCCTTCTTATTTGGGAACTGTTTCCCCTTTTCTGCTGAGCGGGATAATACTTCATCTAGGCTAGACCCAAAGAGGAGATTACCCTCAAAAGGGATAGCACATAATCTGTTCTTTGAGGTCTGGTCCCCCTCCGAGGTTATCAGCCACACTGCTCTTCTGGCAGAATTAATAAGACGTAGTACGCGCAGAAACACGAATTAGCTCGGTAACTGCATCTGCTAAAAAAGCGACAGCCTTAAAGGGACACTTGAGTCAAAAAAAAAAAAAAAAAGAGTTTTACTCACCTGGGGCTTCCAATAGCCCCCGACAGCTGTCCGGTGCCCTCGCCGTCTCCCTCCAATCCTCCTGGCCCCGCCGGCAGCCACTTCCTGTTTCGGTGACAGGAGCTGACAGGCTGGGGACGCGAGTGATTCTTCGCGTTCCTGGCCACAATAGCGCTATCTATGCTGCCATAGCATATATCATATACCATATAGCAGCATAGAGGGTGCTAATGTGTCTGGGAACGCGAAGAATCACTCGCGTCCCCAGCCTGTCAGCTCCTGTCACCGAAACAGGAAGTGGCTGCCAGCGGGGCCAGGAGGATCGGAGGGAGACTGCGAGGGCAGCGGAGAGCTTCAGGGGGCTATTGGAAGCCCTAGGTGAGTAAAACTCATTTTTTTTGTTTGACTTAAGTGTCCCTTTAACCAGTTCGGCCTATCTGGACGAGTTTCCTCGTCCAGATAGGCACTGGTGCTGCCGCCGGCTCGTGCGCGCGATCGGGCGCGCCCCCGCGCGCGCTCCCGCTGCCTGCCGCTAGCCCCCCGATCAGTGAATGGGAATATAATTCCCATTCACCGATCTAACTTCCCCGCAGAAATACCGACGCTTTCTCTCCAGAGAGCGCGGTATTTCTGCCCCCAGGAAACAACTCCTCAGCATTTTAGTTCCTAGATGCGAGCTGGTTCGCATCTAGGACTTTTTTCACTGTGGCCATCTTGTGGCCAAATAGTAAACTGCACCCACATACATTTTTTAATAAAAAAAAAACATTATTTTACATTTAAAATTAGCAGTTTCCCTCCCACACCAAAAATTACCCACATACACTTTTTTTATAAAAAAAAAAAAACAATTAAAAAAACAAAAACAACATAAATAGTTACCCAAGGGTCTGAACTTTTTAAATATGCATGTCAAGAGAATATGTTATTATATTATTTAAAGTTATAAGCTTATAAATAGTGATGGACGCAAATTGAAAAAATGCACCTTTATTTCTAAATGAAATATCGGCACCATAAATTGTGATAGGGACATCGTTTAAATGGTGTAATAACCGGGACAGATGGGCAAATAAAATACATGCGTTTTAATTACGGTAGCGTATATTAATTTCAAACTATAATGGCCAAAAACTGAGAAATAATGAATTTTTTCCGTTTTTTTCTTATTCTTCCTGTTAAAATGCATTTACAGTAAAGTGGCTCTTAGCAAAATGTATCACCCACAGAAAGCCTAATTGGTGGCGGAAAAAACAAGCTATAGATCAATTCATTGTGATAAGTAGCAATAAAGTTATAGGCGAATGAATGGGAGGTGAACGTTGCTCGGATGCATGAGATTTTCGGCACTGCGGCGCTGAACCGGTTAAGGACCACCGGCAAGGAAGCTGCATAGTCCTTAAAAGGGGCACCCTTAGAAATCTGATCGATAAGGTTATCCATCCAAATTCTAAGATTCCGAGAAACACAGGTGGCTGAAATGCCCGGAATGAAACCAAAGGCCGCTGATTCCCAAGCTCTTTTGAGAAGGGCATCAATTTTCTTATCCATAACATCCTTGAGGACACCTGCGTCCTCGAAGGAGAGATCTGAGTCCTTTGAATATTGAGACAGGGATGCATCAAGTTTAGGACATTTGGTCCATTTGTCAATCTCTGTCTGCGCAAAGGGGTACTTTCTCATTGCTGATTTGGGGATAAATAGTGGCCTTTCAGGATTTTGCCACTGGGAAGTAATTATATCCTGTAAAGTCCTATGGACAGGAAAAAAACTGCCTGTAGACTGACCCAAACCTAGATATACTTGATCTTGAGGAGAAATTTCCGGAACAGATTCCTTGATCTGTTCCGTGGTGTATACAGCCTTAAGTAACTGAGAAGATTCATCAGGAGTGAATAAAAATCTGGGAGTTTTAACCATATCATCCCTCTCTGAACCCTCTGACTGAGGCTGCTCCCCTTCTTCCTGGGATACAGACACCTCCTCCCCCTCTTCCTCTTCCTCAGCTCCTAAAACATCTGAAAAGGAGTGATGGGATGGAGCACCGGAAGAGGGCCCCGTCAGAGATTGATCAACTGGCTGTACAAAGGATTCCTTAAATTTGTCAAGAGTTTCCTGCATATTCTTGTTAACTGTATCCATAACCTCTTTAAGAATATTGGAAGTTTGGGAGGCTACAATAGCATCTATACAAGCCTGACACAAATTCCTCGGGGCTTCTAAGGATATCTTCGTATTACATAAGCTACATCTCTTGAATTTAGGTTGGTTAGATGATGTAGTAGTAGTAGTAGTAGTAGTAGTAGTAGATTTAGGCTCAGATCTTGTCTGAAAATAAAACAGAGAGAGACAAGGTACTGAGATGCCATCCTGCATACATATATACAATACAGATGCCATAGTAGGAAACCATCTCCTCCAACTGGAGGCTTACCCCACTAGAACCTGATGGCAGAGCCTGCGTAGAGGACCTGGGAGCAGCGCCCGCAGTCTCCGACTCACGCTGCTGCTGAGGCTGTTCTCCCCTGTGTCTGAGACATTCTCCTCCGGCTTGCAGGTCTGAGGGTCGGAGACGCCAGGCGCACGCTATTTCACTTCCTGGCTCCCCAAACAGTTCCTCCTCCACGCCCGCCGGACGTCAGACGTTCACCGCCCACCTAGCGTCTGACGTTTACTTTCCGGCGTCAATCAGCTGACCGGATGCGCCTTGCAGAGCCGGCGTCTGATGGAGGAAGTGCGGTGTAGCGGCTATACACCACACAGCAGCCGAACACCGCCCAAGGTGAAGGAGTACTGCAGTCAGCGTTGCCTCCTGCCATCGCCCAAACTGCTTCTGCCTCCTGGATACAAAACTCACCCTCCGGTGAGTACAACAAAAAAAACAAACGAGAGCTTGCTTCTTAGGTGTTTCCGTGGCGGAAACACAGATGAACTGAGGATGGAGGGTGGGCGGGGGCTTTTAAACTTCTTGGGTTTGTGTTTCCCCAGATCCGGGGCGGGACCGGATCTCAGGTTGTCCCGGATGGCAATTAGAGAAATGATGATTAATGATAATGTACTGTATTGGACCAGGAAAATAATGTCTCAAATCATTTGCAAAGCACTACCACAAACGCTAATGACTGCGATAACGCTTTGGGATTTGTAGTGGGTCCCAGCCCTCAGTGCCATTTCACACAGGCAGCTGTCAGCTGCTCTCCTGCACTGGCCAGGCACTTGTTAGCACTCCGTACAGATGGTAGACAGGCGACCCTCCATGGATTCAAATCTGAGCGCAGCCGTGCTCTGATTCAACATTTTGCTGTCCTTTGCCACCCTGTATCACCACGTATTAAGGTTGACATGTGTGGTGTTACAACTGCTGCAATTCAGCTGCATTTAAATTGCATCCAAATTGCCTGGGCTGGCGGGTGACTTAACTGCTTGGCAAGCCCACAGTTCCGCCTCCCGTCTGAGAGAGGCCTTATGGTGGCCACTAATGATCCAAACTTTTTTGGCTAATCTTACCATTTCTATGCAATATAATCAGGACTTTGGAGTCTGTGGTTTCATAAACGTTGGAGTCAGATGATTTTTGTACAGACTCCCAACTCCAGGTACCCAAAATTGCTCCAACGCCTCGACTCCGACTCCTTAGTCTAATACTTACCAGGGCTGTGGATTTGGTACAAAAATCATCTGAATTTAACTCCTCAGTTTAGGAAACCACTGACTTGATTCCAGGTACCCAAAAATTGCTCTGACTCTACTCAGACTCAACAGCCCTGAATATAATGCTAGGTACACACAATGCAATTTTTTTTTTATTTACAGATTTAATGTCCGATCGGATTGCTAATCAATTTTCAAATGATTTTTCATATAAGTGAACGAAAAATTAATTGAAAATCAGGTCAGACATGTTGGAAATAAGCAGTAAATCTGTCAGAAAATTGCATAGTGTGTAGCATTAGGGACTGCCTAAACTATCCATACACTATATTCACTCAGTTTACCCTTCTACTACATTGATTTGGTAAAATTGGACAAAAAAAAAAAGGGTCCAGATCCAATTTACTTTTTTCTCCTAGGAGATAATTTTTCTGTTTAAAACATTTTAGTACTCTGCAACTGAAAAAGTACCAAAAAGTAGGAGAAAAAAGTACCTTCAAAATTTGCAATATTTACTTGCTGTAAGAATTCACCTAGGAGAAAAACGTAGGAGATAAGCGAATTGGATTGGGCTCAAAAAATTAGCTCATTTGTGGCCACTAAGATGTACCCACAGTTAGGTCGCATTCACAGTGGTTAGTTATTGTCCTGCGTTATAAAGTAATTCTAATGCAGGTTAACACACTAATGTTAAAGAGTAACTGTCAGGCTGCAAAAGCTAATTTAAACCTCTATTCTCCTGTGTTAAACAGTTTAGAAGGAAGCAAAAAAGGCAATACTAAAGTTAAAAATCTCTTACTTTTGATGTGTGCTGAACAGCAAGGATGTTATTCCCAAGCTCTTAAAGTGAACCGAGCATCATTTTTAACACCCAGGGCAGCTCTATAGCAAATTAAAAATGCATTCTAAAAATGTGGTTTATAAAAAAAAAAAAAAAAAAAAAAAAAAAAAAAAAAACTTTCAATTTACCTCATTTTTTTTACATCTAAGGGTTAAAATAGCCACTTTGTCTGTCCGCAAAGTACCTGCGGTCGCTGAGCAGGAGATTGTTGAACACAAATAAGAAATCACCTTATTAGACTTAACTGACCACAAACAAACCCCCATTGTACTTCAAACAGAAAACAGTTACAGTTGAAGAATTTCACACCTAGTCTGGACAATGCTAGTTGTAAAACAGCAGGGGTTGAGCTTCTGAACAATGGCAGCCCTTGCAGCTATTTGAAGCCAGGAGCTGCTTAGTTCACTTTAAAGAGACACTGAAGCGAAAAAAATGATATTATGATTTGTATGTGTAGTACAGCTAAGAAATAAAACATTAACCACTTTACCCCCAGCGGTACGAATTTCTCCGCCCCTTTTTTCCCTCCTAAAAAACCAGGGACGGAGAAATCCGTACCTTCCGCGCTACCGCCGCTGTCCGCGCTCCCGCACGCCGCCGCCCGCCCGGAGATCAATGAACGGGAAAATCCATTCCCGTTTGTTGATCTAGCCCCCGCAATGATCTGCTGCTTCTTTCAGAAACAGCGAGATCATTGTGCGTCTCCCAGCCTCCTACTGCTTCCTGTAAGCGTCCTTCCGGACGCTTACAGGTCGCATGTAAACAAACACTCTGTGGCCATCTTGTGGCCAAATAGTAAACTACACCCTAAAAGCATTTTACATATACAAACATTACATTTACACAATAAATTAACTCATTACCTCCCACACTCCCCAATTTTTATTTTTTTTTGTAATAAAAAAAAAAAAATACAATAAAAAAAAAAAAAAATAGTTACCTTAGGGACTGAACTTTTTAAATATTTATGTCAAGAGGGTATAACACTGTTACTTTATAAACTGTGGGCTTGTAATTACGGATGGATGCAAAACTGAAAAAAAATGCACCTTTATTTCCAAATAAAATATTGTCGCCAAACATTGTGATAGGGACATAATTTAAATGGTTTTATAACCGGGACAAATGGGTTAATACATTTCATGGGTTTTAATTACAGTAGCATGCTTTATTTAAAAACTATAATGGCCGAAAACTGAAAAATAATAATTTTTTCCCACATTTTTTCCTATTTCCCCATTAAAACACATTTAGAATAAAATAATTCTTGGCATAATGTCCCACCTAAAGAAAGCATAATTGGTGGCAAAAAAAACAAGATATAGTTCATTTCATTGGGATAAGTAATAATAAAGTTATAGACGAATGAATGGAAGGAGCGCTGAAAGGTGAAAATTGCTCTGGTGGTCAGGGGGTAAAACCCCTCAGTGGTGAAGTGGTTAAGATCAGATACATCAGTGTAATTGTTTCCAGTACAGGAAGAGTTGAGAAACTCCAGTTGTTATCTATGCAAACAAGCCATTAAGCTCTCCGACTAAGTTAGTCTTGGAGAGGGCTGTTATCTGACTTTTATTATCTCAACTGTAAGTGAACTGTTTACTTTTCCTCTGCTAGAGGAGAGGTCATTACTTCACAGTCTGCTCTAAAAGAATCATTTTGAATGCTGAGTGTTGTGTAATCTGCACATATTATACAATAAAAGTAGCCATACCCTGGTCGATTTGCCATCAGATTCGAACAGACAGATCCCTATCTGATCGAATCTGATCAGAGAGGGATCGTATGGCTACCTTTACTGCAAACAGATTGTGAACCGATTTCAGCCTGAAACCGTTCACAATCTGTGGTGGTGGTGCTGCCGCCGCTTCCTACCATCCCGCATACATTACCTGCTCCGCCGGCGCGACTCCCGGATCTCCGCTCTTCTCCGCTCTGGTCTCCGGCATGCTTCCCTTCTTCCTGTCGGGGGGGGGGGGGGGGGGAAGTTTAAACAGTAGAGCGCCCTCTACTGTTTAAACTTCCTGCCGGGACAGGAAGAAGGGAAGCATGCCAGAGACCAGACCAGACCAGAGAGGAGAATGAAGAACGGAGACCCGGGAGTCGCGCCGGCGGAGCAGGTAATGTATTGCAGCTCTATTGCGTCGGTCGTCGGGCACTCGAATGCCGCTAGCGATGCGCTCTTTACCCGCGGGCGATCGACGGTTATTTTCCGCACGGCACGATCGGACGGAATGGATCGAAATTCGTCGTGCAGCGCGAACGATTGGCAGCAGATTCGATCCCAGTGATCGAATCTGCTGTCGAAACAGCGGCATATCGGGCCAGTGTATGGCCAGCTTAATGCAATGTTAGAAAAAACACTATATACCTGAAAAAAGTATGAGAATATTTTCTTTGCTACTAATCATATTTTTTTTCGCTTCAGTGTCTCTTTAAGAGGAGGAGAGGCCGTATACCATACTGCAAAGCATTCTGGGGCTGCTTCTTCCCACCTTGGGCCCGCCCCTCGACTGCTAGTGAGAAGTTACAGGCTCATGTTACAACAGCTTGTAACGCAGTCCAGCTGACAGCACTGAAAAATCTCAGGGCAGAGTATACTGCATGAGTCTGCTATTGTTCCTAGCCACATGGCTAATTAATATTCACTGCACAGTAGTGGTGTCTTTTTCTGAGTCGAATCATCAGGAAGCAGGGAGGACATGACAACAAATTTGGCTTCATAGGAGACAGACAAACATGGAACCTGCCATGAGCTGTCAGGAGCATCATTCTCTGCAAATACTATATAAAAATTCTGTGAAATCCAAACGTGGACAGTGAAATGCATATGTAATGTAAGTACAGCCAATCTTTAGCTACTGATGTATGTGTTTTTTTTCTCTGAGACCTTATACCTAACAGCTCCTCTAAGCCTATGCGACGTTAACATCGCATTGGAAATGTTGCATTATGGTAAATCATTGCTTGCAGTGCATTACCTCTACACGCAGACGTTAGATACAGAGAGGCACACTTTTCATTGCCTGTATGCTCTACTGTATCTACTGTACACCACAGTAACGCAGCGTTAATGGTTGTTACCACCTTTTTGCGTTTCAACGTTAACTTCGCATTACAATGCAACATCCCACTGTGAATATGCCCTTAGATTGCCTACAGTCTGATTCATGTTCTTTGCTTCAGCACCCTCTCAATGTACTCCTATGCAAGGCTAGTTTTCAATTCTATTTAACAGCTGCTCTACAGCTATATCCGAAGTTTAGTTAAAGTGCATCCTAGTGTACATATAATGGTTAAAAGTTAGAATGCCCCAACACATTGGCCTCAATTCACTAAGCAGTTTAGACTGGTTTACTGATAGTTTTAGTCTACTGATGGTTTGGTGTAGACCAGCAATCAGTCGCATCAAAATTCACTAATAATTACTGAATGTTTTAGACCCGTTTTTTTAGACCAGGTCTAAAACATTCAATAATTAGGTCTAATTACTATATGAGGTCTAAAGATACGAGTAGCTATGACTGACATCCTTCAACAAAATTCCTGCATAATTAATACAAAAAGCTCCATCCTCACATCTAAAATACCTCACAGAAGTACTTCACCGACAGAAATCAGCTGGTCTAACCTCAGAAAAAATAGGCGTGGTTACTCCTTGTTTGCTTTTGTGAATTGTGTAATTACTGAATGTTTTAGACCAGGTCTAAATCATTCGGTAATTATTAATAATTATTAGTTAATTCCCTTTTGATGCGACTGATGTACACCAAACCATCAGTAGACTAATCTAAACTGCTTAGTGAATTGAGGCCATTGTCTGTTTAATAAGATTCACTAGAACCCCATATAGCTGGCTTCCAGTGCATAGCTCCACCCTTAAATTTATTATATAGACAACGATCCGGCGCATTCATATTGGCAATGACAGGTCGGGATGGCCAACAGGGTAGAGTGTCAGCTTCCTGGCCAGGGGATTTGTTTTGTTCCCAAAAGCAGGTACCATCCTAATATAGCTTTACAATTCCTAAGCTTTGGCAGTGATGAAATGCATTTATGTTGCATACTTTCAATCAACAAGATTGTTACATAAAAATTGGAGGAGTCAGAGTCGGTAAGTAGAATCAGAAACTGAGTCGGAGTTTGAGTAGGATGATTTTTGTACAGACCCCACAACCCTGATTTTTAAAGTGGGAAGAAACCCACACAGATAGGGTCCTGGCTGGGATAAACATTGAGGGCTTATTCACAGTGGGATGTTGCAGAGCTGCGTTACTTATAAACTCGTATAACACTGCTTATTGCACTTCAATGATAAGCCTATGGGACGTTAGTGTCGCATTGTAACGTTTAGCGTTATGGCAATGCACTGCTGCAGTACGTTACCTCTAAACGCACACGTAACCAGGTATAGAAAAGCATACTTTTCATTGCCTGTATGCTCTACTGTACGAGAAGTTAACGCAGTGTTAATCTGCGTTACCACCTTTTTGCATTGCAATGCTGCATTGTGACTTTCCATTACAACGCAACGACCCACTGTGAATGGAGCCTCAAAAGGGACCCTGAGCAGAGTAATAAAATCAAAATCAGCACTTACCTAGAGCTTTCTCCAGCCCAACCCCCTTCTCTCCTGGCCAGGGGATTTGTTTTGTTCCCAAAAGCAGGTACCATCCTAATAGAGCTTTAAAATTCCTAAGCTTTGGCAGTGATGAAATGCATTTATGTTGCATACTTTCAATCAACAAGATTGTTATATAAAAATTGGAGCTAGAGTCGGTCAGTAGAATCAAAAAAACCGAGGAGTCTGAGTTTGAGTAGGATGATTTTTGTACAGACCCCACAACCCTGATTTTTGAAATGGGAGGAAACCCACACAGATACAGATTGGGTCCGGTAGCCCGGGAGACGCCTCGGTGTCCTCTGGGCTCCGTAAGTGAAGCAACTTCGGCCAAAGTCATCCGCAACTGCGCATTCAGAGCCCAGCCAAGCTCCTGACTCGATCACATGTGCATCGCCGTAAGCCTCCTGCTCAGATTTCAAAAGACAATTGCACATGCGCTGTAGGCTTAATGCGACACGTGCATGTTCGACCTGGAAGTGCGGCCGGGCTGCGCAGTTGCGGACGACTTAAGCTGCAGTCGCCGCATTAACAGGGCCGCCGGCGGGACCACGGAAGATGCAGAGGGACCTCGCGGACTAAAGGGGGCTGGAGGAAGCCCCAGGTAAGTGCCAATTTTGATTTTAGTACTCTGCTCAAGGTCCCATTAAGGCGTACGTTAAAAAGGGGCGCTGGGAAAAAAGGGCGCCGGGTTTTTAACGATAAGCATGGATAACGTTTAAAAATGTATTGTACTGTATTTCGTTTAAAATTAATGTTTTATAAAGTTATAAATCATTAAATAATGTGCATTAAATCGGCAATTGTAAAAACGTTAATCTTTCGTTTAAATAGTGAAACGTATAATAACGTTTAAAAAAAAAATTACTAAGTAACCCTCCCTGTACCTACCCCTAACCCCTAGACCCCCCTGTTGATGCCTAAACCTAAGACCCCCCCTGTTGGTGCCTAAGTAACCCTCCCTGTACCTACCCCTAACCCCTAGACCCCCCTGTTAGTGCCTAAACCTAAGACCCCCCTGTTGGTGCCTAAACCTAAGACCCCCCTGTTGGTGCCTAAACCTAAGACCCCCCTGTTGGTGCCTAAACCTAAGACCCCCCTGTTAGTGCCTAAACCTAAGACCCCCCTGTTGGTGCCTAAACCTAAGACCCCCCTTTTGGTGCCTAAACCTAAGACCCCCTGTTGGTGCCTAAACCTAAGACCCCCCTGTTGGTGCCTAAACCTAAGACCCCCCTGTTGGTTTTTTCGTTTAAAAATAATGTAAAAAAAAAAAAAAAGTACTGTTTTTCGTTTAAAAATAATATTTAAAAATGTATAAATCATTAAATAATGTGTAATCATGAGAAGCAGTAATAAAACATTAAGTCTCCGGGCGCCGCTTTTAAAACGTTATTTTTCTCCGGCGCCCTTTTTTCCTATCGGGCGCCCATTAAACGATATTTATTATAGGAGTGAATGGCGGCGCCCGATTTGTCCACTAGCCTCAGGCGCCCGAATTTACTGTTACCCCCATTAAGTATATCCTGCCTAGTGAAGTCTCAGTGAGCAGGAGGTGCCATGAGTAGTGTGGACTGAAAGTAAGCTGTGATACTCATCAGAATGTGTAATTCTGTTTGGCAAGTCTTGTGATTCACCCATATGACACTAGCACAGACCTGAAAATCTCCTGTTTCAGCTTTGCAGTTGCCAGTCACATGTCTACACGCTGGATAGTGATTCAGCAGTTGAATCATAATGATCTACTTGAGCTATGAGTAGGCATGTGACAGAAAGTACCACTTTATAGCAAATGAATTCCAGAGGTAATATTAAAATGTAGAGGTTAGTATATGATGCTCTTCTGACTTGGCAGACCTTCAAGGGCACTTCTGATGCAAACAAACATTGCAATGAGATGAGCTTTCAGGAGAGTAAGAATCCCAGCGATATCCACAAAGAGCAAGGAGCAGAACACAGCAGAAGTTCACAGGAATATCTCCCCTCACCCCTTTTCCTCAGAGCCTCCCTTAATCTGAGTTCATGACTAAAAACTATATCGCATTCAGCTAAATTAAACAAGTATATTACTTAAAGTGGCATCACAAAAACATAGTACAATACATTATTCAGGATACCCAATTTTATGTTAAATTATCCTGGTTTCAGCTTAAAGGGAACCAGAGAGGAAGCACCCTTGTGTATTTTACCATGTATATCAGTAAGAACATTAGAGAAAACACTTACCATGCTCTCTGTTTCCTCCTCACTGCTAAAAGTGTCTGTTAACAGCAGTCACAAGAATCCCAGACTGAGCAATTAAATCTGGCTTTGCTGGGAATGATTATAGCTGAGTCATTATAGCAAAGCCACAAGGGGGCAGGCTTGGGCTTGAAATAACACCACAGAAGACAGATTTAGCTATAATCTTTCTGTAGCAAAGCTAGACGGAGCAGCCTGACTTCTCAGTCGGGGATTCTTATCAGACGTGATAACAGTCAGATTACACAGAGAACAATGAAACAAAGGGCAGATTAGGTGTTTACTGTCATGTTCCCACTGATTTATAAGGTAAAATACAAGCGGGTGCTTCATCTCTGGTTCTCTTTAAGGGAAAAAAATTTATTATATATAGATATAGTTAGCACCATCCACAAGTATTCAAGCTCTTTTATTAATAAAAAGGATGCATAACAGGCTTTGCAGCTGCAAATCCTGTTATGCATCCTTTTTATTAATAAAAGAGCTTGAATACTTTTTGGATGGTGCTGACTTGATTGGAAACAAGACGGAGTGTCGGAGAGTGCAGAGACACTGCAAGTCATAGCACATCAGCCTTTTCCCTCCGTGGGTGCTTGCTACACACTGTTTTCTGTTATATATAGATATATACACACTTGTCGTCCTCCCTGTGATGTCTTGCCAAGCATGGGCTATGATGTCACACTGCTTTCTACCCCAGTGCACCCTGGGAGAGTGTTCCTGCTCACTTCACAATGAACATGCACCTTGCCAGCAGTAAAGATTGGCTTGGGTCAGGGAACCTGAGCAGAGGTGAAAAATGGAATCCTAAACGTGCCTGGGTCTTCCTCCAGCCTACCGTCCCCTCAGTGTTCCTGCTATTAGCTTCATTACGTGCACTTCTTTGCCTGGAGTTGTGCGCAACTGCGCATGTGCAGCCCATCCGGATCGACCATGTGCCAGTCGGTGCTCCCGCATGTGCGATGAAGCGCGAATGGGACAGAGTACTGGTCCATCCTGCGGGGTACAGGGACAGCCTGGGGAGATGGCGAGGGACCGAGCGGCCTCAAAGGGGATGGAGGAAGCCCCAGGGGAGTATAACACCTGAGACGACTTTCATCTCAGGTGCATTTTAAATTTGTGGCTCTACCACAATAGGGACAGCCATATGAGTTTTTCTCCTGCAGCTTGAGATGGCATCTCCCATCTACTAATACACACCTATATTCTTTCCTCTGAATAATAAGTTTAAACATTACAATAGCCATCACTAGTTAGTAATGTTGTGGCTGTGTTGCATAAAGGACAGGATTGCAAGGACATACATAGGAAACGCCATGTAACATTGGGGTGGAAAAATGGTTGTCCCTTGTAGACATTCATATATTGAACTGCGCTGACAGTTCTGGCATGGAGATGTCACAGCTGAGACTACATGTATGCCATGTGAACAACCAATGCACAATTTATTGCCATGCCCTATGATCACTAAACGCACCCATCTGCTCTAATTTGGCAAAGGATTTTTTGTTCTCCATTTTTCATCTTAAAATCACAGTAGCAGTATCTTCCATCTACTCTATTTGCTTTCCTCAAGAGAATTATACTTTAAGGCCAAATTCACACTATGGGCTTGATTCACCAAACTGTGATCACTCAAATATCACACCTTATCAAAGTTAACATGCCTTATTAGAGTAGCACAGTGAGCGCTACAAACTTATGCCTGCTAATTGGCAATGGCACTCATCCTGCTCTGAGCCCCTGTGGGTTCGTAGCACTCGCTATGCTACTCTGATAAGGTGTAATATCTTTGATAAGGTGTGATATTTGAGTTTTAGTGAATCAAGCCCTATAAGTGCTTTTGCGAGCACTTGTGTTTGTTTAGCGCTTGTTAAAAAAAAAAAAAAAAAAAAAATCCTGTCATTAAAATCGTGGCAAAACATACGCAGAAAAACATATGCAATCCCGACTATTTTTCCACAATTTTTACTGCAATTTCAATGAAAGTGAATGGGAGCCATTTTTTTTAGCAAGCGCTCAATCGCTAATCAAACGCAAGCGCTCACAAAAGCGCTTATAGTGTGGATCCGGCCCTAGGATGATTTGCAGATTAATATGCTCATTCCAACCTGAATAATCATAAACTTTCTGTTTTAAGATGGTACATTTCTGTTGTGCATAGTATCTTTAGTAAGGGTGGCCATACACTGGTCGATTTGCCAGATTCGACTAACAGATAGATCCCTCTCTGATCGAATCTGATCAGAGAGGGATCGTATGGCCACCTTTACTGTGAATAGATTGTGAATCGATTTCAGCCTTAAACCGATCGCAATCTATGGAGTTGCCGCATCCCCCCCCCTCCCCCACATACATTACCTTTTCCGGCCGGCGCGAGTCCCCTGGTCCCCGCTGTCTTCTCCACTCCGGGCTCCAGTCCGTTCCTGCAGCTACTGAACTTCCTGTCCAGGGGAAGTTTAAACAGTAGCGGGCGCTCTACTGTTTAAACTTCCTGCCGGGACAGGAAGTTCTGTGTAGCTGCAGCCGGTCCGGAACCCAGCGCGGAAAGACGACAGCGGGGACCAGGGGACTCGCGCCGGACGGAACAGGTAATGTATACTTGCTGTATTGCGTCGGTCGTCAGGCATTCGAACGCCCCTATCGATGCACTCCCGATCCGCCGGCGAGCGAGAAAAATCTTCTGCACAGACGGATACGATCGATTTCGGACGGAAATCGATCGTTCTGTCAGCGGTGTGCGCGGCGATTTCACAGCCGTTTCGATCACTGTGATCGAATCGGCCGTATATCGGTGGGAAAATCGTTAGGTGTATGGGCCCCTTAAGAAGGCTTTTTGGTCCTTTTTAAACACACTCCTAGGAGTTCTGGCTCACCATAAGCATGCTGGGCAATCTAACTTTAAAGCCTCATCTACAAGGTACAATTTTCCGTCAGCTAGGATTAGATAATTTCCAACCGGTCCAATCTGATTGCGATAAATTTTGGGTCAATGCAAAATCTATCGCAAAATTGATCTGAATCAATTTGGACGTCTACACACGATGCATACACGCTCAACAGCTGTCTTTTATGCAATACAATTATCAAACAACTTTTGCTGTGAAACAAGTTAACAATAAAAAAAAAAAAAAAAAAAAAAAAAAAAAAAAAAAGTTGTTTGCTATTGTTCACACAACTGATAAAGACTAATAAGACGTCAATCCAATGGCGCGTACACGGTCGGTCGTCAGACCCACCTACGGGGCGGCCATTCTGCCGTCAGTTTGTCAGTGTGTACAGTCTGTCGGCAGGCTGATAAGGCTAGTTTTGACAGATCTGCCGACCCGTCGTTTACAGGAATCCGGCATGAGTACGCACCTCAACAGTTGGATTAACGGCTTATCAGTTGTGTGAACAATAGCAAGCAACTTTTTTTGGGTTGTATCACAACAAAAGTGGTTTGATAATTGTGCTACATAAAAGAATGCTGTTTACATGAGTGAATCTAATTGTTTGTGAATTGTTTACATGAGTGAATCTAAAGCCCCATAAACACGCTCAGTGTTTATGGGGCTTTAGATTCACTCATGTAAACAATTCTCTGCTCCTCATCTCGTGCCTGAAATAAGTAGGTAAACAATATGGCGCAGCAGTAATAGGCAGTAATCTCAATCACTGGAGGAAGGACTCTGGACAGAGCTACACAAGTTCTGTGAGCACCACTGCGCTAATATGGGGATACAAGAGACTGTAGTTACATATGCTTTATATGCCTCATGCAGGGAGTAGGGTAGAAGAGAGAAAAACTGAGGGAAATTCTCCACACCTTAAAATTCATCAATTCTGAAGGCAACATTTTTGTGTTTTCCCATACTTTCACATGCTCATGCTACGGATTTTAGTGGGAGGGATTCTTAAACATCAGATTTAAAATATTCCCAACGGACTTTAACCTATGAGCTGAATTCCATTGGCTTAACTTGTACACGTGGAGTTCTGTCACTAGAGGAAGTAAAAGCCGGTCTATGGCTTCAATTCATCAAGCATTACCGCATTCGGTAATGCTGAAAACAGCTGAGTTAACAGGGCACTTAAGAAAATGTTAATTCATCAAAGCTGTTACCGAATGAGAAGCTGAAATCACAGAGCAATGAGATAAATTACCGACTTGTGCTCAACACATGTCAGCAAATGTCAGTAAATGTTAATTCATCAAGGTTACCACATTCGCTAGCACATTCGGTGTTTATCTCAAGCTCTCCCCTGTCGTTACAGGCTTCGAAAGCCTTCTGTGTGAATGTTTTCATGATTAACAGGAGCAGGCAGCCAATAGAAACAGCCCCTGTTCTCCTGCAAGTGCCGCTGATAGGTCACACAGGCTTCTCCACACAAGCTTTCAGACCCCCCAAGCAGTGAGCAGAGATAACGGGACAAAAGATATCCCCAGATGTCCTTCGGTGGTTTAACCCTTTGAGTCCCTGTTTGAATATACAAAGATGCATGTGGTGAAATCACCAAGCATGACATTTGTAAAGTCTCCAGGAAGTTTATCTACGTTGTGGCAAAGAAGTAAAATGTTAAGAAACACTGATGGACAGATTCAGAGCAGCAGAGGCAGTATAAGTAACAGTAAATATAACACACGTTTACATGTAAAGGGATGTCTGGATGCCTTCTATTGTTATCAGCTTGTAACAACACAGAGACATTCCAAGCTGCTCTGCACCACTCTGCCGTTATCTAACAGCCTACTTCGGTAACTTAACGAACCTCTACCACACATGGGAAAATATTGATGAATTAGCACAGTGAAGTGTAAAATACCGAATGCGGTATTTTAAGGACTGGGATTTTGTTATCGAACACCCTTTGATGAATTGAAGCCTATGTGTAGTCCTGACAGCCAACAACATTCTTTCAAAACATTCAACAATGATAGAAAAAGTAGAGAACTGTCTGAGGCCTGGAATCCACTACAAAACGCTATCGCTAATCGCAATCGCTAGCGTTTTGTATGAGCAGTTTGTAAGATTTCATGAGCGTTTTAGGGAGCGATTTTAGAAAGTGTTATCAGTTTGCCAGTGGTTGTGTAGCGATTAGCGTTTTAAAGTCCAATTGGTCCTTTCATTTTTAATTTTGTTACAGTGTACATTGAACTTTAAAACGCTAGCAAAATCGCTCCGTGCAGGTTTTGATGAGCGATTACGCCAGTGATTATATCCTTTACTTTGAAGCGCTAACAAAATGCTGCATGTCCTGCACTTGCGATTTTGGGAATCGCAAACGCTCCAGTGGAAGTTGGCACATCCGTTAACATTAGCTGAGCAGTTTTGGAAATCGTTAGCGTTTTTCAAGCGCTCCCTAAATGCTCTGAAAAGCACTCGTTGGTTCCAGCCCTTAAACTTACATTTCAGGCCCGTTTCACACTCAAAAAGAGGATACTCGCCTATGGAGAAAGAAGTCTCCTATAGAGCCTTCCCATTCCTCTCCTGGTTCCCTCGTTCCAGCACCGTCACTGCCGTACAAATTTCCCACCACGGGGGGGCTTTGGTAGTCTTCAGGTTCCAGAGTGCTTGCCAACACTGGCAGCTCCGTAATGTGTGGAACTGCCTGTCTTCAGGAGCACTCGGGCTTCCGAAGACTTCCATAGCCTCCTGCGGCAGCAGTATTCCACCTATTGTTCAAGGACTGCCAACTGGGATGACAGTGCTGGAATGAGGGGACCAGGAGAGGAACGGGAAGGGTCTATAGGACCCAGAGCCTTCCCCCTCCATAGGAGAGTATCCAATTTTTTTTTTATTTTTTTTTTTATTTTTTATTTTTTACTAACTTCACTTTTGGTTTGCTAGAGTGTAAAAACTTTTATAAGATTGCATAAACAAAGCACTTTTTGAATTGATGATTAAAAAAATAAAAAAATCCCAGAAAGGCACTTTGTGTGAAACAGCCCCTAAAAGGAATAACACTGGCGCTCCAACCAAAACGTAAAGTTAGTGATTTCGATTGTTATAGCCAATCAACCGGGTATTACCCTCAGGCGCCACTTTTCCTCCTTTGTAGAGGTAATTCACATGGGAGACATCTTAACAGGGACAAAAACAGACTGTTCTAAAAACCCCATATAAAGCACTATTAGGGCTGGTTCACACTGGGGGCGCAGTGTCTCCGTATGATAGCATTCTCACTGCAAACCTGTTGCATTTTCAGACCGATTGCACCGAGATTCTAGTTCCCCTAAAGAGAGTTGCAAAGCACAATATAAGTAAATAAAAAAAAATAAAAAAAAAGAAGGTTTTAAAATCAATGGCTACACAAAATAGGATCAGCCAAAACTAATGCCTGGTACACACCATGCAATTTCCTGTCAGATGGGGTCAAATCGATTTCCAACAGGTACAATCCAAATTTTTTTTATTTTTTTGATCGATTTACTGATCACTTCTATCCAAAACCTTACATGGTTACATCGTTATTTTGGTTGAAAAAAAAAAAGACATACGTCTATAGAGTTCAACCAGAAAACAAAGTACAACACCAGCCTGCTCCCTCACATATTCCTGTTGATCCAGAAGAAGGCAAAAAACCCTTACAAGGCATGGTCCAATTAGCCCCAAAAGGGAAAAAAAATTCCTTCCCGACTCCAGATGGCAATCAGATAAAATCCCTGGATCATCATTAGGCATTACCTAGTAATTGTAGCCATGGATGTCTCTCAACGCAAGGAAAGCATCTAAGCCCCCTTTAAAAATTTTATTTGGAATTCTCATGAGCTCAGATTAGGAATAGTTTGGGCCTCAGATCTCATATAACCTACCACATTGGTTTGCATTACTGTTACATGAGTTATAGGTAATTTCTACTGGTAAACTTTATTACTCAAAATGCCTTTCTATTTTTGTCATGTACATTCAAAAGCGTAGACAGGATTTACTGATCAGCAGGCAAGTTAAAGCTAGCCATACAGTAGCCAATGCTTGCTCTAAGAAATCAAGTCATTTTACTGCCTTGCAATATTTGATTTCAAACAGATTTCAGTACGATTCAAAACATTGTCAGCATCAGCTTTCCACAGATTGATGCCTTGCAAAGCAATGCAGTGTCGACTACTGCCATTTCCACCAATGCAATAAAATGCAGGGCTGTGGAGTCGGTCCAAAAATACATCGACTCCGACTCCTCAGTTTAGGATTCCTCCGACTCCGACTCCTCTAATTTGCATATTACAATTTTGTTGATTAAAAGTATGTAACATGAAATGCGTCTCTTAACTGCCAACGCTTAGGAATTTTACAAGACAACTGAAGTGAGAAGGATATGTAGACTACTAGATTTATTCCCTTTAGACTAAAACTAGTCCTTGGTAAGAGTACTTGTAAAAAGGTACAAACCGGAACAAACAACATCTATCAGGCCCTAGGCAATGTAAGTGTGGGTACATGTAAGAATGATGTGCAGGTACTCTGCAGGGGAATGAGGAGATTCTTCCTCTATTACACATCTGAACATGGATCAGGCCCTAGGCAATGTGACTGTGGGTAAATGTAAGAATGATGTGCAGGTACTCTGCAGGGGAATGAGGAGATTGTAAACAGACAACACCTCTGTGTTCAATGTGCACAACATTCTCAGTGGATTCCCTGCAGCTCTGTGGGGAGTGCATATGTAGAGTATAGTACTACTGTGTAACAAAGTAAACCTGAGACAGATGAAATTAAAGTTTTATACATACCTGGGGCTTCCTCCAGCCGCCTTCAGGATAATCAGTCCCTCGTTGTCCTCCTCCACCACCTGGATATTCTGCTATGAGTCCAGGTACTTGAGCCAGTCGGGCGTAGTGCACATGCACACACTCCGCCGCCAGGAGCATACTACACCTGTGCAGCACTATTGCGCAGGTGCAGAATGTTCCTGGCTGTGGGAGCGGCATGCGGCCGGACAGCGCTGACTGGCTGAATTACCAGGACTCATAGCAGAAGATCCGGGTGGTGGAGGACAGCGAGGGACTGATTAGCCCCGAAGGGGGCTGGAGGAAGCCCCAGGTATGTATAAAACTTTACTTTTCATCCGTCTCAGGTACCCTTTAATTTGTAGTCACCAAACCAAATTTTAACAACATATCAAATTATTTGATTTCATGAGCAAAGGGAGTGCATACATTTGCATAAATCAGCATCAGTGCAGAATTATTTCCATCTCATTGACCATCTCTATTAGTGACACAGCTATAAATCAGGCTTTATTCTTACAGCATAGATGTCATTTAGTATATATGTTACGGCCAGAACCCGAAGTCTGGCCACTTCGGGTTCTGGCCGGTCAGAATGCGAAGTGGCCGCTCTCTGCGGCCAATACACAAAACGCTGCTGAATTTTGGACTTTGGCCGGCCAGATCGCGTACTAACTAAGTGTGGCCGGCCAAGTCCCGAAGCTCCCCTCTCTGCTTTACGTCCCCTCTCCCTGCGCTGTCTCTGGCTGTCTGCTCTGTTCTGTCTCCTCTCCCCGCGCTGTTTCCGGCTGTCAGTTTTACTTACAAGGACCCCTGGGCTGCCCTGACGATGCCGGCTGCTTCATATCCCCTGCTCTCCGATGAGCTGCTGTGCGCAGCTCAGTCAGTTGTCTGTGTGCTGCTGGTGTTCCGCTGTCCCCCGTTCGTCTGCACTCTCCTGATCATATACCAATACCCCTGCTTCTCAAGCCCCAGGTCCTCACAGACTAACGGAGAATGGGGCACGGAGAACTTAGCAGAGGAAAGATGAGCTTTCCTCTGCTAAGTTCTCCATGCCCCATTCTCCGTCAGTGAGGACCCGGGGCTTGAGAAGCAGGGGTATTGATGCTGCGAAGCGGGCCGGAGGAGGATTGGTGTCGCTGAAATCTGCTGTCCCTGCAATCTGCTGTCCCTGCTCAGCTCTTCACAACGGCTGCTTTCTCCTCGAACGACCCAAGGCTCCAGGTGACACGGGTTGGACAGAGAATGGAAGGGGGTGGGGGAGGAATTTGAGAGGAGGATAGCAGTTTATGGATAACTAGTGACCTTATGCTGGATACACACGTTGGGTTTTGCTGCGCGATTTGCGAGATCGATTCCATCAATTCAATTATTTCCAACATGTTCGTTCGTGTTTCGATGGATCCAGCCGTCGATTTTGCATATTAAGTATGCAAAATCGACGGCTGTATCCATCGAATCACGATCGAACATGTTGGAAATAATCGAATCGATGGAATCGATCCCACGAATTGCGCTGCAAAACGCAACGTGTGTATCCAGCATTAGCCCGTTTAAAAACGGGCTAGGTCTGTCCCCACGTGCACTTGCACACATGGCCTACAGCTATGTCGACACTAATAAAAATGCTAATATAATATGTTACGGCCAAAACGGGAATAGAACTGGCCGGTTTGACGTCGGCCAAAGTCTAAAATGCTGCTAATTTCTGACTTTGGCCGACTGACTTTGGCCGTTTCTAGAACTGGCCGGCCAATGTCAGAAATTTCCAGCATTTTGGACTTTGGCCGACGTCAAATCGGCCAGTTCTAGAAACGGCCGGCCAATTCTAGAATTGGCCAATTTCTGGTTTTGGCCATAACATATATAAGAGATTCCTGTGTACACATCATATATACAGTCACAATCAGATATGTATATCTGACCTTAAAAATACGGGGACTGCTTTATTGAAGCAGCACAAGTAACTAATTTTGATTGGTTTATTTCATTTTTGTGGACTAAGCACAGCTATTACTGTATATATACATTATTTTTAATGACTATTATCTGAGAAATAGAACATTTTAGCATATTTTCTATTTTAATTACAGTTACAAATTCATTAGGAGTCGGAGCCGGTGCATTTTTTTCCGACTCCAGGCACCCAAAATTGCCCGACTCCACAGCCCTGATAAAATGAACAGCCTATCCCAACATTAAGGCTCTAGTTTTGGATAAATACAATATTTGTGTTTAGAGTACAAATAAAAAACCTCTACTAGAGTAGAGCTTACAGCCCAGTTCAGATATTTTGTTTGCCTGCTAGAAGAGGGTGGGGTCAAGGGGGACACGGGAAGCCTCCAGACTATCCAGAAGTTTCGAAAGTGGAAAATGACCAACTGAAATACTCTCCCTCATTGCCTCTGCGGGTCTGAGCTTTCCCAATACCTCATTTTCTAGAACAGAATTTGAAACTGGACCCCACCCAAGACCAGGAAGGGGTGTGACTGATGGGACATGCAGTGAAGCGGTGGAATTTGAAGATGTAAATATTTGTCAAAGTGTGTATTCTACTTAGAAACCATTTGCTTTAGTTCACATAAAAAAAAAAAAATCAATTATATGTATTTTTGAGGTGTATTCCCATTTATTGCCAAACATCTATTTGCATCTGACTGAGCATTTTCTAAATCAGTTCCTTAACAGAGCCAAACAAGCAAACATTTGCCATTCCTATATTTATAGTTCTGCAAGAAATATTTTGGTTTCCTGTGTGATATAATTTAAGAAAAAAAACTTGCAGGTTTACACAGGTTAAAGCGGACCCAAACCAAACTTTTTTTAATTCAAAATATTTACTGTTGCACCACTCCGACACACACAAAGATAAACACTCCTTCAAGCCTATGAGCATTTCAGTGCATGCTTTTCACCCTTCTCTTTTCATAACTAGGGCTATACAGGTGGCAACTATTACTTCTGAGCTTAGTAGGAGGTTTTAGATCATGGGTGTGTTTGTCATCAGCTACCCTCCCTCACAGGGGCGTCATCTATGTGAAATCTCACAAGCTGAGATCACCTCCCCTGTGACATCAGTAGCAGCCTGTGTTTTGTTTTTTATCTCCTCCACCAGTCTGCCAGATTCTGTACCGGCAATATGAAAGGAAGGGAGGGGTTCCTCCAATATATAATATATTTTCTATTTGTCATCATGCAGCTGAAAAATGTCCGCTATTTATAATTATAAGTTAGAAAATAGATTTTATTTCTGAAATCTTGTATTTTTAATTTGGGTCCACTTTAAGATATCAAGGACTGTAATAATAATGAAAACCAGGCAGGCAAACATCTTGTAGCCATGTCAAGTGAAAGCGCCAACAGCATTGCTAGAGGGAACATTTTGTGAATGAAACTCACAAGTGGTTGAGAACTGTAGAGGTTTTCAAGTGTGTCCTCTGACATCAGAAGTCCAAACAATGGGTTACTGATTGTGGCACTGGTGGTTTGTACGCAAGTGCAGATTATTGAGAATAGTATTCACTGGTGTTTCATCACCAATTCATAGTTTACCAAACCAGAACCAATCCCCCTCATGTTAAATGCCCTTATGATGTACAAGGTCATGCATGTCTCATCAGGTCACGGAGTACAGGCACCCCCTGCAGCAATGGACAGAAGACACAGAACACTGTAGGAGGTGCACCAGCAAATAGGTGAGTTGCACCACTTCCACACTCACTACAGGCCCAGCAGGGCAGCAGGTGGAGACAGCTGCACAGATTTCATGCTGAAATTTTACTGGAAATCTGTGTGCACTACACGGACAGCAATAGATCCCTCCCTGATCAGATTCAATTAGCAGGATCTGATGATGGAGTCTGCTGGCCATCCCGTCTCCCAACCTTCCCCCTTCCAACCCTAGCTTCTAAATCCAGCCTCACTATATTATGTACAGGGGTACTTTAAAGTTTACGAACCCTTTAAAGGGAACCTTAAGAGGGATATGGATTTTTCCTTTTAAACAATACTAGTTGCCTGGCAGTCCTGCTGAATTCTTTGGCTGCAGCAGTGGCTGAATCACACACCTGAAACATGCATGCAGCTAATCCAGTCAAAGTAAAACTCTAGGAGGAAAAGTACCCAAAGGATAATCTGGAGGCTTGCCCCATCCTCTACCATACCCATCCAGTGCTGCGTACCCCAACAGACCATCGACAATCTGGTATCAGCAGCTCGTACATGCGCAGTAGCATGGACCCAATCTGGCTTGGCATTTTCTACTGGAGCAGGTCCATACTTCTGCGCAGGTGCAGTGTGGCTGCATGCTATGGAGAATGACCTGGCAGTGGAGGAGGGGGAAGCCTCTAGTGAGTTCCCTCTCCCAAAGGTAAATATCTAAGGTTTCACTTTTAGAAAACGTACAGGTTTATTAAAGAGACTAAACAAAACTTCCCCTGAAGGATACTTACATCGGAGGGGGGGAAGCCTCTGGATCCTATTGACGGCAGCACTGCTCCCCCCCCCCCCCCCCGCCCCCCCCGAGGAGAAGAAAAAAAAAAAAAAAAGGAAAAGGGCCTGCAATATTTACCTTCCCCGGCTGGCACAGTAGCGGCTCCTAGATGGGCTCAGGCGGATATGGCTGAGTCCGATCAGGTCCGCTATACTGCGCAGGCAAAACGCGCCTGTGCAGTAGAGCTGACCTGATGGGGCTCTAGTATCTCCGTCTGAGCCCGGGCGGAGAGCCACTACTGCACCTGCGCTGGAGCCAGCAAGGTAAATACTTACATGCCCACCGTTCAGGGACTTCTAGCGCTGCCACCGTAGGATGGAGGAGGACAGGGGAATCCTCAATAGGATCCAGAGGCTTCCACCTCCAGGGGTAAGTACCCCCCAGAGGATGTTTTTAATTTACAGATTCTCTTTAAAGGACATCTCAGCTGAAATGTTAAAAAGGTACCTGATGTGCAAGACCTATGGAAGCTGCCATATGCATTTCCTTTTAAACAATACCAGTTGCCTGGCAGTCCTGCTGATCTTTGGTCAGTAGGGTCTAAATCACACACCTGAAACAAGCGTGCAGCTAATCTTGTCAGATTTGACATAGACATCTGATCTGCATGTTTGCTCAGGGTCTATGGCTTAAAGTATTAGAGGCAAAGGAGCAGCAGGACAGCCAGGGAATCAGCATTATTTAAAAGAAAATAAAGACGTCCGCTTCCATATACATCTTACATTGTGTTTCCTTTAAAGATTAGATCTGCTCCCATACCATCACCCATTCCTCTGGTGCTCTGGTCTTTCTTACAAAACTGATCTGTACATGTTGGTCTGGAACCCACTAGGAATCACTGCAGCACTTTAAAAATCGCTGCAGCACTGTGTGATGCGATTCCTAGGGAATTTGCGATTGCATTTTCCGAACACTGTACAGTAATGGACAGTGCTTCCAATTCGGTCATAGGTGCTTCTCTAGGGCCAATCAGAGAAGCGCCTGTGATCTCTTCCTTTAGGGGGCGGAGCTACGGACAGAAGGGGAAAAAAAAAAAAAAAAAGAGAGAATTAAAGACAGTGGGTGAGTAAAGAAAACCTGTAACAAAAAACCTCCCCTGGGGGATAGCCTCCGGATCCTATTGAGGCTTCCCCCGTCCTCCACGGTCCCACTGTGGCGGCAAAAATCCTCCCGGAGCGGCGGCGATGTAAATATTTACCTCCGTGGCTCCAGCGCAGGATCTCTTCCCACGGAGATAGGCGGAAATAGCCCATCTCATGCGCCTGTGCAGTAGAGCGGACCCGACGGAGATCGGATACTTCCGCCTATCTCCGTCAGAAGAGCCGAAACAGCACCCCCGCTGGAGCCTGGAAAGGTAAATATTGAACAGGATGTCGGATCTGTCGGGCCGGCTTTGAAGGGCTGCAGCGAGACCCCCGTGGGACAGGAGGACGACGGGGGAAGCCTCATTAGGATCCTGAGGCTTCCCCATCCCGAGGCGAGTACCCCCCAGAGGACGTTTTTCTTGTTACAGTGTCTCTTCAAAGTTTTATTTAAGACGCGATCACCAAAGCGCTGCATAACTGCTTTGATAAGCAGCGTTATATACTTTGCATTAAGCACAAACGTGCTAAAAATGCTACATGTCCTGTGATAGAGATTACCCCTAATTGCAATCGCACTAATGGGTTCACCCCTACACACTTTCATTGGCAAAGTGTTTTTGGGAATCGCCAAGTCGGCGCTGCCAAAAAAACCCTAGTGGGTTCGGGTTCTTATTCGTACACTGGATTCTTGGCAGAGGCAGTTATTGGCCGCCACAGCCGGGTTTCAAGACAAAGATCCAACAACTTTATTTTTTATTTTTAAACTTTTTCCCACCTGCTTCTTATGAACAATGGTCTGCCAACAAGTACATAGGACAGAACTAAAATACTGGGAAGTTTACTGTAACTAATTCAGGGGGGGGGGGGGGGGGGGGGGAAACAAAAAAAAACCACTTGTAATGAGGTGGTGATGGGCTATTCTGTCAGAAACAAATTATATGCAACTGCCCATAACATAATCAGTATAAAGTCTACCACTTTACCTTTATGCAGAGTAACAATATTCAAGAAAAAACTGTCATGTTTCATTAAGAAAAACACACACACACACACACACACCTTTGCACCTGTCAAAGACTGGCCTGAGCAAGTTTTTTTCTTAAATAGGGAAAAAAAAAAAAAAAAAAAAAAAAAAAAAAAAGGGTTTGCACCTGTCAAAGCAAGTTTTTACTTCTAATCAAATTTTGCCTGGTTCGAACATAAACAATCTACGGATTTCATTTCCATCTACAGTAAAAATCCGGCCGCAACATTAACCCTTAAAGCCATATGAAAAACTTATTTAAACTTGTTTCCATGGAAACTGACACCGAGCTTCCCAAGCCGATTGTGTATAAAGCGCAATTCACACCCTTATCCCTCCCCAGTCCTTTGAAATCCTCCAGCCACCGTGCCCCGCCCCCGCCATCACCCTGGATGCCACCGATAAACAGGACACTCCTGTCCCTCGCCGTCACCACAAGGCAATCAGATAAACAGGGTGTGTGCCGCTCTCCGTCCACAGAACAGGAGCCAGAAAGTGTCACAAGAGAAAAACAGTGCAGAGCGAGTGAAGTTGTAATGTAGACTAGCTACATCAGATACATTGTACAGGCGGCACCGCGCCGGAACATTCCTCCCTTGTAGCCGAGGAAACAAAACTACTGCCGTGTGGCTTCACAGTAGCATTCACCTCCACCAATGATGCCCACCAAACGTACACAAACTGCCCTCAGCAGCATCCGTCATAAAGTGGAGCTTCCTTGTAACGAGAGGCTGGTTAGCCGCTGTTGATGGGCAGGATGTAAACAGGCACACCGTATATAACCTGTGGATACTGGCAGCAATCAGGGGTGATCCTGTCTGGCAACATACACAGCACACTCCAGGCTTTGCCCCCACGGTGACCACTGAACTACACATCTGCTACAGAGACACCAGAACAGGTAGAGCAAACTTGTGAGAGACCCCAGAACTTTCCCAATACAATAAATGAATGGATACAATGATCTGCAGGAGGAGCAGCTACCTATGCGCTGAGTGTCCCGCCTGGATGGGCTCCGGCAAGCACAGAGGTGTGGTACAGACAGTTGTCAGACACCCCAGAGCACTCCAGACCTGAGCTGCTCGCTCCGGCTGCCTCACCTTAGATCCGCAGCAGCTCTGTAGATTGCTCGCTGTGTTCTGGAGCGATGACGAGCCGGTGATCGCTGCCTGGCCGGAGAGAGACTGCAGTGTCTTGGACTGGTATGTCTGAGCAGTGCAAGTGACAGGCTCCCACTCCCTACTCTCCAGACTGCAGGCTTCAGTGAAGGAAGGAGGGGCAGCTCTGTGCTAGAGGAAGAATTAAATCCTCCACCCCCTCAGGGTTCACCATGACATCATTGTCAAAGGATTGTGGGAGAGGAGGTGGAAGAGAAAAAAAAGCAGCTAATTAACCTGTTTCACGCTGGAAATTTGCATAGGAGCTGCAGCAACTTTTACTGCATTTCTGTCTGTCGGTTTCCTTTCAGTTTTCATACTTGAAAATACATTTTGAACTCGTTTCTACTTTAAATTTGTGACAAACATAATAGAGCAGTTGACATGTAATTAACGTATTTTGTGACATTTCTGATTACTTTTAACTGGGAATCAGTTGTTCTTTTTTACATTGATTTTGCTATTTTGTATAATCTGCATGTAGTGTGTAATGTAGTACTAATCTACTAGATTGTATTTTAATGTTTATATTAATATAACAATATTATTTGCATCACAATTCCAGGTATAAAAAAATTAACATCACACCTCCCCATGCCAAGTGTATTTGTAGTAAAAATGTTTTGGACTTGCAAATCGACAAATGTATCAATCTTCCTGCAATTTTCCATGCTTTGCTTGCTTTACCATCCTGCACTATAAATTCTTTTTTCCAAATACTTTTTTTTAAATGCAATAATATATAGAGTTAATAGATAGCCAAGTGCCCCCCCCCCCCCCCTCCAATCCCTGGTGGTCTAGTGATCACCCATCCCCCACAACATTCCCTTGTGGTCTAGTGGTCTTCCCATCCCCCACAGTATTCCCTGGTGGTGGTCTAGTGGTCACTAGAGATGGGCCGAACGGTTCGCCGGCGAACGGTTCCAGGCGAACTTTGGTGGTTCGCGTTCGCAGAGAACCGGGAACTTTTTTTCAAAGTTCGGTTCGCCCATACACTTTAATGGCCACCGAATTTAACGGTTAATAGCAAAGTCCCCTTACATGGTAGAAACACCAAAATAGTTGGGAATGTTACGTGGAATAGTGGGAACAAGAGGAAAACATTTTTTTTAAAAAAGACCTTATACTTTTTGAGAAAATCAATTTTAAAGTTTCAAAGTAAAATGAGGTGATTCATAAAAAAAAAGAACCAATTCATTAAAAAGAACCGGATGATTCAAGAACCGTTAATTTAGCAGAGAATGCGTCCTGAGCAGGACGTGAAGCTGCTGGCTCGCTGCTGTCTCTCCCCACCTGCCTGCACCTGTCACCCTCACCTAGCCTGGCACCCAGTGCACCCATGGGTGCCAGACTAGGTGAGAGTGACAGGTGAGGAGGTGGGGAGAGACAGCAGGAGTCCAAAAGGAGGCATTCTCTGCTATGTGGGAGGCGTCGGAGATCTTCAATCAACTTAATTGAAGATCGCAACATAAGAGGATACAGTTCGTTGGATCGTTTACCGTGGATATTGGCGTGGGATAACTTTTTTAAAGGTACAGGTAAGTAATTATGGTTAATTTAGAATAATAAAATACTTTTCTCGTGGTTGTGTTTTTATTTCATTTAACCCTTTGTGGAAATGGGTAAAGGGTACTTTGTACTCCTATACTCATTTCTCCTGGGAGGGGGGTGGGCTTCTTAAAGGGGACTCCCAGATGCCACCATGAACCCCCCCAGGGAGTCGTCGCCCCCACCTCCTCCTGGGGCACCGGAGGTGGGGAAGAGCCCCTTGTCCATGGATTGGACAAGGGCTCCGGGGGGGAGAGGAGGGGAAGGCTTGGCCGCCCCTCCCCCCCCCAGAGCCCCCCCCCCCCCCATACCATGGACCATGCGGGCTGGTATAGCTCAGGGTGCGAAGCCCCAGTCGGCCGGGGCTCCGCATTCTGGCTATCCCAGCCTGCATGGGGAACAATGGGTTACAGAGGCTCGGGAGGGGGGACCCCACGTCATTTTTTTTTCATTTATTTCCCACACTCAGCACATAAAAATAATAAATATATATATATATATATATATCCACATATATATATTTATTTATTTATTTTAAAGGACTTACGAGGCCACAAGTATGAAAAAAGTTAAATACCATTTCATAATCCAGATCCATGGAGGACGCCATCTGCGCTGCATTCATTCCGCCATGGCACCCGCAGTAATACCGGCCCCGGTCGGGTCCCGACCCCTCCAAACGGGTCGGGTTCTCATTCCCCTCTCACTATGGCCGCCACAGATTGTCGCGGCTGCGCAGCTCTAGGTCATCCTCCCGATGCGTCCGATGTATGCACGCATATTGATGACGCGGCAGGAGGAGGCCCTAGAGCTGCGCAGGTGCAATCGCGTCTGTGCGGACTGCGCAGCCGCGGCAATCTGTGGCGGCCATATTGAGTGGGGAATGAGAACCCAACCTGTTCGGAGGGGTTGGGAGTCGGGACCCGACCGGGGCTGGTATTACTGCGGGAGCCATGGGGGAATGAACGGGAGGGCGCGGATAGCGTCCTCCATGGATCTGGATTATGAAAAGGGATTTAACTTTTTTCACATTTGTGGCCTCGGAAGTCCTTTAAATATTGTTTCCCGCTATCTTTTTAACATATCCTGCAAATTTGGTGTTGCTAGGATGTAAGGGGCCTTTGCTATTAACTGCTAAAGTCGGCGGGTGATGATAACCAACCAGAATTATAGGGGTGCAAAAGTGCTGAATTCTGCCATAGGCTTCCATTAGGCTCCCTATTTCACTTTCAAAAATCTCAAATCTTTTCAAAGGGCAATTGCTCAGCAGGGGCAAATTTTCTAGCATTGTAGGAACTGTTAGGGGGATCATAACTGGTGAGTTTCGGGACCCTAGGCCGAAGAGGTCATATCCTAGGGTCACAAAAACCTGTTTATTTGGGCAATTTCAATGGTAGTGATTCTGACGTACATAAATCGCAGCCATGGCCGTTAGCAACGTCTGAATTTCACGAAATGTCTCATGCAGGTAGAAGACATATTGTTAGACTTGGATTCCAAAGATGGGGTCCCTACATCTCTGCAAACCAGAGTTACAGGGGTGCAAAAGTAGTAAAATCCCCCATAGGCTTTCATTGGCTCCCTATTTCACTTTCCAAAATCTCACATCTTTTCAAAGGGCAATGGCTCAGCAGTACCAAATTTTCTAGCATTGTAGGGACTCTTAGGGGGATCATGACTGGTGAGTTTTGCCACTGCTGAGCCATTGCCCTTTAAAATGGTGTGAGATTTTGGAACGGTAAATAGGAGGCCCAATGAAAGCCTATGTGTTAAGCTTGGAGGTGTATTCTCCACAGTCAGCATGCAACACATAAGCTGACGTGAAGGAGGTACACACACCAGCACAAGGAATCAGGATATCCCCAGTTTAGTGGAGGAGAGGACTGACTCCAATAGGAGATTGTGGTGCACAGAGCCGGTGCAGATCCGAACAGCCACAAACAATACTTTCGTGATAACGTCTCAGCGCAAAGTAGCGCTGAGCGCATAAACCAGGACTGAGGAGATCAGGACAGGTAGACAGAATGAACGCTTGCTTAACTAGCCACTACTTAGTGACAGCAAGCGTCCACAACAAGACAGACTGGAATGAGGCAGCCAATGCGTTGCAGCGATGGCGTGCCTCACAAAGACAGGACAGGATAGTCAGGAAATAGGAAGATCAAGATAGATGAATGTAACACAGACAAATATACAATAACTTGTAAAAACAAAACAGAGGACACCGAGAGCCCAATAGTGCAATATTGTCTGGTAAGCTCAATATATAAAATAATGTCAAAGGTTCTTATACTCACAAAGGTGGGTTACCATCAGGCAACCACTTGACAGGCAGGTGGGAAGTATTAGTACCTGACCCCACTCAGGTATAAAAGTCGCTCTCTGTAGATAGGAAAATGGGGAAAGAACCCCTCCACCAGGTGTGGACTTAATAGTGCTGTAATATGTACGAACAGAGGCGCCAAGCAGAGTAAAACAATGTTCTAAAAATGATAAAAAGAGGGAAGTCGAGGTGGACTTACCTCCCTCTGGTAGTGGACATATACTCAAATGCAGAGTAAAAATATATATACAATTTATTCACAACTCCATAAAATCGCAACGCGTTTCGCGGTCAACAGTCCCGCTTCATCAGGCAGTATAGGAGCATAAAAAACTGTAACAGATACAAGCATGCATATCAATATACCACAGATATGGACCATTAGCTCAAAAATATAAAATATAAAAATTCGAGTACAAATTTATGCAAAACAACTAGGTATTTTTAAGATAAAAAAACTCTTTGTTGTGGATATTGCATGCATCTACAAGCATGCATATCAATATACCACAGATATGGACCATTATCTCAAAAATATAAAATATAAAAAATGCGAATACAAATTTATACAATTTTCAGCTAATGGTCCAGATCTGTGGTATATTGATATGCATGCTTGTAGATGCATGCAATGTCCACAACACAGAGTTTTTTATCTTAAAAATACCTAGTTGTTTCGCATAAATTTGTATTCACATTTTTTATATTTTTGAGATAATGGTCCATATCTGTGGTATATTGATATGCATGCTTGTAGATGCATGCAGTATCCACAACAAAGAGTTTTTTTATCTTAAAAATACCTAGTTGTTTCGCATAAATTTGTACTCGAATTTTTATATTTTATATTTTTGAGCTAATGGTCCATATCTGTGGTATATTGATATGCATGTTTGTATCTGTTACAGTTTTTTATGCTCCTATACAATAATAATACAATACAATACAATAACATTTCTATAGCGCTTTTCTCCCATAGGACTCAAAGCGCTTAGGCTCTCTCAGATTCAGTAATTAGTAGGATGAAGTATTCACACAACAAAAGTTATATTTCTGCAAATGTCAAACTGAACAGGTGGGTTTTCAGTCTGGATTTAAACACGTCCAGGGATGGAGCTGTCCTGATCTGTTGAGGTAAGGAGTTCCAAAACGTAGGGGCAGCATGACAGAAGGCTCTGGGACCAAAAGTTTCCAAGTGGACTCTGGGTATGACTAGATTATTAGAACCTGTTGATCTGAGAATGCGGGGATTGCTACGCAGCTGCAACATATCTTTCATGTATTCAGGGCCTAAATTATTCAGGGATTTAAATGTCAGTAGGCCGATCTTGAATAGGACCCTCCATTCTATAGGTAGCCAGTGAAGGGAGTGCAGGACTGGCGTTACGTGGCAGTGACGGGGTTGGTTGGTTAGCAGTCTGGCAGCAGTATTCTGTATCAGCTGTAGTCGGTACAAGACCTTTTTTGGAAGGCCAGTGTAGAGAGCATTGCAGTAGTCCAGTCGGGATGTGATGAAGGCGTGGACTAAGGTTGGCAGATCTTCTGGGGGTATGAGGTGCTTGATTTTTGCAATGTTCTTCAGGTGAAAATAGGATGATTTCACCACAGCAGAGATTTGAGTTCTGAACTTTAAATCCCAATCAATTAGAACTCCCAGGCTACGCACATGATCAGAGCTGCGCAGATCCGTGCCTCCTATTCCCAGTGGTGAAGACTGCAAGTTAAGTTGTTTTGTTATCATGCTCTGCCCTCCTATCAGAAGGACTTCAGTTTTGTCTGCATTTAGTTTCAGCCAGTTGTCATTCATCCATTGCTGTAGTTCACGTAAGCAGGCGTTTATAGTTAGGGTTGGGTCTGTCACACCAGGCTTGAAGGAAAGATATAGTTGAGTGTCGTCTGCATAGCAGTGGTATGTCAGGCCATGTTTTTGGATTAGTTTTCCCAGCGGTAACATGTAAATCGTGAAAAGCAGGGGAGAGAGGATTGAGCCCTGGGGCACCCCATACCTAAGTGATACAGGGGTGGACAGGAAGGGCCCCATAGACACTTTTTGGGTTCTGCCACTCAAGAAGGATTGGAACCACTGAAGAACTATGCCATCAATGCCGCAGTATTCCTGTAGCCTGTTTATCAAGATGTCATGGTCAACTGTATCAAAGGCTGCAGAAAGGTCTAGCAGTATGAGGATGGAGCACTCTCCTCTGTCTCTTGCCATGAGCAGGTGGTTGCATATTTGGATGAGGGCCGTTTCAGTGCTGTGGTGTTTCCTGAAGCCAGACTGGAATGGGTCATAACTGTTGTTTTGTAGGATTTTGGCTTCTAGCTGGATGTAAACAGCTTTTTCAATTAGCTTGCCCAGAAAGGGAAGGTTAGAGACAGGTCTGTAGCTGGTCATTGCATCTGGGTCCAGGGAGGGTTTTTTGAGGAGAGGCCTGATGATTGCTTCCTTCAGTAAAGCAGGAAATATCCCTGATTTTAAGGAACAGTTAACAATTTTTAGGAATACCGGTACGAACAGGTCGGGGCAGTTCAACATGAACTGTGTTGGGCCAGGATCTAGGTCACAGGTAGTTAGGCGGACGTGAAGGAGGATGCTTGATGTGACTTCTTCATCAATTTCTTTGAAGTTTGACCAAGGTGTTACATTGTCTCTGCTAATGGTCTTCGGCGCTATATTAGGCTCAGATGCTGTAAGTTGGATGTCGGACCTTATAGCGGAGACTTTGTCTGTGAAGAAATGGGCAAATTGGTCACAGAGGTCCTTTGAAGACTCGATGTTAAGTTTTTGACATGCCGGGTTGCAGAGTTTTTCCACTGTGCGGAACAGTTGGGCTGGTTTGTTAACTGCATTTGCAATCTCTTGTGATAGAAAGGATGATTTTTTTCCCGTGATTACCTTTTGGTAGCTCTTCAAGTGGAGGATTAAGGCATGTTTGTCTTCTGGGGACTGAGATTTGCGCCACAGTCTCTCAAGTTTTCGGCCTTGTCTTTTCAGCTCTTTTATAGCGTTATCAAACCACTGTGCATGATGGTGTGGAGTAAGATATTTGGTGCGCAGAGGAGCAATGGTCTCAAAGGTGGAGGACACACATTTGTTGTATTTAAACACCAGAGTATCAGGGTCCAAGCTGGAGTCAGTCAATTCATCAAAGCTAAGGTTATCTCGGATATGTTGAGGTGTTAGCCCTTTTAAGCGGCGATATTTTATTTGATTCTTGACCTGGTGTTTGACAGCTGGTATTGAGAGGGAGAAGTGCCTGATGAAGCGGGACTGTTGACCGCGAAACGCGTTGCGATTTTATGGAGTTGTGAATAAATTGTATATATATTTTTACTCTGCATTTGAGTATATGTCCACTACCAGAGGGAGGTAAGTCCACCTCGACTTCCCTCTTTTTATCATTTTTAGAACATTGTTTTACTCTGCTTGGCGCCTCTGTTCGTACATATTACAGCAAATATACAATAAGTATGTTTTTTTCTAGCGTATTACAATTACAGCTATCAATGAAACTATTTGTAACGTCTGACTAACATATGTATATATCGGCAATAAACCGATATATGACATAAGCAGGAACACTGACTAGGACTGGAGCAATACAGGGAACAGGACTCAGAAGGATTCGCTATCTCTTCGCAGAGATGAACGCAATCCACAAACAGAACCAGGAGCAGGATACTAACTCAGCACGGGTGATCACGATACGCGCAAACTACCAAAACGTGCTGGAAGGCTGACTAACTGAACACAGGATATAAACAGTTCGTGTACGTATATATCAGCGACACTGATGTATCAACGTAACACGAATACAAGGAAAATAACAAAAACGTGCAAGTATGCATATATATTGGCGATGAACCAATATATGACACAAGACAAGCAGAGAACAACTTCTAGAACAAGAGCAGAACTAGGAGGACTCGCTGACCCCTTCGCAGGAGTCAGCGCAGTCCACACGGACTAGGAACGAGGTGGGGCACGAGCAGAGTAACAGACAGAATCTGAGACTATGGTAGCCCATGGAGCATTGCAGGAAGCAGTTCTTTATACTGAGGTCATCCAATGGGAGCAGACCTGCAGATTCCCACACAAGTGAATGGTAATTAATCACAGGCTGACAGCAGGAAAAGGCAGACAATGATATGCAGCCTGCAGGAAAGGGATTGCCACTCCATTGCAGCAGACAATGTTTGTTTACACAAAAGCATATTAAACTGTCATTAACTTCAGAGCGACTGCAGATGGAATCAGCAACCAGTTTAAGTGCAAACCAAACTATGCAAGCAAATGCATGTAATGACATCAGAACTGCTTGGGTTGCAATACCACTGCAGCCAGCAGTAAACGCTGCAGAAGCGATCGTAACACTATGGTGGATTTTACCACATTTGCACCCCTGTAACTCTGGTTTGCAGAGGTGTAGGGACCCCATCTTTGGAATCCAAGTCTAACAATATGTCTTCTACCTGCATGAGACATTTCGTGAAATTCAGACGTTGCTATTGAAATTGCCCAAATAAACAGGTTTTTGTGACCCTAGGCTATGACCTCTTCGGCCTAGGGGCCCGAAACTCACCAGTTATGATCCCCCTAACAGTTCCTACAATGCTAGAAAATTTGCCCCTGCTGAGCAATTGCCCTTTGAAAAGGTGTGAGATTTTGGAAAGTGAAATAGGGAGCCAATGAAAGCCTATGGGGGATTTTACTACTTTTGCACCCCTGTAACTCTGGTTTGCAGAGGTGTAGGGACCCCATCTTTGGAATCCAAGTCTAACAATATGTCTTCTACCTGCAAGTGAAATAGGGAGCCTAATGGAAGCCTATGGCAGAATTCAGCACTTTTGCACCCCTATAATTCTGGTTGGTTATCATCACCCGCCGACTTTAGCAGTTAATAGCAAAGGCCCCTTACATCCTAGCAACACCAAATTTGCAGGATATGTTAAAAAGATAGCGGGAAACAATATTTAAAGGACTTCCGAGGCCACAAATGTGAAAAAAGTTAAATCCCTTTTCATAATCCAGATCCATGGAGGACGCTATCCGCCCCCTCCCGTTCATTCCCCCATGGCTCCCGCAGTAATACCGGCCCCGGTCGGGTCCCGACTCCCGACCCCTCCGAACAGGTCGGGTTCTCTTTCCCCACTCAATATGGCCGCCACAGATTGCCGCGGCTGCGCAGTCCGCACAGACGCGATTGCACCTGCGCAGCTCTAGGGCCTCCTCCTGCCGCGTCATCAATATGTGTGCATACATCGGACGCATCGGGAGGAGGACCTAGAGCTGCGCAGCCGCAATCGCATCTATGCGGACTGCGCAGCCACAGCAATCTGTGGCGGCCATATTGAGGGGGGAATGAGAACCCGACCCGTTTGGAGGGGTTCGGGACCCGACCGGGGCCGGTATTACTGCGGGTGCCATGGCGGAATGAACGCAGCGCAGATGGCGTCCTCCATGGATCTGGATTATGAAATGGTATTTAACTTTTTCCATACTT
The DNA here is from genome assembly GCF_040937935.1 of Hyperolius riggenbachi. Taxonomy (NCBI): domain Eukaryota; kingdom Metazoa; phylum Chordata; class Amphibia; order Anura; family Hyperoliidae; genus Hyperolius; species Hyperolius riggenbachi. Next base: position 371,614,559 of record NC_090647.1, on the reverse strand, counting down.
GTGGCCTTGTAAGTCCTTTAAAAAAAAATATATATATATATATATATGTGTGTGTGTGTGTATATATATATATATATATATATATATATATATATATATATATATATATATATATATACAGTGGTGTGAAAAACTATTTGCCCCCCTCCTGATTTCTTATTCTTTTGCATGTTTGTCACACTTAAATGTTTCTGCTTATCAAAAACCGTTAACTATTAGTCAAAGATAACATAATTGAACACAAAATGCAGTTTTAAATGATGTTTTTTATTATTTAGTGAGAAAAAAACCTCAAAACCTGCATGGCCCTGTGTGAAAAAGAAATTGCCCCCTGAAACTAATAACTGTTTGGGCCACCCTTAGCAGCAATAACTGCAATCAAGCATTTGCGATAACTTGCAACGAGTCTTTTACAGCGCTCTGGAGGAATTTTGGCCCACTCATCTTTGCATAATTGTTGTAATTCAGCTTTATTTGAGGGTCTTCTAGCATGAACCGCCTTTTTAAGGTCATGCCACAACATCTTAATAGGATTCAGGTCAGGACTTTGACTAGGCCTCTCCAAAGTCTTCATTTTGTTTTTCTTCAGCCATTCAGAGGTGAATTTGCTGGTGTGTTTTGGGTCATTGTCCTGCTGCAGCACCCAAGATCGCTTCAGCTTGAGTTGACGAATAGATGGCCGGACATTCTCCTTCAGGATGTTTTGGCAGACAGTAGAATTCATGGTTCCATCTATCACAGCATGCCTTCCAGTTCCTGAGGCAGCAAAACAACCCCAGACCATCACACTACCACCACCATATTTTACTGTTGGTATGATGTTCTTCTGCTGAAATGCTGTGTTACTTCTACGCCAGATGTAACGGGACACGCACCTTCCAAAAAGTTCAACTTTTGTCCACAAGGTATTTTCCCAAAAGTCTTGGCAATCATTGAGATTTTTTTTTAGCAAAATTGAGATGAGCCTTAATGTTCTTTTTGCTTAAAAGTGTTTGCGCCTTGGATATCTTCCATGCAGGCCGTTTTTGCCCATTCTCTTTCCTTTTGTGGAGTCGTGAACACTGACCTTAATTGAGGCAAGTGAGGCCTGCAGTTCTTTAGATGTTGTCCTGGGGTCTTTTGTGGCCTCTCGGATGAGTTTTCTCTGCGCTCTTGGGGTAATTTTTGTCGGCCGGCCACTCCTGGGAAGGTTCATCACTGTTCCATGTGTTTGCCATTTGTGGATAATGGCTCTCACTGTGGTTTGCTGGAGTCCCAAAAGCTTTAGAAATGGCTTTATAACCTTTACCAGACTGATAGATTTCAATTACAGTACTTTTGTTCTCATTTGTTCCTGAATTTCTTTGGATCTTGGCATGATGTCTAGCTTTTGAGGTGCTTTTGGTCTACTTCTCTGTGTCAGATAGCTCCTATTTAAGTGCTTTCTTGATTGAAACAGGTGTGGCCGTAATCAGGCCTGGGGGTGACTACAGAAATTGAACTCAGGTGTAATAAACCACCTTTAAGTTATTTTTTAACAAGGGGGGGCAATCACTTTTTCACACAGGGCCATGTAGATTTGGAGTTTTTTTTTCTCACTAAATAATAAAAACCATCATTTAAAACTGCATTTTGTGTTCAATTATGTTATCTTTGACTAATAGTTAACGGTTTTTGATGAGCAGAAACATTTAAGTGTGACGAACATGCAAAAGAATAAGAAATCAGGAAGGGGGCAAATAGTTTTTCACACCACTGTATATGTATATATATATACATATGTATATATATATATATATTTTTATTATTTTTATGTGCTGAGTGTGGGAAATAAATGAAAAAAATGACGTGGGGTCCCCCCTCCCGAGCCTCTGTAACCCCTTGTCCCCATGCAGGCTGGGATAGCCAGAATGCGGAGCCCTGGCCGACTTGGGCTTTGCACCCTGAGCTATACCAGCCCGCATGGTCCATTGTATGGGGGGCTCCGGGGGGGAGGGGCAGCCAAGCCTTCCCCTTCCCCCCCCCCCCGGAGCCCTTGTCCAATCCATGGACAAGGGGCTCTTCCCCACCTCCGGTGCCCCAGGAGGAGGTGGGGGCGACGACTCCCTGGGGGGGGGGGTTCATGGTGGCATCTGGGAGTCCCCTTTAAGAAGGGGACCCCAGATGCCCACCCCCTCCCAGAAGAAATTAGTATAGAGGTACAAAGTACCCCTTACCCATTTCCACAAAGGGTTAAAGGAAATAAAAACACAACCCCGAAAAAAGTCCTTTAATTTTCCTAATTAACCAGAAATACTTACCTGTACCTTTAAAAAAAAATTCCCACTGCAATATCCTCGGTAAATGATCCAACGAACTGTATCCTCTTATGTTGCGATCTTCTATTAAGTTGATTGAAGATCTCCGAAGCCCCCCACCCACATAGCAGAGAATGCGTCCAAAAGTCCTTTTGGATGCATAGCTGCTAGCTCCCGCTGTCTCTCCCCACCTGCCTGCCTGCACCTGTCAACCCCCACCTAGGCTGGCACCCAGTTTACCCATGGGTGCACTGGGTGCCAGCCTAGGTGGGGGTTGACAGGTGCAGGCAGGTGGGGAGAGACAGCAGCGGGAGCCAGCAGCTTCACGTCCTTCCGAGGACGCATTCTCTGCTATACTAACGGCTCCTGAATGAGCCGGATCTTTTTAATGAATCGGTTCTTTTTTTATGAATCGACTCTTTTTTTTAACTTTAAAATCGATTTTCTCAAAAACTATAAGGTCTTTTTGAAAAAAAAAATTTCCTCTTGTTCCCACTGTTCTTCGTAACATTCCCAGTAATTTTGGTGTTGCTAGCTTTTAAAGGGGCTTTGCAATTAACCATTAAAGTCGGCGGGGGTATATTTTCCCACGGTCAGAAGGAGAATTTACATTGAAACTTTAAAATTGATTTTCTCAAAAACTATAAGGTCTTTTTGAAAAATTTGTTTTCCTCTTATTCCCACTGTTCTCCTTAACATTTTCTGCAAGTTTGGTGTTTCTAGCTTTTAAAGCGGCTTTGCTATTAACTGCTAAAGTCGGCGGGCGCTTAATTTTCCCACGGTCAGAAGGAGTTACTTTAAAATTGATTTTCTCAAAAACTATAAGGTATTTTTGAAAAAAAATTTCCTCTCTTGTAGTCACTGAAAGATCTCAGGTGTTAGACACCTTGAAACATCTTTTCCATCACTTTTGTGGCCAGCATAATTTTTTCTATTTTTCAAAGTTCGCCTCCCCATTGAAGTCTATTGCGGTTCGCAAACTTTTCCGCGAACCTAAAATCAGAGGTTCGGCCTATCACTAGTGGTTACCCCATAGCATTCCAGGTGGAGTTGAATAGGGTGCAGATGGTGTCCTGTTAGCTCCAGAGGGCTGCCCCTTGGAAGGGGTGGGGGGCATTGTCACGTCAGTTATCTGTCCAGACAAGGCACCTGGCATGCATAGATGTCGGCAGGCGTCCAGACCCATCTTGTAAGTCTTGGAGGCCTGGCATTGTGTGCCCATGTGTATTGTGGTGCGTGGGGTAAGCGATAGTGCCACAAGGCGTTGTTGTGAGCATTGTGTTTGCGCATGAAGGGCATCTGTTTGTACTTGTCTGTGGTTACATTTGTTATTGCGCATGTGCGTGTGGTCTTGAATGTATGCATATATGTATGACACGCTATGCAGTTCGATGTGCAGAGGGCTGAGGGCAGAGTTGCTGCCCTCAGCACATCGGTCTCCAGCTATCCAGGTACGTGACACAGAGAGCAGGTGGTGCTGCTGGAGACAGAAAGAATCTCTGGGGCGTGGCTAGCCATGGTGGAGAGCGGACGTGAGTGAGAGAGTTCCGTGATCCAGACCCGAAAGCAATGTTCCAGAGGCACTCTAAAGGCACTCATCCAAACTAAGGTGGTGCTATAACCTCTAAGAGAGATAAGAGAACCAAGAAAAGCAACTCAGAGGCGCCGTATAAGCAGCGCATAAGCCGTTTTTTTTCCAAAGCAGATGCGGACATGCTCTCCAAGATGGCACCTGACCACAGCTCACAGCACTTGCAGCAGGAGAGAGACTCGCTGGATCCTACACCTCCACGACAGGCACAGACACGTTCCAAGTTCCAGTCCAGCCAGAGGAGACTGTACAGGACGGACTTGGAGGATGAAGGCGCAGAGAAAGACTTAGAGGTGGGGGAAAAAACACTAGGCCACAGGCACAACACGAGGCAGGCCCAAGCTGCATCAGCTCGGCCCAGGTCACAATCTGTTACGAACTGTGTGCTGCTTTGTTCCTGCAGGGGGCTTTATGGACATGTAGCAGCCCTGGGATTCTGTCCTCCACCAGCAGAGGGCTCTGTGGACTGTGAGCAGCCCTTCAGCAATTCCCACGTGCATCCTGTTTGCTACCTGGACTATATAAGAACTGCCTTTGCCTCCTGCTGGTTGCCAGAGCTTAGTAGTTATTTGCAGCCCTGAGTTTCTGGACAACCTGCTACCTGATCTGTTCCTTGCCCTGAGATTTATATTTGCCTTTCTGTTGCTGGACCTTGTATTCTTGCCTGACTCTGATTCCTGCCTGCTCCTCTGTACTTTGATTTGTTTGTTGCCTGACCTTGCATTACGTTTTGACTGTGATTTCTGCCTGCTCCCTTTTGGTACTGTGATTATTTGTATATTATTCCTGTATATATTATCCTGCAGTGGCGCACGGAGGGGGTTGTTCTGGGTGTCTAGAACACCCCCCTGCACTGAGACCGGAAGTGGGGCTGCCGCATGGCCCGGCCGGCTGGGGAGAGAAGACAGAAGAAAATGATGGAGGCGCCAGCCGCGCTAATAAGGGATGCGGGAACCGGCTTTATTCCTCGCTCCCTCCCTCCCTCTGAATGCCCCTCGCCTGCGGTGAATGTGTGCCCGGCTCCCCCATGAGTGTGTGTGCAGCGGAGCGGTAGGTCCTCTTACCGCAGATCAGGCGCACCAGCAACTGGAGTCTCATGCTGCCTGTGACGTCATGGTAAACAGGAAGCATGAGACTCCAGTTGCTGGTGCGCCTGATCTGCGGTAAGAGGACCTACCGCTCCGCTGCGCACACACTCATGGGGGAGCCGGGCACACATTCACCGCAGGCGAGGGGCATTCAGAGGGAGGGAGGGAGGGAGCAAGGAATAAAGCCGGTTCCCGCATCCCTTATTGGCGCGGCTGGCGCCTCCATCATTTTATTCTGTCTTTTCTCCCCCGGGCAATCTTCTCCCCACACAGGGGGCGGGCACCTTCCTTCACCTATTTTATACTGGGGGGCATATACCTATCTAATCTATCCTGGGGGGCATATACCTATCTAACCTATACTGGGGGGCATATACCTATCTAATCTATACTGGGGGGCATATACCTATCTAACCTATACTGGGGGGCATATACCTATCTATCCTATACTGGGGGGCATATACCTATCTAACCTATACTGGGGGGCATATACCTATCTAACCTATACTGGGGGGCATATACCTATCTAACCTATACTGGGGGGCATATACCTATCTAACCTATACTGGGGGGCATATACCTATCTAACCTATACTGGGGGCATATACCTATCTAACCTATACTGGGGGGCATATACCTATCTAACCTATACTGGGGGGCATATACCTATCTAATTTATACTGGGGGGCATATACCTATCTAACCTATACTGGGGGGCATATACCTATCTAACCTATACTGGGGGACATGTACCTATCTCATCTATACTGGGGGGCATATACCTATCTAACCTATACTGAGGGCAACTATATGGGCTACCTATACTGGGGGGGGGGGACCTATAGCTGGCTACCTATACTGCGGGCACCTATACCTGTCTCCACGTTGGGGGCGCATTTTACGCCCTCACCCTGGGTGCAATTTAGCCTAGAAACTGCTAGTATTTGGCTCCACCCACACCATATTTTGGCCACGCCCACACGCCACTTTCAGGAACCCCCCCCTTGGAAATCCTGGATTTGCCCCTGTCCTGTGTATAAATTTGTATATATTAGTTAGCTAGATTAGATAGATAGGGTGTTTGGGGTTTTGCACATTCATTTGGTGAAAGCTCTGTATATAGTGTGTGTGGGGCATGTGATTTGCATCTTGTTTGTTTGCACAATTTGGTCATAATAAACCATTATTGCACATTATTCCTTGTTTCAGTGTCTGTATTGCTGCACACTGTGGTCATCACCTGTTCCTCCGTTCAGGTTTGTAACCGTAAGCTCTGGCCATATACAGTATACACTGACAATTGCAGCTATACTGCACACTGATGCCTGTTATATCCAAAAATGGATCTGCAACAAATTGATTATTATGCATTGCTTGCTGATGAGGATGAAGCTGAGTGTCATGCAGATTAGCGGATTTCTCTAAAGCTGAAATGCAGCAGTTGATTAGCCAGACATATAGTTATGTCAAATTATGAATACTTTGTACACAAGGTATTGAAAATTTTGCCAGGATCTGGAATGATCTTGTGGTTCTTTTCTGTTAGCCGGGCGCATCCTCTAGGTGGCGATAGAACTCCAGCAGAGTTACATCTTTCCCTACTATCCATGGCGGCCTGAGGGGGAATAGTAATTATCGCCACCTAGAGGATGCGCCCGGCTAACGGATAAGTACCGATCTTGCATATCCCGAAATGACAAATGTTTGCATGCAACCTGATTCTGACCAAGGTAAAGTCAGTGATTATGATCCACCTTTTGACAATTATGCTATAGAAGCTCTGATTAACTTGTTTGAGGATGACAGGGAATATTTTCTTGATCATTACTCTAACAAAGGTAAACAGACCGTGCAGGCTTGCATAGATTCCCTCCAGTCCCTGATCACTCAGGGAATATTCAAGTATGGGAAAGGCTCCCTTATGTTAAATGCTTGGCAGAAGATTATTTCTGCAGGTTCCTCAACCCTTGCCTCACCTGTTGTGAATCTAGTTCTGGTTGATTTTACCTCAGATCAAGTGAACATGTATTTCAGTTATTTAAAGAGAGACAAAAATGCCTTTTTTGAATTCTATAAAAGACAAAGCTTTGAGTTTGTAAGGGGGTGTAAGTGTACAGTCGAGAATCTGTTGTCTGAAAGAAGATGTAAGCCTGAGTCAGCCCATGCTTTGATCAATGCATATTCAGAAATCTTGTCATTATGCACACCTCCTGTCAGAGCCGGGACAAGGTCCTCCAGCACCCAAGGCTGAGACACCAAAGTGCGCCCCTCCATCCCTGCCACCCCAGCCGTCACACACTGATTGCTATTAGACTAACAGGCCCACATGGGCCCACAACCTCCCCAGCACCTTAAAGGGATACTGTAGGGGGGTCGGGCAAAATGAGCTGAACTTACCCGGGGCTTCTAATGGTCCCCCTCAGACATCCTGTGCCCGCGCAGCCACTCACCGATGCTCCGGCCCCGCCTCCAGTTCACTTCTGGAATTTCTGACTTTAAAGTCAGAAAACCACTGCGCCTGCGTTGCTGTGTCTTCGCTCCCGCTGATGTCACCAGGAGTGTACTGCGCAGACACAGACCATACTGGGCCTGCGCTGTGCGCTCTTGATGACATCAGCGGGATCGAGGACACGGCAACGCAGGCGCAGTGGTTTTCAGACTTTAAAGTCTGAAATTCCAGAAGTGAACCGGGGGCGGGGCCGGAGCATCGGTGAGTGGCTGCGCCAACACAGGATGTCTGTGGGGGACCGTTAGAAGCCCCGGGTAAGTTCAACTCATTTTCCCCTGACCCCCCTACAGTATCCCTTTAATATCTAGTTATCTGGTTTGCAGTCACTGCCATGTATCCCCTTTTCTTATTTCTTTCTGCTTCAAACACAATTAGGAATGACAGCTGAATGAATTCTGCGCCCCTTCCTACACTGCGCCCTGAGGCTGGAGCCTCTCCAGCCTATGCCTCGGCCCGGCCCTGCCTCCTGTTTACCCTCTGAATGCCGCTCACCTAGTTCAGAACTCCCAGTCCACTGCAGTTAAACAGCCCCAATGTCAGTCTCCCAGCAAAGAAGAATTTAATTTTTATTTTTGACTCTGAACTAATTGATGATTTGTTTGATTTTCTGAGATAGGATAGAAAAGGATTTACTAATTATTACTGTGAGAAAAGTGAAGCTTGTGTGTCTCCTTGTATACGTGCAATTGAGTCATTGATTGTGCATAGGCTTTGCAAGTATGAAGCCGCTTCTGCCTTAATTGCTGCCTATTCAGAAATCCTGCAGTCAAACAATTCTTCTGTTAACCCTCTTGAGTGTCTTTGATGGTGTGAGATCCTTTCTTCCTGTTTCCACTCTCCTCCTTCTGCTCACTCTCCATACATTTCTAGCCATGTCCAGAGCTCAGAGTCTGTAAAAAATAAAAAGTCTTAAGAAATTACAAATAGCCATCCGGTCCACACCTTGGTCATGGCAGTGTCTACCGTATTTTCCGGCGTATAAGATGACTGGGCGTATAAGACGACCCCCCAACTTTTCCAGTTAAAATATGGAGTTTGGGATATACTCGCCGTATAAGACTACCCCTCTTCCAACACACACCAAATTAAAATAAAAATTAAAAAAATCATGTACTGGTGCTGTGTATGAACAGATACTGGTGCTGTACTGTATGTGTTACCCAGTATATAACAGTATATAGTCACTTGACTTGTTGCATTGGTCAAATCTCCTTAAAGTGGATCCGACTGGTCAGCTCTCCTTGTCTACCTGTTTATCAGAGCGGTATGGAAAAATAGATTGCGCTCCCTCAGCAGGGAGATCTGAGAGGCAGTAACAGGATAGGGTGTATCACCCGGCATCAATGACACCCGGCGTATAAGACGACCCCCAACTTTCCAGAAGATTTTCGAGGGTTAAAAAGTAGTCTTATACGCAGGAAAATACAGTAGTTACTTCACAAGAACTTGTTCCTGTTTCTAGATTGGTCCACAAAACAAAGCGCAAATATTTTCCTACAGCCTCTAATACTCCAGTCAGTTTCTGTCCACTGCAGCCTCCAGTCATCTTACCTACGTTGCAGCCTCCAACCGACTCCTGTCTGGTGCAGCCTCCAACCGACTCCTGTCTGGTGCAGCCTCCAGCCGATTTCCCTCTGATACAGACTTTAGCTTTTCTTTCACAATTCTTAAAGATCTTGCTTGCACCAAATCCAGAAACCAATCCAGCCGTTTGTTCCACAGAATCTTGCATCCAGTCTACAGAACTTTGTTTCCAGCCCGCACAGGCTCCTTTCCAGCCCGCACAGAGTGTATCGGGGTGTCACCCAATGGCCCAGACAGGTGCTCAGCCAACGGCCCAGCGAGATGCTCAGCCAAAGGCCCAGCCAGGTGCTCAGCCAATGGAACAGATCCATGAAGCTATCCAGCCTGTTGCCACCCTGTCTAAAGCTGGAGCCTATTGCCACCCTGTGTGAAGCTCTCCAGCCTGTTGCCACCCTGTCCAAAGCTACTCTGCCTGCCATACTATCTGAAGTTTTTCAGTCTGCTGCCCATCCGTCACAGACTCCTGCCACTGCCCATCCGTCACAGACTCCTGCCGCTGCCCATCCGTCACGGACTCCTGCCGCTGCCCATCCGTCACGGACTCCTGCCGCTGCCCATCCATCACGGACTCCTGCCGCTGCCCATCCGTCACGGACTCCTGCCGCTGCCCATCCGTCACGGACTCCTGCCGCTGCCCAGCCGTCACGGACTCCTGCCGCTGCCCATCCGTCACGGACTCCTGCCGCTGCCCAGCTGCTGGAGACTTCGGCTGCTAACGCTCCTGATGGTGCCAAATCTACAGTCTGTCCTGTTGGTACCAAGTCCGTTGCCTCACCTGATGCCTGCCAGTTTCCTGCTCCTCCTGAGACCTGCCGATCTGTTGTCCAGCCTGATGTCTACCAGTCTTCTGCTCAGCCTGATAGTGTCCAGTCTCCTGCCAAGCCTGACGGTGCCTGCCAGTCTTCTGCTAACCCTGATGGTGTACAGTCCTCTGTCCAGCCTGATGCCTGCCAGTTCCCTGTCCAGCCTGATGCCTGCCAGTTCCCTGTCCAGCCTGATGCCTGCCAGTTCCCTGTCCAGCCTGATGCCTGCCAGTTCCCTGTCCAGCCTGATGCCTGCCAGTTCCCTGTCCAGCCTGATGCCTGCCAGTTCCCTGTCCAGCCTGATGCCTGCCAGTTCCCTGTCCAGCCTGATGCCTGCCAGTTTCCTGTCCAGCCTGATGCCTGCCAGTTTCCTGTCCAGCCTGATGCCTGCCAGTTTCCTGTCCAGCCTGATGTCTGCCAGTTTTCTGTCCAGCCTGATTCCTGCCAGTTTCCTGTCCAGCCTGATGCCTGCCAGTTTCCTGTCCAGCCTGATGCCTGCCAGTTTCCTGTCCAGCCTGATGCCTGCCAGTTTCCTGTCCTGCCTGATGCCTGCCAGTTTCCTGCCCAGCCTGACGGTTTTCTATCCAATGATCTGCCTGTTGGTGTCCAGCCCGCTGCCTTACCTGATACCTGCCAGTCCTCTGCTCTGCCCGAGATCTGTCAGCCTGCTTCCTTGCTTGAGGTTATCCAGTCTCCCATTGTACCTACCTCCGTGTTTGATGATTTCCAATCAGTGTTCCAGTTTCCTGAAATACAATTTTCAAAGTGGTCTACTGTCTTAAGAATGCTGGTCATATTTTGGTTGGCATGGTTTCCCTTCCTACCCACCCAGGTTTGCCATATGCGATTTTCTGTCATACTTGCTACTTTTTGGATCCTGTCTGATGTGGGTGATGGAGGGAGGTGAATTCAGCACCACAAGCCCTCATGAGGAACACAGATGTTTTCCTGCCAAGCTCTCGCTGTCTCAGGGCAAACAGACAGTGGGGGTCGAGAGCTGGCCATGCAACCACCATGATTACACCCAGAGCATTTTTGTGGGCAGCTTCATTGTATGGCATTGGGCACCCACAAAAGAAATTAAAAAAGATTTATAACAAAGATGTAGTATTTGCAGCCAGGTTGTACAAGGCAGGGAAGGGCAAACTCAACTTCTCATCCCAGACGATAGTTTGGGAGAAACCTCACATCACAATTGCAACAGCAGAGGCGGCGTTCTTCCCAAAGGATGACACAAACGGAAGACAGAAAGCAGCTATTACCACCTCAGGAGGAGGGCAGGTGCAGGAAGGGCTCATCCTTACAGCAGAGGGTCATCCTTCTAGGGCTGCATCAGTGCAGGAGAATGGAGTCAGCTCAGATGATCTCCAAAGTTTTCCATGGTCAGGTGATATCAAGGGTAGGTCTCCAAATTTACAGGTCTACCAACAAAGAGCCCTTGTGCAGGCACATTAGTAAAGATGAATCAGACAAGAGTTCAAAGTTCGTCAAACTACAATAGCCAAGTAATTGATCGCTCAGTCTCAATCAAAGCAATTATGTAGAGGTCCTCAATGCGAATAAGAAGAAGTTGAACAGCTTAGTGGGTGTTTTTTTGCTTATTCCAACAACCTATTTACCACATGTGTAGCTCCGTGACTATATTTTGGGCAAAGGTTACTCTTTCTCTTCTCTATTTAAATTTTCTTTTTCTAACTGTACTTTTTCTAACTACTAATATAAAGCACATTATTAGTAAAAAACAGAACTATGGAAACAATTACAATCAAATCAACCACTAAACATTTAACATCACCTATTAACGACCTGTCTCCACCCTCTTCGGGCATTAGGAAACCAATTTGGGCCGGGTTATGAGTGCGTCTGATTCAGCCACTTGCAGGTTTAGTTGGCTCCCTATCTCACCCTGTGCACAGTAGGTGGTAGAAGGAGCCAACTTCTGCTGTCCAAAAAAACCTCCCCAAACGTACCAACACCAGGGTTTGTTTCCCACACCTCTCAGGGTTTGGTTCACACTGGGCGATTCTTTAGCGCTTTGCTGCTTTCCGGCGATCAGCAAAGCGCTGCTACTAATGTATCCGTATTGATGCATTCACACAGCGGCGTTTGCGATTTCGATCAGTCGCATATGCGCTGCATGCATCATTTCTGGGGCGGTTGCACTGTGATCTGTTTGACTACCTGACTAGTTTGTCACTGTACTTATATACACACTAGTAGACCCAGCCCGTTTAAAAACGGGCTCTAGGTCTATGACCGCCGCCAGTGCGCATGCCGAGCGTGCGCCCGACGCAGGCACGTGCCCGCTTCTGCCCACCTCGCTTCACCCCCACCTCGCTCGCCCGTCCAGCTCCCTGGTCCCAGCTGTGTGCGCAGTAGCAAAAATCCTGGGACACAGAGACAAAACTGCTGTAGGCAGCGACAGTTAGCTTTTATTAGGTAGGATTTGCAAAGACTCATAGAAACAATGAGTTCTAGCTTACATAAGTGATCGCAAGATCAATGGGTATCTCCTTTAACCACTTCCCGACCGCCGTATATACAATTGGCGGCCGGGAAGTGGACGCCGCAAGGACCGCCGTATTGACAATTGGCGGCGGTCCTTGTATGGGCATGGGCGGAGCGATCGCGTCATCCGTGACGCGATCCTCCGCCTCCGCCTGGCGCCGCTCACCCGCCGCAACATCCCGCCGGCCATACGGAAGCGCCGGCGGGATGTTAACCCGACGATCGCCGCATACAAAGTGTATAATACACTTTGTAATGTTTACAAAGTGTATTATACAGGCTGCCTCCTGCCCTGGTGGTCCCAATGTCCGAGGGACCACCAGGGCAGGCTGCAGCCACCCTAGTCTGCACCAAGCACACTGATTTTTCCCCCCCCCCTGCCCCAGATCGCCCACAGCACCCATCAGACCCCCCCCCTGCCCACCCCCAAGACCCCTGTTTGCACCCAATCACCCCCCTAATCACCCATCAATCACTCCCTGTCACTATCTGTCATTGCTATTTTTTTTTATCCCCCCCCCCCTGCCCCCCGCTCCCTCCTGATCACCCCCCCACCCCTCAGATTCTCCCCAGACCCCCCCCCCCCCAGACCCCCCCCATGTACTGTATGCATCTATCCCCCCTGATCACCTGTCAATCACCTGTCCATCACCTGTCAATCACCCGTCAATCACCCGTCAATCACCCCCTGTCACTGCCACCCATCAATCAGCCCCTAACCTGCCCCTTGCGGGCAATCTGATCACCCCCCCACACCAATAGATCGCCCGCAGATCCGACATCAGATCACCTCCCAAATCCATTGTTTACATCTATTCTCTCCTCTAAACACCCACTAATTACCCATCAATCACCCATCAATCACCCCCTATCACCACCTGTCACTTTTACCTATCAGATCAGACCCTAATCTGCCCCTTGCGGGCACCCAATCACCCGCCCACACGCTCAGATTGCCCTCTGACCCCCCCTTATCAATTCACCAGTGCATTAATTACATCTGTTCTTCCCTGTAATAACCCACTGATCACCTGTCAATCACCTGCCAATCACCTATCACCCATCAATCACCCCCTGTCACTGCCACCCATCAATCAGCCCCTAACCTGCCCCTTGCGGGCAATCTGATCACCCACCCACACCATTAGATCGCCCGCAAACCCGCCGTCAGATTACCTCCCAAATGTATTGTTTACATCTGTTATCTTCTCTAAACACCCACTAATTACCCATCAATCACCCATCAATCACCCCCTATCACCAACCGTCACTGTTACCTATCAGATCAGACCCTAATCTGCCCCTTGCGGGCACCCAATCACCCGCCCACACGCTCAGATTGCCCTCAGACCCCCCCCCCCCGCCTTATAAATTCGCCAGTGCATTAATTACATCTGGCCTTCCCTGTAATAACCCACTGATCACCTGTCAATCACCTGCCAATCACCTATCACCCATCAATCACCCCCTGTCACTGCCACCCAACAATCAGCCCCTAACCTGCCCCTTGCGGGCAAACTGATCACCCACCCACACCAATAGATCGCCCGCAGATCCGACATCAGATCACCACCCAAGCGCAGTGTTTCCATCTATTCTCTCCTCTAAACACCCACTAATTACCCATCAATCACCCATCAATCACCCCCTATCACCACCTGTCACTGTTACCCATCAGATCAGACCCTAATCTGCCCCTTGCGGGCACCCAATCGCCCGCCTACACGCTCAGATTGCCCTCAGACCCCCCCTTATCAATTCGCCAGTGCAATATTTACATCTGTTCTCCCCTGTAATAACCCACTGATTACCTGTCAATCACCTATCAATCACCCATCAATCACCCCCTGTCACTGCCACCCATCAATCACCCCCTGTCACTGCCGCCCATCAATCACCCGCTGTCACTGCCACCCATCAATCAGCCCCTAACCTGCCCCTTGCGGGCAATCTGATCACCCACCCACACCAATAGATCGCCCGCAGATCCGACGTCCGATCACCTCCCAAGTGCAGTGTTTACATCTGTTCTCTACCCTAAACACCCACTAATTACCCATCAATCACCCCCTGTCACTGCTACCTATCAGATTAGACCCCTATCTGCCCCTAGGGCACTCAATCACCCGCCCACACCCTCAGAATGCCCTCAGACCCCAGCCCTGATCACCTCGCCAGTGCATTGCTTGCATCTATTCCCCCCTCTAATCACACCTTGAGACACCCATCAATCACCTCCTGTCACCCCCTAGCACACCTACCCATCAGATCAGGCCCTAATTTGCCCCGTGTGGGCTCCTGATCACTCGGCCAAACCCTCAGATCCCCCTCAGACCCCCTTCCGATCACCTCCCCAGTGCATTGATTGCATCTATTTTCCCCTCTAACCACCCCCTGAGACACCCATCAATCACCTCCTGTCACCCCCCTAGCACTCCTATCCATCAGATCAGGCCCAATACAACCTGTCATCTAAAAGGCCACCCTGCTTATGACCGGTTCCACAAAATTCGCCCCCTCATAGACCACCTGTCATCAAAATTTGCAGATGCTTATACCCCTGAACAGTCATTTTGAGACATTTGGTTTCCAGAGTACTCACGGTTTTGGGCCTGTAAAATGCCAGGGCGGTATAGGAACCCCACAAGTGACCCCATTTTAGAAAAAAAGACACCCCAAGGTATTCTGTTAGGTGTATGACGAGTTCATAGAAGATTTTATTTTTTGTCAAAAGTTAGCGGAAATTGATTTTTATTGGGTTTTTTTTTCACAAAGTGTCATTTTTCACTAACTTGTGACAAAAAATAAAATCTTCTATGAACTCGCCATACACCTAACGGAATACCTTGGGGTGTCTTCTTTCTAAAATGGGGTCACTTGTGGGGTTCTTATACTGCCCTTGCATTTTAGGGGCCCTAAACCGCGAGGAGTAGTCTAGAAAACAAATGCCTCAAAATGACCTGTGAATAGGACGCTGGGCCCCTTAGCGCACCTAGGCTGCAAAAAAGTGTCACACATGTGGTACCGCCGTACTCAGGAAAAGTAGTATAATGTGTTTTGGGGTGTATTTTTACACATACCCATGCTGGGTGGGAGAAATTTCTATGTAAATGGACAATTGTGTGTCAAAAAATCAAACAATTGTCATTTACAGAGATATTTCTCCCACTTAGCATGGGTATGTGTAAAAATACACCCCAAAACGCATTATACTACTTCTCCTGAGTACGGCGGTACCACATGTGTGGCACTTTTTTTTACACCCTAAGTACGCTAAGGGGCCCAAAGTCCAATGAGTACCTTTAGGATTTCGCAGGTCATTTTGCGACATTTGGTTTCAAGACTACTCCTCACGGTTTAGGGCCCCTAAAATGCCAGGGCAGTATAGGAACCCCACAAATGACCCCATTCTAGAAAGAAGACACCCAAACGTATTCCGTACGGAGTATGGTGAGTTCATAGAAGATTTTATTTTTTGTCACAAGTTAGCGGAAAATGACACTTTGTGAAAAAAAAACAATTAAAATCAATTTCCGCTAACTTGTGACAAAAAAATAAAAACTTCTATGAACTCACCATACTCCTAACGGAATACTTTGGGGTGTCTTCTTTCTAAAATGGGGTCATTAGTGGGGTTCCTATACTGCCCTGGCATTTTAGGGGCCCTAAACCGTGAGGAGTAGTCTTGAAACAAAAATGACCTGTGAAATCCTAAAGGTACTCATTGGACTTTGGGCCCCTTAGTGCAGTTAGGGTGCAAAAAAGTGCCACACATGTGGTATCGCCGTACTCGGGAGAAGTAGTATAATGTGTTTTGGGGTGTATTTTTACACATACCCATGCTGGGTGGGAGAAATACTTCTGTAAATGACAATCTTTTGATTTTTTTACACACAATTGTCCATTTACAGAGGTATTTCTCCCCCCCAGCATGGGTATGTGTAAAAATACACCCCAAAACACATTGTACTACTTCTCCCGAGTATGGCGATACCACATGTGTGGCACTTTTTTGCACCCTAACTGCGCTAAAGGGCCCAAAGTCCAATGAGTACCTTTAGGATTTCACAGGTCATTTTGAGAAATTTCGTTTCAAGACTACTTCTCACGGTTTAGGGCCCCTAAAATGCCAGGGCAGTATAGGAACCCCACAAATGACCCCATTTTAGAAAGAAGACACCCCAAGGTATTCCGTTAGTAGTATGGCGAGTTCATAGAAGATTTTATTTTTTGTCACAAGTTAGCGGAAATTAATTTTAATTGTGTTTTTTCACAAAGTGTCATTTTCCGCTAACTTTTGACAAAAAATAAAATCTTCTATGAACTCACCATACTCCTAACGGAATACCTTGGGGTGTCTTCTTTCTAAAATGGGGTCATTTGTGGGGTTCCTATACTGCCCTGGCATTTTAGGGGCCCTAAACCGTGAGGAGTAGTCTTGAAACGAAATTTCTCAAAATGACCTGTGAAATCCTAAAGGTACTCATTGGACTTTTGGCCCTTTAGCGCAGTTAGGGTGCAAAAAAATGCCACACATGTGGTATCGCCGTACTCAGGAGAAGTAGTATAATGTGTTTTGTGGTGTATTTTTACACATACCCATGCTGAGTGGGAGAAAGATCTCTGTAAATGGACAATTGTGTGTAAAAAAAATTAACAAATTGTCATTTACAGAAATATTTCTCCCACCCAGCATGGGTATGTGTAAAAATACACCCCAAAACACATTATACTACTTCTCCTGAGTACGGCAATACCACATGTGTGGCACTTTTTTGCAGCCTAACTGCGCTAAGGGGTCCAAAGTCCAATGAGCACCTTTAGGCTTTACAGGGGTGCTTACAATTTAGCACCCCCCAAAATGTCAGGACAGTAAACACACCCCACAAATGACCCCATTTTGGAAAGTAGACCCTTCAAGGTATTCAGAGAGGGGCATGGTGAGTCCGTGGCAGATTTCTTTTTTTTTTGTCGCAAGTTAGAAGAAATGGAAACTTTTTTTTTTTTTTCTCACAAAGTGTCATTTTCCGCTTACTTGTGACAAAAAATAATATCTTCTATGAACTCACTATGCCTCTCAGTGAATACTTTGGGATGTCTTCTTTCCAAAATGGGGTAATTTGGGGGGTATTTATACTATCCTGGAATTCTAGCCCCTCATGAAACATGACAGGGGGTCAGAAAAGTCATAGATGCTTGAAAATGAGAAAATTCACTTTTTGCACCATAGTTTGTAAACGCTATAACTTTTACCTAAACCAATAAATATACACTGAATGGTTTTTTTTTTATCAAAAACATGTTTGTCCACATTTTTCGCGCTGCATGTATACAGAAATTTTACTTTATTTGAAAAATGTCAGCACAGAAATTTAAAAAAATCATTTTTTTGCCAAAATTCATGTCTTTTTTGATGAATATAATAAAAAGTAAAAATCGCAGGAGCAATCAAATAGCACCAAAAGAAAGCTTTATTAGTGACAAGAAAGGAGCCAAAATTCATTTAGGTGGTAGGTTGTATGAGCGAGCAATAAACCGTGAAAGCTGCAGTGGTCTGAATGGAAAAAAAGTGGCCGGTCCTTAAAGAGAATCTGTACTCTGAAATTCTTACAATAAAAAGCATACCATTCTATTCATTATGTGCTCCTGGTCCCCTCTGTGCTGTTTCTGCCATTCTCTGCTGCAAACCTGGCTTGTAATTGCCAGTTTTAGGCAGTGTTTACAAACAAACTAACCAGCTTCTAATAGGCTCAGCTAAGCAGAGTGTGTTAGTCACACAGAGCCTGCAGGGGGTGTGTACAGCTTCTAGCTAATCACAAGCAGCCCTGCACATTCCAGTCTGACTGCCTCAGCCTGACTGTGCCGACTATAGAGAGAAGATTAGATCATATAACAGAGATAACACAGCTACTGTGCAATTAGGAAAAGCTGCAGTAAGCCAGACCACATTAGAAAAGGCATAGGAACTTATAGCATAGAAGAAATAAAGATAAACAATTTGTTACAGAGTCTCTTTAAGGGGTAGAAAGCCCTAGGTCCTCAAGTGGTTAACACATAGCACACATTTTTACAGACTTGATCAACAACACTGAATTACACTGAGAGATTTTCAACAATGCACACTTGTTATGTGAAAGATAAGAAATTCCTATTGTCTCTAAAGATAAATAATTTGTTCTTATAACAGGTAATATAATTAATAGAAAAAGACTGGTCCCTATTGAATCAATATAAAATAATAAGAAACAGAATAGAATAATTTATATTATTCACAACCCACCCTTTGATCCTACTTTTAAATAATTTAAATAGGATCATTCTATTTTAGCAGCAATATTAATTGTCCCCCTGGGGATGAGTTTTGTGCCTTAAGGCTGCTTTCACAGTGAGACGTTACAGGCGCACGTTAGTGCAGCCTGTAATGCTCCCCAATGCACAGCAATGTAACTGCAATGGGCTGTTCACAGTGCCCAAGTGGCGTTACATTGTAACGCTGTACGTCAATCTAAAGTGCAGCATGCTACGGTGTTAGAGCGGCTTTGCCGCGTTAGCCTGCTTGCACAGGCACAGTGATTAGCCTCATGGCTAATTAATATTCACTGCACTGTGATGACATCACTGGCGGGACCACGTGATGCGGAGTGTTCCACTCACGTGGTCTCCACCAGCACATGCGTACTATAGTACGCATTACGGACACATCAAAGAGGCGCTTAACGCGGCTCTTTGCTAACGTCCTTTGCCACCACCACGCGTTGCGTTAGGTGCACGTTATGCGACCTTAACGTAGCACCTAACGCAACGTCTTAGTGTGTAAGAAGCCTTAAGGCATTCTTTCGCAAATGAGGAAAAAAATAAAAAGTGGTTTATGCATAAACTATTAAACATCCTTCTAAAATAGTGTAAAGTTTTTTTTTAAAAATGAATGGTTTAATCAATACAACATGTAATGTAAACAGTGACATATGAAGGACTGGGAGGCTAATCCATTTGTTAGGTGTGGTTTTTTTTTATACTTTCTTTTCACAAACGTAACTCCTGCCTAAGTAGTTTTCAGTGGTATAACCCACTTCTAGCAGGCCATCATTCTAGGCATGGTAACACTCCACAATCAAAACTAATGCATGCTTAATTTATAAGTGACAAAACTTGATTAGCCCAAAAGTCCGACATTAGTTGACCATATACTGCACAGAGGAACTTTTATCTCTTTCAGCAGAAAACCTGGGGCCATATGCAATTCACTTTCTCTCCTGTATTTTCTCCTAGGAGAACATTTTCATTTTCGATTTATAATAACTTTTTAGCACTTTGCAATGGAAAAAGCATCAAAAAGTTGGTAAAAAAGTTCTCTCAAAATTATTTTGAGTATTTGTTTGCTTGCTGGTGGTCTAAATTACAGGGCTGTATTTAGGGTTTGGGCTCCCCTAGGCACCCCAAACCTATGGCGCCCCCCCCCCCCCCCCTCGAGGAGGACGTTGGCGCGCCGCGGCGAAAAATGGGCGTGGTCACAAAGTGCAGTGGGCGTGTCCATAACATACAGTGGGTGTGGCCAATTAAAATTTCCTAGTAAGAGTGCAGCCCAAAGTCGGTGAGGGCCATGTTCTCTCCCCGGGTATGAGTAAAGTGACCCTAAAAAAGCAAGTAGGAAATGTTCCCCCCCCCCCCCCCCCAAAAAAAAACAACCACATTAGCCAGTGTTCTCTCGCACAAAATAGTGGTCGGTATTAGATTGTGAGCTCCCCTGAGAAAAGTCAGTAACATAACTATGTTCTCTGCAAAGTGCTGCAGAAGATGTCAGTGCTATATAAATACATAATAATATGGTAGGACATTAGACTAGGACTATGGTAGGATTAGATTGTGAGGTCCTCTGAGGACAGTCAGTGACATGACTATGTTCTCTGCAAAGTGCTGCAGAAGATGTCAGTGCTATATAAATACATAATATTATGGTAGGACATTAGACTATGGTAGGATTAGATTGTAAGCTCCTCAGAGGATAGTCAGTGACATGACTACGTACTCTGAAGTACTGCTGAAGATGGCAGTACAATATAGTACAGTAGTATGGCAGCATGGCGGCGTAGTGGTTAGCGCTCTCGCCTTGCAGCACTGGGTTCCCCGGTTCGGATCCCAGCCAGGTCAACATCTGCAAGGAGTTTGTATGTTCTCCCTGTGTCTGTGTGGGTTTCCTTAAGACACTCTGGTTTCCTCCCACATCCCAATACCATACGATACAGATAAGTTAATTGGCTTCCCACTAAAAATTGGCCCTAGACTACGATACATACATAGACATGACTATGGTAGGGATTAGATTGTGAGCTCCTCAGAGGGACAGTTAGTGACAAGACAATACATACTCGGTACAGCGCTGCGTAATATGTTGGCGCTATATAAATTAGTACAGTATAAGTACAGTATAAAGTAGCCAGGTCTATAGGTTTCCCCAATATAGACATACTATAGGTGTCCCCAGTATAGATAGCCAGGTCTATAGGTATCCCCAGTTTAGGTAGTAGTCATGGGCATAACTAGAAATCACTGGGCCCCCTTGCGAAAATTTGGATGGGCCCCCCCCATAGGTGCCAAATAATCGTAATGGGGTAGCGTTTTACTATAAAATAATTGTAAGGGACAGCATTTCACCATAAAATAATCGTAAAGCAGCAATATTTCACCAGAGAATAATCGCAATGAGGGCCACATTTCACCAGAGAATAATCGCAATGAGTGCAACATTTCACCAGAGAATAATCGCAATGAGTGCAATATTTCACCAGAGAATAATCGCAATGAGAGCCACATTTCACCAGAGAATAATCGCAATGAGTGCAACATTTCAGCAGAGAATAATCGCAATGAGAGCCACATTCCACCAGAGAATAATCGCTATGAGAGCCACATTTAACCAGAAAATAAACGCAATGAGTGCAACGTTTCACCAGAGAATAATCGCAATGAGTGCAAATTTAACCAGAAAATAAACGCAATGAGTGCAACATTTCACCAGAGAATAATCGCAATGAGTGCAAATTTCACCAGAAAATCATACAGTGGGCAGCATTTCGGTGAGAGTTGGAAGGAGGGTTAGAGAGGGTGGGCAGAGAGAGAGACATAGGGTAAGCAGATAGACAGGTACAGAAAGTGTTAGGGCTGGTTCAGACGGACGCTTGCGGAGCGCTTACCGCAAGCGTTCGGAACGTCGTGTTAAACGCCCCCATTCAAGTGAATGGGAGCGTTTGTACCGAGCTTTTACACGCGTTTACACGACCGCGGCGTTCAGGTCTCGATTTTTGCTTGCGTTCGTGGCTGCCCTGGATGCTACACGCAGCTTCCAGGGGCTGCCAACTGCGACAGGTAAAGTCCAACTAGGGAGATAAAAACGCTGACCGCATCCGGACGCGGCGGCTGCTGAAAGCCTGACCGCGCAGCAGCCGCCGCACGTCATCAAACGCGACGCCGCGCAGACGTCCATGTGAACCAGCCCTAAGAGTGTTCAAGAGAGGAGTATGGGCAAAAGGAACACAACAGAGCATTATACATTACCTCCTCCCCTTCTGTCATTTGTCTGGCTGTCTCTGTCTCTGTGCACTCTGCTGGGCTGGCTATGGCAGCTATGTCCCTCTGGGTGTCTGTGAGGCAGGCTAGAGGCTGTCACTGGCAGGCTCGGGCTGCAGCTCCTTCTCTGCTGTCATGGCTGGCTGCTCAATCATTCACTCACTCTGTCTCCTCGTCTCTGTCCAGCTCTGGTATTTCCCGCCAGTGCCACACACGGTGAAGATGCAGAGACGTCAGGCCAGCGTGAGTACGCCTGACGTCTCTCTCAGCATCAAGGAGCTGTAGGGGGAGCCGGGGAGGAGGAAAAGGGGGGGCGGCCAAAGCCTCAGAACTCCGGCTGCTCTTTGAGCCTCAGGGTCTTTCTCAGTTATGTGGTTGGCAGCGAGCGGAGTTCTAGGAGCCTCTGTGACCTGGGCTGGGTAGCTGGTGGCCTGCTGCCTAGGCTGGGCGGCTGGGGCCTGCTGCCTGTGACCCTGGGGTAGCTGGTGGGTAGCTCAGCTAGTGGGCGGCTGGGGCCTGCTGCCTGTGACCTGGTGGCCTGCTGCCTGGGCTGGGCGGCTGGGGCCTGCTACCTGTGACCCTGGGGTAGCTGGGGCCTGCTGCCTGTGACCCTGGGCTGGGGTAGCTGGTGGTGGCCTGCTGGCTGCTGCCTGGGCTGCTGGGGGCTGCTGCCTGTGACCCTGGGCGGGGGTAGCTGGTGGTGGCCTGCTGCCTGGGCGGCTGGGGCTTGCTGCCTGTGACCCTGGGCTGGGGTAGCTGGTGGTGGCCTGCTGCCTGTGACCCTGGGCTGGGGTAGCTGGTGGTGGCCTACTGTGCTGCCTGGGTGGCTGGGGCCTGCTGCCTGTGACCCTGGGCTGGGGTATCTAGCTGGTGGTGGCCTGCTGGGGCGCTGCTGCCTGTGACCCTGGGCTGGGGTAGCTAGCTGGTGGTGGCCTGCTGGGCGGCTGGGGCCTGCTGCCTGTGACCCTGGGCTGGGGTAGCTAGCTGATGGTGGCCT
This sequence comes from Hyperolius riggenbachi, assembly GCF_040937935.1. Lineage (NCBI taxonomy): Eukaryota > Metazoa > Chordata > Amphibia > Anura > Hyperoliidae > Hyperolius > Hyperolius riggenbachi. The sequence continues at coordinate 371,591,639 of NC_090647.1, read as the reverse complement.
GCTGGGCGCTGCTGCCTGTAACCCTGGGCTGGGCGAGGGTGCTTGCTGGGTACCTGTCTGTCTGGGCGAGTGGGCAGGCTGCCACCGAGAACTAGCTGGCCGGGCTGGGTAGCTGGGGCTGGGCTGCTTCACGCTGCTCCCGACCTGACCACCTCATGCATTGCTGTCCTGTCCTCCTCCTGCGTGATCTACAATGGCACCGGAGGAGGAGTCACTTATGTCAAGCCACGCCCCCTCCCCGTACGTACAAGTGGCTCTGGCTGGCTCATCACTGTGCGATGAGAGTCAGAGACCAGAGCCAGAGGAGACCATTGTGGATGGTGGCGGCAGGGGGGGGGGGGGTGCTGAGCTTGCAAACTGTAGGAAGACGATAACTGATGGCTGCTATATTATTATTATTATTTGAAACAGTGGCCACCCGCCCCCCCCCCCCCCCCGAGGACCCGCCCATGGCACCGGCCCACGGGTGCCTCTTAATAGATACGGCCCTGGGTCTAAAAGGTATTTTATTGACAAGTTTGAACATTTCACCTAGGAGAAAACTCAGGTGGAGAAGTGAATTGCATATGGGTCCTGATCTCTCGCGGCAGATTCTTTTTGGCAGAAGATCAGGAAAGTGTTGTGTAACTATAGCAATGTGTCTGGCGGTAAGTAGAGGAACGTCACTGTTACATCTGCAAACTGCCAGCTGAGGTTTGTTGGCTGAAACGGCCAATAAATCTTCTGATATCAGTGCATATGAATCAGGGGCGGCACCAGGGGGGTGCTTTGGGGTGCTGAATCACCCCCTAAAATTGTCCAAGCACCCATAAAGCCCCCCCCCCCAGAGTGAACTGACTTTCGGTATCTGATAGACACCGCGTCAGTTCACCGGCAGCAGCAGATCGCAGCAGCGGCAGAGCAGGGCTACGGTAAAATGGCGTCCGAAGCCCTGCTCTGGAGACTTTGAGTCTGCAGTGCAGGGCTTCGGGTACCATTTTCCCGTAGTCCTGCTCTCAGTGCGGGAGTTTCAGCTCAGCAAGTCAGGAATGTTGCTGGCTGGCTGCAGAGGGTCGTGGGAGCTGCACGCCGGATGGAGGCCGGGACAGGAGGTCTTCTGCAGGTGAGTAAATGTTTTTTTTTTAATAAGTGTATTTTGTTTTCAAATCTGCTGCTGGCCTGCCGACATTGTGTATGTTCTGGGCAAATCTGCCGACATCATTGAAGTGTTTTCTGGGAAAATCTGCCGACATGATTGAAGTGTTTTCTGGGCAAATCTGCCGACATGATTGAACATATTTTCTGGAGAAAACCTGCACAATGATGGGAATTTTCTGGGGAAAGGGTCACCAAAACTTGGGCCCACTTTCTTTGCGTTGCACTTTTAAATTACAGTTAGCTCCGCCCTCATCTGGTCATGGGTACGCCTATTTTTTTGCTGCGGTATAGCCACGCCCATTTTTTCGTCATCAGCTCCCAGTAGGTCCTACTTCAGCATACATGGCTCTGAAGGATCTTGTAGCCCACCGATAGTCAACTAATAATTATAGGCGTTGCTAAAGTCCAGAGGATTCAGGACAGCTCTGGATACCAATGAAAGGGGAATAGGCAGAGCATCCAGAAAATGCATGTGGTAATGAGAGATTGTGGGCAGGACCACATTATGTATACAAACCTAGCAGGGTCTAAATAGAAATCAGTGGACCCTGCAAGAAAAAAAAAATAAGGCCCTACGCATCATACAAATTGCCACATGAGACATAATAAACTAGACAAAGTATGTGTTGTTTTCCATAACAACTTCTAGAAATTTTAGATCATAATAAAGCAGGCAGGCCTTCCAAATAACATAATTTACCAAGTAAAGCCCTTTAACAACACAATTATGTAATAAGTATCTGTTAACAACATAATTAGGCAGCATTTCCCCCACAAAGCACCTTTCCAGTGTCCTGAGGAGCAGGAGCTGTCCTAGTGGGGTATCTGGCAATAAGGGGCATGTCTTCGTTTGCGGTGCTATTTGATTGCATAGATAATTAATACATTGGATGAGCACAATTGCCCAAGCTAAAGAGCTAAGAAAAGACTTTAGTTAAAGGACAACTGTAAGAAGAGGGATATGGAGGCTGCCATATGTATTTCCTATTAAACAATACCAGTCCTGCTGATCCTCTGCCATCAACCCTGAACAAGCATATGCAGAACAGATGTTTCTGACATTATTGTCAGATCTGACAAGATTAGCCACATGCTTTGTTTGGTGTTATTCAAACACTACCGCAGCCAAATAGATCAGCAGGGCTGCCAGGGAACTGGTATTGTTTAAAAGCCTCCATATTCTTCTCAATTTAGTTGTCCTTTAAGATGAGGACTTGCAAAAGAACCTTGCAAATTCCAACCTTGAAAATTCCTATCAGCTTACAGAAGAAGTAAGTTATTGCAAAAATCCTTTTGTTATTTGACACCCTTACTACAGATGGGTAGAAGGACACTTTGCTCATTTTTGGGGCAGTGGTGCATTTGGAACCTCAGGTCCCCATTGCCAGATCCCCAGATTGACTGAGTTAGCTGTACTCTGTTGAAATTGCCTTCCTGGAAGACAAGCCCTTTTACCCTCCCACTTGTTGTATTTTACCCCAAGCTGTTTAAAATATGTGTCTGTCTTTTTAAAATATCCCTATGAAACACAACATACAATTATATTAAAAAAAAATAATGAATCAGGATTTTAAGCAAGTGAACCACCGTATGTTATTTTTGGGCCTCCAGTGTGCTCAGCATTAGCACTCTACTTACATGTTACTAACTTCAGCAGAAACAAAAAATGATTGTGAAATGATTCCCTTTTAACCAGGGCAAACCAAAATTGTGTAGTGAGGCGTTACTCAATAATTGCAGATATTATTTTGTAATAGAGAGGTTTTATATTTAATGATGAATTGAAATGTGATGTCCAACTGCTAAATCATCACACATGTAATGATGAAGTACAGTGCTGTATAAGTTCAAGAACATGTTACTTTTTTTTAAGAAAATGCCAAACACAAAGAAGCGACTGCTCACAGACACACAGCAATATGCCATTTAAATTGGTCCACAGACAGCCTTGTCAGCCAATAAACAGTGCAAATACTTGCTCCTATGTCTGCAGTAATAAATCTAGCAAGAGCTGAGATAGTTTACACAGTAAATCTAGCTGCAAACAGCTTCAACAGTATATGATTATTTCTTCCTGTGATACAATGAGAGCAGCCATATTCTGCTTGTCATCACACAGGCAAGCTGCTCTGTATCTCCACTCCTCAGCCTGTGAAAACTCCACTCCTCTCTCCTCCCCTCTCTGCCCCCTTGCATATGAAATGTATGGGTGGTAATTCCTCCTCCTCCGCCTACGGGGAAAGCCTCCTTCTCCCCAGACTGAGCTTCCATGAGCACTTGCTACATGGGACTCAGAATGCCTAGGCACTGGGGGAGCTGTGGGTGAGGCTTGTTTAGTTTATAGGAAATTAGGGTATCAAAACAAAAAAGTATTTGGTTTGAGGAATGAGCTATAAACTGTATGTAAGGAGCACTATTATGCAATGAGTAAAAGTTTATCTCGGATCCACTTTAAGATCAGTAAATATAACTAATGGACACTAGTATAAGCATTTGCTCCAATAGAATACAAGCCAGCATATGGATCCAGTAACTGATGCCCTTGACCACTTGCCGACCAGGGGATTTTTCAATGATCGGTGCTGCGTGGGCTCTGCAGCCCGCAGCACCGATCAGGAGTGCAGCAGGGCGATCAGACTACCCCCCTTTTTCCCCACTAGGGGGATGTCCTGCTGGGGGGGTCTGATCGCCGCCGGCTGCATTTGCTTAGCGGGGGGGGGGGGCTCTTCAAAGCCCCCCTCCGCAGCGTTCTCCGCCGTCTCGCCGCTCCCTCCCTCTCCCTCCCCCTGTGAGCTGCGCAGGACGGATTTCCGTCCTGCGCATTGAAGGATAGGCTTCAGCCTATCATATGCCGGCGATCCCCGTCCAATCAGAGGCTGGGGATCGCCGATCTGCCTTACGGCACTGCTGCGCAGCAGCGCCGTATGATGTAAACAGCAGGGATTTCTTCCCCGCCTGTTTACATTTTGCCGGCGAGCCGCGATCGGCGGCTCTCCGGCTGTTCACGGAGATACCCTCCGTGAACTGACATCGAGCGGCCGTTTCCATGGTAACCCGCAGACGACCAGTTTACGCCAATCGGCGTTAGCTGGTCGTCAAGAGGTTAAAGAGAAACTCCAACCTAGAATTGAACTTTATCCCAATCAGTAGCTGATGCCTGCTTTTACATGAGAAATATAATGCTTTTCACAAACAGACCATCAGGGGGTGCTGTATGACTGATTTTGTGCTAAACCCCTCCCACAAGAAGCTCTGGGACCGAGGTACTCTGGGCAAACTGCCACAATGTAACAATGTTCACAGACAGGAAATAGCTGTTTACAGCTGTCTCTAACAGCTAGGAGCAGCTACATAACCTGCCCACAGTAAAAATGTCACCATGTAATAAATGTCAGAATGTAAATCGGGGAGAGGAAAGATTTTACAATGAGCAAACACTGACTAAATCATTTATACATAATTATGGTAAAAAAATGAAGCACTTTTTTTACTACATTATTTTGACTGGAGTTCCTCTTTAAAGGTTTGCATCAATACGGTTGGACAGCACAGATATTTTGTGGGGGTAGGGGAAGAGGGATCAGCTATGATGAGAAGAAGGCCACAAAGTGGTGCTATTTTCACATGTCATGTGCCTGCCTATTGCAGAATAAAGTAGTGGGATCTGGCTGCACTCCCATAGTCGTATGTAAGGTGCAACGATCCAGCCACCAGAGCACCAGGTGGCAATCGACAATTTGTATAGCAGAAGGATCAGCACACTCAGTAATATGTTGCAAAACTTTAGGATCCACACTTCCCAGAAAAAAATGTGTCTCATCGATAAATGTGCACTCAAAAGAGTTTTGAGTACACATTTATCGGCTTGAAGACTGGCTGCTGCCCGAAACAGCATTAGGCCAGTGTCTGTCGCCATGCATTGAGACACATTTTTTCTGGGAAGTGTGGATCTTGGACTCTACTCCCTCACGGACTCTTTATGCAAGTTGGTCAGCAGGCATTTGATGGACTTTGGGTGTCTTTGGCGCCTATCTACTGCAAGTTGCTGGTCCTTGTTGTACACGAAGTGCATTTATGGAAACTTTTTTGTATTAAAAGAGCTTAAAGTTTTGCAACATATTACTGAGTGTGCTGCTACACAAATCTACCTATTGCAGAAGCATCGGAACCCCACTGTTAACCACATAACAAGCTTTGCTTTCCTTTACAGAAAGGCTTACTGTATTTTTGAAATTTTATTGGTGGCATCTGGAGTTGAAATTAAACTGATGTAGACATGTACAGTATGTTGTTGATGTGAAATAGATGAAACTTATGTGCATTAAAGTAATTTAATAATAATAATAAAACAATCTCATGTACAGTGCTCACACACAGGTTGTGAGAAGTCTACTTAAACTCTGTGATGTCCTTAATACCTAAGTTACGTACATAAGCCATACAATTAGTCGCCCACAAGGATTGGGGCTTGATGCCTTAGGTGGCAGTTTGGGTCTGAGTTCTTTACAGGCACATTGCTAGCCTATAGGCTAGCAGTGTGTTATGTTGTTATGGAGGGGGAGGAAGGCTAACAGCACAGTGTGTGAGGGAGCAACACAAAGTGGATAGAGTGAGTAGAAAAACAATAGGCTCGGTCTGAGCTTGGCCGAGATGATCTGCCACTCCGGATCTCTCGTCAATGCGTTTGGGGGATCAGGGGCCACTGTACATATGCTAGATTTTCAGTAGGGCTGGCTTTAACTAGCTGCCTCAGCCAAGAACCATCTAGCTTGTGTACAAGGCTTTTGCTTGTGTAAACAGTTAATAAGGGGAAAAAGAAATGAAAGCAAGATATGTAGAAGGAAAGCCAGCTGGAACTGCAGGGAAAAAGAAAATTTGAGGACAGCACCGGGCTCCCGAGCATATGACATGCATCAGGAGCCAGCGGATAGCAGCATAGAGCATTCAGCTGCTGGGAGGAAGAAGAGACCTGATGCAGCGCAGAACAGGTAAAAATTTCAGCGCTTCCTGCTCTACTCGGCAAGGTGGGAGGGAGGCGTAACAGTTGCAGAGACTACTGTTACATCAATGCTGCTGATCCAACAATGAACTCAAATATTACCCCCCTCCCCCTTTCCAGCATGACAGCTGCCTGGCTTTAGAAGTAGTACAGACACTAGGTAATGATGTCATCAGATGGCCAAAAATGGGCATGATAGGGCAGGTAGGAAAAGGAAAAGATGAAGGATGGAGCTATGTTAACTTGTAGGAAGGCAAGGGAATGGGAGTGGCTGCGATTCTGAACCAGAAAATCAAACCAAATACTGGCACTGACTGTGGCTTACAGAGCCTTCTTATTGAAAACAGCCAGTGATGCAGAGGTGGTAAAGATGTTTATTATACAGTCTTACTACCACTAAAGAGGTAGTGGCCCACTAGCAGGGCTATTTCTGGCCTATTTGGTAACCCAGGCCCTGCAGTGTATACAGTCATGGCCGAAATTTTGGCACCCCAGAAATTTTTCCAAAAAGTATTTCTCACAAAAAAGTATGGCAGTAATACATGTTTTGCTATACGCATGTATGATCCCTTTGTGTGTATTGGAATAAAACAAAGAAAGGAGGAAAAAAAGCTAATTGGACATACTGAAACTCCACAAATGGGCTGGACAAAATTATTGGCACCTTTAACTTAATATTTGGTTGCCCACCCTTTGGAAAAAATAACTGAAATCAGTCTCTTCCATCAATAAGCTTCTCACACCTCTCACTCTGAATTTTGGACCACTCTTCCTTTCCAAACTGCTCCAGGTCTCTCTTATTGGAAGGGCGTCTTTTCCCAACAGCAATTTTAAGATCTTCATGGGTGTTCAATGGGATTTAGATTTGGACTCATTGCTGGCCACTTCAGAACTCTCCAGCGTTTTGTTGCCATCCATTTCCGGGTGCTTTTTGATGTATGTTTGGGGTCATTGTCCTGCTGGAAGAGCCAAGATCTTGGATACAAACCCAGCTTTCTGACACTGGGCTCTCTAGTGCCACCCAGAATCCTTTAGTAATCCTCAGATTTCATGATGCCTTGCACACATGCAAGGCACCCAGTGCCAGAGGCAGCAAAACAACCCCAAAACATCAATGAACCTCCACCATATTTCACTGTAGATACTGTGTTCTTTTCTTTGTATGCCTCATTCTGTTTTTGGTAAACAGTAGAATGATGTGTTTTACCAAAAAAGCTCTATCTTGGTCTCATCTGTCCACAAGACATTTTCCCAGAAGGATTTTGACTTACTCAAGTACATTTTGGCAAACTGTAGTCTTGCTTCTTTATGTCACTGTGTCAACAGTGGGATCCTCCTAGGTCTGATGCCATAGCGTTTCATTTCATTTAAATGTCGATGGATAGTTTACACTGACACTGGTACTCCTTGAGCCTGCAGGACAGCTTGAATTTCTTTGGAACTTGTTTTGGGCTGCTTATCCACCATCTGGACTATCCTGCGTTGAAACCTTTCATCAATTTTTCTCTTCCATCGATGGTCAGGGAGATTAGCTACAGTGCCATGGGTTGCAAACTTCTTGATAATTTTGCACACTGTGGACAAAGACAAATCTAGATCTCTGGAGATGGACTTGTAACCTCAAGATGTTTGATATTTTTCCACAATTTTGATTCTCAAGTCCTCAGACAGTTCTCTTCTCATATTTCTGTTGTCTATGCTTATGCTGGGAATACACAATGAGATTTTTTTCAGCAGATTTACTGTCCAATTGATTTTGCGATCGATTTTCCGGTTGTTTTTCTTATCAATTTCCATTCACTTCAATGAGAAATCGATCAGAAAAACGATCGAAAATAAGATCGTACCTGTAGGAAATTATCTATCGAACCATCTATCTGCCAAAATATCTCATGATGTATTTCCCAGCATTAGTCTGGCACACACAAACACACAATGCAAAGACTAAGTAAACTTCTCTTCTTTTTATCTGCATTCAGGTGTGATTTTTAAGTTTCCCACCCCTGTTACTTGCCCCAGATGAATTTAGCATCACATGCTTGAAATAATTTTATTTATCAACAATTTTGAAAGGGTGCCAACAATTTTGTCCAGACCATATTATGTCCAATTTGCTTTTTTTCTTCCCTTTTTTTTGTTCCAATACATACAAAGGGAATAAACGTGTATAGCAAAACGTGTTACTAATATACTTTTCTTTGAGAAATATTTGATTTTCTGGAAAAATTTCTGGGGTGCCAACAATTTCGACCATGACTGTATTACATCTTCCTCTATAGACACACCCTTACATATACAATATGCTAATAATACAGGGCAATCACCAATTTCATAATAATATTTACAATAATATAGGATGAAATAATGACACAACAATAGAAGTAATTTTCCAGGTAGAAGGACTAGCCTCTAAAAACAGTGGTGTATCTAGAGTCATGCAGCCTTGGCTCGTGCCATGGGTGCCACTGCCCCCATGTCACCACGCCACTGCTCCACTGCCTCCCACTCAGTGCCGCCCTGCCGCTGACTGAGCTGTATCTCTGCCGGCGCCGTGGTAACATACCTCAGATCAGTGTGACACAGTGTGAGGAAACGCGGAAAAGCCGCCGCAAGGACTCAGAGTGAGGAGGCTGTTTCCGCGTCTAACATGGCGGCACAACGTGGAGAAACCGCCGCATGCCGCATGGGCAGAGCGGTGGATCCCGCATTGGAGGCGGCAGATTGCACGCAGGGCAAAGCAGCTGACATTGCGGCCGGACGTGGGGAAACCGCTGCTCGCTTAGAGAGCGGGGCGGTGGTCACCGCGCCTGAGTCAAGGGTTACATTGCAAGACATGTCTGGTGTAGCTGGGACTGCTAGTCCACATAGGTTTAGAAGGACGCGCGCGCGCGCTGAGAGGCAGAGCTTATATGACAGCTAGAAAAGGGTCAGCTGACCAGGCGGGTCGGCTGACAATTTCACTACCTGCCATTGGTCCAGCACTTAGGGGAGGCGCTGGAGAGAGCTTTACTATATATACTGGGTGCTGGTCATTCTCTGGTTGTCTGCCATTGCAATCACAACGTGGTAGCACTCAGACCTTGTCTGTATCTGTGTTCTAGCATAGTTTCCAAAGATGTTGACATCAAGGAGTTCACACCTTAGCATTAGGAACATTGAATTGTATTATTTGTTATGACCTTCTGCCTGCCTAAATATTCCTCTGAACTCTGATCCTGTACCTTGCTATTTCTGATATCCTGTTGCCAAACTCTGCTCGTTCCTGGACTCTGTATTTGCCTCCTGATTCTGTACTGTGCCATTCTGATACTCCGTTGCTGAACTCTGTCTGTTTATTGGATTCCGTATCTGCCTCCTGAATCTGTACCTTATCTGTCTGTGTGTTAACGACCTGGCTTGCCCACCTCGCGAACTGGCCTTACTGTTAGAGGCAGTTCCCAGACCTGTTAGTGACATCCTCCTTCTCGGGTGTCACTCACGTTCTGTCCTTCCTATCGTCAGCCTAGCTCCCCCCCCCCCCCCCTGGAGAGTCTAGGCCATAGGAAGGAACATACTTCTGGAGAAGTACTCAAAGTATACTGTTGCATCTAGCACTCTCTGGTGTCCAGAGGTTAGTAGATATATCTGATTATCGGTGATACTGCAGATCACCAATAATCGGGTATATTCTGTATTCCTGGTGAGACTGCAGTTCACCGGTAATCAGATCCTCTCTGTGTTACACCGATCGTTACAGAACGGCAGACCAAAAATGCAAATGGACGCACACACTGACCGTCTGGGCGCACTTGCCACTTCGGTGGAAAACATCAACCAAGTGCTGGGTAGTCACAAGACTATGATTGAAGCCTTGTCTGGTTCTTTACAAACCCTCCAGACAGCAGTGGATGAAGTGCGATCCCCTCCTAGCTCTGACATACGTTTGCCTGTACCCGAGAAATTTTCTGGCGACAGATCTGACTTCCGAAATTTTAAAAGTAGAGTGTTATCTTACTTTGAGTTGAGACCCCGATCTTCTGGTAATATGGCCCAAAGGGTCACATTTATTAAGACTTTGTTATCAGGCGATTCTCAGACGTGGGCGTACAGTTTGCCCACTGGGGATTTGGCCCTCTCTTCAGTGGATGAATTTTTTAAAGCCATGGCAGTAATTTACGACGACCCAGACCTTGCCGCGACCTCTGAGCGGAAGCTCAAGCTCTTGTGTCAAGGCAAGGGTCCGGTCGAAGATTACGCAGCCGAATTTAGGAGGTGGTCAGTTTCAGCCAGGTGGGACACCTATGCCCTATTAGATTGTTTCTTATCAGGGTTGTCAGATGAGGTTTCAGATCTCATGTTAAGTCTGCCTGAACCTAAGACAGTCGATGAGGCCATTTCATCGGCCATTCGAGTCGACCGCAGACTGCGCTATCAGAAACAGACCCGGGGTAGTAGTCATGTAAGAATGGTGTCCTACGCTGCGCCTCCAGTAACTCCACCTCCTCCTGTCTTGCCTCCACCCGAACCAATGCAAATTGGTCGGTCGAAACTGTCCCAAGTGGAGCGAAGACGCAGGATGTCTGAGCGGCTGTGTCTTTACTGCGCAGAGGGGGGTCATAGAGTACGTAATTGCCCTAACGAGCCGGGAAACGCTATCGCCTAGGAGTTGTAGGGGGTAGCACCCTAGGCACACAGCTTTTACCCCTAGAAGATAAATGGTTACTCCTTCCCTGTGCAGTCACATGGGAAGATAACATTGAGATTTCTGAGGCTTTTATTGATTCAGGCTCTGCAGCCAATTTTATGGATTTTGAATTTGCAAAGAGATTGGGTATTCCGTTCACCCCAGTAAAACCACCCATTCAGATTACGGCAGTAGATGATTCCCCCCTGCAAAGTGATCATCCGCTGTCTCAGACACCAGAGTTGGAAGTCACTATAGGGGTGTTACATAAGGAGAGACTACAGTTTTTTGTGTTACGCATGACCACCTCCACAGTCATCCTTGACATGCCATGGCTGCACTTACACTCCCCACAGATCAATTGGGCTACCGGTCAGCTAACTAGCTGGTCAGCTCACTGTTTTGAGCAGTGTTTAGGGAGAGTGACATTGGGCCAGACCAGGATCCAGTTGGATGGGGTACCAGTACAATATTCTGAGTATTCTGATGTGTTCTGTCCCAAGGCCGCAGATAAGTTACCACCACATCGCCCCTTTGATTGCCCCATCGATCTCCGATCGGGTTGTATGCCCCCTAGGGGCCATCTTTACAATTTGTCTGGTCCAGAGAAAGTGGCCATGCAGGAATACATTCGTGAAAATTTAGCCAAGGGGTTCATTCGCCCTTCCCGGTCGCCTGCTGGCGCAGGTTTCTTTTTTGTTAAGAAAAACTGTGGCCTTGCATTGATTATCGGGGCCTGAATAAAATCACAGTAAAGAATCGCTACCCTTTGCCCTTGATAGATGACTTGTTTACACAGATAACCGACGCTAAGATCTTTTCAAAGTTGGATTTACGGGGTGCATACAACCTGGTGCGGATCAGAAAGGGCGATGAATGGAAGACGGCCTTTAACACGCCCGACGGGCATTACGAGTACCTGGTGATGCCCTTCGGGCTGTGTAACGCCCCGGCCGTCTTTCAGGAACTGATTAATGAAGTATTCAGGGAGGTATTGGGCAAGTTTGTGTTGGTATACCTAGATGATATACTTATCTTTTCTAACAACCTCGCTGAACACAGGACACATGTCAAGTTTGTATTGGATAAACTGAGGCAAAACATGCTTTACGCCAAACTGGAGAAATGCATCTTTGAGGTAACATCTGTCACCTTTTTGGGGTACATCATTTCCACCTCGGGCCTGTCTATGGATCCTGCCAAGGTTTCTGCTGTGTTAGAATGGCCTCAACCAGTGGGGTTAAAATCTCTTCAGAGATTTCTAGGTTTTGCCAATTACTATAGAAGGTTCATAAAGGGGTACTCCACTGTCATTGCACCCCTCACCTGTCTCACTAAGAAAGGGGCAGATACTACCCACTGGTCTCCAGAGGCTCTGCATGCATTTTCCACTTTGAAAGATTTGTTTTGCTCTGCACCCATCCTGAGACACGTTGACACTTCCTATCCCTTTATTGTTGAGGTGGATGCCTCAGAGGTTGGGGTAGGGGCTGTGCTGTCCCAGCGGTCAGGGTTGCAGGGTAGATTGCACCCATGTGCCTACTTTTCTCGTAGGTTCTCTCCGGCAGAGAGAAACTACGATATAGGCAACAGGGAGCTCCTGGCCATCAAATTGGCCTTTGAAGAATGGCGTCACTGGTTGGAGGGAGCAGAACATACGATTACGGTTTACACTGACCTCAAAAATTTAGAATACATTGAGGGAGCCAATAGATTAAGCCCCCGTCAGGCTCGAAGGTCATTGTTCTTCTCGAGATTTAGATTTATAATTATGTACACCCCAGGGAGTAAGAACATTAAGGCAGATGCCCTGTCTAGATGCTTTGAGCCAGAGACAGCACAGCCCTCCCCCCCAGAAACCATTGTCCCACAGAGACTGGTACTAGCAACAACTGAGACTTGGGAAGATTGGACAGAGACTTTGGGTCCTTTTCAGCAGGACATCCCGGAGGGAAAGCCCAAAGGGGTTATGTTTATCCCACTGCCATTTCGCCTTCAGATTTTACAGATGTTCCATTCACACAGGAATGCGGGACACCCTGGGGCCTCCAGAACACAGGACCTTATAGCCAGATGCGCTTGGTGGCCTTCTCTAGTAGCCGATTGCAAAGAGTTTGTTAGAGAGTGTGCGGTGTGTGCGAGGAGTAAGCCCTCCCGACTGGCATCTGTGGGAAGATTGCAGCCCTTGCCCACCCCGAGTGAGCCATGGACCCACTTGTCCATGGATTTTGTGGGTGAGCTCCCCAGTTCTGAGGGCATGTCAGTCATTTGGGTGGTAGTCGACCGTTTTAGTAAAATGGCCCATTTTGTGCCCTTGAAAGGACTCCCCTCGGCCCAGGAATTGGCCGATTTGTTCATCATCCACGTTTTCCGATTGCATGGCATTCCGGAAAACATTGTGTCAGATAGGGGAGTCCAGTTTGTTTCCAGATTTTGGAGGGCATTCTGTCACCAAATGGGCATGGAACTGTCATTTTCGTCGGGCTACCACCCACAGACCAATGGTCAGACGGAAAGAGTCAACCAATCATTGGAACAGTTTTTGAGGTGTTACGTTGCAGAAGCGCAAAATGACTGGGTCAAGTTTTTACCCTTCGCAGAATTTGCGCACAATAATTTGAAAAGTTCCTCTTCTGGATTTTGTCCATTCCAGGTAGTGACCGGGAGGTTGCCTAAATTCTCCCCATTGCCAGTCGCCTCCACTCCATTTCCAGCTCTGGAGGCCTGGCAAAGGTCATTTAAAGATATATGGTGGATTGTGAAAAATAATTTGGAGAAGGCGTTTCAAAGTCAAAAAGGTCAAGCTGACATGAGACGTTCATTGGAGTGGAGGTTTTTGCCAGGAGATTTAGTCTGGGTGTCCACACGTCACTTGACCTTGAAACAGCCCTCAACTAAGTTGGGGCCCAGGTATGTGGGTCCATTCCCAGTAACTGGAAAGATCAACTATGTCACTTATGCCATTGACCTCCCTGCCAGTATGCACGGCGTGAGATCCTTTCACGTGTCCCTGCTTAAACCTGCAGTTCATGTGGGTCCCACTCCTCCTCCTCCGGTGATGATAGATGACCAACCTGAGTATGAAGTAGAGAAGATTTTAGACTCTCGCATAGTTCAGAACTCAGTGCAATATCTGGTTCATTGGAAAGGGTATGGTATTGAGGAGAGATCATGGGTACCTGAATGTCGCATGCATGCTGACAAGTTAAGAAGGGAGTTCCATGCGTTGCATCCTGAGAAGCCTGGTAGGAGCTGTCCGGAGTCCACTCCTCAGGGGGGGGGGGGGTACTGTGAGGAAACGCGGAAAAGCCGCCGCAAGGACTCAGAGTGAGGCGGCTGTTTCCGCATCTAACATGGCGGCACAACGCGGAGAAACCGCCGCATGCCGCATGGGCAGAGCGGTGGATTCCGCATTGGAGGTGGCAGATTGCACGCAGGGCAAAGCAGCTGACATTGCGGCCGGACGCGGGGAAACCGCCGCTCGCTTAGAGAGCGGGGCGGCGGTCACCGCGCCTGAGTCAAGGGTTACATTGCAAGACATGTCTGGTGTAGCTGGGACTGCTAGTCCACATAGGTTCAGAAGGACGCGCGCGCGCGCGCTGAGAGGCAGAGCTTATATGACAGCCAGAAAAGGGTCAGCTGACCAGGCGGGTCAGCTGACAATTTCACTACCTGCCATTGGTCCAGCACTTAGGGGAGGCGCTGGAGAGCGCTTTACTATATATACCGGGTGCTGGTAATTCTCTGGTTGTCTGCCGTTGCGATCACAACGTGGTAGCACTCAGACCTTGTCTGTGTTCTAGCATAGTTTCCAAAGGTGTTGACATCAAGGAGTTCACACCTTAGCATTAGGAACATTGAATTGTATTATTTGTTATGACCTTCTGACTGCCTGACTATTCCTCTGAACTCTGATCCTGTACCTTGCTATTTCTGATATCCTGTTGCCAAACTCTGCTCGTTCCTGGACTCTGTATTTGCCTCCTGATTCTGTACTGTGCCATTCTGATACTCCGTTGCTGAACTCTGTCTGTTTATTGGATTCTGTATCTGCCTCCTGAATCTGTACCTTATCTGTCTGTGTGTTAATGACCTGGCTTGCCGACCTCGCGAACTGGCCTTACTGTTAGAGGCAGTTCCCAGATCTGTTAGTGACACCCTCCTTCTCGGGTGTCACTCACGTTCTGTGCTTCCTATCGTCAGCCTAGCTCCTCCCCCCTGGAGAGTCTAGGCCATAGGAAGGAACATACTTCTGGAGAAGTACTCAAAGTATACTGTTGCATCTAACACTCACTTGTTCTCTCTGGTGTCCAGAGGTTAGTAGATATATATGATTATCGGTGATACTGCAGATCACCAATAATCGGGTATATTCTGTATTCCTGGTGAGACTGCAGTTCACCGGTAATCAGATCCTCTCTGTGTTACACAGATCGTTACACAGAGACAGAGAGGATGCACAAGCTATCTGCGCTCGCTGTATTCCAAATGCGGATTGACGTCATTGGTCACTTCCGCACTTGGAGTACGCTGGATACTTGTAGCTTGTGCAACCTCCCTGTTTCTGAGGTCTGTTACCTTGGCGCCAGTTGGAAACGTGGCTCAGGCAGTGACTGGGGTGGCAGTAATGAGGACCGGTCGCCGCTGATCTGAGGTCTAATGGCCCTCTGCCTCACCCTACACCCTGCCCTGGCCTGCAGCTAGCCCCAGCCTGCATCCAACCCCAGGCAGCACCCTGTCCCAGCCTGCACCCTACCCCAGCCTGCAAGCAGCCCTGCTCCAGCCCCAGGCAACCCCTTGCCCCAGCCCCAGGCAGCACCCTACTCCAGGCAGCACCCAGCCCCAGCCTGCAGCCAGCCCCAGGCAGCACCCAGCCCCAGGCAGAAACCTGCCCCAGTAAGCACCCTGCATCCAGCCACAAGCAAGCACCTTGTACCCAGCCAGCATTTGAGGGGGGGGGGGGGGGGGGGCTGAGGGGGCGCCGAAAAACTATGGCTAACTAATATCTGGGGGCACATCTTGCTACCTAATACTGATATATATGGGCACATGGCTACTTTATTCTTTTATTTGGGGAACACTTTGCTAATTCATTGTTTTATCTTGATGCACCTGCCTATTTAATTTGTTTATAGTGAGGCACCTGGCTATGTAATTATTTTATCTGGAGGTGTGTGACTACTTAATTTTATCTGGATGATTTTGACAACTTTATTTTTACTGGGTGGCATGAGAATACTTGATGAATTATCTGATGGCATGTGCTTACTTGATTCTCTTATCTGGAGGTATAGAACTATTTGATTCTTTTATCTTGAAGCATGTGACTACTTTATTATTCTATCTGGAAGCATGTGACCGGAGCCAGATCATCCAAAAGGCAACTTAGGCAGTTGGCAAGGGCTGAAGAGACACTAGGGGCCTAGTTGATTCTAGCCTCCCTTCAAATCCTACCAAAAAAAAACAGGTGGTGATCAAGGGTGAGCCCAAAGATGATACTTGCCTAGGGCCCCATTTAACCTTAATTCCTTTCTGAATTTCATTTCATTTTGAAGCACATGGCTAATCAATTCTAATATCTAGGAGACCATGGCTTCTGAATGTTTGTATCCAGGGGCATTCTAGTATCTAGTGACAACACATTTGTCTTATCACAGTAGTTCAGCCTGCAGATAAAACCTAACCTGCCTCTCTGTCAGTATTGAATTGTAGTCTCCTATTTCTTGTTGGACTGAAATCTTCCAACTTGAGTGACCTTTCAACCAACCGGGGGAAAGGGAGTGGGGGGGGGGGGGCAACTTCAGTGTTTGCATAGCGTATTACCCAGATACGCGCCTCTGTCTAAAGGGGCCCATACACTGGTTGATTTCAGCCTTCGTTCGATCAATCAATTCGATTTGGGATTTGTCATTTGCCTCTTGTATCATGCCAATGGGCAGAGTCTTCTCCAGGAGGCTGGCACAGTTCATTGCGGGTATGAGGTCCCCTGGTCTACATGTTAGATTGGTCAAGGAGGTGAAGGAAGACTTCCGTGTTTAGCTCGAATTTCTGGCTTGCTACAAGTCATTCACCCTGGTAGCATGAATTTGTGCTAGACACTGAGATGGAATTTTTCACGGATGCAGCTGGTTGTGTAGGATACAGAGCTTACTGGCAAGGTCGATGTTCAGTAGAATCATGGCACGATTCCTGGGTGGAGAAAAGAGTAACCAAAAATATATTGTTACTGGAATTGTTTCTGGGGGTGGTAGCACTGGTGATATGGGGTAAAGAGTTTGTGAACAGATGCATCCATTTACAAACAGATAACAAAGGTGTAATGTTTGCCGGTAACTGTTTACCAGCCAAGTTGGAGGTAGTGGTTATACTATTGAGGCACTTAGTGCTTTTATGCCTTAAAAGAGTTATCAGGCGAAATTGAACAAAATAAGCGCTACTTACCCGGGGCTTCCTCCAGCCTCAAGCTCCCAGCATGTCCCTCGCCGCATCTCTGCACGTAGCCGTTCGCCGCAGCTCCCTCCCGGTCCCCGGCGATGACGTCAGACCAACCTCCAGGTCGGCCTGTACTGCGCCTGCGCGAGCTGTGCTGTCAATCAACCCCAAGTGGACCGGAGCGGACTGCGCAGACGCAGAACTACTGCGCAGTCCACTCCGGTCCACGTGGCGGTGATTGACAGCGGCACTCGCACAGGCGCAGTACAGGCCCACCTGGAGGTCGGCCTGACGTCATCGCCGGGGACCGGGAGGGAGCTGCGGCGAACGGCTGCATGCAGAGCTGCGGCGAGGGACATGCTGGGAGCTTGGGGCTGAAGGAAGCCCCGGGTAAGTAGCGCTTATTTTGTTCAATTTCGCCTGATAACTACTTTAAGTTCAATATATAGCTTAAGGCTTCTTACCTCCCAGGCAAATTTAATGTTATAGTGGTTCTCTATCTCGCCAACAGTGTCGTTCAGGTCGGTGGCCGGGAAGCGAGAATGGGGGGAGAAAGGTGCCCGGATCAGCTGTGAAGTCTCATTTGGATTTGATTAGAGAGATCGTACGAAGATCGGTCTCGGAGCACAGTTGGAATTACGAAGCAGCATGGATTAACTGGTGCAAATTTGCTGACAGTTATGATCTATCCCCTTGGGCTGACTCAGTGGATATGTTTTTGTCTTTTATTTGCCAGGAAGTGGAGATGGGAGCATCTCTTAGTAAGATTGCAAAAGAATTGTCAGGAGTATCCTCCAGGCGCCTAGCCAATTCTCCTCCCAGTAGTTCATATCTTATCATTAAACAGTTTATGAGGGGTCTAAAGGCAATCATACACTGGTCGATTGCCACCAGATTGACCAGCAGATAGATCCCTCTGTGATCGAATTTGATCAAAGAGGGATCTATTGGCTGCCTACACTGCAAACAAATTTTGAATCGATTTCACTATGAAATTGTTTCACAATCTGTGGAGCTGCCGCTGCCCCCAGCATACATTACCTGATCCAGCCGGCGCGAGTCCCCCGGTCTCCGCTGTCTCTTCTCCGCTCTGGGCTTCAGCTTCACTTTACTTTCTGTCGGGGGAAGTTTAAACAGTAGAGGGCACTCTACTGTTTAAAGTTCCCCCGACAGGAAGTAAGTGAAGCCAGCCGGAGCCCAGTGCGGAGAAGGGACAGTGGGGACAGCGGGGACACGCGGCGACGGAACAGGTAAAGTATTGCTGCTAGCGTCGGTCATTCGAACGCCGCTATCGACACACTCCCGACATGCCGGCGATCGAGCGAAATTTTCCACACGGACGGATTGACGGAATTGATCAATTTTGGACGGAAATCGGTCGATCGTCAGCATTTGTGTATCGATTTCACAGCAGATTCGATAACAGTGATCAAATCTGCTGTCTATCGGTGGGAAATCGAGTAAGTGTATGGGCACCTTAAGCAGAGAATCGCATAGGCCTGATAATAGGAGGCCTATTTAATTCAAGCTTCTTCAAGATATTGTAGCTTCTCTGAAGTTTGTCTGCACTGACTCATATGAGTACTTATTATTTAGAGCTGCCCTTGTTTTGGCATTTTTTGGTGTTTAGAATCTCGGAATTGGGTGCTCCGAATAAAAAGACAGATTCAGCTCTGAAAGCTGAGGATGTTATAATTGTTGAAAATGGCTTAGAAATTTGTTAGGAAATCAAAGACAGACCAGTTAGCAAGAGGGTTTTGTTTGAAGTTGGGGGCTATTGCTGACTCCAATTGCTGCCTAGCTAGGTCAGTCCATCAGTACTTGACCTTTAGGACTCCTTCAGTGTCATTTTTAGTTCATTCCTCTGGGACCCAGTTGTCCATTTTTCAATTCCGAGCTATTCTATATAAGTGTCTGACCCGCCTTGGTTTGAGTAATTGCAGATTTACCTCCCACTTTTTCCGGACTGGGGCGGCTTTAGAGGCTTCGAGGTTTGGGTTGAGTAAGGAAGTACTTCAGAGCATCAGGCGATGGGAATCGTGCAGATTTCAGCTGTATACACATCCTAATTAGAGATGGCCCGCACCGTTCGCCGGGCGAATCTCTATGTGCCCTGTACTACTTCCAGGTCGCTATGACCCGGAATAGTACGCCTGCGCTGGCCCGGCGGAGCGCATCCTAGATCGCACTCCTGTTGCCGGGCACTCTCTGCTCATGAAGTCACGCACATGCGCAGAAAGTGCCCGGCAACAGAAGCGCGATCTAGGACGCGGACCGCCGGAAAGCGCAGGCGTACTACTCCAGGTCATAGCGACCCGGAAGTAGTACAGGGCACATAGAGACAGAGATGTTCGCCGCCGAACGGTTCGGGAACCGTTCGCGACATCTCTAATCCTAATTTGTATGTTTACTAACCTTTGTTTCAGGTAAAAAGAATATTATTTGGATAGCAGGCCATTCATTTTTACACTGGCGCAGAAAAGAGCCAGACATAGGCCGTACACTGAGAACTTATTTTTGGATAATGAATCATATCAAGTGTATTGGCTAGGTATGAGGGGCCTCCGATGGGATGGCCTTATCCCTTTAATTTCAGAATGAGATCAGACATTCATCAAATAGCTAGTCAGCTTCCAAATGCAAGGATCATTTTCTCCGAAATGATCCCCAGGCTAGTATGGTTAAGACCGGATTTAAAATTTTTGGAAAGAATTCGGAAAAGAATAAACAGATTCATGGTTAGTCTTGAACAAGGTGAGTGGCTTAACTATTCGTCACATTGAGTTGGAAGGCAAAGAGGTTGGCCTCTATAGAAGAGATGGAGTTAATTTGTCAACTATCAGACTTGATATACTGAATGCTAACCTTCACGATGGTATTGAGAGGGCCTCGGTCTTGGGGGGCCAGCCCAGTGCAGTTGGTCTGGCCAGATGGGTAATGTCACCCGGTGGGCGGACATTGGTTTGGTTATTGTTTGGTATTGGGTCATCGAGAATCTGGTTTGATGTTATTTCAAATGTGTTTAATCAATAAAGTTTGTTCTTATTGGTTTTAGCCCAATAAACAGCCGATGCCTTTCTCCAATTATGTGTTGTGTCTTATGTTATTTTAGCAATGGTAACTGGGAAATGGGGTGTGCAGTATCATGTATGGAGACAGACATAAACCTGTCTCCACATGAGATTGCCACCCCAGCCCTGTAAGGGTTAAATGCGGTTGCTGGCTCTCCTCTAATTACAGGTGCTGCGGCAAGTGTGCTTCCCTGGTAGCAGGGGAGAGAAGCGGAGAACGGAGGCTGATTGGCCGGGGTCTTTGGCAGGCATCCAGTGGCAGCCTGTGAGAAAACGCGGAAAAGCCGCCGCCAATACTCAGAGTGAGGCGGCTGATTCCGCGTTTGACACGGCAGTTGGGGCGCAGCCGGAGCGCGGAGGAACCGCCGCATGCTCTAACTACAGGGCGCCGGATTCCGCGTCCAATGCGGCTAGTTGCTCGCATAGGCCTGCTTCTCTCAGAAAGGCGGAATGCGGAGGAAACGCCGCACGCTCAGACAGACTAGTTTCCAAGGTGTTGACGGCTACGGATCTCACTCCTCAGTCTAGGAATTCTGTACCATCTGTATTATTTGTATTATCTAGTTAGTCCTGGAGTGTGAGAATCTTGGAGCTCACACTCAAGCTTAGACATTGTTGATTATCTGTTATGACTTTCTGCATTCCTGACCATTCTCCTGATCTCTGATTTTGTACCTCGTATTTCTGATTCTCTGTTGCCAAAACCAGGCTAGTCTCTGGATTCTGTATCTGCCTACTGTCTCTGTACTTTATCTGTCCGTGTGTTTACGACCTGGCTTGTCCGACCTCGAGAACTATCTCCCCTGTTAGGAGATAGCTCACAGGTCTGTCAGTGACACTCCTCCACTGGTGTCACTCACGTTCTGTCCTTCCCACTGTCTCAGCCTGGCTCCACCCCTTGGGGAGCAGCAGGCTTGTGGAAGGAAGCTAACCCGTCACAGTAGATCCTACTGTCTTGCTCCCATTTCCTGGGTGCTTTCCTCAAAGTATTACTGTTGCGCCAAACACTCTCATCTCAGGTGTCCAGAGGTTAGTAGATATATCTGATTATCGGTGATACTGCAGATCATCAATAATAGGGTATATTTTGCATTCTCGGTGATACTGCAGATCACCGGTAATCAGACCCTCTCTGTGTTACACCGATCGTTACAGAACGCCAGACCCAAAAATGCAAATGGACGCACACACTGACCGTCTGGGCGCACTTACCACTTCGGTGGACTCTATCAATCAAGTGCTGGGTAATCACAAAGCTATGATTGATGCTTTGTCCGGTTCTCTACGTACCCTTCAGACGGCAGTGGATGAAGTGCGATCCCCTCCTAGCACAGACATACGTATGCTTGTACCTGAAAAATTTTCTGGTCACAGATCTGACTTTCGAAATTTTAGGAGTAGAGTGTTGTCATATTTTGAGTTAAGACCTAGATCTTCAGGAACCATGACCCAAAGGGTCACATTTATTAAAACTCTGTTATCGGGCGATTCCCAGACCTGGGCATACAGTCTGCGTTGGAGATGCAGCTTTAAACTCTGTAGATGAATTTTTTAAGGCCATGGCAATAATTTACGATGATCCAGACATTGCCTCGACTTCTGAGCGGAAGCTTAAGTTACTGCGTCAAGGCAAGGGTCCGGTCGAGGATTATGCGGCAGAATTTAAGAGATGGTCAGTTTCAGCCAGGTGGGACACCTATGCCCTTTTAGACTGTTTCCTATCAGGATTATCAGATGAGGTTTCAGATTTAATGTTAAGTCTGCCCGAACCTAAAACTGTCGATGAGGTCATTTCATCGGCAATCAGGATTGATAGTAGGTTACGATATCAAAAACAGACCAGGGGCAGAGACAATGTTAAAATGTTGACCTATGCTACACCCCCGGTGACTCCATCTCCGCCCGCTTCTCCTCCCTCTGAGCCAATGCAGATTGGTCGGTCAAAACTGTCTCAGATGGAGTGGAGACGCAGGATTTCTGAGCATTTGTGTCTTTATTGTGCTGAGGGGGGACATAGAGTACGAAACTGCCATAAAAAGTCGGGAAACGCCATTGCCTAGGAGCTATTGGGGGTGATACCCTAGGCGTGCAGTTTTCACAACTAGAGGATAAGCGGTTACTCCTTCCTTGTATGATTACATGGGAGGATAAATCAGAGGTCTCTGAGGCCTTCATTGGCTCAGCGGCTAATTTTATAGATTACGAATTTGCAAAAAAATTGGGTATTCCATTCACCCCGGTAAAACCACCTATACAGGTTACAGCAGTGGATGATTCCCCACTGCAGCATAAGCATCCTCTGTCTCAGACACCAGAGGTGGAACTCACTATAGGGGTGCTGCATAGGGAAAGATTGCAGTTTTTTGTGTTGCGCATGACAACCTCCAGTCATCCTTGGCATGCCGTGGTTGCACCTTCACTCTCCTCAGATAAACTGGGCTACCGGTCAGCTAGCCAGCTGGTCAGCCCACTGTTTTCGTCATTGTTTAGCGAAGGTGACTTTAGGCCAAACCAGGATTCATGTGGAGGGTGTTCCGGAACAATATGCGGAGTTTTCGGACGTGTTTTGTCCCAAAGCTGCCGATAAATTACCTCCACATCGCCCTTTTGATTGCCCGATTGATCTCCGATCAGGTTGTATGCCCCCTAGAGGTCATCTCTACAATCTGTCAGGGCCAGAAAAGGTGGCCATGCAAGAGTATATCCGTGAAAACTTAGCGAAAGAGTTCATCCGTCCTTCTCAGTCACCTGCCGGAGTGGGGTTTTTGTTTTGTGAAGAAAAAGGACGGAGGCCTTCGGCCATGCATTGATTACCGGGGACTGAATAAAATTACAGTCAAAAATCGTTATCCGTTACCTTTGATAGACGATTTATTCACTCAAGTCACCAAGGCTAAGATTTTTTCAAAATTGGATTTATGAGGTGCATACAACCTGGTGCGGATCAGGGAGGGCGATGAATGGAAGACAGCCTTTAACACACCCGACGGGCATTACGAGTATCTGGTGATGCCCTTCGGGTTGTGTAACACCCCGGCCGTCTTCCAGGAACTCATTAATGAAGTTTTCAGGGAGGTGTTGGGTAAATTTGTGGGTAAATTTACCTGGATGACATATTGATCTTCTCAGACAACCTCTCTGAGCACAGGGCTCATGTCAGATTCGTGTTACACAAGCTCAGACAAAACAGACTTTATGCTAAATTGGAGAAATGCATTTTTGAGGTAACATCTGTTGCTTTTCTGGGATACATAATTTCCACCTCAGGCCTTTCTATGGATCCCGCCAAAGTCTCTGCTGTTCTGGAATGGCCCCAACCAGTAGGTCTCAAATCTCTTCAGAGATTTCTCGGGTTTGCAAATTACTATAGAAGGTTCATAAAGGGGTACTCCACTGTCATTGCACCCCTCACCAGTCTCACCAAGAAGACCAAGACCATTGGTCCCTCGAAGCTCTGACCGCTTTCTCCACTCTGAAAGAACTGTTTTGCGCTGCACCCATATTGAGACACGTGGACACCTCCTATCCATTCATTGTAGAGGTTGACGCCTCAGAAGTTGGGGTAGGGGCTGTGCTGTCTCAACGCTCTGGGCTGCAGGGAAGGTTACACCCGTGTGCCTATTTTTCTCAGAGGTTTTCACCAGCAGAGAAAAACTACGATATAGGTAACAGGGAGCTTCTAGCCATCAAGTTGGCCTTTGAGGAATGGCGTCATTGGCTAGAAGGAGCAGAACATACGATTACAGTCTACACGGATCACAAAAATTTGGAATACATTGAGGGGGCTAAGAGATTGAGTCCCCGTCAGGCTCGGTGGTCACTGTTTTTCTCGAGGTTTAGATTTGTAATTACGTATACTCCTGGTAGTAAAAACATTAAGGCAGATGCTTTGTCCAGATGTTTCGAGCCAGAGACAGCACAGCCCTCAGAACCTGAACCCATTGTTCCACAGAAAGTAGTACTGGGAGCCACAGAGACTTGGGAAGACTGGACGGAGACCTTAGGTCCCTTCCAGCAGGATGTCCCTGAAGGAAAGCCTGAAGGGGTTATGTTTGTGCCACTGCCCTTTCGTCTACAGGTATTACAGATGTTTCATTCACACAAGAATGCTGGACATCCAGGGGCCTCCAGAACACAGGATTTGATTGGTAGATGTGCTTGGTGGCCTTCTTTGGCAAAAGACTGCAAGGAGTATGTCAGAGAGTGTGCAGTGTGTGCTAAAAGTAAACCCTCCCGTCTGGCACCTGTGGGAACGTTGCAGCCTTTGCCCACCCCGAGTGAACCATGGACCCATCTGTCCATGGATTTTGTAGGTGAGCTTCCTAGGTCTGAAGGCATGTCGGTCATTTGGGTGGTAGTCGACTGTTTCAGTAAAATGGCCTATTTTGTGCCCATGAAGGGACTCCCCTCGGTCCAGGAGTTGGCCAATCTTTTCATCACTCACGTTTTCCGACTTCATGGCATTCCGGAAAAACATCGTGTCAGATCGGGGAGTCCAATTTGTCTCTAGATTTTGGAGGGCATTTTGCCATCAAATGGGCATGGAACTGTCATTCTCGTCAGGCTACCACCCACAGACCAATGGTCAGACGGAGAGGGTTAATCAGTCTTTGAAGCAATTTTTGAGGTGTTATGTTGCGAAAGCGCAAACTGATTGGGTCAAGTTCTTGCCGTATGCAGAATTTGCGCACAATAATCTGAAAAGCGCTTCCTCTGGGTTCTCTCCGTTTCAGGTGGTAACTGGAAAGTTGCCCAAGTTTTCCCCATTGCCAGTAGCTTCCACTCCGTTTCCAGCCCTGGAGGCTTGGCAAAAGTCGTTCAAAAACATTTGGGGAATCGTGAAAAGCAACTTGGAAAAGGCTTTTCAAAGTCAGAAAGGGCAAGCTGACAAGAAACGATCCTTAGAGTGGAAGTTCCGACCAGGAGATCTGGTCTGGGTCTCCACTCGTCATTTGACCCTGAAACAACCCTCGGCCAAGTTAGGTCCCAGGTTTGTGGGCCCTTTTTCTGTGACCAGGAAGATCAACAATGTTACTTATGCCGTCGATTTTCCTGCTAGCATGCGTGGTGTAAGATCTTTTCATGTATCCCTGCTTAAGCCAGCAGTCCATGTGGGTACCAATCCTCCTCCTCCTGTGATGGTAGACGACCAACCTGAATATGAAGTAGAGAAAATTTTAGATTCACGAGTAGTGCAGAATTCACTACAATATCTGGTTCATTGGAGGGGGTATGGTATAGAGGAGAGAACATGGGTACCTGAGTGTCGCATGCATGCGGACAAATTGAGAAGGGAGTTCCACACTCGATATCCTGAGAAACCTGGTAGGAGTTGTCCGGAGTCCACTCCTCGGGGGGGGGGGTGTACTGTGAAAAAAACGCGGAAAAGCCGCCGCCAACACTCAGAGTGAGGCGGCTGATTCCGCGTTTGACACGGCAGTTGGGGCGCAGTCGGAGCGCGGAGGAACCGCTGCATGCTCTGACTACAGGGCGGCGGATTCCGCGTCCAATGCGGCTAGTTGCTTGCATAGGCCTGCTTCTCTCAGAAAGGCGGAATGCGGAGGAAACGCCGCACGCTCAGACAGCGTGGTGGCGGATTCCGCATCCAATACAGTAGCAACATTACAACACATGACTGGTGTGGCTGGGACAGATAGTCCACACTGGTTTAGGAGGACGCGCGTGCGTGCAGAGAGGCAGGGCCTTTATGGCAGTCAGAGGAGGGTCAGCTGACCAGGCCGGTCAGCTGACAATTGCAGCAACTTTCATTGGTCCAGCACTTAGGGGAGGCGCTGGAGAGCGCTGGTGTATATATACTGGGTGCTGGTCATTTCTCTGGTGTCTGGCGTTGCGATCACTACGTGGTAGCACTCAGACCTTGTCAGTATCTGTGTTTATTAGTCAGTTTCCAAAGGTGTTGATGATCACGGAACTCACACCTTAGCCTAGGAATTCTGTTACTATCTGTATTGTTATCTAGACTAGTTTCCAAGGTGTTGACGGCTACTGATCTCACACCTTAGTCTAGGAATTCTGTACCATCTGTATTATTTGTATTATCTAGTTAGTCCTGAAGTGTGAGAATCTTGGAGCTCACACTCAAGCTTAGACATTGTTGATTATCTGTTATGACTTTCTGCATTCCTGGCCATTCTCCTGATCTCTGATTTTGTACCTCGTATTTCTGATTCGCTGTTGCCAAAACCTGGCTAGTCTCTGGATTCTGTATCTGCCTACTGTCTCTGTACTTTATCTGTCCGTGTGTTTACGACCTGGCTTGTCCGACCTCGAGAACTATCTCCCCTGTTAGGAGATAGCTCACAGATCTGTCAGTGACACTCCTCCACTGGTGTCACTCACATTCTGTCCTTCCCACTGCCTCAGCCTGGCTCCGCCCCTTGGGGAGCAGCAGGCTTGTGGAAGGAAGCTAACCCGTCACAGTAGATCCTACTGTCTTGCTCCCATTTCCTGGGTGCTTTCCTCAAAGTATTACTGTTGCGCCAAACACTCTCATCTCAGGTGTCCAGAGGTTAGTAGATATATCTGATTATCGGTGATACTGCAGATCATCAATAATCGAGTATATTCTGCATTCTCGGTGATACTGCAGATCACCGGTAATCAGACCCTCTCTGTGTTACACCGATCGTTACACAGCCAATGCCCGGCTGAAGACGACTATTTAAGCTGGGCTGGGAACTGCGTCACCAGCCCATGAACTTGAAGAAGAGAAGCAGCTCCCCCCCCCCCCCTTGTCGCTGGCCAATTATTGGGATATTATTTTGGGTAATGTCACCCCGTGGGCAGACATTGGTTTGGTTATCGTTTGGTCTTAGGTCATCGAGAGTCTGGTTTGATGTTATTTCAAATGTGTTTAAACAATAGAGTTTGTTCTTATTGGTTCTACCCCAATAAACGGCGGCGGCCTTTCTCCAATTATGTGTTGTGTCTTATGTTACCTTAGTAATGGTAAGTGGGAAATGGGGTGTGCAATACCATGAAAGAAGGGTAAGATGTGCAGCAAAAAGTGTTTGTGGCCACAAAAGATTCTACGTGAGACTAGATATCGGACATAACATAACAGTTCATGAATCCAGCTTGCATGCTGTAGGCACTGAAATAATGTGCTGTACTTTCTTTATACAGAATGTCAGGCCTGGCGAGATACCAGCTCACAGCTCAGCTCATATGCCCCAATCTAACACCACCTTCTTCACCCTGTGTGGCACGTCCCCGCTTGAACGGGAGGTGAGGAAGCAACACCTGCCCGACTTCGGTTACACCCAGGCCTTGAAGGTGCAAGGTATAGGAGCTGGACGTAGAGTGAACTAATAACTCACCAAGACCCTACAGGAGACAACAATCCAAGGTCATACACAGAAGATCAGAAGTATTGAGGTACACAAGGAGCCGGCAATATCACAGTCAGGCAATCCAAGGTCAGTCCAGGCAGAGATCAAAGAGTAGTAAATTGCAGGCAAATAGTCAAGGCAGGCGGCAGACTGAGAGTGGTCAATATCCAGGCAGAGTCAGTACACAGAATATCCAATAACAATATAATCGCAGCCAGCTGAAGCACACAGCCAAAGCTATCTCAGGCAATGACAGAAAGCACTCAGCAGGTTTAAATACTACATGCAACCAATCAGTGGCTGGCCACATGCACACTGCAGCCAATCACACGCAGGCAATAATCCTGTTTAAGTGTCAGCTGACAGAGAGATTAGCTGACACAGGTAGCAATACATGTCAGCTGACTAACCAGTACTGACCAGCAAAACATCCTGCCTGTGTGTCAGCTATAGCATACTTTGCTTATAAAATTCGTAGAAGGCACTCCATCAGCTGAAGGTCGGGTGCTTGATACTAGGACGTAGGCATGTCCCATTTACAAACAAAAAGTCAAGTGTATCAGCACACCGTTTTAGAATGCTTTACGCTCCTTTTATTGAGCTATGCGTTCCATAAGGATATTGAAGCCGACAATTGTTTCGGGGGCCACGCAGGGTCCCCCTTCATCAAGGCGTATGGTTACAACCGCATAGTTTCTGACATGCATTATATACAATTGAAATCCCCATGCACCCCACCCTAATTGTGACCAAACGATGATGTCATCTCCAATGTTTACATATCAAAAACACCAGCCAAAATACTCTTATGTCAATAATCCAAATCTCATTTCTGTCAATATCATAAATCAGTGTGCACAGCACTACTGTATCCAGTTATACATACCTAATCCATGTCCCTCAGGTCGCACTCCGTATAAAAAATAGGGTAAATTGCCTCCGTGATTCAAATGCGCTAGTTAGCTAGCCGTTGCGGGTAAGCCAGCCGCGCCATGTGGCCACGCCCCCGTGCTCGTATTGGCCAATGGGGCTGGACCAATCGGCTCGCTGCCTGCTCCACCCCTGACCAATCCGTCGCCCCCTAGCTCTGCTCGGCACGCCCCCCGCCTTGGATAAACAAACCAGGGCCGTCGCTGCTCATGCCGTTGTGGGCTTCCTATCCGTCTAAACTCCACCTCAACTAATTTTGCTGTGCGAACAGCGCATGACCGGGGGGGGGGGGGGGGGGGGGCGGCGTGCGGTTGCTAGGCAACCCCCTCACGCCACCCCCAACCGTCTGCGGGAATTCTATTGGCCGCCAGCATGTGCCTTGGGCTCCACTCGCGCTGCGCTGGCTGTCCTAAAACATAAGTAACCATGGTGACCTTTACCATGGTTACCAAGCAACAAATTTGGCTGGTGTTTTTGCTATGTAAACATTGGAGATGACATCATCGTTTGGTCACAATTAGGGTGGGGTGCATGGGGATTTCAATTGTATATAATGCATGTCAGAAACTATGCGGTTGTAACCATACGCCTTGATGAAGGGGGACCCTGCGTGGCCCCCGAAACAATTGTCGGCTTCAATATCCTTATGGAACGCATAGCTCAATAAAAGGAGCGTAAAGCATTCTAAAACGGTGTGCTGATACACTTGACTTTTTGTTTGTAAATGGGACATGCCTACGTCCTAGTATCAAGCACCCGACCTTCAGCTGATGGAGTGCCTTCTACGAATTTTATAACTTGTGTTCGTAGGCGATTTATGAAGAGCACCCTCACTTTTGACAATAACCCGACAGCACCTGCAAACGGTGAAGAATCTCCACACAGAACGCAATAGCCGACTGCGATTGAGTCGGCTGCCTTGGCGGAGTGTTTTATTAGTTGCTGTACCCCTGTTGGTTCAGCAAGAAGAACTTTGTGACATGACTTCAGCGATGGACAATGAGGAATTACCGTGTAATTATACAACAGATGACATTCAGGGTATCCTATTCCCTAGTAATCCAGGTGGTGGCTTTGGAAGCGAAAATAACAAGGATCTAACCAAAGAACTTAAAAGACTTCGTAAGAGGAAAGTAGACCTTGAACTACATGGAGAAACCCTATCGGAGTATTATCGTGAGAAAAAGATACCTAAAGGATTTCGCATACCTATACAGCCTACCATAAGCAGGAACAAGATCGAGTTCTGTGAGAGATGGTGTGCGCTGTCCACTCAGCATTCCCTCAATTATATGGTGATGATCATCGAAGAGATTAGAGTACTCCTTGTTGATGTGGAGAAGGATCTATCCACCATACAGACAAAAACAATGATAGTGGCAGAGATCGATGAAGGCTTCAACAGGGATTTAACCAAGCTCGACAAAGATATTAATGACTATAGAGTGTTTATCCAACAGAAAAAGAGAGACAAATACAAACAGGTCTGCTTGGATTACAAAGAAAGACGAGTTTACCCATGGGTACACGGTGCACCATATCAAGGAGGATATAACTACCCGAGACCACAAAAACCTAAACGACCAAACCCCAGGGGACCTAAGGGCCCTAGACCACGACCCAAATATACACCGAGACATCCTGACAGTGATATACTCACTGAGAACCCTAGCACGGATAGTGACTCAGGAGCAGGATCAGCTCACCCTTTTCACGAGGCAGGAGGGTCAGACGACCCAGGAGGAGCCAGCGGAAAAGACAACAAGAAACACCCAATGGAAACGAGAAATCGTCCCCGATAGTTAATCTGTCGCAAAGAGTTCTCCAGCCTGATGAAGTAAAGATATTATCTAGAGGATTGTCCTTCTGCCCCACGACGGAACTCAAAGACTTTCAACTTGAGGTTGATACCTTTATGTACGAAAGATTATTGAAGATCAAACAGTTTTTTGAGAAACAACCAGTCAAACCGACATCCACCATGACCACTGACAGCCCCTTTAAGCTCCGAAGTAAATTTGTTCCACCAGGTGACTATAAGAGCATTGACAGCTTCATGAAAATGGTGAAACATGATAGCCACAAAATGGCGGCCAAGCGGAAAAACGAACTCAACTTGACTAAGGCCGAGAGGTATGCCATAGCAGCTTTGAAAAACGATGACAGCATAATAATCAAGCCCGCTCACAAAGGGGGAGCCATTGTAATAATGGACTACTCCGAATATCGAACTGGTATGTTAACTATGTTGGATGAGACCTCTACATATAAAAGGATTGCATCTGACCCCACAATCAAAATTAAAAACCAACTGAGTGAACTATTGAAACTTGCCTTAAACAGCCGGTGGATCACGGAAAATGAATATGAGTACATGGATATTCAATATCCGCGTAGACCAGTTATGTATGGACTACCCAAAATACATAAGGGGATTACTCCACTTAAATTCAGACCGATTGTGTCCGGTACAGAATCGGTAACTCAACCATTGGCGAAATTCATCGATTACTTATTACAACCATTGGTTCAACAATTACCAGCCTACTTGAAGGACACCACCGACTTCTTAAGTAAGTTACAGAGGGTGAATCCAGTTAAAAATGACATAATTTTATGCACTATGGACATTAGTGCTTTGTACACATCCATACCAAATGAAGCAGGCCTTGAAGCTGTCAGATTTTTCCTGGAAAAATCGGAGTATAGGAGGGTCCCATTGGAATTCATATTGAAGGGCCTCGAACTCATATTGACCTCCAATTTTTTTTAAAAAAAAAATTTAAATTCGAGAAACAGTGGTACCAACAACACAAAGGAACAGCAATGGGGAGTTCGGCAGCACCGTCTCTAGCTAACCTATTCATGGGGCTGATTGAGGAAAAATACGTCTATACGTCTGAATTGTATAAGACGCACGTCATCTGGTGGACAAGATTTATCGATGACATATTCGTGTTATGGCGTGGCACCACCGATGAACTTGTGACATTTACCACATATCTTAACACTATCTATCCGGGTATTGTCTTCAATCCTGAGATGTCTCCTACACATGTACTGTTCCTAGATGTTATGATAAGGTCCATTGACGGGCTCTTGGAAACCTCGCTATATAGGAAGCCCACAGACAGGAACACCTTGCTGCATTTCAGCAGCTCTCACCCAAGTCACTTGAAAGAAGGGTTACCAGTGTCACAGTTCCTGAGGGCACTCAGAATCTGCAGCAACACTGAAACAAGGAATGCCCATGTAGATGAAATGGAAAGTAGATTCCTGGAAAGAGGATATCCAAAGCCAGTACTAGCACAGGCCAAAAAGAGGGCATTGGAAATTTACAATGGAGACACCACGATGAGACGTGAGAAGGGGGTTCCATTTGTACAATCATACAATGCAGCATCAGGGTGTGTCAAACAAGCAGTATTAAAAAATATGGACATTCTGCAGGCTGATCACACCCTCACTGAGCTCATAAGAAGCAAACCACTGTTCGCGTACAGGTCCAGTTCAAGTTTGAGGAACTCTTTAGTACAAGCAGATCCCATGGCAAAATACAGTAAGGAATTTGTCCTCTCCACCAAGAAGGGATGTTATAGATGTGCCAATTGCAATATCTGCAGCTCATTAATAACAGGTCCATCCTTTAACCATCCTAGAAGTGGTAAAAATATAATTTGAAAGAGTATTACAATTGTAACACGGATCATTGTGTATACTTATTGAAGTGCCCCTGCGGGCTAGCTTATGTTGGCAAAACGACCTCCCCCTTCAAAAAGCGGTTCCAGAAACATCGGAGTGACATAAATGTAGCAATGAAGGCCCGAGACAAAGGTGAAAACCCGGACTACACTAAACCTGTTGCAGTTCACTTCATAGAAAGCAATCATAGAGTATACCAACTTAGGGGTCAGGTCATTGAACAGGTAAAGATTTCACCAAGGGGAGGAGACAGGGACACAAGATTATTACAAAGGGAAGCCTTCTGGATCCATGAACTGGAGACGGTGCAGCCGAGAGGCTTAAATAAGAACAATCCACTAACCTGTTTCATCAGAGACAGATAAGGTGTAGCATGTATTTTAAGAAGGTTTTTTAAGAGGATTGAATAATAACAAGGGGTAGAAAGATGTAGTCAAACTGTCCTCATGTTTTGTCGCTGGACTTATTGTCACTTTTTTCTTACAGGTCTTAATATAGGACTTTTTAATAACACTCACTATCACTTATCATGTCTTGCCGGATATGAATTGTATGTAACATTATTGTCTTCTCTCGCTAATTTCTTTATTATTCTTTTTTTTCTCTTAATTCCAGTTATATCCATGTCCCTCTAGTCCATCATGCCAAAGATTGCACTCCGGTGGCGGTGGGTAAGTGAGCTTTTGTATCAAATGTATCATTTGTTCTATCAATGTATAGGACAAGTGCAGCCTCCCCTTTCGGTGGAGTACAGGGCACCAGGGGTATATGCAAATTTGTTGCTTGGTAACCATGGTAAAGGTCACCATGGTTACTTATGTTTTAGGACAGCCAGCGCAGCGCGAGTGGAGCCCAAGGCACATGCTGGCGGCCAATAGAATTCCCGCAGACGGTTGGGGGTGGCGTGGGGGGTTGCCTAGCAACCGCACGCCTCCCCCCCCCCCCCCCGTCACGCGCTGTTCGCACAGCAAAATTAGTTGAGGTGGAGTTTAGACGGATAGGAAGCCCACAACGGCATGAGCATCGACGGCCCTGGTTTGTTTATCCAAGGCGGGGGGCGTGCCGAGCAGAGCTAGGGGGCGATGGATTGGTCAGGGGTGGAGCAGGCAGCGAGCCAATTGGTCCAGCCCCATTGGCCAATACGAGCATGGGGGCGTGGCCACATGGCGTGGCTGGCTTACCCGCAACGGCTAGCTAACTAGCGCATTTGAATCACGGAGGCAATTTACCCTATTTTTTATACGGAGTGCGACCTGAGGGACATGGATTAGGTATGTATAAGCCGTGCAGAAGGTCCTTAAGTGGGGGGTGCTCAAATTTAAAAAAGGGGCCTGGCAATGCCTTCCCCCGCATGCCCCCCCCCCTCCTCGTTTCTGGCTAGGGGGGGTATTGATTGTCATGCTGCTGAATGCAGATGATGGGTGCCATGTGGGTTCTGGGTGTAAGTACTGAGTGTCATGTGGGTTCTGGCTATGGTTGGGTATCGAGTGTCATGCAGGTGTTGATTGCAAGAACTTAGTGCCATGTAAGATCTGGGTGCATGTACTGGATGTCATGTGGGTGCTGGATGCAGGTACCGGGTGTGACATGGGTGCGAATACTTGGCGCCATGCCTGTACTGGGTGCTGGCTATGGGTGGGCTTTGGGCATCACATGGGTTTTGAATGCAGGTACTTTGGGTGCGGTTACGGGTTAAGTGGATACTTGGTGCAGATAGTGGGTTCCATGTGTAAACTGTGTGCAGGTGTGAGTACTGGGTGCAATTTTAGGCCTGGGTGCAGATACTTGGTGTCATGTGAGTGTGAGTACTGGGTGCCAGCTATGAGGGGAAGGGGTGGCTGATGGGAAAAGTAGAGGTCAGTGTGGGTGCTGCAGGAAGGGGCAGGGCCATGCAGAGGATACTCAAGGGTGTGGTGCTCAAATTTGAAATCGATAAATCGTACTAAATTGTGTATATAATACCCCCTCTCCATAAAGCATAATGCAGTCTTATCCCCCCCCCCAACACACACACACCTTTATGGCAGTATTAGGCAGACTGTGTGTCTCCTTCCAACTCTTTTGGTGCTACCACTCTCAAATCAGCAGTGATAGGTGCCCACTGTTAGTGGGTTAGAGTGGGCACAGTGGAGCCCACTGTAGAGGCACAGACTCAACTTTCATTACTGGGACCTCTGTCCCTCTTGATCAGCACCCAAGCCTCTTTTCAGGCAAAGAAGTGGTTACCAATATGCAGTGGTTGCTAAGCATTAGTAGATGCAAAACTGCAGTAAGTGCCAAGGTGCAGTGGGTGCCCAGATGCAGTAGATGGTAAGACGCAAAGGTTCACTTTGTGGTAAGTTGCAGTGGGTGCCGAGATGCCAATGTAAAGTCTGTGTCAAGCTGCTTTGGGTACCAATGTCCAGTTTGTATTGGGTGTTTATTTGCAGTGGGTGCTATGCAGTATTGGGTGCTGAATGAGTAGCAGATGGTGATAAACAATAGTGGGTACCATGTGAGTGCTAATTGGTACAGGGAGCCATGTGAGTGTTGGACATGAGTAAGTAGGGAGTGCCATGCGTGGTCTGGATGTGTGCCATGGGAGAGTACTGTGTCTCATATGGGTTCAGACCAAGGATGGGTACTGGGTGCTATTCGGGTGCTGGCCATGGACGGGTACTGGGTGCATATAATGGCTTTGGAACTTGGTGACGCATGAGTACTGTGCCATGTGGGTGTGGAATATGGGGGTATGTGGGTCTTAGGTGCAAATACTGAGTGCCAAGTGGGTACTGGGAGTGAGTGCATGGTGACATATGGGTGATTGGTGCTGGCTAGTGGGATATTTGTTGTTATGTGGGTGCTAAAGACAGATGCTGGGTGCCATGTGGGTTCTGGGTGCTGGCACAGGGTGTCATGTGGATTCTGGCAGTATGGGTGTGTATCAACCATCATGTAGGTGTTGATTGCAGGTACTCAGTCCCTTTTGAGTTCTGGGTGCAAGTACTGGATGTCATATGTGAGTGCTTGGTGTGGGTGCTGGGCACCAAGTGGAGGCTTAGTGCAACTGGAACTACTGCAGATGAAACATGTGGGTGTTGGGTGCAGGTACTAGGTGTCTCATAGGTGCAAATACTTGGTGCCATGCCTGCACTGGGTGCTAGCTCTGGGTGGGTGTTGTGTGTCACGTGGGTTCTGAGTGCAGGTACATCGGGTGCTAGTACTGGTTATGTGAGTGGGTGCCATGTGGAGGCAGTGTGCAGGTGTGAGTAGTGAGTGACATGTCAGAGCTGGGTGCAAGTACTGTGCCATGTAGGTGTGAGTACTGGGAGCCAGCTATAGGGTGAAGGGGTGAGTATTGGGTGCAGGGTGCTTGGTGCAAGTACTATAGTGGGGGTTACTGGTTGAGTGTAATGTGGGTGCTGAATATTGGTGGGATTGCTGTGGGTGCAGGGGGTGGGAGGTCACTATGGGTGCTGCTATGAATGGCATAGTTTCTGCTAAGGGAGGTAGAGGTCAGTGTGGGTGCTGGGGGAAGGGTAGGCCACTGTGGGTGCTGGGAGAAGTCAGTGTGGTTACTGGAGGAGGGAGTGGATGCTGGGTGTTGGGAGAAGCCACTGTGGGTGCTGGCAATAGGAGAGGTCACTGTAGGTACTGCTTTTGGGATGGGAGGTCCCTGTGGGTGCTGTAGGGGACAGGAGGGTAGCCACTGGGGGAGGGAAAAATCACTGTGGGTGCTGGGGGAGGGATAGGTCAGTGTGGGTGCTGGGGTAGGCAGGATCACTGCTAGAGCTGGGGAGGGAGAGGTCACTGTGGGTGTTAGGTGAAGGGAGAGGTCACTGTGGGTGCTAAATGGAGGAAGAGGTCACTGTGGGTGCTGGGTAAGAGAGAGGTCACTGTGGGTGCTAGGTGGAGGGAGAAGTCACTGTGGGTGCTAGGTGGAGGGAGAGGTCACTGTGGGTGCTAGGTGGAGGGAGAGGTCACTGTGGGTGCTGGGGGAGGGAGAGGTCACTGTGGGTGCTGGGGGAGGGAGAGGTCACTGTGGGTACTGGGGGAGGGAGAGGTCAGTATGGGTCCTAGGTGGAGGGAGAGGTCCCTGTGAGTCCCTGTGAGTGCTAGGGAAGGGAGTGGTCACTGGGTACTAGGTGGAGGGAGAGGTCACTATGGGTGCTGGGGGAGGTAGAGGTCAGTATGGGTCCTAGGTGGAGGGAGAGGTCAGTATGCCACACTAGCATTCCTGTCTGGGCCTCTTCACTCTCAGGCGGGGGCGGAGCTTATCGCGGCCGGGGGCGGAGCTTATTTTGCGCGGCGAGAGGGGCCTTTTTTTGATGATTTTAAAAAGGGGGGTGCCTGGGCACCCAGAGCACCCCCCTGTGCACGTGCCTGCGTAGTGCTGTGCACACTGATTTATGATATTGACAGAAATGAGATTTGGATTATTGACATAAGAGTATTTTGGCTGGTGTTTTTGATATGTAAACATTGGAGATGACATCATCGTTTGGTCACAATTAGGGTGGGGTGCATGGGGATTTCAATTGTATATAATGCATGTCAGAAACTATGCGGTTGTAACCATACGCCTTGATGAAGGGGGACCCTGCGTGGCCCCCGAAACAATTGTCGGCTTCAATATCCTTATGGAACGCATAGCTCAATAAAAGGAGCGTAAAGCATTCTAAAACGGTGTGCTGATACACTTGACTTTTTGTTTGTAGCTATAGCATACTGACTAAGGGCATTGCCTCCGACGTGAGAGACCAGGGTTCAATGCCAGCAAGGGTCAGCATCCATTATATTTATTAAATAAACCCCTGCCTAGGTGTCAGCTGACTATCCTGTCAGCAGACACTACCTCTGTTGCCGCCTCAGACCATACTGTGGCCGAGAGGAGCGAGACATCCGCCCACCAGTATGCGCAGAGCGATCCCCAGTGTGCGCATCACCAGCGGAGGACGGCTGCCGACATGCGGAAGTGGAGGACACGACGCGACTCTCGTCAGGAGCGGGAACCTCCAGGTGAGTTCCTAACACGTATATTACGGTACTGGGTCAATTGGTACAGGGAGCCATGTGAGTGTTGGACATGAGTAAGTAGGGAGTGCCATGCGTGGTCTGGATGTGTGCCATGGGAGAGTACTGTGTCTCATATGGGTTCAGACCAAGGATGGGTACTGGGTGCTATTCGGGTGCTGGCCATGGACGGGTACTGGGTGCATATAATGGCTTTGGAACTTGGTGACGCGTGAGTACTGTGCCATGTGGGTGTGGATTATGGGGGTATGTGGGTCTTAGGTGCAAATACTGAGTGCCAAGTGGGTACTGGGAGTGAGTGCATGGTGACATATGGGTGATTGGTGCTGGCTAGTGGGATATTTGTTGTTATGTGGGTGCTAAAGACAGATGCTGGGTGCCATGTGGGTTCTGGGTGCTGGCACAGGGTGTCATGTGGATTCTGGCAGTATGGGTGTGTATCAACCATCATGTAGGTGTTGATTGCAGGTACTCAGTCCCTTTTGAGTTCTGGGTGCAAGTACTGGATGTCATATGTGAGTGCTTGGTGTGGGTGCTGGGCACCAAGTGGAGGCTTAGTGCAACTGGAACTACTGCAGATGAAACATGTGGGTGTTGGGTGCAGGTACTAGGTGTCACATAGGTGCAAATACTTGGTGCCATGCCTGCACTGGGTGCTAGCTCTGGGTGGGTGTTGTGTGTCACGTGGGTTCTGAGTGCAGGTACATCGGGTGCTAGTACTGGTTATGTGAGTGGGTGCCATGTGGAGGCAGTGTGCAGGTGTGAGTAGTGAGTGACATGTCAGAGCTGGGTGCAAGTACTGTGCCATGTAGGTGTGAGTACTGGGAGCCAGCTATAGGGTGAAGGGGTGAGTATTGGGTGCAGGGTGCTTGGTGCAAGTACTATAGTGGGGGTTACTGGTTGAGTGTAATGTGGGTGCTGAATATTGGTGGGATTGCTGTGGGTGCAGGGGGTGGGAGGTCACTATGGGTGCTGCTATGAATGGCATAGTTTCTGCTAAGGGAGGTAGAGGTCAGTGTGGGTGCTGGGGGAAGGGTAGGCCACTGTGGGTGCTGGGAGAAGTCAGTGTGGTTACTGGAGGAGGGAGTGGATGCTGGGTGTTGGGAGAAGCCACTGTGGGTGCTGGCAATAGGAGAGGTCACTGTAGGTACTGCTTTTGGGATGGGAGGTCCCTGTGGGTGCTGTAGGGGACAGGAGGGTAGCCACTGGGGGAGGGAAAAATCACTGTGGGTGCTGGGGGAGGGATAGGTCAGTGTGGGTGCTGGGGTAGGCAGGATCACTGCTAGAGCTGGGGAGGGAGAGGTCACTGTGGGTGTTAGGTGAAGGGAGAGGTCACTGTGGGTGCTAAATGGAGGAAGAGGTCACTGTGGGTGCTGGGTAAGAGAGAGGTCACTGTGGGTGCTAGGTGGAGGGAGAAGTCACTGTGGGTGCTAGGTGGAGGGAGAGGTCACTGTGGGTGCTAGGTGGAGGGAGAGGTCACTGTGGGTGCTGGGGGAGGGAGAGGTCACTGTGGGTGCTGGGGGAGGGAGAGGTCACTGTGGGTACTGGGGGAGGGAGAGGTCAGTATGGGTCCTAGGTGGAGGGAGAGGTCCCTGTGAGTCCCTGTGAGTGCTAGGGAAGGGAGTGGTCACTGGGTACTAGGTGGAGGGAGAGGTCACTATGGGTGCTGGGGGAGGTAGAGGTCAGTATGGGTCCTAGGTGGAGGGAGAGGTCAGTATGCCACACTAGCATTCCTGTCTGGGCCTCTTCACTCTCAGGCGGGGGCGGAGCTTATCGCGGCCGGGGGCGGAGCTTATTTTGCGCGGCGAGAGGGGCCTTTTTTTGATGATTTTAAAAAGGGGGGTGCCTGGGCACCCAGAGCACCCCCCTGTGCACGTGCCTGCGTAGTGCTGTGCACACTGATTTATGATATTGACAGAAATGAGATTTGGATTATTGACATAAGAGTATTTTGGCTGGTGTTTTTGATATGTAAACATTGGAGATGACATCATCGTTTGGTCACAATTAGGGTGGGGTGCATGGGGATTTCAATTGTATATAATGCATGTCAGAAACTATGCGGTTGTAACCATACGCCTTGATGAAGGGGGACCCTGCGTGGCCCCCGAAACAATTGTCGGCTTCAATATCCTTATGGAACGCATAGCTCAATAAAAGGAGCGTAAAGCATTCTAAAACGGTGTGCTGATACACTTGACTTTTTGTTTGTAGCTATAGCATACTGACTAAGGGCATTGCCTCCGACGTGAGAGACCAGGGTTCAATGCCAGCAAGGGTCAGCATCCATTATATTTATTAAATAAACCCCTGCCTAGGTGTCAGCTGACTATCCTGTCAGCAGACACTACCTCTGTTGCCGCCTCAGACCATACTGTGGCCGAGAGGAGCGAGACATCCGCCCACCAGTATGCGCAGAGCGATCCCCAGTGTGCGCATCACCAGCGGAGGACGGCTGCCGACATGCGGAAGTGGAGGACACGACGCGACTCTCGTCAGGAGCGGGAACCTCCAGGTGAGTTCCTAACACGTATATTACGGTACTGGGTCAAAAGCAAGCAGCACTGTGCCACAAATTTAGACATAGGCTTTAAAAAGCCTAAATGGAAAAAAATCACAGTATACAGTAACTTATTAAACAAGCACTACAGGCCAATTCCAATAATGTGCAGATACTATCAATACAGTGGGAAATAATTATTTGTTCCCCTGCTAAATTTGTAAGTTGGACCACTCACAAAGAAATTAAAAGTTTAAAATATTTATGGTAGTTTCATTTAAAGGGACTTTGAGCAGTGCAGAAATTATGGAAAGATGCATACCATTTTGAAGCTCTCTTTCTCCTTTTTCCAACGATATATAAACCGTCACCCTACGCCAGTGGTGCTCACCGCCAGGTCGTGATCACGCTTACGCGTGGATTCACGACCATTTTGACGCATTCCGCCTCGGACACGCTAAGCCGTGAATAGATTTTCAACCACGAAAATCTACTTCGGCTTCGCGTGAATGCGGACAGAAATCCGCATTCACGCTCGTGAAACCAGGTGCTGAAGTCGTGCTTTGCGGAAATGCGTCAAACTATGTGGAAGTGACACATTGCAGGGCAATCAGAGGGCCCCAGCCAGGCCCTAGCAACCAATCACAGGAGGGGAGCTATGCCCTCCCCTCCTGAATATAAAGCGGCGGCCATGATGGAAAAGCTCTGTCCTTGCTAGACTGTGGTGCTGAGAGGATTATCTCCAGGCCATTGTTGTTTGAGCAAGTGCATTTATTGTGTTAAAAACAAAGCGTTTTTTTTTTTGCTAACACTGCTCTTATACTGTACACAGTTAGCTAGTCAGTGAGTGATTGCTGTAGTTAGTTGTAGTCAGTGTAGTGTAGTGGGAGTGTGGGAGTCCAGTGATTATTTAACTGTGTGTAGTGCAGGCAGGTTCAGTGCTGCAGTGTAGTCAGTGTAGTGGGAGTGGGGATTATCTGTGTGTAGTGCAAGCAGGCAGGTTAGTGCAGCTGCAGTGTTCACTTGCATATTCCAGTGACAGTTATACACTTGTACTATTTGCAGGCAGCCAGTCACACCGCCGGCGCCGCCACTCTCTGCCAGCGCTGTTCATTCATTCTGTCAGTGACCTTGTGCCGTGCCCAGTGCCCACTGCTCGCTCGCTGGCATATGAGCATCTCATTACACAGTGTGACATCCTTGTGTGCCCACTGCATCCTTCAGTGACCTAGTTGTATATCCAGTGCCCACTGCTGTGCCCACTGCATCCTTCAGTGACCTTGTACTGTGCCCACTGCATCCTTCAGTGACCTAGTTGTATATCCAGTGCCCACTGCTGTGCCCACTGCATCCTTCAGTGACCTTGTACTGTGCCCACTGCATCCTTCAGTGACCTAGTTGTATATCCAGTGCCCACTGCTGTGCCCACTGCATCCTTCAGTGACCTTGTACTGTGCCCACTGCATCCTTCAGTGACCTAGTTGTATATCCAGTGCCCACTGCTGTGCCCACTGCATCCTTCAGTGACCTTGTACTGTGCCCACTGCATCCTTCAGTGACCTAGTTGTATATCCAGTGCCCACTGCTGTGCCCACTGCATCCTTCAGTGACCTTGTACTGTGCCCACTGCATCCTTCATTGACCTAGTTGTATATCCAGTGCCCACTGCTGTGCCCACTGCATCCTTCAGTGACCTTGTACTGTGCCCACTGCATCCTTCAGTGACCTAGTTGTATATCCAGTGCCCACTGCTGTGCCCACTGCATCCTTCAGTGACCTTGTACTGTGCCCACTGCATCCTTCAGTGACCTAGTTGTATATCCAGTGCCCACTGCTGTGCCCACTGCATCCTTCAGTGACCTTGTACTGTGCCCACTGCATCCTTCAGTGACCTTGTACTGTGCCCACTGCATCCTTCAGTGACCTAGTTGTATATCCAGTGCCCACTGCTGTGCCCACTGCATCCTTCAGTGACCTTGTACTGTGACCACTGCATCCTTCAGTGACCTTGTACTGTGCCCACTGCATCCTTCAGTGACCTAGTTGTATATCCAGTGCCCACTGCTGTGGCCACTGTATCCTTCAGTGACCTTGTACTGTGCCCACTGCATCCTTCAGTGACCTAGTTGTATATCCAGTGCCCACTGCTGTGCCCACTGCATCCTTCAGTGACCTTGTACTGTGCCCACTGCATCCTTCAGGGCCGTTGTACTGTGCCTGGTGCATCCTTCAGTGACCTTGTACTGTGCCCACTGCATCCAGTGATTCATTACTAGCAACATGTCTGGCAGGGTTTCGCGGGGTGAGAGGAAAGGGAGTTCAATTGCCTCAGCCACTTCTGGGACTGCTCCACGTCCAGGGAGAGGACGCCCAGCTGTACGTGGTCGTGATGCAGCAGAAAGGGGGGCAGCAAAGCCTGGGCCGAGTCAGCGGATGCCATTGTCCAAATATTTTAAAGTTTCTGGTCCCCGTGTGGTGGTTGAGCAAATGGAACCTGACGTACTCATGGACATCATGACTTCCTCCCAGACCTCTACTGTGAGCACCACTCCAAGCAGCAGCAGCAGCAGCAGCAGCCAACGTCCCACGCTTGTTGTGACATCCACCCCAGCACCCACTGGTCAGCAGCCCTCCCAGGATGACAGCGTTCTGTCCCTCAGTCCGGCTTCTGGGAACCTGCTGATGCAAGAAGCTCAGGACTTACTGGGGACTGATGTGGCAGAGATTGAGATCGGGCCACAATCACAAGCGTTGTTGAGTTCTGGTGATGAAGAAGAGGGGTCTGTGTCTGGGGATGTAGGGACAGAAGAGGAGGCGGGGGAGTCAGAAGAAGAGCTGGATTATGATGATGCTGCTGATGATGTCGACGTTGTGGACCCTAACTATGTGCAGCCTGCTGAGTCCGTGGAAGAATGGTCAGAGGCAGAGCAGGATGACGAGTCACCTCGGCCTAGGCAAGGATATCGCCATATGTCAGGCAGGGGCAGGGGCATCGGCAGCAGTGGGCGTGGAGGAAGTAGACAGGACACTGCTTCAGCCGGCACCACCACCATGCAACCCCTGGCAACTACTACCACACATTGTTCCGCTGCACCCTCTGCTAGTGGGGGCCGCAGTAAATTAAAGTCACCAGTGTGGGATTGCTTTGAGGAATGTACTGATGACAAAAGGTATGCGGTGTGCAGGTTATGCAGCAAAAGATTGAGCCGTGGGAAAAGTCTGAGCAAGATGGGTACCTCATCCCTCCAGGGCCACCTGAGAAGCCGCCACTGACGCGAGTATGCGGACTTTAAGAGGAAGCAGGCACTGCTGGCAGGGGTTCCTGAGAGCAGAAGGCCCACCAGCGCAGCAGCATCATCCCTCCCTCAGGGTCGTGAATCCCCCACAGCAGCAGCAGTAGTAGCACACAAGCGCTCTTCCACCTCGGCTACTCAGGACACAGACATTGAGGCTGGCAGCCAGTGTTCGTCTCTCTCCTCTGTCTCCCCTGCATCCCAGCGTCGTCAGACCCTGCTGAGCGACACCTTTCAGGGTCTGACCAAGCCTCTGCCTCCAAGCCACAGGCGGATCCGCAAACTAAATGGCTTGCTGGCCCGGGCCATGGCATCACAGCTGCTTCCCTACTCCCTGGTGCAGGAGGGGAGCGCCATGCGGACGCTGCTCCAATTTGGCACCGCCGAGTGGCAAGTCCCCAGTCGCCACTATTTCAGCAGGAGCGCGATCCCAGCACTCCACAAGTTTGCGGTGGAAAACGTGGCCCGTTCCCTGGACTACTCTGTGGGCAAGCGGGTCCACGTGACCATGGACTCGTGGAGTAGCAGATTTGGGACAGGTCGCTACCTGTCCTTTACAGCCCACTGGGTGACACTGATGGAAGGGAGGGAGGACAAGAGCGCATCAGCCCAGCTAGTGGTGCCACCACGCGGGATCAGGGGGGATGCAGAAGGGTCCTGTCACGACACTCCCTCTGCACCCGGAAAGCAAGCCCGCCTCGGCAGCAGCAGCGCCAAGCCTCGGCACTGCCAAGCCCTTTTAAAATTGGTGACCCTGGGGAAGGAGAGGCTTACGGCCACCAACGTCCTGGCGGCCCTCAGGAAGCAGGAGCGGAGGTGGCTGACCCCCAGAGGCCTGGAAGTGGGGTATGTGGCAGCCGATAATGGGGCCAACCTGGTGGCAGCAGTGCAGCAGGGAAACCTCCAGCACATCCCCTGCTTGGCCCACGTGCTCAATCTTGTGGTGCAGCGCTTCTTGCGCACCTAACAGGGGATGAGCGAGCTGCTGCAGGATGCCCGGGCGGTGGTACGCTTTTTCCGCCTGTCAGCCACTGCCTCTGCACTCTTGTCCACCTTACAGCAGCAGTATGGAAGGCCACAACACCGGATGATCATCGACATGCCAGTTCGCTGGAATTCGACTCTGGCCATGTTGGAGCGGCTGTGTCAGCACAGGCTGGCTCTTAGGGCCTACATGCTAGACCCAAGTGTCCCCAGCAACCAGCAAGTCCCCATGATTACTGCCACTCAGTGGACACTGATGCAGCAAGTATGC
The DNA here is from genome assembly GCF_040937935.1 of Hyperolius riggenbachi. Classification (NCBI taxonomy): domain Eukaryota; kingdom Metazoa; phylum Chordata; class Amphibia; order Anura; family Hyperoliidae; genus Hyperolius; species Hyperolius riggenbachi. The sequence continues at coordinate 371,547,292 of NC_090647.1, read as the reverse complement.
CTGGTGCTGAGTCCCTTCCTGGAGGCAACCAAGATGGTCAGTGAGGAGCGGGCCTCTGTGTGCCAGTGGGTGCCCTTGGTTTGTCTACTGGAGCAGGCAATGGACAATTTAATTGAGCGTGGGGATGAAGCCCTGAGGCAGTTGGAAGAACAGGAGCAGGTGGCAGCACAGTCCAGCTCAGAGTAGGGCTCACAGCAGGTAGTGGAAGAGTTGGAGGTCCCTAACCTGAATGAGGAGGAGAAGGAGGAGCAGAGTGCAGCAGGCGTTGTACGTGGATGGCGGTTTGAGGAGGACAACGACATGGCACAGGAAGAGGACAGGCATGCGTTATGGAACAATGGCGAGGACGAGGAAGATCTTGCTGGCAGGGCCCACTTGTTTCCCATGGCTGTGCACATGTTGCGCTGCCTTCGCAGGGACCCCCGGGTGATCCAGATGCGTTCAAGGGAGGACATCTGGATTACCTTGATGCTTGATCCCCGTCTGAAGGGGAAGCTGGGAGACTTAATGACGCCATCCACCACCGAGCAACGCACAAGGGAGTTGAAGGAGGCCCTTGTGCGCAGACTACTGGAAGCATTCCCCTAGCCTTCCACCCCCACTGTAACTGCTCTGCCAAGCCAGCAAGAGGTGCCTGCCATTGCCACTAGCAGCACAACAACAACCACCAGCAGCAGCAGCAGCAACTGGCGCCCCGGAGACCTGAAGAGCCTAAGCAAGAGCCTGTATGCAGTGCAGCAGCCCAGAACAGAGGTGCCCGCCACAGCATCCACCACCAACCAGCACAAGCAACGACTGACCACCATGGTGTCTGACTATATGGGGTCATCCAGCGGGCTCAATGACACCGACAGCCCCGTGGACCCCTTGGAGTACTGGGTCAAGAGACTGGACATCTGGAGCGAGCTTTCCCAGTACGCCCTGGAACTCCTATCCTGCCCTCCTTCCAGTGTCCTCTCAGAGAGATACTTTAGTGCGGCCGTAGGCGTGGTCACAGAGAAGCGCTCTTGGCTCTCCCACGCCTCTGTGGACAAACTCACCTTCCTGAAAATCAACCAGGCTTGGGTGGAAGGTGAGTTCCTGGCCCCTATTGTCGGACACAGGGGGACATGAAGTGGCTGCTGCATGTGCTGTTGTTAACTATGCCTGCCTTTATAAAGACAGTTACTACCTGCCTAGTGCCTACCTTGGTTAATTTTTTGGTGTTATGGTACTACTACCAGTAAGTTGCCATGGTCCTCCTTCTGAGCTGCTGAACTGACCGCCCGCTTTGTCCTCCTGACTCAGTCGCTACTACACTCTGCGTTCACACTGCCCGGGTCACTGGGTGCATTTAATTTTTTGGCCAGCACTATGACGCTGTGCTACTACTACTACCACCAGTATGTTGCCATGGTCCTTCTGTGCTGCTGAACTGACCGCCCGCATTGTCCTCCTCCTCCTGACTTAGTCGCTTCCACCAATGTACTCTGTCTGCGTTATCACTGCCCGGGTCACCGGGTGCATTTAATTTTTTGGCCAGCACTATGACGCTGTGCTGCTACTACTACCACCAGTATGTTGCCATGGTCCTTCTGTGCTGCTGCTGCTGAACTGAACGCCCGCTTTGTCCTCCTCCTCCTCCTGACTCAGTCGCTACCACGGTACCACCAATGTACTCTGTCCGCGTTATCACTGCCCGGGTCACCGGGTGCATTTAATTTTTTGGCCAGCACTATGACGCTGTGCTGCTACTACTACCACCAGTATGTTGCCATGGTCCTTCTGTGCTGCTGCTGCTGCTGAACTGAACGCCCGCTTTGTCCTCCTCCTCCTCCTGACTCAGTTGCTACCACGGTACCACCAATGCACTCTGTCTGCGTTATCACTACCCGGGTCACCGGGTGCATTTAATTTTTTGGCCAGCACTATGACGCTGTGCTGCTACTACTAGCACCAGTATGTTGCCATGGTCCTTCTGTGCTGCTGCTGCTGCTGCTGAACTGAACGCCCGCTTTGCCCTCCTCCTCCTCCTGACTCAGTCGCTACCACGGTACCACCAATGCACTCTGTCTGCGTTATCACGGCCCGGGTCACCGGGTGCATTTAATTTTTTGGCCAGCACTATGACACTGTGCTACTACTACTACCACCAGTATGTTGGCAAGGTCCTTCTGTGCTGCTGCTGCTGAACTGACCACCCGCATTGTCCTCCTCCTCCTGACTCAGTCGCTTCCCGCTGCTGCACTCTGCGTTCACACTGCCCGGGTCACCGGGTGCATTTAATTTTTTGGCCAGCACTATGACGCTGTGCTGCTACTACTACCACCAGTATGTTGCCATGGTCCTTCTGTGCTGCTGCTGCTGAACTGAACGCCCGCTTTGTCCTCCTCCTCCTCCTGACTCAGTCGCTACCACGGTACCACTAATGCACTCTGTCTGCGTTATCACTGCCCGGGTCACCGGGTGCATTTAATTTTTTGGCCAGCACTATGACGCTGTGCTGCTACTACTAGCACCAGTATGTTGCCATGGTCCTTCTGTGCTGCTGCTGCTGCTGCTGCTGCTGAACTGAAGGCCTGCTTTGTCCTCCTCCTCCTCCTGACTCAGTCGCTACCACGGTACCACCAATGCACTCTGTCTGCGTTATCACGGCCCGGGTCACCGGGTGCATTTAATTTTTTGGCCAGCACTATGACACTGTGCTACTACTACTACCACCAGTATGTTGCCATGGTCCTTCTGTGCTGCTGCTGCTGATTTGACCGCCCGCATTGTCCTCCTCCTCCTGACTCAGTCGCTTCCACCAATGTACTCTGTCTGCGTTCACACTGCCCGGGTCACCGGGTGCATTTAATTTTTTGGCCAGCACTATGACGCTGTGCTGCTACTATTACCACCAGTATGTTGCCATGGTCCTTCTGTGCTGCTGAATTGACCGCCGGCATTGTCCTCCTCCTCCTGACTCACTCGCTTCCCCCAATGTACTCTGTCTGCGTTCACACTGCCCGGGTCACCGGGTGCATTTAATTTTTTGGCCAGCACTATGACGCTGTGCTGCTACTACTACTACCAGTATGTTGCCGTGGTCCTTCTGTGCTGCTGAACTGACCGCCCGCATAGTCCTTCTCCTGACTCAGTCGCTACCACCACTGCACTCTGCGTTCACACTGCCCGTGTCCACTGACAACTCTGCTGCGATGTCATTGCTAATTGCTGCAAAAAAAACAAAAAAAAATTTACAAAAACCTCTCTGGGGCCTTTTTGGTGTCAGCCACTCATCCTCCTCCAGCGGTACCTTCGCCGCCAAGTGCCATTGGAACTCGCCTTCACCTCTTTGACTGCTTAACGCGTATATCCCTTTTTAAAACCACTTATTACCAATTAATAGCCCCATTTAAAGTGTTGATTTCACTTTAAAATCCATTTTCTCTAGAAAAAAAAAAATTTGGGAATTTTTTATGTTGAAGTTATGTTGCCCCTTATCACCTCGATAATCCATGCAATTTGGGGGATTGTAGCATGTATGGGGGCTTTGTTATTAACGTTAAAAGAAAATCCGCCTCCGGGTGGGAATCCACGCGTGATTACGCCATTCACGGCAGAAAATCCGCGTGGTTGCGTGGACGCGGATGAAAATCCGCATGCGGCGGGGCCGAATGCGGATTTTTTTTTGCAACCAAGCGGATTGCCGAATTCGTGGATGAGGCACATCCGAGCATCCCTGCCCTACGCCTTTTAGTTTTCGTTATGTTCACGATCGAAATCGAGGCCGCATCGGTTTCGATCACGAAAATATCGAAAACTAAAAGGCGTAGGGCGGCAGTTTATGTGTCGTTGGAAAGAGGACGACTTTTCCCCAAAGTCAGCAGCTGAATGGAGCCGCCGACTTTGGGGAAAAGTCGTCCTGTGTAATACAAGTAACTATGGAAAGATGCATACAATTTTGAAGCTCTCTTTCTCCTCTTTCTAACGATATATAAACCGCCACCCTACGCCTTTTAGTTTTTTATATTTTCGCGATCGAAATCGCGGCGGCCGCGATTTCGATCGCGAAAATTGTGAAAACTAAAAGGCGTAGGGCGGCAGTTTATATAACGTTGGATAGAGGAGAAAGAGAGCTTCAAAATGGTATGCATTTTTCCATAGTTTCTGCACTGCTTGGAGTCCCTATAAATAGAGACAGAATTTCAACCAAATATACAGAAAAAAAAATCACATTACATAAAAGTTATACATTGATGTGTATGTCATTAACCACTTCACCACTGAGGGGTTTTACCCCTTGAGCACCAGAGCAATTTTCACCTTTCAGCGCTCCTTTTATTACAAAAAAAAAAATTGGGGAGTGTTGGAGGTAATGAGTTAGTTTTGAATGTATAGCTAATGTATTTGTATATGAAAAATGCTTTAGGGTGTAGTGTTACTATTTGGCCACAAGATGGCCACAGTGAGTTTTTGTTTATGCGACCTGCAAGCGTACAGGAAGTACGCTTGCAGGAAGTTCAGGGAGGCTGGGCAACTTTTTTTTTCACAATGATCGCGCTGCTTCTTCTCGTAGAAGCAGCTGATCATTGCGGGGGGCTTAGATCAACGAACAGGAAAGGTTTTTCCTGTTCATTGATCTACGAGCGAGCGGGCGGCGGCGTGCACGAGCGCGGGGGCGCGCGGACGAGCGAGCGGTAGCATGGACAGCGGCGGGAGCCGCGTCAGGTACGGATTTCTCCGTCCCTTGGTGGTAACAGGGTGGAAAAAGGCACGGAGAAATCCATACGGCTGGGGGTAAAGTGGTTAAAGGAAAATTATCAAAGTTATGTAAAATTCTAAATGCCACATATATTTCCATATTTCATCTTTTCATGTTTTATGTGATGAAAATATGACATTTACAGAGAACAGTTTTCACTGCGGGCATTACTATGGAGGACTGTGCCCAGCACATACAGCATACAGAAATAATCTTCACTGGCTGTAACACTGTGAGTAAAATGTGTTCAGAATGGTAGAAAGCAGAAATAGGCATGTACAGTAAATAACTCATTAGCTGCAGCTCTGTGTGCCTAATCCGGTCTCTCTCTCTCTCTCTCTCTGCCTCACAGTGTAAAGAAAACCGTTCACAAATAGGAAGAATTCTGTCATGATCGCTGCTGCAGCAGGTATTGCTGGAAGTAGTAGTGCTGCAGCTCAGGTAGTTCTGATCTCTTTCCATGCAAGCTGCATAGCTTTGTCTGCCTTTCCCTGCTGTCAGCTTGTGACTGATTATCATCCACCTGTGTGGGAATCTGCATGTCTGCTCCCATTGGATGACCTCAGTATAAAGATCTGCTTCCTGCAGGACTCCTCGGGTTTTCATAGCTTCAGTTTAAGCCTGTCTTGCTGTCGCTTCAGCCCCCGATCGGGTTTCTTGTTCTAAAGATACTTTGCTGGTCTTTGCATCATATATTGGTTCATTGCCAATATATATGCATACCAGCACGTTTATTATTTTCCTTGTATTCGTGTTACGTTGATACATCAGTGTCGCTGATGTATACGTACACGAACTGTTTATATCCTGTGTGCAGTTAGTCAGCTTTCCAGCACGTTTTGGTAGGTTGCGCGTACCGTGATCACCCGTGCTGAGGTAGTTACCCTGCTCCTGGTTCTGTTTGTGGATTGCGTTCATCTCTGCGAAGAGATAACGAATCCTTCTGAATCCTGTTCTGTTACCGTTTGTGGACTGCGTTCATCTCTGCAAAGAGATAACGAATCCTTCTGAATCCTGTTCTGTTACCGTTTGTGGATTGCGTTCATCTCTGCAAAGAGATAACGAATCCTTCTGAATCCTGTTCTGTTACCATTTGTGGATTGCGTTCATCTCTGCGAAGAGATAGCGAATCCTTCTGAGTCCTGTTCCCCGTATCGTTCCAGTCCTAAGTCAGTGTTCCTGCTTATGTCATATATCGGTTCATTGCCGATATATACATATGTTAGTCAGACGTTACAAATAGTTTCATTGATAGCTGTAATTGTAATAGGCTAGGAAAACATACTTATTGTATTTTTGTCTGTGTTACGTTCATCTATCTTGATCCTGCTATTTCCTGACTATCCTGTCCTGTCTTTGTGAGGCACGCCATCGCTGCAAACGCATTGGCTGCCTCATTCCAGTCTGTCTTGTTGTGGACGCTTGCTGTCACTAAGTAGCGGCTAGCTAGCAAGCGTTCATTCTGTCTACCTGTCCTGATCTCCTCAGTTCTGGTTTATGCGCTCAGCGCTACCTTGCGCTGAGACGTTATCGCAAAAGTATTGTTTGTGGCTGTCGGATCTGCACCGGCTCTGTGCACCACAATCTCCTTTTGGAGTCAGTCCTCCCCTCCACTATACTAGGGATAGCCTGTTTCCTTGTGCTAGTGTGTGTACCTCCTCCACGTCAGCTCATGCGTTGCATGCTGACTGTGGAGAATACACCACCAAGCCTTACATTATGAAAACCCCATTACCAATCCCCATTGTGGGGGGGATTCCCAGAAAGTATGACACTGTTAATTATGGTTCCTGTTCCTTTAAGAAATTTGAAGAACTTAACTCTGAAACAGAAAATGAGTTTTTCTCTGAATGTGCCAGGTTCCTGGCCAATCCCGATCTCCAAGCGACTCCTGTTTCAACCTGGGCACTCCAATTAAGTTATATTCTGTTTAAAGGGGAATTATTTCAGTGGGCATTTGATGTTCTCAATCATTCCGATTTGAAAGAGAGACCGCTGGAATTTCTAGCGTTTGTGATCCATAACTGGTTGCGCATAGATCCATTGCCTTTTCCTCTAAATGAACTCCTGGCAGCAGGCCAATCAGCTTCTCCTTCAATTGCTTGCAAAAATGATCAGCAAGCAGAAAGTGTTACTGATAATTTTCCTGCAGCCTTGAATAAATCACCAAAAACAGCAGGGTCTAAGGCAAAACGCAAACGATTTAAGAAACGTGTCCGATCTGCAGAGTCGTTATCCTTAGCGACTGAGACCTATAATGAGATTCTGCCATTAACAGATAATGAAATGCAATTGTCTTTCAGGGGAGTTAAATGGACTTATGAAACTACTAATGAACTTTCATCACTGGCTAGGGAAAATAAAGATTTTTGTTTAAAAGAATTATCTGAGTATGATTATGAGGAGATATTACAGAGTATTGAACAAATCAACTTATTTGTGAAGCAAGGAAAGTTTGCATACACTACAGTTCAACACTTGCTACAGGTATTGGAGATTCTTAAGAATAAGGAATCTGCCAATCACCTGCTAATTAACCCAATATATGTCCCTGCCACAATCATATCTGCAAACTGTGATCTGCCTGTTAAGTATGCTTGGAATCCTCCATTTGAGAAAGGAGAGATGGAAGCTCTGGTCAATGAATGGAAGAATGATTCAAGTTCATTTTGTCAATTTTACAGTGCAAAAAGTGAATTAGTATTGAATGCATGCATTAAGTCTGCCTATAACCTAATAAAAACTGGTGTGTGTGTGGGTATGACTTTGTGGCTCCATTGATTGATGTGTGGGAACTGATTTTGGATGATTTTTATGTGACTCCGAATTCGCAAATATGGCGTTCTGACCCGCCTGCTTCAGCACCTTTCGCTGATTCAGCAGGTGATTCGGAGCTCTTTTTGTGTGAAATTGAAGTTCCTGCAATTCCACCCTGTACCATGGATAACTCCGTGTTACTTCCCAGTAAAACAGAAGCCACTGATACTTTCTTAACCTTGCCCTGCACAAATTTCTCAGCAGAGAATCCAGAGGTCCTGCTGACTTCCGAGTCCAGTCTAGCCAGTACTCATGAGTCTTTGTTCAGTGAAACAGACACCAGAAAAATCTTGCCTGCCTCTGCAAACACTTCTGCAGAAATTACCTGTGTTAATAAAGTTCAACTCCCGTCTGATCCAGCAGATGCCAATAGATGCACTACATCAGTTTCCGAGTCCCAGCAATCCTGTCTAGAAACCTCAGAACCCCAGCATCTGAATTTTCCAATTTTACAAATGAATGGTGATTCAGATGCGCAAACATTGTGTCTTGATCTTCCTGTTTCTACACCTCGCTCTAGTTTCGTGAATAGCTCAGAGCATCTGCTATGTGAACCTGAAATCGCAGAATTATTACCTTGTTCAGAAAATGTTCCAGTAAATTTGCCCTGTATCGTGAATAGCTCAGAGCATCTGCTATGTGAACCTGAAATCGCAGAATTATTACCTTGTTCAGAAAATGTTCCAGTAAATTTGCCCTGTATCGTGAATAGCTCAGAGCATCTGCTATGTGAACCTGAAATCGCAGAATTATTACCTTGTTCAGAAAATGTTCCAGTAAATTTGCCCTGTACCATGAATTGTGCAGTAGAGCTCTCCAATGAAACTCAGGTCACAGAATCATTATGCTGTCCAGCAGGTGCTTCCATGGTTTTGCCCTGCAATATGGACTGTTCAGTGATCCTGTCCAGTGAAGCTGTGGTCGCAGAGTCTTATGCTTCACCCAGTACTTTGGATACTTCAAACCCTCTAGCAGAGGAGTCTGAGGCACTGCTTACCTCAGTTGGTGTTGCAGTAATATTCACTTGTCTAGCAGCTGTTTTGGAAGTACAGTCTGCTCTAATAAGACTTGATGAATTTCTGCCCAGCAAAGCGGAAGCCATTGAAATAGTGCCCTCGTCAACAAGTGTGTTAGATACCTTGCCCTGTACACAGTCTGATTTAACCAATGTTGTTGAGTCCCTCTCCAGTGTTGTAACAGCCGAGGAACTCCATCCCTGTCCTCTGAATGTTTCAGAAGTCTTGCCCTGTAACATGGATATTTCTGATTCTCTGGTCAAAATAATAGAAATCTCAGAATTTCAGTCCGGCCTGATGAGTGTTCCTGAAACCCAGCCCTGTATCCTGAAAGATTCTGGTTCTCTGGCCGCTGTGGCAGAGGTTCCAGAGTCCCCTTCCTGTCCAGGGAATTCCTCAGTTTTATTTTCAATAGTTTTTATTAGTTTTAACAAGCACAAGAACAAAATTAACAGTAGAACTACTGTGTCATTTTAAGCATTGCTATATCCGAACAAACAGTATAGGTAAAATGCATTGTATATTGACATAGGCATAACAGGTAATAATCATATAACGGTATCCCCCAAGTGTAGTAACTCAATGTTGAAGAGCCAATGTACTAAAAATTTTCCAACCCCGCTGGGGAGGACAGCAACTGCCCTGTTCTGCAGCGCCTCATGAGCTCCAATCCAGTGTATTAGATGAGTCTCTGTCCAGTCCAGAGGTAGTTGTGGAGTCCCTATCTGGTTCAGTGCATACATCAGAAGATTTGTCCTGTCTTGTTAGTGCCCCTGAATCTGATTTGTTACTGACTTTGCTGGAATCAGCGACATCTAAGTCTGATCCTGCATTCTCGTGTAAAAGTCCAGTAGTTGCGAAGTCTAGTCATGATGATTTTTTTTTGGCCAGTCCTGGTTTTGGTCCTGTCTTGGCTGACCCTGAGGCTCACAGTTCCTTGACATGCCCAGAGGTTTCTCTTGTGCCAGTGTGCCCAGATGTTCTTTGTGTGCCAGAATGCCCAAGTGTGTCTAAGGTGTTAGCGTGCTCTGATGCTTCCTTAGTGGGAACATGTTCTGATGTTGCCAGTCTGCCTGCATGCCCAGAGATGGTTTTGGTCCCTGAAAGCCCTGATCTTGATGTTTGTCCTTGTGGCCCTGACTCGGGAATTGCCCTAGGTTCCATAGGGGTTCTTGATAGTTCTCCATGTGAGCCTAAGGGGCATTCTGACCTATGGGGATCTCTTTGGAGCTTCAGGGTGTTCTGGGAGGTCTCTGAGAAAACTTGTCCTGGTGCCTTGGACTGGTTCAACAGTGGGTTTTGTGTTGGTAAAGACAGTCCCGGTGGGCATTGCAAAGGCTTTGGCGTTTTTGAACGGTTCCTGGAAGGCGGTGGGTATCGCTCAGGGAGTTTCGGAGGGCTTTCTTCTGAAAATCATGGTTCTGATGGGTGTCACACTGGGGCTTGTAGTACTGATGGGCATGGTTCTGTAGGTTCTGGTTCTGATGGGTCCAGTCTTGTGGGGACTGATTCTGGAATTCGGTCTTGCCGGGCTGTCCCGGTCATCATGAATTATCAGTCAGACTGTTTTGTTGGGAATTTCAGTTTTGAAAAGCGTCTGGAATCCGCTTTTAAGGGCGGGGGTACTGTCATGATCGCTGCTGCAGCAGGTATTGCTGGAAGTAGTAGTGCTGCAGCTCAGGTAGTTCTGATCTCTTTCCATGCAAGCTGCATAGCTTTGTCTGCCTTTCCCTGCTGTCAGCTTGTGACTGATTATCATTCACCTGTGTGGGAATCTGCATGTCTGCTCCCATTGGATGACCTCAGTATAAAGATCTGCTTCCTGCAGGACTCCTCGGGTTTTCATAGCTTCAGTTTAAGCCTGTCTTGCTGTCGCTTCAGCCCCCGATCGTGTTTCTTGTTCTAAAGATACTTTGCTGGTCTTTGCATCATATATTGGTTCATTGCCAATATATATACATACCAGCACGTTTATTATTTTCCTTGTATTCGTGTTATGTTGATACATCAGTGTCGCTGATGTATACGTACACGAACTGTTTATATCCTGTGTGCAGTTAGTCAGCTTTCCAGCACGTTTTGGTAGGTTGCGCGTACCGTGATCACCCGTGCTGAGGTAGTTACCCTGCTCCTGGTTCTGTTTGTGGATTGCGTTCATCTCTGCGAAGAGATAACGAATCCTTCTGAATCCTGTTCTGTTACCGTTTGTGGACTGCGTTCATCTCTGCAAAGAGATAACGAATCCTTCTGAATCCTGTTCTGTTACCGTTTGTGGATTGCGTTCATCTCTGCAAAGAGATAACGAATCCTTCTGAATCCTGTTCTGTTACCATTTGTGGATTGCGTTCATCTCTGCGAAGAGATAGCGAATCCTTCTGAGTCCTGTTCCCTGTATCGTTCCAGTCCTAAGTCAGTGTTCCTGCTTATGTCATAAATCGGTTCATTGCCGATATATACATATGTTAGTCAGCCGTTACAAATAGTTTCATTGATAGCTGTAATTGTAATACGCTAGGAAAACATACTTATTGTATTTTTGTCTGTGTTACGTTCATCTATCTAGCTAGCAAGCGTTCATTCTGTCTACCTGTCCTGATCTCCTCAGTTCTGGTTTATGCGCTCAGCGCTACCTTGCGCTGAGACGTTATCGCAAAAGTATTGTTTGTGGCTGTCGGATCTGCACCGGCTCTGTGCGCCACAATCTCCTTTTGGAGTCAGTCCTCCCCTCCACTATACTAGGGATAGCCTGTTTCCTTGTGCTAGTGTGTGTACCTCCTCCACGTCAGCTCATGCGTTGCATGCTGACTGTGGAGAATACACCACCAAGCCTTACAAATTCATTCTGAATGGGAGGGGGGAAGCATGCGAGAACAGAAATAAAGTGCAGGTCCTTCTCTTCAGATCCTTTCTCTGTAGCTGACAAATCCCTCAGCTGTTTTCATATGATTTGTGAAAAAGCAGTGTGTGTGTAAGCAGGAGAGAAACAAACAGTAAATCATTCCTGTGTGAATAGTGACAGAGAAGTGGAATCTATCTACATGGTATAGCTCTACCCTCTAGCCTGATGCTGACACAAACTGTTACAAAAAGCTGATAAATAAGGCATTTTTTCCACACAGGCTGTGATGAGAGACTTCTGAAAACTCTTGTTTTACCTGGGAGTCAAATATTTATTTTACCCAACAACATGCAAATCAATGTACAACTTGTATGTATTGTTTTTTTTTCAAGATTTTTGGTTGATATTTTGTCTCTCTCTATTAAAATAAGACTACCATAAAAATTACAAACTATTTCTTTCTTTCTAAGTGTGCAAACTAAAAAATTAAAAAGTTAAAAATTTAACAGAGAATCAAATAATTATTTCCTACAGTGCAACAATCAAATATTGCCAACGATAGACAGATAGCAATGACATCCAATGACCGGTGGATACTATGAAATTATAACAAAACTAGCTGTCTATCTCACCTACTGCATTGAGGTTCCACCAACTACAATGTAGGAGCAGTCGCTTTCACAATTCAAGACAGACTAAATTTCAAAATAAAGCAACCGCTCAGGGAATTAACCAATCATTATAAACCTTTATTCAATCGTCAAAAAGCTGAAAAATGGATCCAAATACCTAAAAACACTTAAAAACCCTCTGTGGAGCGCTCCTCACACATGGCCAAACACACACCACCCATACCTCACCCACACTGGTACCGGTACCACATACTCCGGATTTTCTTCAGAGTGGGGAGGGGAGGAGAGTAATAAGAATCTTTCTAAGGCCAAGGTGACAACAGCTGACAATTATTGAAAGTCCCGTGCAAACCGCAACTTCTTTGCTGACATCAAGGGCATGCACTAAACCAGCAACGTTTTCCAGACCAGCAGATCTCACCAGTCAGAGGACAGCGTGGAGGCAGCTTCCCCCCGTTCAAATCAGCAGCACGAATGCCTGGCTCTGTCTTCCACCGCCTCGCTCTACCACGCTAGTCCAACAGCGGGGAGCAGCGGTTCGGCAGCTCGGGACCACAACGCTTAGCCAGCCGGAAAAGAGACGCTCACACAGGACGGGACGTGACCCCGCCCATCGACGCGTTGCGCCCGCCCACCGCGAGCTTTGTCAGGATGAGTGACAGGTGGGCATGGATCTCATTTAAACAGCATTGGCTTCCTGAAGGTGGAGCTTGCCGGGTCCGCCCCTGTTACTATGTCAATACAGACACACTTCCCCATGGGCAGCGGACCCGCCTTCCTTTCAGCCACTGCAGCTTTCCCTCGTTTCCAGGGCGACATTCCGCATTATTAGAGCTGTGAGTAACCTCGCCTCACCAATCAGCTGGTCCCCACACAACACTCCTTCTTCGCTCGTCCATGTCATTCCTGTTCGCTACTGCAGGCTGACATCTTGACATTATTTTGTTGTTATGTTTAACTCACGAAAAGGCACACAGTTTACTTTTACGACAAGCTAGGGGATTTTAGGCTATTCTTTTTTTCTTTTTTCTTCTTCCTCCCCTCACTCTCCTTACTATCCCTTCTCCCACTCTCATTTTCAGTTCTTCCTCCTTTTTCCTTATACTTTTACCGGAATGATGAATAGTCCAGCTCCTGGTTTAACCCATTTGGGGACAGAGAGTCCTGCAGGTATATCCACCTACATTCCTGTTGTAGTAGTACTCTCTCTTTGTCTCCTCCCCTCCTGTTCTTGTTGAGTCTGTATATTCCCCTAAATCGAAACCCTTTAGTGGACCCACCATGCTGCACACAGAAATGTTCTGCCAAGGCACTGCGATACTCGCCACTCGGTTTTTCTCCACAGTTTATGTTGCTAATGTGCTCACCTATGCGGGTTTTAAGTTTTCTCGTGGTCATCCCCACATAGAGTAATGGGCATGGACACTGGACAGTATACACCAGGCTTTCTCAACCAGGGTTCCCTGGAACCCCAGGGTTCCTTGAGGACTCTGCAGGGGTTCCTTGGCATTTTCCCCCCATCGTGGGGGAAGTATAATAGAGCACACTATAATAGGTAGTACTGTAACAAGAAGCACTAAATTGGGGCATCAGGAGATGGTATAATGAGTGGCAGTGTAATGGGGTAGTGAAATAAACAGCCACACATACTTTTAAAGACCATGCCTCCTGTAAAATAAATGCAGGGGTTCCTCGATAGAGTTGGGCCGAACGGTTCGTCTGCGAACGGTTCCATGCGAACTTCAGTGGTTCGCGTTCGCGTCCCGCAGGCGAACCTTTGCGGAAGTTCGGTTCGCCCCATAATGCACATGGAGGGTCAACTTTGACCCTCTACATCACAGTCAGCAGGCCCAGTGTAGCCAATTAGGCTACACTAGCCCCTGGAGCCCCACCCCCCCTTATATAAGGCAGGCAGCGGCGGCCATTACGGTCACTCGTGTGCTGCCTGCGTTAGTGAGAGTAGGGCGAGCTGCTGCAGACTGTCTCTCAGGGAAAGATTAGTTAGGCTTAACTTGTTCCTGTCTGGCTGCATACCTGTTCTGTGAACCCACCACTGCATACCTGTGCTGTGAACCCACCACTGCATACCTGTGCTGTGAACCCACCACTGCATACCTGTGCTGTGAACCCACCACTGCATACCTGTTCAGTGAACCCACCACTGCATACCTGTGCTGTGAACCCACCACTGCATACCTGTTCAGTGAACCTGCCACTGCATACCTGTTCTGTTCAGTGGACCCGCCACTGTATACCTGTTTATTGAACCCACCACTGCATACCTGTGCTGTGAACCCACCACTGCATACCTGTGCTGTGAACCCACCACTGCATACCTGTTCTGTGAACCCACCACTGCATACCTGTTCTGTTCAGTAGACCCGCCACTGTATACCTGTTCAGTGAACCCGCCACTGCATACCTGTTGTGTTCAGTGAACCTGCCACTGCATACCTGTTCTGTGAACCCGCCACTGTATACCTGTTCTGTTTAGTGAACCCGCCACTGTATACCTGTTCTGTTTAGTGAACCCGCCACTGCATACCTGTTCTGTTCAGTGGACCCGCCACTGTATACCTGTTCAGTGAACCCGCCACTGCATACCTGTTTTGTTCAGTGGACCCGCCACTGTATACCTGTTCAGTGAACCTGCCACTGCATACCTGTTGTGTTCAGTGAACCTGCCACTGCATACCTGTTCTGTGAACCCGCCACTGTACAGTGGAGGAAATAATTATTTGACCCCTCACTGATTTTGTAAGTTTGTCCAATGACAAAGAAATGAAAAGTCTCAGAACAGTATCATTTCAATGGTAGGTTTATTTTAACAGTGGCAGATAGCACATCAAAAGGAAAATCGAAAAAATAACCTTGAATAAAAGATAGCAACTGATTTGCATTTCATTGAGTGAAATAAGTTTTTGAACCCTACCAACCACTAAGAGTTCTGGCTCCCACAGAGTGGTTAGACACTTCTACTCAATTAGTCACCCTCATTAAGGACACCTGTCTTAACTAGTCACCTGTATAAAAGACACCTGTCCACAGAATCAATCAATCAAGCAGACTCCAAACTCTCCAACATGGGAAAGACCAAAGAGCTGTCCAAGGATGTCAGAGACAAAATTGTAGACTTGCACAAGGCTGGAATGGGCTACAAAACCATTAGCAAGAAGCTGGGAGAGAAGGTGACAACTGTTGGTGCGATTGTTCGAAAATGGAAGGAGCACAAAGTGACCATCAATCGACCTCGCTCTGGGGCTCCACGCAAGATCTCACCTCGTGGGGTGTCAATGGTTCTGAGAAAGGTGAAAAAGCATCCTAGAACTACACGGGAGGAGTTAGTGAATTACCTCAAATTAGCAGGGACCACAGTCACCAAGAAAACCATTGGAAACACATTACACCACAATGGATTAAAATCCTGCAGGGCTCGCAAGGTCCCCCTGCTCAAGAAGGCACATGTGCAGGCCCGTCTGAAGTTTGCCAATGAACACCTGAATGATTCTGTGAGTGACTAGGAGAAGGTGCTGTGGTCTAATGAGACCAAAATAGAGCTCTTTGACATTAACTCAACTCGCTGTGTTTCGAGGAAGAAAAATGATGCCTATGACCCCCAAAACACCGTCCCCACCGTCAAGCATGGGGGTGGAAACATTTTGCTTTGGGGGTGTTTTTCTGCTAAGGGCACAGGACAACTTAATCGCATTAACGGGAAAATGGACGGAGCCATGTATCGTGAAATCCTGAACGACAACCTCCTTCCCTCTGCCAGGAAACTGAAAATGGGTCGTGGATGGGTGTTCCAGCACAACTATGACCCAAAACATACAGCAAAGGCAACAAAGGAGTGGCTCAAGAAGAAGCACATTAAGGTCATGGAGTGGCCTAGTCAGTCTCCGGACCTTAATCCAATAGAAAACCTATGGAGGGAGCTCAAGCTCAGAGTTGCACAGAGACAGCCTCGAAACCTTAGGGATTTAGAGATGATCTGCAAAGAGGAGTGGACCAACATTCCTCCTAAAATGTGTGCAAACTTGGTCATCAATTACAAGAAACGTTTGACCTCTGTGCTTGCAAACAAGGGTTTTTCCACTAAGTATTAAGTCTTTTATTGTTAGAGGGTTAAAAAACTTATTTCACTCAATGAAATGCAAATCAGTTGCTATCTTTTATTTAAAGTTATTTTTTCGATTTTCCTTTTGATGTGTTATCTGCCACTGTTAAAATAAACCTACCATTGAAATGATACTGTTCTGAGACTTTTCATTTCTTTGTCATTGGACAAACTTACAAAATCAGTGAGGGGTCAAATAATTATTTCCTCCACTGTATACCTGTTCTGTTTAGTGAACCCGCCACTGTATACCTGTTCTGTTTAGTGAACCCGCCACTGCATACCTGTTCTGTTCAGTGGACCCGCCACTGTATACCTGTTCAGTGAACCCGCCACTGCATACCTGTTCTGTTCAGTGGACCCGCCACTGTATACCTGTTCAGTGAACCCGCCACTGCATACCTGTTGTGTTCAGTGAACCTGCCACTGCATACCTGTTCTGTGAACCCGCCACTGTATACCTGTTCTGTTTAGTGAACCCGCCACTGTATACCTGTTCTGTTTAGTGAACCCGCCACTGCATACCTGTTCTGTTCAGTGGACCCGCCACTGTATACCTGTTCAGTGAACCCGCCACTGCATACCTGTTCTGTTCAGTGGACCCGCCACTGTATACCTGTTCAGTGAACCCGCCACTGCATACCTGTTGTGTTCAGTGAACCTGCCACTGCATACCTGTTCTGTGAACCCGCCACTGTATACCTGTTCTGTTTAGTGAACCCGCCACTGTATACCTGTTCTGTTTAGTGAACCCGCCACTGTATACCTGTTCAGTGAACCCGCCACTGCATACCTGTTCTGTTCAGTGGACCCGCCACTGTATACCTGTTCAGTGAACCCGCCACTGCATACCTGTTGTGTTCAGTGAACCTGCCACTGCATACCTGTTCTGTGAACCCGCCACTGTATACCTGTTCTGTTTAGTGAACCCGCCACTGTATACCTGTTCTGTTTAGTGAACCCGCCACTGCATACCTGTTCTGTTCAGTGGACCCGCCACTGTATACCTGTTCAGTGAACCCGCCACTGCATACCTGTTCTGTTCAGTGGACCCGCCACTGTATACCTGTTCAGTGAACCCGCCACTGCATACCTGTTGTGTTCAGTGAACCTGCCACTGCATACCTGTTCTGTGAACCCGCCACTGTATACCTGTTCTGTTTAGTGAACCCGCCACTGTATACCTGTTCTGTTTAGTGAACCCGCCACTGCATACCTGTTCTGTTCAGTGGACCCGCCACTGTATACCTGTTCAGTGAACCCGCCACTGCATACCTGTTCTGTTCAGTGGACCCGCCACTGTATACCTGTTCAGTGAACCCGCCACTGCATACCTGTTGTGTTCAGTGAACCTGCCACTGCATACCTGTTCTGTGAACCCGCCACTGTATACCTGTTCTGTTTAGTGAACCCGCCACTGTATACCTGTTCTGTTTAGTGAACCCGCCACTGTATACCTGTTCAGTGAACCCGCCACTGCATACCTGTTCTGTTCAGTGGACCCGCCACTGTATACCTGTTCAGTGAACCCGCCACTGCATACCTGTTGTGTTCAGTGAACCTGCCACTGCATACCTGTTCTGTGAACCCGCCACTGTATACCTGTTCTGTTTAGTGAACCCGCCACTGTATACCTGTTCTGTTTAGTGAACCCGCCACTGCATACCTGTTCTGTTCAGTGGACCCGCCACTGTATACCTGTTCAGTGAACCCGCCACTGCATACCTGTTCTGTTCAGTGGACCCGCCACTGTATACCTGTTCAGTGAACCCGCCACTGCATACCTGTTGTGTTCAGTGAACCTGCCACTGCATACCTGTTCTGTGAACCCGCCACTGTATACCTGTTCTGTTTAGTGAACCCGCCACTGTATACCTGTTCTGTTTAGTGAACCCGCCACTGCATACCTGTTCTGTTCAGTGGACCCGCCACTGTATACCTGTTCAGTGAACCCGCCACTGCATACCTGTTCTGTTCAGTGGACCCGCCACTGTATACCTGTTCAGTGAACCCGCCACTGCATACCTGTTGTGTTCAGTGAACCTGCCACTGCATACCTGTTCTGTGAACCCGCCACTGTATACCTGTTCTGTTTAGTGAACCCGCCACTGTATACCTGTTCTGTTTAGTGAACCCGCCACTGTATACCTGTTCTGTTTAGTGAACCCGCCACTGTATACCTGTTCAGTGAACCCGCCACTGTATACCTGTTCTGTTTAGTGAACCCACCGCATCAGTGCGCATACCTGTGCAGTTAAGTGAACCCACCTACCTACGTGAGTGCACGCAGTGTGATATACCACTCGGTGCATACCCGATATGGACAAAACAGGTAGAGGAAGAGGTAGTGCCAGAGCCAGAGGAAGGCCACCCGGCAGGTCTGCGCGAGGTCGTGTAAATGTAATTTCGTGTGGACCTGGCCCACAGTACAGTGCTCGGAAGAAGGCACGTCCCATCACCTCCCAAGATTGTCAGGACGTGGTTGAGTATTTAGCGACACAGAACACCTCATCTTGCTCAGCCACCAGCGCTACTACTAGCACCACTTCCGCTGCATTTGACACTTCGCAAGAATTATTTAGTGTTGAAATCACTGATGCACAGCCATTGTTGTTACAGCCAGATGAATTTTCACCAGCTCATATATTTGAGTTACCCGGCAACACTATGGATGTAACGTGTAAGGAGGATGAAGGACCTACTGATGGTGCATGTTTGGATTTGTCTGAGGCAAGCGAAGCTGGGCAGGATGATTACGATGATGACGATGATAGGGATCCTCTGTATGTTCCCAATAGAGGAGATGAAGAGGGGGACAGTTCAGAGGGGGAGTCAGAGAGTAGTAGGAGGAGAGAAGTTGCTGAAAGAAGCTGGGGCAGCTCTTCGTCAGAAACAGCTGGTGGCAGAGTCCGGCACCATGTATCGCCACCTATGTACAGCCAGCCAACTTGCCCTTCAGCATCAGCTGCTGAGGTCCCCATAGTGCCCACATCCCAGGGTGGCTCAGCGGTGTGGAAATTTTTTAATGTGTGTGCCTCAGATCGGAGCAAAGCCATCTGTTCGCTCTGCCAACAAAAATTGAGCCGTGGAAAGGCCAACACTCACGTAGGGACAAGTGCCTTACGAAGGCACCTGGAGAAAAGGCACAAACAGCAATGGGATGGCCACCTGAGCAAAAGCAGCAGCAGCACACAAAAGCAAAGCCACCCTCCTTCTCCTCTTCCTCCTCCATCAGGTGCATTATCTGCTTCTGCCGCTTTCTCCCTTCCACCTTCACAGGCACCCTCCTCCACTCCGCCTCTGCCCTTGAGCGGTTCCTGCTCCTCTGCCCACAGCAGCAGTCAGGTGTCCGTGAAGGAAATGTTTGAGCGGAAGAAGCCAATTTCGGCCAGTCACCCCCTTGCCCGGCGTCTGACAGCTGGCGTGGCGGAACTGTTAGCTCGGCAGCTGTTACCATACCGGCTGGTGGACTCTGAGGCCTTCCGTAAATTTGTGGCCATCGGAACACCGCAGTGGAAGATGCCAGGCCGCACTTATTTTTCGAGAAAGGCCATACCCCAACTGCACCGTGAAGTTGAGAGGCAAGTGGTGTCATCTCTTGCGAAGAGCGTTGGGTCAAGGGTACACCTGACCACGGATGCCTGGTCTGCCAAGCACGGGCAGGGCCGCTACATTACCTACACAGCCCATTGGGTGAACCTGGTGGTGAACGATGGCAAGCAGGGCGCAGCGGACCAAATTGTGACACCTCCACGGCTTGCAGGCAGGCCTCCTGCCACCTCCTCTCCTCCTGCTACATGCTCTTCGCTGTCCTCCTCCTCCTTGGCTGAGTGGCAGTTCTCCTCTCCAGCTACACAGCCCCAGCTCCGCAGGGCCTATGCTGCATGCCAGGTAAGACGGTGTCACGCCGTCTTAGACATGTCTTGTCTCAAAGCGGAGAGTCACACTGGAGCAGCTCTCCTGGCTGCTCTTAAGAAACAGGTGGATGAGTGGCTGACCCCGCACCACCTGGAGATAGGCAACGTGGTGTGCGACAACGGCAGCAATCTGCTTGCCGCTTTGCATATGGGGAAGCTGACACACATACCCTGCATGGCACATGTCATGAATCTAGTTGTTCAAAGATTTGTGGCAAAGTACCCTGGCTTAGCGAATGTCCTGAAGCAGGCCAGGAAGTTCTGTGGGCATTTGAGGCGGTCTTACACAGCCATGGCACGCTTTGCGGAAATTCAGCGCAAAAACAACATGCCGGTGAGACGCCTCATTTGCGATAGCCCGACTCGCTGGAACTCGACCCTGCTCATGTTCTCCCGCCTGCTAGAACAGAAGAAAGCCGTGACCCACTACCTCTACAACTTCAGTAGAATGAAACAGTCTGGGAAGATGGGGATGTTCTGGCCCGACAACTGGACACTGATGGAAAATGCATGCAGGCTCATGCGGCCGTTTGAGGAGGTGACCAACCTGGTGAGCCGCAGTGAGGGCACCATCAGCGACTTAATTCCCTACGCTTACTTCTTGGAGCGTGCTGTGCGTAGAGTGGCGGATGAAGCTGTGAATGAGCGTGACCAGGAACCGTTACGGCAGGAACAGGCATGGGACCAATTTTCATCAGACCCAGCTGTTTCCTCAACACCTGCGGCAGCACAGAGGGGGGAGGAGGAAGAAGAGAAGTCGTGTGCAGAAGACGAGTCAGACTCAGAGGATGATGAGCAAGGTGTTTCTTTGGGGGAGGAGGAGGAGGAGGAGGAGGAGGGGACAGCGGCAGGAGAACAACCTCAGCAGGCATCGCAAGGGGCTTGTGCTGCTCAACCTTCCCGTGGTATTGTTCGCGGCTGGGGGGAGGAGGTTGACTTACCTGACGTCACTGAGGAAGAGCAAGAGGAGATGGAGGGTACTGGATCCGACTTTGTGCAGATGTCGTCTTTTATGCTGTCCTGCCTGTTGAGGGACCCCCGTATAAAAAACCTCAAGGGGAATGACCTGTACTGGGTGGCCACACTACTAGACCCTCGGTACAGGCACAAAGTGGCGGACCTGTTACCAACTCACCGGAAGGTGGAAAGGATGCAGCACATGCAGAACCAGCTGTCAACTATGCTTTACAATGCCTTTAAGGGTAATGTGACGGCACAACGCCAGCAAGGTACCACTGCCACTAATCCTCCTCCCGTGTCCACGCAGTCAAAGACAGGACGCTCCAGCAATCTCATGGTGATGTCGGACATGCGGACGTTCTTTAGTCCAACGCCTCGCCGTAGCCCTTCCGGATCCACCCTCCAATAACGCCTGGAACGGCAGGTAGCCGACTACCTGGCCTTAAGTGTGGATGTAGACACTGCTGTGAACAGCGATGAGGAACCCTTGAACTACTGGGTGCGCAGGCTTGACCTGTGGCCAGAGCTGTCCCAATTTGCCATCCAACTTCTCTCCTGCCCTGCCGCAAGCGTCCTGTCAGAAAGGACCTTCAGCGCAGCTGGAGGCATTGTCACAGAGAAGAGAAGTCGCCTAAGTCACAAAAGTGTTAAGTACCTCACCTTTATCAAAATGAATGAGGCATGGATCCCGGAGGGCTGCTGCCCGCCCCAAGACTAAGTCAGTCCCCGCACACACAGCATCTCTGTCTGCACGCCGTGTGACTGGCTGCCTGGCCTGCCCCAAGAAGACTAAGTCGCTCCCAGTCCCTCCACACAGCATGTCTGCCTGCAGGCCGCTTGACTACCTTCTCCGCCACCACCAACAGGGTCCGGGACTCCAGGCGGATTGCTGAATTTTTTAGGCCGCTGCTAGCAGCGGCCGCTGTAATAATTTTTCTGGTGCGTGTACATGACTGCCTAATTTTTCTGGCTGCACTGCGGGCAGCTGCAACAACAAAAGAAAAGGCATGTACATGCGCCCATTCCCCTTCGTGATCATTACCTTGCCGTGGTGAAGGGGCTTGCGTATCACAATGAAGCAATGACTGGCGCCTAGATGAGTGTCTCAGGGGGCACACAAAAGATAATAAGGTCGTTGCTTCATTGTGGTCAGACCAAATTTGATCAGCTGGACAGTCACTGTTCTGTCATTCAGCTACATCAGCCAGGCGACCATATGGGCTGTAAAGCCACCAAAACCTGCACTCTCGCCATGGTGCGCACCAGTCCAGCACGGCCGTCACTACACAAACAGCTGTTTGCGGTGCGTTACACGGTGAGTTTGGTGTGTCAGTGTGAAGCAGTACCTTAATTACACTACCTGATTGATGTATACACATGCAAGATGTTTGAAAGCACTTTAGGCCTGTCATTTAGCATTCAATGTGATTTCTGCCCTTAAAACGCTGCTTTGCGTCAAATCCAGATTTTTCCCCGGGACTTTTGGCATGTATCCCACTCCGCCATGCCCCCCTCCAGGTGTTAGACCCCTTGAAACATCTTTTCCATCACTTTTGTGGCCAGCATATTTTTTTTTTTTTTTCAAAGTTCGCATCCCCATTGAAGTCTATTGCGGTTCGCGAACTTTAACGCGAACCGAACCTTCCGCGGAAGTTCGCGAATCGGAGGTTCGGCCCAACTCTATTCCTCGAGAGCAAAAAATTGTTTGCAGGGGTTCCTTGAGATCCAAAAGTTATTTGCAGGGTTCCTCCATGGTAGAAAGGTTGAGAAAGGCTGGTATACACCGTCCATTCAGAATTGCAGTTTATAAAACTGCGAATCTCCCATTCTTTTTCCCGTCGAGGTGCCCTAAAGGTCTTGCACACATCCACAAAGCAACATACAGAACAGTCACCACATTTGTGCATTCCATTCGGTACTCTGTTCTGCAACCATGTTTGCTTAGGGGCCAGATCTGAGTGTACCAAATGATCTCTCAAACTGGGCGCCCGTCGGGCCACCATCCGTGGGTAGTTCCCAACAATTGGTCCAATCTGAGAGTCAATCGTTAGTACCGACCAGTGTCGTGACAATACTTCATAGATCTTATGCCAATTTGAGTTAAAGGGAGAGACATATCTGAGTTGGCCACATGCATTTCCTTGTTTCTTACTATTTCCCCGTTCTCCATGTAACAGGTCACTGCGGGTTGTCCGCAGCACAACGTCTCATGTTGGTACCCTCGGTCGCGAAATCTATTGTACATCGACCTTGCCTCAACGCAAAAATCCGCTTCACTCGAGCAGTTCCTGCGAATTCGCAGGAACTGTCCTGTAGGAATTCCTTTCTTTAGATGTCGCGGATGGTGGCTGGTGGCGACTTCGAGGTGCGTTCGGCTGTGGCTCCGTTTTATTGATGATGTGCTGGTGGTGTGGAGGGGGAGTGAGACAGAACTAGAGGTGTTTATGGATCAACTAAATTTAAATCATAGGAACATCCGCCTTACATATACGCAGAGTAAAAGTGAGATCTCATTTCTTGATTTGCGGATTGCAAAGAGTGACGAGGGGTTACGAACCACTACGTTTAGAAAACCCACTGCAGGGAACACCCTCCTCCATGCCACCAGCCACCATCCGCGACATCTAAAGAAAGGAATTCCTACAGGACAGTTCCTGCGAATTCGCAGGAACTGCTCGAGTGAAGCGGATTTTTGCGTTGAGGCAAGGTCGATGTACAATAGATTTCGCGACCGAGGGTACCAACATGAGACGTTGTGCACCAGTGTTGAAAGGGCACTGCGGACAACCCGCAGTGACCTGTTACATGGAGAACGGGGAAATAGTAAGAAACAAGGAAATGCATGTGGCCAACTCAGATATGTCTCTCCCTTTAACTCAAATTGGCATAAGATCTATGAAGTATTGTCACGACACTGGTCGGTACTAACGATTGACTCTCAGATTGGACCAATTGTTGGGAACTACCCAGTGGTACCCACGGATGGTGGCCCGACGGGCGCCCAGTCTGAGAGATCATTTGGTACACTCAGATCTGGCCCCTAAGCAAACATGGTTGCAGAACAGAGTACCGAATGGAATGCACAAATGTGGTGACTGTTCTGTATGTTGCTTTGTGGATGTGTGCAAGACCTTTAGGGCACCTCGACGGGAAAAAGAATGGGAGATTCGCAGTTTTATAAACTGCAATTCTGAATAGACGGTGTATACTGTCCAGTGTCCATGCCCATTACTCTATGTGGGGATGACCACGAGAAAACTTAAAACCCGCATAGGTGAGCACATTAGCAACATAAACTGTGGAGAAAAACCGAGTGGCAAGTATCGCAGTGCCTTGGCAGAACATTTCTGTGTGCAGCATGGTGGTGTAATGTACCTCTTCTGAAGGAGACCGATGTGCCGAGGACAGCAACTCTTGCGGGTTATCAACTGGAGGCCCTGGAGTGGGTACAGCGGCAAGCAGTTGACAAAGGGCAGGAGCGCTAGCAGGACCAATGGCGTGACACCGAAGCGTGCGACCAGTGCGGCTCTGAAGCGCCCCCGCAGGTCAAGTCTGGTAGTGCAGGGACTTGACCAACCAGCAGGAACTTGAATCTGGAACAATCCGATAGACAGGTGAGTAGACAAGCAGTAGGGTTCAAGCAGCGAGGCGGGTTCTCGGACGGGCAGAGGTTCGGCAACAAATCGGGTACTCAGACGGATCAGGGTCGGCAACAAATCGGGTAGTCGTACAAGGCCAGGGTCGGTAACAAAGCGGGTAGTCAGACTGCCCAAGGTCAACATCGAAACAGGACAATTCAGGCAGGCAGACACTAAGTCACGTCACAGGAGATACAGGGAACTTGCTGCAAGACTACAGCGCTGAGCACTGATCTCAGCAGGCTTAAATAGGCCGTTTGGCGCTAATTACGTCATGCGTAATGACGTACGCATATGCCCGCACATGCGTACTTCAAAGCGGGATTACATGTACACGCGGAAATCCCTCCGCGTGCGTGCACGAACACACCTGCCACCACAACTTCCAGTGCAGAGGCCTGGCGCGCACGCAGCAACACACGCAGACGCACACCACCGGGCCCTGTTTCCAGGAAGCCAATAGCATGCACCAGGACCCGCGGACATCCGTAAGTACCGGCTGCCAAGCCTGCCCATAAGCTGACCGTGACAATGCCCCCCCCTAAGGGGCAGCCTCCGGATGCCCCCTGGGACCTGGCTTACCCGGAAATCGGTGATGAAAGTCTCTGACCAACCTGGGTGCATGTACATCCTTTTCTGATTGCCAGGAATTCTCCTCAGGTCCATACCCCTTCCATTTGATCAGATACTGAAGAGCCCTGCCTCGTCTTCGGGAGTCGAGGATTGCCTCGACCTCAAATTCCTCCTCTCCATTCACCATAACAGGAGGAACAGGGTCTTGTAATTGATTAGGGAATGGTTCAGTAGATACAGGCTTGAGTAAAGATGCATGGAACACTGGATGCACTCTAAGTGTACTTGGAAGTACTAATTCATAGGCTACACGCCCAATTCTCCTCTTGACCGGGAAAGGACCCATAAACTTGGGACCCAATTTCCGAGAAGGGCAAGCCAGTTTAATATTTTCAGTGGAAAGCCAAACCAGCTCTCTTTCCTTAAATTCCAGGTCCCCTCTTCTATGACAATCGGCGTATTTCTTGAAAGCGGCCTGGGCACGAGCCATATTGTCTTGAAGAAATTTATTGTTTGTGGCCCAGAAAGTGACCATCTCTTGTGCAGCAGGAACTGAAGACTGACCAACAAAATTAGGCAGAAATGATGGATGATAACCATAGTTTGCAAAGAAGGGGGATTGTTGAGTTGATGAGTGAATAGAATTATTGTAAGAAAATTCTGCTAACGGAAGTAGTGGGTACCAATCATCCTGTGAAAAGGAGACAAAGCATCTTAGGTATTGTTCTAATGTCTGATTGGTTCGTTCCGTCTGGCCATTGGATTGAGGGTGGTATGCAGAGGAATAATTAAGCTGAATCTTGAGGATTTTACATAAGGCTTTCCAAAACTTGGATGTGAATTGAGAGCCCCTGTCAGATATGATGTCATCTGGAATTCCATGGAGCCTGATGATTTCCTTTACAAAGGCTGAAGCAGTGGATTTAGCTGAAGGTGTCCCCTGCATAGCCACAAAATGAGCCATTTTTGATAACCGATCCACTACTACAAAGATTGTGTCATAATCCTCAGAAGCGGGTAGTTTAACAATAAAATCCATAGATATAGAGAGCCAAGGTCTAGACGGGATAGGTAATGGGTCCAACAAACCCCAAGGTTTAAGTCTTGACCCCTTGCAACGATTACAAACTTGACAGGAATTCACATATCTCTTGCAGTCTTTAGCGAGACTAGGCCACCAAAAGTTCCTCTGGACAAGATCCTTTGTTTTGAAACTTCCAAAGTGACCAGCTAGTGGATGATCATGGCATAGCTTGAGAACCATGGGCCGGAATTCCTCTGAAACAAAAATTTTATTCTTGAAAAGCCAAAGACCCTCCTTCTGTGTCATCTCAGAACGGTATTTGTCAGGAAGTGTAACAGTTGACTGACGAATCTGTTTAATTAGTTCCGGTTGGATCAGTAAGAAATTATGACTGGACAGGATTGTATCAGGTGGAGAGTGCATATTTTCATCCTCTGGAAACATACGAGATAATGCATCAGGCTTAATATTCTTTGATCCGGGTCGATAGGTAATGTGGAAGGAAAATCTTGAAAAAAAAAGTGCCCACCTGGCCTGCCTAGGGTTTAGCCTCTTAGCTGATTTGAGGTACTCCAAGTTCCTGTGGTCAGTAAAAATAAGAATGTCATGTGCAGCGCCTTCAAGCAAATATCTCCACTCCTCCAACGCCACCTTGATTGCCAGAAGTTCCTTATCTCCCACATCATAATTTCTTTCAGCATCGGAGAGTTTCCTTGAGAAAAAAGCCACTGGATGAAGAAGAGACTTTTCGCCATGTCTTTGAGATAAGACTGCCCCCACTGCAGATTCTGATGCATCAACCTCCAGAAAATACGGTAATTTGGGATCGGAATGTTTTAGGATCGGAGCGGTAGTGAAGAGTTTCTTTAATCTATCAAAAGCCAACTGGGCCTCAGGAGACCAGCAGAAATGAGCCTGTTTACGAGTGAGTTGAGTGATTGGAAGGATAATAGCAGAGAAGTTCTTGATAAATCTCCTGTAAAAGTTTGCAAATCCGACAAATCTTTGAATTGCCTTTTTGTTAGTAGGAGGTGGCCAATTAAGAATAGACAAAATCTTTTGGGGATCCATGGTGAAGCCGTTTGCTGAAATGATGAGACCAAGAAACTGGAGAGACTGTTTCTCAAATTCGCATTTCTCAGCTTTGACGTAAAGTTGGTGAATTCTTAATTGTGAGAGAACCTGACAGACTTGTCCCCGATAAGTTTCCAATGACGAGGAGAATACCAGGATATCATCTAAGTAGACAATGATGAAATGATCAATAAATTCTCTGAGCACATCATTAATAAAGTATTGAAAAGTCGCAGGAGCGTTACAAAGTCCAAACGGCATTACAAGGTATTCAAAATGGCCGTAGCGGGATCTAAAAGCGGTTTTCCATTCGTCCCGGTCTCGGATTCGGATTAAATTATAGGCTCCCATAAGGTCAAGTTTAGTAAAGATCTTTGCCTCGCGTAGTTTCTGGAAAAGCTCTGGTACCAAGGGCAAGGGATACCTTTTCTTGATGGTGATTTTGTTTAACTCACGATAATCAATGCAGGGTCTCAATGTTTTATCTTTCTTTTCCACAAAGAAGATGCCCGCACCTGCAGGGGAAGAGGTAAGGGCGGATGAATCCCTTCTTCAGATTTTCTTCTATATATTGTTTCAAAACTTCCTGTTCAGGATCAGATAAAGGAAACATGCGTCCAAAGGGAATCTTCGCCCCCGCTTGTAAATCAATCGGACAGTCGTAAGGCCGATGAGGTGGTAACTGGTCAGCTCCCTTTTTATCAAATACATCCAGAAATGCGTGGTATTGTTCCGGAATAATTTCCTGTAAGGCAGATGAACAAAGTAAAGGTCCAGATGATGCGGAACTGGATAGGGTGCAGCAGCTGTTACAGTAGACGGAGTCAAAGGAGATGAGCCCTAATGACCAGTCAATAGTGGGGTTATGGGCCCGTAACCACGGCAACCCCAATATTACTGGGTAAAGAGGGGAAGAGACTAAGTCCATCTTAAGGATTTCCTGGTGGTTATTGCAGATTGAAGTACTGATTGGCTGGGTTTCCAGTGTAACAGGTCCAGAACTAATTGAGGTTCCATCAGCCAGATGAATTAAGAGAGGTTCTCTACGGTTCTGAGTTGGGATTTGATGAGTGGTAGCGTAGGAAATGTCCATAAAACAACTACAGGCCCCAGAGTCAATTATGGCAGAGGTCTTAACGGTTCTTCCGGGTAGCTGAAAATAAACAGGGATAGAAAAATGATTAGCAGATATTTTGATAGGATCTAGCGGTCGAGCCTCAATAGAGACCTTCTTACCAGATGGACGAGTAGGACAGACTCCTATGAAGTGACCAGAAGCTCCACAGTAGAAGCACAAGTTATGTTGACGTCGTCTATTCCTCTCTTCACTAGTTAAGGCTGGACGAATCACTCCTAATTGCATGGGTTCGGGCTGATCCTCTACAGGTTGCTGGGTTAGTACTGGAGCAGGAGGAATGGTAGGAAATAGAGATCGGCCAGTGCTAGCTCCCCCCTTTTCCATCTGCCTTTCTCTATGACGGCGGTCAATCTGGATGGCTGATAGTATTAATTCATCTAAGGTAGCAGGAAGTCCAGTACGGGCCAGCTCATCCCTGATGTAATCAGAAAGGCCCATACGGTAATGAAACTTCAAGGCAGGTTGTCCCCAATCAGTATCTGCAGCCCACCTACGGAATTCCGATGTGTAATCTTCTATGGGTCGCCGCCCCTGGCGTAAGTGGTGAAGAGAGAGCTCTGCAGTGGAACTACGCTGAGGATCCTCAAAAAGCACGGCCATTGCCTTAAAGAGAGCTTCCAAATTGGCTAGGGAGGCATGTTTTTGGTCCATAAGTTGATGGGCCCAGGTCTGAGGTTCCCCTTGAAGAAGAGAAATCACGAATCCTACTTTAGTTGCTTTATCCGTGAAGGTGCGAGGCTGCAATAGAAAAAATAATTCGCAGGCATGTTTGAATGCTTGAAACTTTGTGCGATCTCCATTAAATCGTTCTGGTACAGGCACCCGGGGTTCAGGAAGATACGGCATGGCAGGAACCGTCTCAACAGGCGCCGGATTACTGGTGTTAATGGAAGCTGCTGGCGTTGGAGGAGGTGTTTGAGGGACTACATTGGCAATGGTATTCACCCGGCCTTCTAGCTGAATGTGACTGGACTGGAGCTCCTTAATTGCTTCGGTCAGGGCTGAGACCTGCTTGCATAGGGTACTCAGGATATTTGCTGCCTCGGCGGTCTCCATTCTATGGCTGTAGTCTTTTGTAATGTACCTCTTCTGAAGGAGACCGATGTGCCGAGGACAGCAACTCTTGCGGGTTATCAACTGGAGGCCCTGGAGTGGGTACAGCGGCAAGCAGTTGACAAAGGGCAGGAGCGCTAGCAGGACCAATGGCGTGACACCGAAGCGTGCGACCAGTGCGGCTCTGAAGCGCCCCCGCGGGTCAAGTCTGGTAGTGCAGGGACTTGACCAACCAGCAGGAACTTGAATCTGGAACAATCCGATAGACAGGTGAGTAGACAAGCAGTAGGGTTCAAGCAGCGAGGCGGGTTCTCGGACGGGCAGAGGTTCGTCAACAAATCGGGTACTCAGACGGATCAGGGTCGGCAACAAATCGGGTAGTCGTACAAGGCCAGGGTCGGTAACAAAGCGGGTAGTCAGATGGGCCAAGGTCAACATCGAAACAGGACAATTCAGGCAGGCAGACACTAAGTCACGTCACAGGAGATACAGGGAACTTGCTGCAAGACTACAGCGCTGAGCACTGATCTCAGCAGGCTTAAATAGGCCGTTTGGCGCTAATTACGTCATGCGTAATGACCTACGCATATGCCCGCGCATGCGTACTTCAAAGCGGGATTACATGTACACACGGAAATCCCTCCGCGTGCGTGCACGAACACACCCGCCACCACAACTTCCGGTGCAGAGGCCAGGCGCGCACGCAGCAACACACGCAGACGCACACCACCGGGCCCTGTTTCCAGGAAGCCGATAGCATGCCCCAGGACCCGCGGACATCCGTAAGTACCGGCTGCCAAGCCTGCCCATAAGCTGACCGTGACAGGTGGGTCCACTAAAGGGTTTCGATTTAGGGGAATATACAGACTCAACAAGAACAGGAGGGGAGGAGACAAAGAGAGAGTACTACTACAACAAGAATGTAGGTGGATATACCTGCAGGACTCTCTATCCCCAAATGGGTTAAACAAAGGAGCTGGACTATTCATCATTCCTGTAAAAGTATAAGGAAAAAGGAGGAAGAACTGAAAATGAGAGTGGGAGAAGGGATAGTAAGGAATGTGAGGGAAGGAAGAAGAAAAAAGAAAAAAAGAATAGCCTAAAATCCCCTAGCTTGTCGTAAAAGTAAACTGTGTGCCTTTTCGTGAGTTAAACATAACAACAAAATAATGTCAAGATGTCAGCCTGCAGTAGCGAACAGGAATGACATGGACGAGCGAAGAAGGAGTGTTGTGTGGGGACCAGCTGATTGGTGAGGCGAGGTTACTCACAGCTCTAATAATGCGGAATGTCGCCCTGGAAACGAGGGAAAGCTGCAGTGGCTGAAAGGGAGGCGGGTCCGCTGCCCATGGGGAAGTGTGTCTGTATTGACATAGTAACAGGGGCGGACCCGGCAAGCTCCACCTTCAGGAAGCCAATGCTGTTTAAATGAGATCCATGCCCACCTGTCACTCATCCTGACAAAGCTCGCGGTGGGCGGGCACAACGCGTCGATGGGCGGGGTCACGTCCCGTCCTGTGTGAGCGTCTCTTTTCCGGCTGGCTAAGCGTTGTGGTCCCGAGCTGCTGAACCGCTGCTCCCCGCTGTTGGAATAGCGTGGTAGAGCGAGGCGGTGGAAGACAGAGCCAGGCATCCGTGCTGCTGATTTGAACGGGGGGAAGCTGCCTCCACGCTGTCCTCTGACTGGTGAGATCTGCTGGTCTGGAAAACGTTGCTGGTTTAGTGCATGCCCTTGATGTCAGCAAAGAAGTTGCGGTTTGCACGGGACTTTCAATAATTGTCAGCTGTTGTCACCTTGGCCTTAGAAAGATTCTTATTACTCTCCTCCCCTCCCCACTCTGAAGAAAATCCGGAGTATGTGGTACCGGTACCAGTGTGGGTGAGGTATGGGTGGTGTGTGTTTGGCCATGTGTGAGGAGCGCTCCACAGAGGGTTTTTAAGTGTTTTTAGGTATTTGGATCCATTTTTCAGCTTTTTGACGATTGAATAAAGGTTTATAATGATTGGTTAATTCCCTGAGCGGTTGCTTTATTTTGAAATTTAGGTGGATACTATGAATCATAAAGAATTATTAGTGATTTTCGGCTATTACCAGTGCCAAGTGTCTGTCTATTATAGGCAAATATTGTGAATGAATATCATAGGCGTTCCAAGTCAACATGAGCTGCTGTGAAAGACACTGTACTAGAGACCCGAGGAAGTGGTCAGATACTGCAAAACACGTCATGCCTTCTAGTGTCAATAATTAAATAAATCTCATAAACTTAACTTGAGGTAAGACTGTTTCAATACCCACGCTCAATTAAAACTCTCTTTTACATGGTTTTCCTATTTGATGGCACCTCTGATATTTTCTTCATATTACTGATTGTCCACCGCTAGAGTTGGGCCGAACGGTTCGCCTGCGAACGGTTCCATGCGAACTTCCGTGGTTCGCGTCCCGCAGGCGAACCTTTGCGGTGTAACGCTCGGTGAAGCACAGAGAGGTCTGATTGCCGGTGAACTGCAGTATCACGGGAAATACAGACGTATATCAGATTATATGTGATCTGCAGTATCACCGATAATCCAATATACTAACTAACCTCTGGTCACCTGTGTAGAGTGTTGTGATTGGTGCAACAGTAATACAGAGGACAAGCCTCAGTGCAGCAAGGAGAACTGCACAGATTCCTTCCACAGGTCTGAGCTCTCCGAGACGGGAGGAGTCAGACTGACAGTAGGAAGGAAAGTCCGAAAATGACACTCAGGCGCAAGTGTCACTAACGGGACTAGGAACCGCCTCCAATCGTGAGGTCGGTTCTCGAGGTCGGGCAAGCCAAGTCGTAAACACACGGACAGATAGGTACAGATACAGTAGGCAAGGCGGAGTCAAGGTACAGGCAGGGTTCGGCAACAGGTATCAGAAATATCAGGGTACAAAATCAGGAGGCAGAGGCGGAGTCAAGGTACAGGCAGGGTTCGGCAACAGGTATCAGAAATATCAGGGTACAAAATCAGGAGGCAGAGGCGGAGTCAAGGTACAGGCAGGGTTCGGCAACAGGTATCAGAAATAACGAGGTACAAGGTCAGAGTTCAGAGGGATAGTCGAGGCAGGCAAAGGTCATAACATATAATCACAATCAAACTAGTACTTTAAGCTATCAACAATCTAACTTAGTGTAGGATTACAGCTCCTGCTGGTCCCGGCACACTAACGGATCTGACTAACGGATCTGGGTGCTCCCACGTATGTGAACGCAACGCCAGACACCAGAAGAATGAACAGCCGGCAGTATATATACACTTAGGTGTCCCCCAGCACCTCCCTGATTGCTGACCAATGGGGAGTGGAGCTATGGTCAGCTGACCTGCCTGGTCAGCTGACTCTCCCCTAAGAGTCATAAATTTAGTCTGAGTGCGCGCGCGCGCGTCACTCTGAAACTTGAGGGACTATGCGTCCCAGCCAGCCCAGCCCCGCTCTGCGGAGTCTCCGCAGCGGGGAGCCGTGTACCAACCGCCGCGTCCAACGCGGCGGTTTCCTCACGCTCCACACTCTGATGCACGGAGGCAGCCGCCTCATGATGCGAGGAGGCGGCTGCCTCTCCGTGCGGATGCCCGCTGTGCGCTGAAGGAGCCGCCCGCCGCTGACTCATGGCGGCGGCTCCTTTGCGCTTTCTCACAGTACCCCCCCCCCGAGGAGTGGACTCCGGACAGCTCCTTCCAGGTTTCTCTGGATGTACCGTATGAAACTCTCTCACTAACTTGTCCGCATGCATACGGTTCCCCGGAACCCATTGCCTCTCTTCAATGCCGTAACCCTTCCAATGTACAAGATACTGCACCGAGTTCTGTACAGTACGTGAATCTATGATTTTCTCCACCTCATACTCGGGTTGGGCATCGACTAAGACAGGAGGAGGAGGGGTGGGACCCACCAGGACTGCGGGTTTGAGCAGTGATACGTGGAAAGACCTTACTCCACGCATGCTGGTGGGAAGATCAACGGTGTATGTGACATTGTTGATCTTCCTAGTAACTGGGAATGGACCCACGAACCTGGGACCAAGTTTGTCAGAGGGTTGTTTTAGGGTCAGGTGACGGGTTGATACCCAAACCAAATCTCCTGGTTTGAATTTCCACTCCAGCGAGCGTCTCTTGTCAGCCTGACTTTTCTGACTCTGGAATGCTCTCACAAGGTTGTCTTTTACGGTCTTCCACATGTCCCTAAATGTCCTCTGCCAGGCCTCCAAGGCTGGAAACGGACTGGACGCAACCGGCAACGGGGAAAATTTAGGTAACTTCCCGGTCACTATCTGGAACGGACAGAACCCCGAGGAAGAACTCTTTAAGTTGTTGTGCGCAAATTCTGCGTAAGGTAAGAATTTAACCCAATCATTCTGTGCTTCAGCCACGTAACATCTTAAGAATTGCTCTAAAGATTGGTTGACCCTCTCAGTTTGGCCATTAGTCTGTGGGTGGTAACCCGATGAAAATGACAGTCCCATGCCCATTTGGTGGCAGAATGCCCTCCAAAATTTTGAAACAAACTGGACTCCCCGATCGGAAACTATGTCCTCCGGGATGCCATGCAACCGGAAAATATGAGTGATGAACAGGTCGGCCAATTCCTGGGCCGAGGGGAGTCCTTTCAAGGGCACGAAATGGGCCATTTTACTAAAGCGGTCGACTACCACCCAGATGACCGACATGCCCTCTGACCTCGGAAGCTCCCCCACAAAATCCATGGACAAGTGGGTCCATGGTTCACTCGGGGTGGGCAAAGGCTGTAGGGTACCAACAGATGCCAGCCGGGAGGGCTTGCTTTTTGCGCACACCGCACATTCCCTGACAAACTCCTTGCAATCAGCTGCCAGAGAGGGCCACCACGCACACCTTGCCACGAGATCTTGCGTCCTAGACGCCCCAGGATGTCCCGCATTCTTGTGTGAGTGAACGAACTCCAAAATCTGGAGCCGAAAGGGCAGCGGGATAAACAAAACCCCCTCAGGTTTTCCTTCTGGGACATCCTGCTGGAAAGGACCCAAAGTTTCCTTCCAGTTCTCCCAGGTCTCAGTAGCGGCTAGCACCAACTTCCGTGGAACAATGGTCTCAGGAACAGAGGGCTGTGCTGTTTCTGGTTCAAAACACCTAGAGAGTGCATCCGCCTTGGTATTCTTACTACCAGGAGTGTATGTAATCAAGAATGTGAACCTCGAAAAGAATAACGACCATCGAGCCTGTCGGGGGCTTAATCTTTTAGCCCCCTCAATGTACTCGAGATTCTTGTGGTCGGTATAAACCATGATCGTATGCTCCGCACCTTCCAGCCAATGACGCCACTCTTCAAAGGCTAACTTGATGGCAAGGAGCTCCCTGTTGCCTATATCATAGTTTCTCTCTGCCGGAGAGAACCTCCGGGAGAAATAGGCACACGGGTGTAATTTCCCCTGAAGACCTGAACGTTGAGACAGCACAGCCCCCACTCCAACTTCTGAGGCGTCTACCTCAACTATAAATGGGAAAGAAGTGTTCACATGCCTCAATATAGGTGCCGAACAGAACAATCTTTTTAGAGTGGTGAATGCCTGTACGGCCTCGGGAGACCAGTGAGTGGTGTCTGCCCCCTTCTTTGTAAGACTGGTGAGGGGTGCAACTACAGTAGAGTACCCCTTAATAAACCTTCTATAGTAGTTTGCAAACCCCAAGAAGCGTTGTAAGGACTTTAACCCTACCGGCTGTGGCCACTCCAAGACCGCGGAGACCTTAGCAGGGTCCATAGACAGGCCCGAGGTAGAGATTATGTATCCCAGGAAAGCTACCGACGTGACCTCGAAAATGCATTTTTCCAACTTAGCATATAATAAATTCTGCCTCAGCTTGTCCAATACCCATCTGACATGAGCTCTGTGATCAGAAAGATTGTTAGAAAATATAAGAATGTCGTCGAGGTAAACCAAAACGAACTTCCCCAGCACCTCTCTAAAGACCTCATTAATAAGTTCCTGAAAAACGGCCGGGGCATTACATAACCCAAAGGGCATCACCAGGTACTCGTAATGCCCGTCCGGAGTATTGAAGGCCGTTTTCCATTCGTCACCTTTTCTGATCCGCACAAGATTGTATGCCCCCCGTAAATCCAGTTTCGAGAATATCCTAGCCTCCGTGACCTGTGTGAAAAGGTCATCTATTAAGGGCAAAGGGTAGCGATTCTTCACTGTGATTTTATTAAGCCCCCGGTAGTCGATGCATGGCCGTAAGCCCCCATCCTTTTTCTTAACAAAAAAGAACCCTGCCCCGGCGGGTGACCGAGATGGCCGAATGAAGCCCTTGGTTAGGTTCTCACGAATATATTCTCCCATGGCCACTTTCTCGGGTCCCGACAAATTATACAGATGACCCCGAGGGGGTACACAACCTGAACGGAGATCGATGGGACAGTCGAATGGCCGATGAGGGGGCAGTTTGTCAGCTGCCTTGGGACAAAATACGTCGGCATATTCAGAGTACTGATCTGGCACACCTCCCACCTGAAC
Source organism: Hyperolius riggenbachi (assembly GCF_040937935.1). Classification (NCBI taxonomy): domain Eukaryota; kingdom Metazoa; phylum Chordata; class Amphibia; order Anura; family Hyperoliidae; genus Hyperolius; species Hyperolius riggenbachi. Next base: position 371,511,253 of record NC_090647.1, on the reverse strand, counting down.
CTTGGTTTGCCCTAATGTCAATTTCCCCAAACACTGTTGGAAACAATGTGGTGACCAGGTGGTTAACTGCCCCGTGGCCCAGTCTATTTGCGGCGAATGGGTTTGCAACCACGGCATGCCTAGGATAATGGTGGAGGTGGACATGTGTAATACAAAAAAACGTAACAGTTCCCCATGCAGAACCCCTATGGTGACTTTCACCTCCGGAGTCTGTGACAGTGGGCGCTCCCGTTGCAGCGGGGAATCATCCACCGCCGTGACCTGAATGGGGGGACTCACGGGACTGAGGGGAATACCCAACTCCTGAGCAAATGCAAGACTCATAAAATTAGCCGCTGAGCCGGAATCAAGAAATGCTTCAGTGGCTACTGACTTATTCTCCCATGTAATCATACAGGGGAGAAGCAGTTTTTTCTCTTTAAGGGGTGAAAATTGTGTGCCTAGGGTGTCACCCCCCACTACTCCTAGGCAGACCCGTTTCCCGACCTGTTAGGACAGTTTCGCACCCTATGACCTGCCTCCGCACAGTATAGACACAGTTGTTCCGTCATTCTCCTCCTCCGCTCCACCTGGGTCAGTTTAGATCGACCAATTTGCATTGGCTCTGGTGGAGGCAAGGCCGGAGAGGTTGAGATAGGCGGAGTTGTAGTTACTGGGGATGTAACAGCCGGTACTGTGTATGAAGTCACCCTGACACGGTGACTACTCCTAGCCTGCCTCTGATGGCGTAGCCTGCGATCTACTCGAATGGCCGATGATATGGCCTCGTCAACTGTCTTGGGCTCGGGCACAGTCAACATTAGGTCGGAAACCTCCTCCGACAACCCAGACAGAAAATAGTCCATGAGGGCAAAATTATCAAATCTTGAGGTGACTGACCACCTACGGAACTCTGCCGCATAATCCTCGACCGACCCTCTGCCTTGCCGTAAGAGTTTGAGCTTTCGCTCTGAGGATGCCGCAAGGTCAGGGTCGTCGTAGATTATGGCCATGGCCTTAAAGAATTCCTCCACTGAGGTCAAGGCAGTATCGGTAGCGGGCAGGTTGTATGCCCACGACTGGGAGTCCCCAGTCAACAAGGTTTTAATAAAAATAACCCGTTGGGTCTCAGTCCCCGAGGATCGGGGCCTTAACTCAAAATATGACAACACTCTACTCCTGAAATTCCGGAAGTCAGACTTGTGGCCGGAAAACTTATCAGGGACAGGCATACGTATGTCATCACTGGGAGGGGATCGCACTGAATCAACTGATGTCTGGAGGGTTCTCACAGAGCCTGATAAGGCATCAATTAAGGCTTTGTGCTGGCCTAGTGCTTGATGAATGCTATCCACCGAAGTGGCAAGCACCGTCAGAGGATCAGTGCGTTCCATAGTATTTTTGGTCTGGCGTTCTGTAACGCTCGGTGAAGCACAGAGAGGTCTGATTGCCGGTGAACTGCAGTATCACGGGAAATACAGACGTATATCAGATTATATGTGATCTGCAGTATCACCGATAATCCAATATACTAACTAACCTCTGGTCACCTGTGTAGAGTGTTGTGATTGGTGCAACAGTAATACAGAGGACAAGCCTCAGTGCAGCAAGGAGAACTGCACAGATTCCTTCCACAGGTCTGAGCTCTCCGAGACGGGAGGAGTCAGACTGACAGTAGGAAGGAAAGTCCGAAAATGACACTCAGGCGCAAGTGTCACTAACGGGACTAGGAACCGCCTCCAATCGTGAGGTCGGTTCTCGAGGTCGGGCAAGCCAAGTCGTAAACACACGGACAGATAGGTACAGATACAGTAGGCAAGGCGGAGTCAAGGTACAGGCAGGGTTCGGCAACAGGTATCAGAAATATCAGGGTACAAAATCAGGAGGCAGAGGCGGAGTCAAGGTACAGGCAGGGTTCGGCAACAGGTATCAGAAATATCAGGGTACAAAATCAGGAGGCAGAGGCGGAGTCAAGGTACAGGCAGGGTTCGGCAACAGGTATCAGAAATAACGAGGTACAAGGTCAGAGTTCAGAGGGATAGTCGAGGCAGGCAAAGGTCATAACATATAATCACAATCAAACTAGTACTTTAAGCTATCAACAATCTAACTTAGTGTAGGATTACAGCTCCTGCTGGTCCCGGCACACTAACGGATCTGACTAACGGATCTGGGTGCTCCCACGTATGTGAACGCAACGCCAGACACCAGAAGAATGAACAGCCGGCAGTATATATACACTTAGGTGTCCCCCAGCACCTCCCTGATTGCTGACCAATGGGGAGTGGAGCTATGGTCAGCTGACCTGCCTGGTCAGCTGACTCTCCCCTAAGAGTCATAAATTTAGTCTGAGTGCGCGCACGCGCGTCACTCTGAAACTTGAGGGACTATGCGTCCCAGCCAGCCCAGCCCCGCTCTGCGGAGTCTCCGCAGCGGGGAGCCGTGTACCAACCGCCGCGTCCAACGCGGCGGTTTCCTCACGCTCCACACTCTGATGCACGGAGGCAGCCGCCTCATGATGCGAGGAGGCGGCTGCCTCTCCGTGCGGATGCCCGCTGTGCGCTGAAGGAGCCGCCCGCCGCTGACTCATGGCGGCGGCTCCTTTGCGCTTTCTCACATGCGGAAGTTCGGTTCGCCCCATAATGCACATGGAGGGTCAACTTTGACCCTCTACATCACAGTCAGCAGGCCCAGTGTAGCCAATTAGGCTACACTAGCCCCTGGAGCCCCACCCCCCTTATATAAGGCAGGCAGCGGCGGCCATTACGGTCACTCGTGTGCCTGCATTAGTGAGAGTAGGGCGAGCTGCTGCAGACTGTCTCTCATAGGGAAAGATTAGTTAGGCTTAGCTTGTTCCTGGCTGCATACCTGTTCTGTGAACCCACCACTGCATACCTGTACTGTGAACCCACCACTGCATACCTGTTCAGTGAACCCAACACTGCATACCTGTTCTGTGAACCCACCACTGCATACCTGTACTGTGAACCCACCACTGCATACCTGTTCAGTGAACCCACCACTGCATACCTGTTCAGTGAACCCACCACTGCATACCTGTTCAGTGAACCTGCCACTGCATACCTGTTCTGTGAACCCACCACTGCATACCTGTTCTGTGAACCCACCACTGCATACCTGTTCTGTGAACCCACCACTGCATACCTGTTGTGTTCAGTGAACCTGCCACTGCATACCTGTTCTGTTCAGTGGACCCGCCACTGTATACCTGTTCAGTGAACCCGCCACTGCATACCTGTTGTGTTCAGCGAACCTGCCACTGCATACCTGTTCTGTGAACCCGCCACTGCATACCTGTTCTGTTCAGTGGACCCGCCACTGTATACCTGTTCTGTTCAGTGAACACGCCACTGTATACCTGTTCAGTGAACCCGCCACTGCATACCTGTTCTGTTCAGTGAACCTGCCACTGCATACCTGTTCTGTGAACCCGCCACTGTATACCTGTACTGTTCAGTGAACCCGCCACTGCATACCTGTTCTGTTCAGTGGAACCGCTACTGTATACCTGTTCTGTTCAGTGAACCCGCCACTGTATACCTGTACTGTTCAGTGAACCCTCCACTGCATACCTGTTCTGTTCAGTGGAGCCGCTACTGTATACCGGTTCTGTTCAGTGAACCCGCCACTGCATACCTGTTGTGTTCAGTGAACCCGCCACTGTATACCTGTACTGTTCAGTGAACCCGCCACTGCATACCTGTACTGTTCAGTGAACCCGCCACTGCATACCTGTTCAGTGAACCCGCCACTGCATACCTGTTCTGTTCAGTGAACCTGCCACTGCATACCTGTTCTGTGAACCCGCCACTGTATACCTGTACTGTTCAGTGAACCCGCCACTGCATACCTGTTCTGTTCAGTGAACCTGCCACTGCATACCTGTTCTGTGAACCCGCCACTGTATACCTGTACTGTTCAGTGAACCCGCCACTGCATACCTGTTGTGTTCAGTGAACCGGCCACTGTATACCTGTACTGTTCAGTGAACCCGCCACTGCATACCTGTACTGTTCAGTGGACCCGCCACTGCATACGTGCATACCCGATATGGACAAAACAGGTAGAGGAAGAGGTAGTGCCAGAGCCAGAGGAAGGCCACCCGGCAGGTCTGCGCGAGGTCATGTAAATGTAATTTCGTGTGGACCTGGCCCACAGTACAGTGCTCGGAAGAAGGCACGTCCCATCACCTCCCAAGATTGTCAGGACGTGGTTGAGTATTTAGCGACACAGAACACCTCATCTTGCTCAGCCACCAGCGCTACTACTAGCACCACTTCCGCTGCATTTGACACTTCGCAAGAATTATTTAGTGTTGAAATCACTGATGCACAGCCATTGTTGTTACAGCCAGATGAATTTTCACCAGCTCATATGTCTGAGTTACGCGGCAACACTATGGATGTAACGTGTAAGGAGGATGAAGGACCTACTGATGGTGCATGTTTGGATTTGTCTGAGGCAAGCGAAGCTGGGCAGGATGATTACGATGATGACGATGATAGGGATCCTCTGTATGTTCCCAATAGAGGAGATGAAGAGGGGGACAGTTCAGAGGGGGAGTCAGAGAGTAGTAGGAGGAGAGAAGTTGCTGAAAGAAGCTGGGGCAGCTCTTCGTCAGAAACAGCTGGTGGCAGTGTCCGGCACCATGTATCGCCACCTATGTACAGCCAGCCAACTTGCCCTTCAGCATCAGCTGCTGAGGTCCCCATAGTGCCCACATCCCAGGGTGGCTCAGCGGTGTGGAAATTTTTTAATGTGTGTGCCTCAGATCGGAGCAAAGCCATCTGTTCGCTCTGCCAACAAAAATTGAGCCGTGGAAAGGCCAACACTCACGTAGGGACAAGTGCCTTACGAAGGCACCTGGAGAAAAGGCACAAACAGCAATGGGATGGCCACCTGAGCAAAAGCAGCAGCAGCACACAAAAGAAAAGTCACCCTCCTTCTCCTCTTCCTCCTTCAGGTGCATCATCTGCTTCTGCCGCTTTCTCCCTTCCACCTTCACAGGCACCCTCCTCCACTCCGCCTCTGCCCTTGAGCGGTTCCTGCTCCTCTGCCCACAGCAGCAGTCAGGTGTCCGTGAAGGAAATGTTTGAGCGGAAGAAGCCAATTTCGGCCAGTCACCCCCTTGCCCGGCGTCTGACAGCTGGCGTGGCGGAACTGTTAGCTCGCCAGCTGTTACCATACCGGCTGGTGGACTCTGAGGCTTTCCGTAAATTTGTGGCCATCGGAACACCGCAGTGGAAGATGCCAGGCCGCACTTATTTTTCGAGAAAGGCCATACCCCAACTGCACCGTGAAGTTGAGAGGCAAGTGGTGTCATCTCTTGCGAAGAGCGTTGGGTCAAGGGTACACCTGACCACGGATGCCTGGTCTGCCAAGCACGGGCAGGGCCGCTACATTACGTACACAGCCCATTGGGTCAACCTGGTGGTGAACGATGGCAAGCAGGGCGCAGCGGACCAAATTGTGACACCTCCACGGCTTGCAGGCAGGCCTCCTGCCACCTCCTCTCCTCCTGCTACATGCTCTTCGCTGTCCTCCTCCTCCTTGGCTGAGTGGCAGTTCTCCTCTCCAGCTACACAGCCCCAGCTCCGCAGGGCTATGCTGCATGCCAGGTACGACGGTGTCACGCCATCTTAGACATGTCTTGTCTCAAAGCGGAGAGTCACACTGGAGCAGCTCTCCTGGCTGCTCTTAAGAAACAGGTGGATGAGTGGCTGACCTTGCACCACCTGGAGATAGGCAACGTGGTGTGCGACAACGGCAGCAATCTGCTTGCCGCTTTGCATATGGGGAAGCTGACACACATACCCTGCATGGCACATGTCATGAATCTAGTTGTTCAAAGATTTGTGGCAAAGTACCCTGGCTTAGCGGATGTCCTGAAGCAGGCCAGGAAGGTCTGTGGGCATTTGAGGCGGTCTTACACAGCCATGGCACGCTTTGCGGAAATTCAGCGGAAAAACAACATGCCGGTGAGACGCCTCATTTGCGATAGCCCGACTCGCTGGAATTCGAACCTGCTCATGTTCTCCCGCCTGCTAGAACAGAAGAAAGCCGTCACCCACTACCTCTACAACTACAGTAGAATGAAACAGTCTGGGAAGATGGGGATGTTCTGGCCCGACAACTGGACACTGATGAAAAATGTATGCAGGCTCATGCGGCCGTTTGAGGAGGTGACCAACCTGGTGAGCCGCAGTGAGGGCACCATCAGCAACTTAATTCCCTACGCTTACTTCTTGGAGCGTGCTGTGCGTAGAGTGGCGGATGAAGCTGCGAATGAGCATGACCAGGAACCGTTACGGCAGGAACAGGCATGGGACCAATTTTCATCAGACCCAGCTGTTTCCTCAACACCTGCGGCAGCACAGAGGGGGGAGGAGGAGGAAGAAGAAAAGTCGTGTGCAGAAGATGAGTCAGACTCAGAGGATGATGAGCAAGGTGTTTCTTTGGGGGAGGAGGAGGGGACGGCGGCAGGAGAACACCCGCAGCAGGCGTTGCCGGGGGCTTGTGCTGCTCAACCTTCCCGTGGTATTGTTCGCGGCTGGGGGGAGGAGGTTGACTTACGTGACGTCACTGAGGAAGAGAAAGAGGAGATGGAGGGTACTGGATCCGACTTTGTGCAGATGTCGTCTTTTATGCTGTCCTGCCTGTTGAGGGACCCCAGTATAAAAAACCTCAAGGGGAATGAGCTGTACTGGGTGGCCACACTACTAGACCCTCGGTACAGGCACAAAGTGGCGGACCTGTTACCAACTCACCTGAAGGTGGAAAGGATGCAGCACATGCAGAACCAGCTGTCAACTATGCTTTACAATGCCTTTAAGGGTGATGTGACAGCACAACGCCAGCAAGGTACCACTGCCACTAATCCTCCTCCCGTGTCCACGCAGTCAAAGACAGGACGCTCCAGCGATCTCATGGTGATGTCGGACATGCGGACGTTCTTTAGTCCAACGCCTCGCCGTAGCCCTTCCGGATCCACCCTCCACCAACGCCTGGAACGGCAGGTAGCCGACTACCTGGCCTTAAGTGTGGATGTAGACACTGCTGTGAACAGCGATGAGGAACCCTTGAACTACTGGGTGCGCAGGCTTGACCTGTGGCCAGAGCTGTCCCAATTTGCCATCCAACTTCTCTCCTGCCCTGCCGCAAGCGTCCTGTCAGAAAGGACCTTCAGCGCAGCTGGAGGCATTGTCACAGAGAAGAGAAGTCGCCTAAGTCACAAAAGTGTTAAGTACCTCACCTTTATCAAAATGAATGAGGCATGGATCCCGGAGGGCTGCTGCTCGCCCCAAGACTAAGTCAGTCCCCGTACACACAGCATCTCTGCCTGCACGCCGTGTGACTGGCTGCCTGGCCTGCCCCAAGAAGACTAAGTCGCTCCCAGTCCCTCCACACAGCATGTCTGCCTGCAGGCCGCTTGACTACCTTCTCCGCCACCACCAACAGGGTCCGGGACTCCAGGCGGTTTGCTGAATTTTTTAGGCCGCTGCTAGCAGCGGCCGCTGTAATGATTTTTCTGGTGCGTGTACATGACTGCCTAATTTTTCTGGCTGCACTGCGGGCAGCTGCAACAACAAAAGAAAAGGCATGTACATGCGCCCATTCCCCTTCGTGATCATTACCTTGCCGTGGTGAAAGGGGCTTGCGTATCACAATGAAGCAATGACCGGCGCCTAGATGAGTGTCTCGGGGGGCACACAAAAGATAATAAGGTCGTTGCTTCATTGTGGTCAGACCAAATTTGATCAGCTGGACAGTCACTGTTCTGTCATTCAGCTACATCAGCCAGGCGACCATATGGGCTGTAAAGCCACCAAAACCTGCACTCTCGCCATGGTGCGCACCAGTCCAGCACGGCCGTCACTAAACAGCTGTTTGCGGTGCGTTACACGGTGAGTTTGGTGTGTCAGTGTGAAGCAGTACCTTAATTACACTACCTGATTGATGTATACACATGCAAGATGTTTTAAAGCACTTTAGGCCTGTCATTTAGCATTCAATGTGATTTCTGCCCTTAAAATGCTGCTTTGCGCCAAATCCAGATTTTTCCCGGGGACTTTTGGCGTGTATCCCACTCCGCCATGCCCCCCTCCAGGTGTTAGACCCCTTGAAACATCTTTTCCATCACTTTTGTGGCCAGCATAATTTTTTTTTTTCAAAGTTCGCATCCCCATTGAAGTCTATTGCGGTTCGCGAACTTTAACGCGAACCGAACCTTCCGCGGAAGTTCGCGAACCCGGTTCACGAACCTAAAATCGGAGGTTCGGCCCAACTCTATCCACCGCTGGTGAAGGGGTTTTATTCCCCCTTTTTTCTACTACAGAGAGTGACTTCACAAGCCTGAGGGGGTCGGTCTGATCTCCCCACCTGCTTTTACAGTGGTTACTTTGGAGGTAACCCAGACTTGTAAGCATAGATACTCTTGCGAGTCACATATTTTACTTCATGGTGTATTAATATACTACTCTATATTGGGCTCTTAGTTGTCTTTTTCTTTTCCTATGTTTTCAGAAACTGCACTGGTTGGTCTCTGGGCACTATCCAGATGCCAGAGCTACAAGATGCAGTGCACCTCTGTAGAAAGCCGCATGCACCGGTGAGCACAACTACACAGAGTAGGGTTAATAAAGTAATTTCCTGACATGCATGGCAGCAACGGCAATGGATGGGGGTTAATCTCATTCTGTGTTTGTTCCACTCTTCCCTGTTTTTCTTCCCCTTTAAGCCTCATTTAAAGCAGGTAGAGGTGGATTGGGCTGAATATAAAATACTAATAATATACCTGTGTATGGTTTTTTTGACTTTTTATTTTCAGTTCAGGTTCTTTTTAAATCATTAACTAAGGTTAGTGATTTAAAGAGAACCTGAACTGAAAATAAAAAGTCAAAATAACCATACACAGGTCATACTTACCTCCTGTGTAGTCTACTCCTCAATCTCTTTCTCCTCTCCTGCGTCCCATTTGTCCACTGTGATCAATGCAATTCTCCGTCCTCCATTTTAAAAATGGCCATTACCCCATAACAGCTTCATGGTCAGCACACTGTTAAACTGTAATATCACCTACTTGAGCCATAGGGAAACATGGACATTACCTTGCACATTCAGTTGTAACTGACAGCTGCTGATATAAAGAAAAGTGTGTACTTTTACTTGCGCTAGTCTACTGCAACCCTGGCCCTTTAAAGTGGTTAATGTTGCTCCCGGTGATAGCTTCTAGTACTGGGTGCTGCCAGAGATCTATGTAAAAAAGTAAGGGGAGAGGGAGCGCTCCAATGGTGCATTAAACCTTTTATTGTTAAAACACGCAAAGTATATTTGCACTTACAAACTGTTCACATTTTCAATCGCTTTTGGAGGCCGTCCAACGAGCTCTCTCGCAGTTCCCCAGCTTTGCCAGAGCTGACAGGAGTGGTGGTAATCGGGGAGACACGGTTTGCGGGCGGTACCTCCTCCTAGCGTGCCGTTTGATGTCACAACATGTTTCGGCGCTTAGCCACGCCTTCTTCATATTTAAATTGCCTGCACAGGCACAGTACGAGGTAGCGCAGTATGAAGTTTTCTCTTACTGTGCCTGTGCAGGACGCTCCTGGCGACGGGAGCATGAACGAGGACGCAAGGTCAGGGCTGTTTGCAAGTCAGCGAAACTGAGTCGCAGCAGGGGACCGAAGCAAGTGAGTACCAGTGCAGGCACAGGGCGGCTGCAGGGGGCTGGCCTAAGGCATAGTTAAAGGGAAGGTTCAGGGAGGGTGGGTTAAAAATCAAAATCAAATTCCACTTACCTGGGGCTTCCTCCAGCCCGTGGCAGGCAGGAGGTGCCCTCGCCGCCGCTCCGCAGGCTCCCGGTGGTCTCCGGTGGCGCGCCCGACCTGGCCAGGCCGGCTGCCAGGTCGGGCTCTTCTGCGCTCCAAGGCCCGGAACTTCTGCGTCCCACGCCGGCGCTCTGACGTCATCGGACGTCCTCCGTGCTCTACTGCGCATGCGCATGCGCAGTAGAGCCCGGAGGACGTCCGATGACGTCAGAGCGCCGGCGTGGGACGCAGAAGTTCCGGGCCTTGGAGCGCAGAAGAGCCCGACCTAGCAGCCGGCCTGGCCAGGTCGGGCGCGCCACCGGAGACCACCGGGAGCCTGCGGAGCGGCGGCGAGGGCACCTCCTGCCTGCCACGGGCTGGAGGAAGCCCCAGGTAAGTGGAATTTGATTTTTATTTTTAACCCACCCTCCCTGAACCTTCCCTTTAAGTGAAACTTTTTTTTTTAAGTCATTACAGTTTTCATTTAAAGGGGTTATTTCGCGAAAAAAGTAGGCAGTTAAAAAATTTGACAGATGACAGGTTTTGGGCCAGTCCATCTTTTTAAGGGGGATTCTCAGGGCTTTCTTTGTTTTCAACAGCATTTCCAGAACAATAGTTTAACTGCCAAAATAGCAAGATACCAGCCGGCCTCCCTAATCACTTGCACACTATTATGTCAGTTAGATTTTGCAACTGTTGTTCAGGAAATGCTGTTGAAAACAAAGAAAGCCCTGAGAATCCCCCTTAAAAAGCTGGACTGGCCCAAAACCTGTCATCTGTCACATTTTTTTACTTTTTTCGCGAAAGAACCCCTGTCATTAACGCCTATAGGTGTGTTATTGACTAGTTATGGTACTAAATGTGTATATAAAGGTATACAACAATACTTTACATATTTAATTTCGGTCTTGAAGTGATGTATTATAAAAGTAACCTTTGACTTCTGTAAAGCTTAATACTTTCAAATTTCCAGTTAGGCAAAATTGCACTTAGGTGATTCACTGTCATCATCACTCACAAAGTCAGAGCTCCTAACTACTGCCTATCCCTTTAAGAAAAAAAAAGAAAAGGGAAATAGAAGCGATGTTTTATTGGTTCAGTGCCATATTACGTCGCAGGGCTGGGCTGCGTGCAACGTGCGTTGTTGGAAAGGGGGAGTACTGTATGTAGAAGTGAGCGGAGTGGTGTGCACTGTGCAGCAGTGGGCACACTGGGCAGTGTCTGGATGGTGAGTGCTTGCAGCATGCTCGGCTTACATAGCGCCATTCCCGATGTAACCGCACAGAGTGCTGAGGATTCCGCTGACCATTGCTGTGCTAGAGACTCGCCTGTGTCTGTGGGGCGCGGTGTGTTCAGGAGGGAAGTTATTTCAAAGGATCCTGTTTATCACACAACCCACCTAGAGCTGTCCGGGGTGGTGGTGAGTTCATTGCTGTCTAATCATATTATACTGTATCTGGTTGTTCTTGCATCGTGCACGTGTTCTGATAGACATATTCTGCCTGCAGTGATCTGCATTTAACATCTGCAGCAGGCCAGATATTATGGACGCTGGGTTCTATTGATGTGATGGACAAGCAGTACCATAAACCCTATGTCTGCAGCTTTTACAGCCATTTACACAGTAGAATGTGTGAAGTCACTGCTTGCTGACACTGAGACACCCGAATATTGCAAATTCCTTTAGAAGGACATGGCATAAACAGTGTAAGGTATTCTGAAGCACTGTAGAAAATGTCTGTACTATTACTATGCTCAGTTATATTTGTGTACTCTGCCAACATGCATATACTGTACTAAATTTAATAAGCAAAGATCATATGTGTATTTCTTGTTGTAAACTACTGCATTTTAGCTGCAGAGAGTCAAGTTCATGACTCCTAATAGTGTGTGTTCTGCTGCTAACACATGCTTTCTTTAATGCTTCCAGGCCTGGTCTGCAGCAGTGACTTCTGATGGATGCACGCGTGGCAGAATGAGACAGCCTAACCTTGCTGAATCCCGCCCTAACTGATCTCATTGGTTAACTGTCTGGATTTTAAAGTGTATGGATCTTGCGATAGGTTCGCGAGGGAGCAAGTCATTGCACCACCTTTTCCCTTTGCAGTAAGGATGGCTGAAGCATAGCGGGGATTTTTTTTAACCCATTGCTTTACAGTTAAACTGTACTCTGTATAACTGCTACATTTGCAGTTAGCGTTTGGGCTGTTTAAGATGACAAACCGCATCATGGTAGCACTAAATAGGAAAAAAGTTAATGTAACTTAAGTTAATAGTAGTGCATCTGATTTCTATTAGTATTGCCTTTCATTAATAAATAACCACATGTTATGCAGCACTTTACCATAAATTGTGGGTGCTAGTGATAATTCTGCATACATTAGAAGTACTGAAGAAGAGGTCCCTCCCCATTCAAGTTAATAGCCCTGAACAATACTGATAACCGATCGATATAGGAAGATAAAAAATTACCCTTTGATAAACAATTTAAATACATTGCATCATTTATTTTGCTTCTATCAGAAGATAGAAAAGGCACCAAAATACTTCTGTTTTTGGTCACGTCACGAGCAGCTGAAAGTGGTAAATTCACCACCTGTCAGCTGCCATATTCACTGGCCAGGCTTTTGCTAGTTTTTGGCAAGGACAGTGAACGGGCGGCCGCACCATTCAAGCTGCATACACACGCCCAACGACTGCACAACATGTACATGCACGCACGCACGACCTGATGACCTCCACGACCTTTGTCCACATGTCTAGGACAACAGACGGACAAACAACTAAGTCATTTACATAATGCGCACGACAGACTAAGCATTTAAAACTAGTACAAGTCATTCAAACGACTTGTACACATGGACCAACTGCACAATATCAGACGATCGTAGGCCAACATAGATCTGACAGTTGCATCGTTCAAAACTCCTGTTATCAGTCGCTCATCAAGTCGTTCGCACGCGTACACATGCCTGATTGTCATCCAACAGTTTAAAACAGACTAAAGTGAGACGACAATCAGGCAGTTTTGTTGAGCGTGTGTAAGGGCCTTAAGTTGCATCTGAGCACAGCTGTTGCCATCCTCAGACGTGACATGACCTTTTTTTTGCCTGCCGGGTATCGCCACCAACTGTCAGTGTTTCCAAGCGCTGCCTTGCAGCCAAGTGGCTTTTTTTTTTTTCTTCCCAGCATCTGGGAGGCTGAACTGCCTGACGTGCACAGTTCAGCCCCCAGCGGGAAAAAGACCTTACCACTGTGGACATGGTATTTACTCTTCAATAACCCTACTAATGCTAAAATCAGTTCTTATTTTTCAGAACCACTCCATAGTTTTTAGTGTTGCATCCTAGTGGAACCTGGTACCTGTTTGGGGACAGGATCTGAGGCTCATTATTGTCATTAAATTGTTGTTACACTTCAGCATGCAACTTGCTATTTCCGAAACTGCCTTTCATTCTTCACTGCTCAGCCTGCTTCTAATCAGCCCTGATAAAATCCCCTACTGAGCATTCAGTCTGACTTTGCTCAGGAATCATTATAGCTGAGTCTGTCTTCTGTCTTTTCAAGGCCAAGCCTGCTCCCTTATGGCTCTGCTATAATGACTCAGCTATAATGATTCCTCAGCAAAGCCAGAATGCTCAGTCTGGGATTTCATTAGGGCTGATAACAAGCAGGCTGAGCAGTGAAGAATGAAACCGAGCGGGGTAGGTGTTTTCTATAATGTCCCCACTGATATATATATGGTAAAATACATGAGGTTGCTTCGTCTCAAGTTTGTCTTTTTCTGTCTCCCCATAATGTAGCCATGTTGATCCATTGTGGATTCCACTGACAGTGAGAAAGTCTCCCTAAAGGGACAAAAGACAGGAGTAACATTACAAGAGGCTCCACCCCTTTTGAAATCAAAATTATTTCCTGTATTTGGGAAATTGGCCTTCTTATTTGGCTTTACACATTGCAAGGGTTAATGGCAAATAATATTTTAACTTGAATACCATATATACCCCCCCCCCCCTAGTGTGTCCCAGTATGGGAAGGTAGTGCCCAGGATAGCTAGTATAGTGGCCAGTATAGCTAGTATAGCCCCCCCCCCGGCCGCTGCTATTACCTTAGCTCCGCGGCTTCCTATTCCCCTGTCCTGCTCTTAATTCACAGCAGCTCGCCCCACGGCGGCTTCTACGTGATGACGGAGGAAGTCGCAGAGAGTAGCTTCCTGGTTACTATGGGAACCTCTCTCTGCACTTCCTCCTTCATCACGCAGCAGCCACCGTGGGGCGAGCTGCTGTTAATTAAGAGCAGGACAGGGGAATAGGAAGCCGCGGAGCTAAGGTAATAGCAGCGGCTGTGGGGGGAGCGAGTGGGAGAGGGCGGGGGGGACGACCCTCAGGCACATCACTCGCAAGCAAGCCGACCCCCCCCCCCCCCCCCCAACTTTTGACCCACTTTTTGTGGGTCCAAAATTCGGCTTGCTTGCGAGTGTATATACAGTATATTGTTTTTGTGTGCTTAGAAAAGACATTTGACCATTTGTCTTAAAGAAACTACAGTTTGCTTCCAGTCAGTGGATCAGTCCACGTGTTGAAAATGGGTAGCAAAGGTTTCTGCCCTGTGCTGCTAACTACTACTACTACTACTACTACTGCTGTAAGGTGGGAGTTTGTGGACGGCTCTATGGCAGCAGTATCTCAAATGAACAGTAAGGCTATCTGCACACTGCACATCCGATTTGCGATTCTGATTTGCAATTCCGATTTTCACTGAATGCTGTCAACAGAAAAATGCAGAAAAAAAACGCAGCATGCAGTAACGATTAAAAATCAGAATCGCATGCAGTGTGCAGATGGCCTAAAGCAGATTTTTTTTTTTTTCTCCCAAAAACATTGCTAGGAAAAAATAAAGTAAAACTGGTGCTAAAGAAGAGGAGCAGTTGCTAAAAAAAAAAAGATCAGTCCTAATCTTTAGGTTCTCCTGTTTAGCTTGCACTGGTTTAAAGAGAATCTGTACTCTAACATTTTTACAGCAAAAAGCATACCATTCTATTCATTATGTTCTCCTGGGCCCCTCTGTGCTGTTTCTACCACTCTGTGCTGCAAACCTGGCTTGTAATTAACAGTTTTAGGCAGTGTTTATAAACAAACTAACCAGCTTCTGATAGGCTCACATAATATACTTATTATTATTATTATTATTATATATATATATATATATATATATATATATATATATATATATATATATATATATATATATATATATATATATATATATATATATATATATATATATATATATTTTTTTTTTTTTTTTTTATCCCCCGCAGCATTACATTGCTAGTGCTTAGAAAAGTGCTGCTAGTGGGGCCTTAATCTGTTTGCTTGTTCTTGGTCTGTAGCTAAAAGTATTAAGTCTTGCACACACTATCAATTATGATTGTCTAATCACTGACCAATTTTACCACCTCCCATGTAGTATGAGGATTTACCTACACAATCTGGTCATAGTAGGGGGGAGGAGAAATCACATGTTAATTTTAAGTTTATTGCTAACAATATGTTTCATATGTTAAAATAAGCAATGCCTTTCCTGAAAAATATGCTGTTTAGGATGGCAGCTTGAGTTGTTTCAATACCTGTATGTCATTCATCATTAATGGTGCCTTCCCAAATGTGCTAGCTACCCATGTGCACTTGCGCACTTATTTTTTAATTGTATTTATAAAGTGCCCACATATTACGCAGCGCTGGACATTAATTTAGGTTACAGACAATATTTAGGGGTGACAAACAGCAATATGACAATACAGGAATACAAGAAAACCAGATCACACAGCACAGTATGAGTACAAGGTAATGCTTAGTCAGTCACTGGATGGAGCATGGAGATTAGGCAAGTTAGGTTCAGTCAGATGCATAACATGGGTGCACAGTAATGGAGGTGCATGATCATGTAGGAGACAAAAGGAGGAGGACCCTGCCCAAAGGCTTACAATCTAGAAGGAGAGGTAAGGACATAAACGGTAGGGGTCCAGAGTTCAGCTGTGGGTTTAGAGCACTTGTGAGGGGTAGTAGGCCAGAGTGAAAAAGTGAGTTTTGAGGGCTTTCTTGAAGATGTTGAAGGAGGGGGATTCCCTAATGGGTGGAGGTAGGGAGTTCCATAGTGTTGGAGCAGCTCTTGAGAAGTCCTGGAGGCGTGCATGGGACTGGGTGATGCGGGGGGCGGTTAGGCGAAGTTCATTGGAAGAGCGGAGTGAGCGGCTAGGTGTGTACCTCTGAGTAAGATCGGAAATGTAGGTTGGACAGGTTTTGTGGACAGATTTGTAGGTCAGACACAGTATCTTGAATCTGATTCTGGACTGGATAGGAAGCCAGTGGAGGGATTCTAGGTGGGGATCTGCTGTGGTGGAGCGATGGGAGCAGTGGATAAATCTGGCTGCCGCATTCATGATGGACTGCAGTGGGGCTGTTCGGGTCATAGGGAGACCAGACAGCAGGGCATTGCAGTAGTCAAGGCGGGAAATTATGAGGACATGGATGAGGAGTTTGGTGGTGGCAGAGGTCAGGAAAGGGCGAATCTAACAGATGTTACGAAGGTGGAAGTTGCAGGGCTTTGTGAGGTTTTGGATGTGTGAAGTGAAGGAGAGTGCGGAGTCCAGGGTGACACCCAGACAGTGTGCTTGAGAGGTAGGGCGAATGGTAGTGTGGTTAACAGTGACATGCACATCTGGGAGGTTCGTGGATGGCCGGGGTGAGAAGATCATAAATTCCGTTTTGTCTAGATTTAGTTTCAGGAATCTAGCGGACATCCAGGAGGAGATGGCTGATAGGCAGGAGGAGACTTTGTCCATGGTAGTGGTGGATATGTCAGGGGTGTGGATGTAGATCTGGGTGTCATCTGCATACAGATGATAGTTAAAACCCATGGATGAGATAACCTTGCCAATGTATAGGGTGAACAGTAGAGGGCCAAGGACCAAACCTTGGGGGACTCCCACCGAGAGGGGGTGGACGAGGACTCATTGATTAAAGGCGGTCGTGAAGGAGCGGTTGGAGAGGAAGGATGAAAGCCAGGACAGGGTGAGATTGTGAATGCCCAAGGACTGGAGGAGTAGGGGATGATCTACTGTGTCAAAAGCTTCTGAAAGGTCAAGGAGGAGAAGGGAGTATTTACCTTCAGCTTTAGCTAAGGCAAGGTCGTTGACCACTTTGGTGAGAGCAGTTTCGGTTGAGTGGGCGGGCCGAAATCCAGATTGCAGTGGGTCTAGCAGTGAGTTGGCATTGAGGTACTGGGTCAGGCGTTTGTAAACCAGACGCTCAAGGAGTTTTGAGGCAATGGGGAGGAGGGAGATAGGACGGTAGTTGGAGGGTAGCGAGGGGTCGAGGGAGGGTTTCTTGAGCAGGGGTAGTACAGTGGCCTGCTTGAAGTCTGAGGGGAAGGTGCCTGTGGCTAGGGAGAGGTTGTACAGGGTAGTGAGGACTGGGGCCAATTCCGTGAAGTGAGGCTGGAGTAAATCAGAAGGGATGGGGTCAAGGGGGGGGGGGGGGGGGGAGTAGTGGTATGGGAAGTCTGCAGTGGGTGATTGACTTCCTCGGTGGTAGTAGGAGTGAAGGATGTGAGGGGAGGATAGGGTGGAGGAGGATATCGCACACAATATCACACACAGATGCTAGCTTTTCAACTGAACACTGATAACAAGCTGGGTTGCTTTTCTCCACTTTAGACTGAAGAATGCATTGTTTGTGATTTCCAAAACAATTTTACATTTTGATTTAGTGAGACTACAGGGCAGTCTGGCAGTGTTTCTGAAACAGGTGTTTTTTTTTTTTTTTTTTCCCTTAAAGGAGTCATCAGGGAAAATGTAATAAAATAAGTGCTACTTACCGGGGGCTGGAGGAAGCCCCCAGTAAGTAGCACTTATTTTATTATATTTTCCATGTTGAACTTGCATTTGTGGCTATAGTGATGTAGTACTGGCTGGATAGTGTAATGGTTAAGGGCTCTGCCTCTGAAACAGGAGACCTGGGTTCAAATCTGGCTGTTCAGTAAGCCAGCACCTATTTTAGGAGTCATTGGACAAGTCTCCCTAACACTGCTACTGCCTATAGAGCGCGTCCTAGTGGCTGCAGCTCTGGCGCTTTGAGTCCGCCAGGAGAAAAGTGCGATATAAATGTTCTGTGTTTGTTAGTGATGAGCTCTGTTCAGAAAGTGCCTTTTTAAAGGTGATGCTAAACCCATGCAATTATTTTCACCTCAGTCTTGTTGTTAATGCAGTGTTGCCGGATGGCCCCAAGATCATGGCATTCAGTATTAGCTTTTGCCCTTTGATTATTGTGTACAGAGATTTTTCTAGATTCCCTGAATCTTAATTATATTTTGTTCTAAACATGTCAAAATCTCAACTCTTTGCAACTTTACGTTGAGAAAAATTATTCTGAGATTGTTGCACAATTTGTCCATGCTCTGTTTCATAGAGTGGTGTGTCGCTCTGTCGTTACGGGTGATAGACTTGCCTTCTCCAGAATGCTCTTTTTCTATACCTATGTGGCTAACCTGTTCAGAGATGCTCCACAAGTTGTGTTTTTATTGCATTGCATAACTTTTATAGTCAAGATACAGAACCCTTATATCACACTTTTTGTCCTGTTGGACTCAGTGCCTCAGGGCCGCAGCCACTTAAAGGGACTCCGAGCAGTGCAGAAACTATGGAAAGATGCATATCATTTTAAAGCTCTCTTTCTCCTCTTTCCAATGATATATAAACCACCACCCTACGTCTTTTAGTTTTCGCTATTTTCGCGATCGAAATTGCCGCGGCCGCGATTTCGATCGCGAAAATAGAGAAAACTAAAAGGTGTAGGGCAACGATTTAGGTGTCGTCAGAAAGAGGAGAAAGAGAGCTTTAAAATGATATCCATCAAGCCATAGTTATATTGTATTACACAGGCCGACACTTTCCCCAGTGTCAGCAGCTCCATTCTGCTGAATACAGCTGCTGACTTTGACAAAAAGTCGCCCTGTGTAATACAATATAACTATGGAAAGATGGATATCATTTTAAAGCTCTCTTTCTCCTCTTTCTGACGACACCTAAATCGTTTCCCTACGCCTTTTAGTTTTCTCTATTTTCGCGATCGAAATCGCGGCCGCTGCAAATTCAATCGCGAAAATAGCGAAAACTAAAAGGCGTAGGGTGGCGGTTTATATATCATTGGAAAGAGGAGAAAGAGAGCTTTAAAATGATGTGCATCTTTCCATAGTTTCTGCACTGCTCGGAGTCCCTTTAAGTGCTTTACATGCTCCACAGGTGACCAGGTTGATAAGGGAACCTTGCCTTGATTTCTTATTGTTTTATTTACTGGCTTGAGCTGGGTTTGAACCCTGGTAAAAGGCTCAAATCCTACATCAAAGGCAACAGCCTTACCAGTACACTACACAGCTGACATGCATAAGCTATAAACCCTACTACTTTCACCTGGATGTAGAGGCACAGTGACAGCTTAAAGTGTACCAGAGCTGTGTTAAATAAAGATTTATACATAACTGGGGCTTCCTTCTAGCCCCATCCGCTCGGATCGATCCCACGCTACCATCTTTCGCTGCTTGCAGCTTCGGTACTGGGTCCCACCACTGCCATCAGTCAGAGCCGGTCTATGCAGGAGAAGTGCCCTCTTTGTGTATTTCTCCAGAAGCTTCTGTGGAGATACGTAGAGGGCACACTTCTCTTACATCAGACTGTCTCGGTCTGACAGAAGTGTGGGGACCTGATACCAGAGCTGCGGGAAGACTGAGGATGGCGGCGTGTGAGCGATTCGAGCGGATGGGACTGGAGGAAGCCCCAGGTATGTATAAATCTTTTTATTTAACAGAGCTCCGGTTTCCTTTAATGTTAGAATATTCACACTGCCCTGTATCTCCTGTCCATGGGGAGATCATTGGAGAAAGTCAGGGACCCTGCATACTTGTCCTAGATGCATATAAGATTGTTAGGTGAAATTTTGGATGGATCCCATGAGGCTATATAAAGGGTTGCTGAAGGGTCGATTGTTTTTTTGTTTTTGTTTTTTTTTTTAATTTATTAATTCTGTGAATAGTTTCCTAAACAAACTTTCGGTAAAGGTAGCCATACACTTATAGATGGCCACCAGATTGACCACTTGATAGATCCCTATCTAATCGAGTTCAATCAGAAAGAATCTGTTAGCTGCCCACACACTGAACACAGATTTTTATCCATATTCCGTATGAAATTGATAGAAAATCCATGGAGCCGCTGGCTGCCCAGATCTACTCTATTTGTGCTCAGTGTTAGCAGTATAGCTCTCACCCTTCCCACTTGTGTGACTCTTCTTGTGTTCGGTGGCTTTTCTCCAGGCCACTGGGCTTCTTGTCTCTGTCATATGATAAAAGCTGGCGTTCAAAAACTAGAGGTTTAGCGGCATGCATGCTGGACCTGTAGTGTTTGAACTCTACCTTTTGTCACATGACACAGGAAGGAGGAGTCCCGTGGCCTGGAGAAAAGCCACCGAGCACGGGAGTCAAATTGAATGCCACTAGTGATGCACTCGCGATCCACCGCCAATCAAGTATTGACAGGTAAGATCTTCAAGTGGTTGGCCACTTTAAGAACTTTAGGTTCTAAATACAACACAGTGTAATTTTAATGATTAAGAACAAAGCAAAACCAAGACTGTTGCCTTGTGTGTGGGATTTCAAAAGCAGATTTGCTAATTCACTGATCTTTCAGCAGTTCTCGCCCTGGTTTTGTATGATTGCAATCCCTCACCATCTACTAGCAGGCAATTATTACTAAACCCAGGGTAGGTTTGCAGAATCATTTTTATTTGCCAGTCGCCTGCAGCTCAAGTGACCTTATTAATTCAGGACCTATGGGTTTGTATTATTATTTATTTATTTTTATTTCTGAAAGCATTAGTCTGCACTGTATGATGGTGGTAAAAGCTGAACAGACCTCCAGTATATCAGATCCATTCTGATTCTCTCTGCACACAATATCAATCCAAGGAGGATGTACTCCATCACAAAAGGTATCCCTGAGGTTGAGTATTTTTTTTGATACTGGGATGATTACTGTGGCTTATATGCAGTGGTGGTTTATATGCAGTGGTGATGGGTAAGTAGGTAGGACAAGTATCAGCCAGTTTTTGTTCCCCTGTAATGCTAATGATTGTATTTAATACTATTCTATATTTGGGGAATCTATTTCTGTTATCCATATTGTAGAATGGGCACTGCTACTTCATCATGTGTGCACATGTAATATAGTCTCAGTATTTGTTTCTTTTTCCTTTGTTGCAGAATTTAGAAGACCGTATGCATGAGACGGTTGTACTGGGAAGCTTGGCTTACTCATGTCTGGCTGAGGTAGTAGTTTGTATAGTTAGGGGGCAGTGGTGTTTGCCCATGGAGATAACTAGACAAACTACTGCCTTGCCAGATGTGGGCAGTATCTTCATGCTTCTATGGCTCCACTGACTGGATGTTGCTGGCAAATGACCAAGATTCTCTGGAAATCGGCAGGATAGTGATCAGTTCCTACACCACACTGCATGCAGATACTTGATCTTTGCTTGATATATTGAACTATTGAGCCATTCAGACTCCCAGTGATGACAACTCACGTGTGACACACTCACTTCCATTTCTTTCTGCCTTCCATCCATGAAACCCAACATTTCCTAGCATATGATTAGCTGTTTGATGAAATGACGTGAAATGTTTCTGCTCTTTATTGCATTTGTTCTTTAGCAAACCACTTTTGTGTTGAGTATTGGACTGGTATTAACTTTAGGCTAAGCATGGTAGCAAAAGTGTGCATGTTGCTATTCTGTGAATATTGAAATAACTCACATGGTTCTAGGCAGATAAAGGGTGAAGTAACCAGCTGATATTCAGATTCCAGTCATACACAGATGATGGAGTGAAAAGAAAATCTAATGATATGCAGAATAAAGTGACACTGAAGTGAAGAAATGTTTTTTTTGTAATTTGTATATGTAGTATTTATATTTTAATAGAACATTAGTAGTACGACCAACTTGGTCATAGATTTTGCTGCTCATGGAGGCAGAGCTATGAGCTGTAGCTCTGCCCCATGCGCGTCCATCCGCGGCGGATCTCTGCCTCCTCCCTGCCTCTCTCAGTGAAGGAAGACTGAGAGGGGCGGGGAGAGGCGGCTATCAGCTCTGATAGACACGCTGAGAGGCAGGGCTGTGGCCGTTAGCCCTGCCTCAAGCAGGAAGTCCTCCCCGCACAGCACGGAGGGGATTTGGGGGGTAAAGGACCCCCGTTCTGCCGCGGGATATTGGCGTTTTAGCAGGGGCAAACGTGCCCCTGCTGAATATAAGGGAAAAAGCGAGTTTTATTCTTGCTTCAGACTCTCTCTTTTTAAGCAGTTTATTAATTGGAAGTGAATTATGTGCAGCACGGTTTGCATCTCAGCCACTGTACTAGCTGCATCAAGTTTGTTTTGCTAAAGTGCTCATTTCACTGTTAAAATGTAACCCCTTAACTTGAAAATAACAGTTTTCAGGAACGTTCTTTCAGCATTGCTACTACACATAGAATGCTCAAGTTTGTTGGTTTAGGTGTGTGTGTACATCACTTATTAGCTTTGTGAACATCAACATTAAAATTGTTTCTAATTAAATTACAGTACATTAAGTCCAAATAAATCTGTAAAGTTAGGAAATGAAGTGTGTTGTAGAACAGTGTTTCTCAACATTTTATTAGTGTGTACCCCTTTTAAAACCCTGTACTCATCGAGTACCCCCTAGCATAGTAAACATTATCACAAGTACCCCTTGACAAATATATATTTAATCGTAGTACATGATAATTGGTTGTAAACCGTGTGCAAGCATTTATTATTGCTTTTAATTAGCTAAAATACTAATTTGATGATGTTTAAATAAGAATTATAATTTTCTAAATCTCTAAATTTGTTATTCTTGGTTAAGTATATCAAGCCCGAGTACCCCCTGGACCCATCAGAAGTACCCCCTGGGGTACGCGTACCACATGTTGAGAACCTAGGTTGTAGAAAACTAAACACCCCATTAAATTAGTATTTTTTTAGATCATTGTAGAGCAGTAAATACATTTTTCATTTACTTGCTGCCTCCTAGTGGATGCAATTGATAACTAGGAGATTGTTCAGTTTGAGAAAGATTTAAAAGTTGGGCTTTTTACCAGGGCTGTGGAGTCGGGCAATTTTGGGTGCCTGGAGTCGGAGTTGGGAAAAAATGCACCGACTCCGACTCCTAATGAATTTGTAACTGTAATTAAAATAGAAAATATGATAAAATGTTCTATTTCTCAGATAATAGTCATTAAAAATAATGTATATATACAGTAATAACTGTGCTTAGTTCACAAAAATGAAATAAACCAATCAAAATTAGTTACTTGTGCTCCATCAATAAAGCAGTCCCCGTATTTTTAAGGTCAGATATACACATCTGATTGTGACTGTATATATGATGTGTACACAGGAATCTCTTATATATACTAAATAACATCTATGCTGTAAGAATAAAGCCTGATGTGTAGCTGTGTCACTAATAGAGATGGTCAACGAGATGGAAATAATTCTGCACTGATGCTGATTTATGCAAATGTATGCACTCCCTTTGCTGATGAAATCAAATAATGTGATATGTTATTAACATTTGGCTTGGTGACTACAAATTAAAGGGTAACTGAGACGGATGAAAAGTAAAGTTTTATACATACCTGGGGCCAGGTATGGGCCTCCAGCCCCCTTCAGGCTAATCAGTCCCTCTCTGTCGTCCACCACCCGGATCTTCTGCTATGAGTCCTGGTAATTCAGCCAGTCAGCGCTGTCCGGCCGCATGCCGCTCCCACAGCCAGGAACATTCTGCACCTGCGCAATAGTGCTGCACAGGTGTAGTATGCTCCTGGCGGCGGAGTGTGTGCATGCGCACTACGCCTGACTGGCTCAAGTACCTGGACTCATAGCAGAAGATCCAGGTGGTGGAGCAGGACAACGAGGGACTGATTATCCTGAAGGGGGCTGGAGGAAGCCCCAGGTATGTATAAAACTTTAATTTCATCTGTCTCAGGTTTACTTTGTTACACAGTAGTACTATACTCTACATATGCACTCCCCGCAGAGCTGCAGGGAATCCACTGAGAATGCTGTGCACATTGAACACAGAGGTGTTGTCTGTTTACAATCTCCTCATTCCCATGCAGAGTACCTGCACATCATTCTTACATGTACCCACACTTACATTGCATAGGGCCTGATAGATGTTCTTTGTTCCGGTTTGTACCTTTTACAAGTACTCTTACCAAGGACTAGTTTTAGTCTAAAGGGAATAAATATGGCAGTCTACATATCCTTCTCACTTCAGTTGTCTTGTAAAATTCCTAAGCGTTGGCAGTTAAGAGACGAATTTCATGTTACATACTTTTAATCAACAAAATTGTAATATGCAAATTAGAGGAGTCGGTGGAATCCTAAACTGAGGAGTCGGTGGATTTTTGGACTGACTCCACAGCCCTGCTTTTTACAGTGCATTGTCTTGGCTTTTTTGTTTTGTGCAGTGTGGAAATGTATTGTAGTATTTTTTTTTTTCTTTCAATGTTCTTTTATTTTTAGGTACCATCTTGTCATAGATAACACTTCTTACAATTATTATTCCTGAAAACAGTTTTTTTTGGTATTTCTGAATAAATGTTATACATTATTTTTTATTGTGTGTTTGCAAAGACCTGATCGTTTATTTATTTTTTAGAAATGTTGTAGCAGCATTGCCACGGTCTCCCCCCCCCCCTTTTTTTTTTATTTATTTATTATGTAATACCGCTTCCAGTCTTACAGCCCTTTTCCAGGACAAACCAAGAATTGCCCTAGAATGAAAATTGCTTACAGTATAAAATGGCAGGTAGAGATAATGGTAGGCAGATGAACAATACATGTGGTGGCAGGCAGGTTGTGATGCGTATATTCCAATAGGAAGCTGACGATGGGTGCATTCTAGTTACAGATAGTGTTAGGTAGTTTCTAGTGTCAGGCAGTGATAAATTATAGTGGGAGGCTGTAGGTGACAAAGACCTGATTGGTAGCAGGAATGCTTTTACATTCTCCTTTATGGTAGTGGATGGATCAGCAAGGCCTTCCTGGTGGTCAGTGGACTGGATTCCACAACAGACCAGGGCACCTCTCTCCCATCCTAGTATGTGCTGCTTTCAATCTCCCATATGCAGGAGGAAAAGCTTCTTGCAGCTGCTTGTCACATCCTCCCCTGTTAACTTGCATTGTGTAAACTGGTGATGGGTGGAGAGTGGGTGATGGCAGCTGTCGAGACCCTGGATGTGAGGCAGGTAATTTGGATGCTGTGTGGGGCCTGGTAATTTGGGTGCAGAGCTGCAATACATGTAAAAAAAAAAAGTGTTTGGTACTGGCACCATGCCACCAAGCAAGTGAGGATGCGAGCAGAGGCAGTAGCCATAGTGAGCAGCACCATGCCTGAAGACCAGTGACTGAAGGCTGCGGGCGGAGTGTCCTGATGTGCAGTTTCCGAGGCTTCACCCCATGCCCAAATTACCCGGGAACCTTATTTTTACATGTACACTCTGAGTTCCCGCACCATAATATTTCAAGCAGCTGTTCCAGAAGATTTCCCTTTGTGCCCAGATCACTGGGTCACAATGTTGCCAACTCATCCCTTTAATTACTTACACATTTAAGTTATACAGGTTCTGGGGCTATTTGCAATAAACAGTGCCTTAACTGCATCTACCTAGCCACAAAACCTGTGTAATTCATGTGTTAGTAATTAAAGGGATGAGTTGGCAACGCTGCTGGGCCATGTGATACCCCTTTTCAAAAAGCTGCTAGAAGAGTGGGAGTTTTTGTTTTTTTACTGAAGTGAGAGAATTACAGAGGCTGCCATCTTCAGTGCCTTACAAATCATGACAATTGTCTAACTTTTGTGCTTATGCTCTGCCTCTAATATTTCACATTACTAAGTTGTAATATAAAATAACTTCGGCTAAGTTCAAGTGTACCTGAGGGGGAAAAAAAAATCCTACATATCTGGGGCTTCCTTCGGCCTGGTCGCTCCCTCACGGTTTTTTTCTGCCTCCTGGATCCTTCATTATGGCTCCTGGTAACTTCAGCAGTTGGAGCAGAGCGGACTGTTGCGCACCCGCAGCTGGGAGAGCTTTGTGCCTGTGCATTAGTACTGGGCAGAAACGTCCTGGAGCGGGTCGTGCGTGACTGGGTCGCGCATGTGCAATAAGATCCGACTCCCGAAGTTATCGAGAGCCATAATAGAGGATCCGGGAGGCGAAAGATGATTGCAGGGGGGCTGGATGTTGTTTGCAGGTGTATGACACAAAAACAAAAAAAGCCAGAATGCCGGGCAACTGGCATGGTTTTATAATGGAATAAATATGGCAATTGCCATTTTCCTCTCACTTCAGGTTCCAGTTCAAGGTTCCTTTGCACTTTTCTGTGAAGCACTGACTGGCTAAGGGCTGGTGCACACCGGAGCGGTTCTGGTGCGTTTTTTAAAAAGCTTGCAGGGGGAAAAACGCTTGGCTAATGAAAGTGAATGGGATGGTGCACAAAAGAGCGGTTCGTTTTTTTCCACAAACGCAAACTCGGGGGCTGCAGCATTTTTTAGATTTCTGCCTCAATGTTAAAGTATAGGAAAAGCTCAAACTGCTCTGAAAAATGCTAGGTCAGACCAGTTTTCCAGGCGTTTGTTACAGAAGCTGTTCAGTAACTGTTTTTACTGTAACAATATTTGTAATCTGCTACACAAAAACGCTCCAAAAACTGCTAGACATGTTTAGAAAACATCTCTAAACATGCCTAGAATTGCTCTGAAATCTGCTTCAAAAACCTCTAGCGTTTTGCAGATCTGCTAGAGGTTTTTGGTGTGCACTGGGCCTAATTCCTCTCTGACTACCTCATGTGGGTGATCATTGGATAAGGGGAGGAGCTTGAACAGAACACAGACTACTATACAGTCTAGTCACTGTAGTGTAATTGCCACCGCACCAATGGTTAGTAGATGTGCAGAAATCCCCTTTGGAGTCACAAATTGCTGTAGATCACTCCACACGATTTTGCACTGTCTAAAAAGGTTCTTTATCCAACTTCCATAAAAGTTCCAACATCTTAAAATTCATTGAAGAAAGAATGGTCCGCATATGTCCACTTATCTGATGACTTTATTTAGAACGTATCCAGAAACATATAGCCTGACATGTTTTGGACCCAATGGTCCTTACTCATGGCTAAAGATTAAAACACTGCACATCAACTATATATATATATATATATATATATATATATATATTCCACCCCAAAAGGGGGGATGGACAAAGGGGGAGGATAGGAAAACACCCCTATGTTACACATTAGATACAATCTCACAGGATTGATGCAAAGACACATACAATTTAAAAAATATATATATAGAAAACAGTATTAAAAAAATTAGGGCTTATTACATAAAATAATTATATATGAATTATCATATATTTCCTTATTTTATACCTGTTATAACAGGAACCTCAACAAAGAGAGCAATGAACCAACTAAGAAACCTATGCAGAGAGGGAGGAAAACCGTACAGACAACAATTGATTAGTGACAAGGGCCAAGTCCCAGCGTGAATTTAAACCAAGAGGTGCCCTGGTGTCCAGTTTAAATATCCACATTCAAGACAATATTATATATCAGCGCAACATTCACAAAAGCATACAAAATTGCATGAGAAGAAAAGCAGCCAAAGTCCAACACTTCAGTATAGCGTCTTCAACAAATGTCTATACAATCTTCAGCGCTAATCAAACAAATCCACCACCGCAAGCACCATAAAACTAGATGCGCTTACCAGATTGCTACAGACCTTAATTACAGGGTCTGTAACACAGCATGATAGGTCAGCGGCCGGTATCTTTCCAGCTGGCCTCCTCTCCCAATACAGGTGTCCACAGTGTTTCATATACTCTCACATAAGACAATTTCCTGGATTAGGCATGCAAAAATAACTCGTCTAAGCGTATCAATCTTAATTTAATAACAAATTCGATTAAAAATCACATCAGGGTCCTTGCAACAGGGACCCACAGCTAATTAGAGGAGGCCAGCTGAGAGGATACCGGCCGCTGACCTATCATGCTGTGTTACAGACCCTGTAATTAAGGTCTGTAGCAATCTGGTAAGCGCATCTAGTTTTATGGTGCTTGCGGTGGTGGATTTGTTTGATTAGCGCTAAAGATTATATAGACATAAATATCCACATTGCTTCCAGAGCCAATAAGCGCGCATAGTGGTCTCCTCTCTGTGAAAAACGTACACGTTCTAAACCATGGCATATGAAAGACGACATGTAACCATGGTGTACATAAAGAAAATGTTTAGCCACATTGGATATATTGTGGCAAAGCCAGGAGGGACCCCTATAGTGCTCACCGATTCTAGATCCGAGCAGTCTTGTGGTGCAACCCACACATTGGAGCGCACACTCCCTACATGTGACCAGGTACACCACATATGTGGAGCTGCAATTAATAAACTGTTTAATAGGGAAAGTGCGCCCATTGGAGGTAGAGACCGCAACACGTGTCTTTTCGTGTACCCCACAATAATTACATGTGGAAACCCCACATTTGTAGGAGCCCACTAAATTGAGCCAAGTACGAACACTAGGTTTAGGGTGCATTTCCACTTGAGCGGAAACCGGCGCGAATCCGCAGAGTTTTCCGCAGGCGAATAGTGCGGGGAAACTCTGCAATAGGGTGCAATGGTAACGCCGGGCGAATTGCTACCGCTAGCGATTCACCCGGCTTTTCCATCCGAAACGGCGCGGGAGGCTGCGGATCCCATACCCGTGCAGGGCACGGCTGATGGGATTCGTCTGCTTTCCCCGCAGACCCGGAAGAGCCGGCGTGTGTCTCGCAGATGCGCGCCGCTCAAGTGGAATCGCTCCCTAACTCTCAAAGAAACTGGGGGAGAGAGTATGAGCTAGCGTTTGGGCCCTCCTACTTGCAAAACGAACCCCTCGCTGTACAATAGGACGAAGACCCTGACCGGCGTCTAACACTGGGAGGTATTTCTTTATTATATCTACCACCCTAGTATATTCGGCACTATAAGTGGTCACAAAGGTGGGTCTATTATCATCTCCCCTCCCTGCGTCGGGCTTACAAAGTAATTCATCCCGGGACTTCCTACCAGCACGAACTCTACCCCTCTTGATAACCCAGTTAGGGTATCCTCTGTCCTTAAAGTGAACCTCCAGACTAAAAATTGACTCAGCAGCACTGTTTCACAGCATCAGAACTTTTTTTCTCTTATACAAGCCTCATTTTTAGCTGCACAGAAGAAAACTGCCCGGGCATTTTTCCCCTAATGCTGTGCAAAGCATGATGGGATTTCTGATGTCGTTGTTCTCGTTCTGCTGTTTTAATGCAATTTTTTTTTTTTTTTACAATTTGAATTTGACATTTGAAGCCTAGCGTGTGCAGCTGGGAGGAGTGATCAGGACACAGGACAGTTGGAACTGTGTCTCCTGCTCCCTGTCACCTCCTTTCAACCAAAAAGATGGCTGCCCCCATGACAAAGATGGCAGCCCCCATGAATCACAAACATTTGCCTGTTCTTTTAAAACAGGGTGGGTAAGAGATTATATTACTTATCTATTCTAATTAACATAACTAATGTAACTTAATGACAGTATGTTTGTTAAGGCTGAAGTTCCCCTTTAAGACGTTTTTCAACTGTGGCAAGTTCCTCCGGAAGCCACTGATCCTCCGAACAGTTGCGACGCGCCCTTGTAAATTCTCCAACTGGAACACCTCGTATGGTGTGTGGCGCATGGCAACTGTTAGCTCGGAGGGTGGTATTCCCACTACATGGCTTTCTGTAGCTTCTATAGCAGACCCTGCCCCGTGAATGATCACCCGACAGGGTCACGTCAAGATAATTTATCGCCACAGTGTCAAAACTCGAGGTAAACTTTAAATTCAAGCTGTTCTCATTCAGGTATTCCATAAAACTCTGCACATCCTCAGGTTGGCCCTGCCAGACCAAAATCAGGTCATCAATGTATCTCCCGTACCACGCAACCAAATCCAAGAGGCGGCTCCCACCCTCAAAGATATGGCACTCCCCCCACCACCCCATATAGAGATTAGCCAGGGATGGAGAGAATTTAGCCTCCATGGAGGCGCCACACCTCTGGAGGTAGAAGCCGCCATCGAACATTAAATAATTGCGGGCCAGGAGATACTCGACTGCCAAGAGAATGAACCTTTGGAGATCTACAAGGTAACTGGAATACCTTTGAAGGTGGAACTCTATGGCCTTTAATGCCAGATTGTGGGGGATGCAGGAATACAGAGCGCTGACATCAACTGTAAGCCAGCTGTACTCCTTTCGCCATCTGAAGTTCTCAAGGCCCGAAAGCAAATGCTTCACAGACAAACATAGAACATTTATATCGCGCTTTTCTCCTGGCAGACTCAAAGCGCCAGAGCTGCAGCCACTAGGACGCGCTCTATAGGCAGTAGCAGTGTTAGGGAGTCTTGCCCAAGATCTCCTACTGAATAGGTGCTGGCTTACTGAACAGGCAGAACCGAGATTCGAACCCTGGTCTCCTGTGTCAGAGGCAGAGCCCTTAACCATTACACTGTCCAGCTTCGTGTCCCTGATGTAGCCCGGTAGACGACGCACGAGAGGCTGGAGCATGGAATCCACCCAGTCACTCAGGGCCTCCCCAAGGGAGCCGATCCCCGCCACAATGGGCCGGCCCTCCGGGGGAACGCCTGGTTTATGAATCTTAGGAAGATGATGAAATATTGGAATGACCGGGTGTTGTACTGCCATATGAAAACTACCAGCCTCTGGTCAAGGACCCCCAGACTCTTACCTAGGGACAGGAGTTGTAACAACTCGGCCTGAAAGATCTTAGTGGGATCAGTTTTGAGGCTCAAATAGACGGAGGAATCCCCCAGCTGTCTCAAGGCCTCCAACCTATAGCTTTCTTTATCCAGGATAACAACTGCCCCCCCTTTGTCTGCATTTCGGACAACAATATTTCTATTTTCTTTCAGACCCCCGAGGGCTTGTTGCTCCTGATAAGAAAGATTGGGCCTACAGACAGCAGGGGCACATCCCAACTCCACCAGATCCCGCTCAACCAGCTCTTGAAAGGTGTCTACTGGCTGAGTGCGGCTGGCAACGGTAAAAATCGGGATTGCGAACAACAATGGGACTTACATGCTCTAAGGACACAAGGCCAGCATTCTCTGTAGCTAGTTGATCTAACATTGATTTACACTGGGTGTCTCTAAAGTCTCCAATGTTTTCCAGCCTAATTGGGGTTACCTGATCGATGCTCCTTTCTACACCATCAAAATGTTTCCGCAAAAGCAGCGACCTAACAAATTTATTGACATCCACTAAGGTCTTGAAGACATCAAGAGGGTGAGTCGGAGCAAAGGACAGGCCCCTGGTTAGCACCTGTATCTCCGCCTCAGTGCGAACCTTTTTGGATAAATTGACAACACTGCATGAGTTACTATCTGTGGAAGTGGGATGGAGCTTTTTCTTATTCCTTACACCTCCCCTCCTGGTTTTCCCCCTCCTCTGCCCCTCCTGCGAGCCTTCCGTGGTTTCCTGTAATAGGAGATTGGACCTGGTCTGTTTTTTTTAGTACCTCCTCTCTATCACCTTGAACCTGATGAATACCACCTACCGCCCCCTGTACATCTACACACTCAGAACCATTGGACTGAACGTCAGACGTTTCAGGGGAACTGAAACTGACTCTTCTCCTGGGACCCGGGTCTTAAAATTCAACATGTGGGTATGTGAAAGATGACGCACAGGAGTTTCGGGCCATACTCGGTCCTTCTTTAAATCATGACAAGCCCACACTGAAATGCCATCTCTAAAAACACAGTATAAGAAGCCCATAAGAGGACCACATAGGGAACTGATCATTATCATATATGCATATTCATAAGATAGCTCTCCACCAATCAGGGTTAGCGCCATAGTCTAAATACTTCAAAACCTAATTTGATTAGTACAAATTAATACCAAAATCTTACTGGTAAAATATAAAAAAGATATATACATATAGGACACTCACCTAGCTATCTCCCAAGTATAAAACACGGAAAATTACAACAAACCCATCTATTCCCTAGGCAATCGGGAATAGGCCTACAATGTCCGTCTCAGAACTACCAGTCCTGTCCACCAATAATCTGGAAGTCCGCATGCCACATCTCCCTACAGGCCAATCACAAGAGGTGCCAGTCAATCTGCGCACTCACTGCATATACGGAAGTGGAACTGCCCCCTAGAGACGTCAAAGCGTCTCTTATCCAATAAATGAAGCGCCGACAGTGTCTGAGTTATTCCATGGGCTAAACTAGGTCCACCCCTTAGAGACGACTAAGCGTCTAGTAGCCAATTTGCCAAGCGCCGACAACGTCCGCGCTAAAGCAGGCCTCAACATGGGGGTCACGTGACTGGAGCTCTCCGTGTCATATGTATAGATACATCAATGAACTGCTGACCTACAGCATCCGCTTCAAGACTAAACGGAAGGTAAACAAACACCTCCGTTAGGCCTACTTTCCACGAACTTGAGCTGTGTGCTCAGCAAGCAGTTACCAGGTTGAAGTAAGCAGTTATCATGCAGCAACAAGCAGTTACCAGGCAGCAGTGAGCAGTTGAGAGAGTTTGAGAGGCATTTCACTGCCTATCAACAGTTTGTGGAAAGGAGGCAGTGCAGTATGTTCATTAGCCATGTGAGAGACATGGCACACGAGCTCCCAACATCAACCATCCAAACAATAAAGAGCGTAGATGGGGAGATGAGGGAACAGCGGGACAAGTCAGACCACGGTATACAAAAATTCTACCAAATCTACAAAAACTTTTAAATAAGAAATGTAAAAATATTAATGAAAAAACCTTCAGTGGCCTTCACCTCCCGCCGACCCTGTACACTCCATGGCGACCCCTGGTGGAGAGAAACCATAATATCAATACATACTCATATCTTTATTATTAAAACAGTGTTGTTAAATCATAGTCCCTATTGAGACCCTTTGGCTCGAGAGTGTCAAGCTTATTTATCCAATAATTTTCCCTTAACGCTAACATTCTATGTCTATCCCTCCCCTCTACGTGGGTGTGGTATCCCCTCTATCACCTGTACCCTCAATTGTGACAAAGAGTCATTCTTTCTACAAAAATGTTCAGAGACCAACTGCTCCATATTTTTATTCCTAATATTTGATTTGTGGGAGGCCAAACAGTGTTTTAATGGCTGGGTTGTTTTGCCTACATAACCTAGTCCACAGGGGCATTTTAATAAGTAGATGGCAAATCTTGAATTACAATTAAACAGACCTCTGATTCTTTCTGATACCTCCAGTTTTACTCCTCCCCGTTTCACTAGACCTTGTCCTCTTCATTTAAATCTAAAGTCCTTCTGTAGGCAGATCGGGGGATACCCTCTGGCCAAAAATATATCTCATCTCCTCCATTCTTAACTCCCTCAACATAGGGTCTCTCACAATTCTCTCTATCCTTTTAAATTGACCTTTAGGCATATTGTATTTGACATGAGAAGGGTGGAAGCTTGAGAAATGGAGAATTTAATTCTAGAGATTGCTCGAACCTCCGATTTTCGGTTTGCGAACCTCGAACGTGAACTTCCGCAAAAGTTTGGTTCGCGCAAACTTTCGCGAACCGCAATAGACTTCAATGGTTAGGCAAACTTCAAAAACTAAAAACATTTATGCTGGCCACAAAAGTGATGGAAAAGATGTTTCAAGGGGTCTAACACCTGGAGGGGGGCATGGCGGAGTGGGATACACGGCAAAAGTCCCGGGGAAAAATCAGGATTTGACGCACAGCAGCGTTTTAAGGGCAGAAATCACATTGCATGATAAATTGGAGGCCTAAAGTGCTTTAAAACATCTTGCATGTGTATACATCAAGCAGGTAGTGTAATTAGTGTACTGCTTCACACTGACAGGCCAAACTTGCTGTGTAATGCACCGCAAACAGCTGTTTGTGTAGTGGCGGCCGTGCTGGACTGGTGCACACCATGGCGAGAGTGCAGGCGATAGCGGTTTTCAAGCCCATATGGTCGCCGGGCAGAGGTAGCTCAATGACAGAACAACAGTGACTGTCCAGCTGATCGAATTTGGTATGTCCACAATGAAGCAACAACCTTGTGCTCCAACTCCCCCCCCCCCCCCCCACTCATATAGGTGGCGGTCATTGCTTCAGCCCCTTCACCGCGGCAAGGTAACGATCATGAAGGGGAATTGACACATGTACATGCCTTTTGTTTTGTTGTTGCAGCTGCAGTGCAGCCAGAAAAATTAAGCAGGCATTTACACGCACCAGAAAAAAAATTATTATAGCTGCCGCTGCTAGCAGCGGCCTTAAAAATTCAGGAATCCGCCTGGAGTCCTGGACCCTGTTGGTGGTGGCGGAGAAGGCAGTCAAGCGGTGTGCAGGCAGAGATGCTGTGTGTGGGGACTGACTTAGTCTTCGAGCGGGCAGTAGCCCTCCGGAATCCATGCCTCATTCATTTTTATAAAGGTTAGGTACTGAACACATTTGTGACCTAGGTGACTTCTCTTCTCAGTGACAATGCCTCCAGCTGCGCTGAAGGTCCTTTCTGACAGGACGCTTGAGGCAGGGCAAGACAGAAGTTGGATGCCAAATTGTGCACACCCAGAAGTCCAGGGGTTCATCGCTGCTCATAGTGTCTACATCCACACTTAAAGTGACTCTGTAACAAAAATTACAACGTTTTTTCTACCATCCTACAAGTTCCTAAACCTATTCTAATCTGTTCTGGCTCACTGCAGCACTTTGTACTATCACGGTCTCTGTAATAAATCAATGTATCTTTCCCCTGTCAGACTTGTCGGCCTGTGTCTGGAAGGCTGCCAACTCTTCTGTGCTGGTCTGTTCCTCTATGCACACTCCAGTGTGTGTTTTTTTTTACATAAGCCAGCAGCTTCTCTGCTATCTTATCAGTCATAGAAGAGAGCTGGATAAAAATCCTCCTCTGTTAGGCTGTGAAAGTAGCTGGCTGACACATACTGAGGAATTACAAACACAGGCACATTCAGAGCTGTCTGCAGGAAGCCTGTAATGTTCAGTGCATGAGAGAAGAAGGGGACAGAAGGTAAACACACAAATGATCTTTTGAGATTCAAAAGGAAAGCTGTATACAGCCTGCTTGTGTATGGATGTATTTTCTATGTGTGGACATATTGTACATCAATCTACTTCCTGTTTTGGTGGCCATTTTGTTTGTTTATAAACAAACTTTTTAAAACTGTTTTTGACTACTTTTAATGTGGCGGGGAGCGGCAAAATTGTGACAGATGGTAATAGGAGATGTCCCCTAACACACTGGTATGTTTACTTTTGTGCGATTTTAACAATACAGATTCTCTTTAAGGCCAGGTAGTCGGCTACCTGCCGGTCAAGGTGTTGGTGGACGGTGGATCTGGAAGGGCTAAGGCGAGGCGTTGGACTAAAGAATATCCGCATGTCCGACATCACCATGAGATCGCTGGAGCGTCCTGTCCTTGCCTGCGAGGACATATGAGAAGGATTACTGGCAGTGGCACCTTTATTCCGTTGTGTTGTAACATCACCCTTAAACGCACTGTAAAGCATTGTTGCCAGCTTGTTCTGCAAGTGCTGCATGATGCATCCTTTCTGCCTTCAGGTGAGTTGCTAACATCTCCGCCATTTTGTGCTTATACCGAGGGTCTAGTAGCATGGCCACCCAGTACAGGTAATTCCCCTTGAGGTTTTTTATATGGGGGTGTGAGGATATATGTGGTGATGATCATATATAGGGGAATATGCAGAACACAGCAGCCATATTGTATCTCGTGGAAGACATATTTTCACCTTTTCTGCCTGTGTCATATGTGAATGTCTGCTCAAAGCCAGCTGGCTTCATGGAGTTCCTGTATGTAAATTAACTCTGCATTCAGTTTCCAGCAGGAAAAGCAACCATTGTCTGCATTTGAATAGATCAATTACGTTGGATAGGCAAATTAACCTAGACATTCAATTAGGGACTGTCTACCTAGCCTCTAATTAGGAGATGGCTAATTAATAAATAGCCAGTCAGGTCCTTACCTTTTGATCTGCTATGAAATACTGTCTCAGATGTGTATTTTTGCTTGGACAATTGTCACCTGGAGTAGGGAAGTCCTTTTGATGTGTGTAAATACAATTTTACCTGTGGAAATTAGATCTATGGGGAGATGGAAAATCTCTGCAAAAGTTCAAGGTGGGACAGGAAAGCTTTAAAGTTGCATAACCAGCAAGCCAGTCACACCTGAGGAAATTGGATTATTCCTGGGTCTGGACATTTGGGTGGCCCCGGGCCACAAATCTGGCTATAAAACCTCAGCTAGGAAGATTTAGAGTTGTAGTTCTTTGGAGATAGCAAAACGCTAGGACTAACCTAGTCTGACCAGAACCGCGTTCTCCTCACAACAACGCTCAGATCTATATGCTGGTAACGTTTATCCCATTTTATTTTATGCAAACTGTCATGTGTATCTTTGTAACTTTTATTTGTGTAATTTTTTACTTTGTTTTGTAAATCTTTTGTATATATTCTTGTCTGCACTGTTCCACTTTTTTGGAATATTAAATATTTATTTAATACGTTTGACTTCTGCTGTACTAAGCCAACGCTCATAGCCTAGAGAGAGTCTGCAGTGTAACTTGCGTTACAAATTCAGTGCCTGATTGTGCTTTGCTACTGTACGATTGTATTGTGTGTGTGGTGTTCCCGTGTTTGGCCTAAGTGCAAAGCTGACCCAAATACGAAAACGCGGACTGTGTGCAGATCACTCGACAGCAGAGTGGGAATCGTGAAGTGTCTAGCAGCAGCTAGTGGTGGCAGTGAGAAGTGTTCTGAGGGGTCACAGCCTTGTGTTAGCTCGACTAAGGCTGCTTCCCCTCTCGATCTGGTCAAACCCGCAGTCGGGAACCGTATCTGCAGTCGTGCCGCAGGGCCGGTTCCTGATGGGGGTCCCTCAACAGGTTGGACAGCATGAAAGACGCCATCTGCACAAATTTGGATGCAGATGTACTATCCATCTCCTCTTGCTCTTCCTCAGTGATGTCAGGTAAGTTCTCCTCCTTCCGCAGCCACGAAGAATACCACGGGAACGTTGAGCAGCACAAGCCCCCTGCGACGCCTGCTGCGGTTGTTCTTCTGCCTCCTCTGCTGCGGTTGTTCTTCTGCCTCCTCCTCAAAAAAAAACACCTTCCTCATCATCTGACTCCTCTTCCCCACACGACTCTTCCTCCTCCTCCTCCCCCCTCTGTGCTGCTGCAGGTGTTGAGGAAATATCTGGTTCTGTTGAGAATTGATATCACAACTCTTCCTTCCTCCTGTTCCTGTAACTGTTCCTGTTCACGCTCCTCTACAGCTTGATCCACCAATCTACGCACGGCACGCTCCAGGAAGAAAGCATATGGGATCAAGTCGCTGATGACGCCTTCACTGCGACTCGCCATGTTTGTCACCCCCTCAAACGGTCGCATGAGCCTGCAGGCATTTCGCATCAGTGTCCAGTACTTCGGCCAGAACATCCCCATCTCCCCAGAGCATGTCCTTTCACTGTAGTTGTAGAGATACTGGTTGACGGCTTTCTCCTATTGTAGCAGGTGGTTAAACATCAGGAGCGTTGAATTCCAGCGGGTCGGGCTATGGCAAATCAAGCACCTCACCGGCAAGTTGTTTCTCCGCTGAATATCGGCCAAGCATGCCATGGCCATGTAAGACCACCTGAAATGCCCACACACCTTCCCAGACTGCTTTAGGACGTCCTGTAAGCCTGGTTACTTACACACAAATCTCTGAATTATTAGTTTCAGCACATGTGCCATGCAGGGTACATGTGTCAACTTTCCCAAATTCAAAGCCGAAATCAGATTGCTGCCATTGTCACACACCATGTTGCCGATCTCCAGTTGGTGCGGGGTCAGCCACTGATCCACCTGTTTGTTAAGAGCAGCCAGGAGAGCTGCTCCAGTGTGACTCTCCGCTTTGAGGCAAGACATGTCTAAGATGGCGTGACACCGTCGTACCTGGCATGCAGCATAGGCCCTAGGGGGGGGGCTCGGGCTGCGTAGCTGGAAAGGAGATCGCAGCAGTTGTACTGCCACTCAGCCAAGGAGGAGGAGGAGGACGACAGCAAAGAGGATGTAGCAGGAGAAGGAGAGGAGGTGGCAGGAGGCCTGCCTGCAAGCTGTGGAGGTGTCACAACTAGGTCCGCTGCACAGCAACGTACTCCCTGCTTGTCAGCGGTCACCTGGTTGACCCAATGGGTTGTGTAAGTAATGTACCTGCCCTGACCGTGCTTGGCAGACCAGGAATCCATGGTCAGATGGACCCATGACCCAACGCTGTGTGCCAGAGATGACACCACTTGCCTTTCAACTTCACGGTACAGTTTGGGTATCGCCTTTTTTGAGAAATAATTGCGGCCTCGTATCTTCCAATGCGGTGTCCCAATGGCCACAAATTTTTGGAAGGCCTCAGACTCCACCAGCTGGGATGGTAACAGCTGGTGAGCTAACGTTTCCGCCAAGCCAGCTGTCAGACGCCGGGCAAGCGGGTGACTGGCAGACATTGGCTCCTTCCGCTCAAAGATTTCCCTCATGGACACCTGGCTGCTGCTGTGGGCAGAGGAGCAGGAACCGCTCAAGGTGAGAGGCAGAGTGGAGGAGAGTAGCTGTGATTGTGAAGGTGCAAGGGAGAAAGTGGCTGAAGATGATGCACCTGAAGGAGGAAGAGGAGAAGGAGGGTGGCTTTGCTTTTGTGTGCTGCTTTTCCTCAGGTGGTCTTCCCATTGCAGTTTGTGCCTTTTCTCCATATGCCTTTGTAAGGCAGTTGTCCCTACGGGGGTGTTGGCCTTTCCACAGTTCAATTTTTTCTGGCAGAGAGAACAGATGGCATTGCTCTCATCTGAGGCAGACACACAAAAAAATTTTCATACCGCTGAGCCCTGGGGTGATGGCACTATGGTGGCGTCAGCAGCTGATGTTGAAGGGCACAAGGGCATACTCCAAAAAGGGGTTCACATCTCCAAAGATGCGGAGCTCCTCCCACCACTCCATATAGAGGTTAGCAAGAGAGGGTGAAAATTTTGCCCCCATGGAAGCTCCGCATCGCTGGAGATAGAACCCCCCATCGAAGGTGAAATAGTTATGGGTAAGTAAGAACTCAGCGACCACCTGGATATAGGCCTCTAAAGGGGCTGGAAAGGAACAATGTGTGATGTAAACCCCTTTTCGGAGTATGTGGTTTGGTATGGTCACTTCATTGTTGACCCTTTTTTGATTTGGCGAGTGTCAGATGAGACCCTGAGTCACTTTTTAGCATATTTGAATAATGAGTTCAATCCAACCTTTACGCACACGTCCAGTGATACTCAGATTTTCTTGACATTTCTCTTTTGGGATGTGTATATACCAATAGGATCTTGGTCAAGACCTATAGAAAGCCCTGTGCGGGTAACTCTATTCTACAAGCAACAAGCTGTCACCCCAAACATATGATTAGGGGTGTTCCAATAGGAGAATACATTCAAGCTAAATGAAATTGCTCCACGAACGAGTTTACGGCACAGGAGTTCTCTACTTTAAGGGCCCGTTTTATATCAAGAGGATATTCGGAAAGGTATTTACAAAAGGCACAAAATGTTGCTATGTCCAGGGCTAGGGATACATTATTACAGGCCAGCTCGCATATTGAGGTTGAATCAGAGTCAGAAACCAGACCAGTGAGCTTTATTACAATGTATAGCCATCAATATAATCAGGTTATCAATATTATTAGGAAGCATATTCCAGTTCTGTATGCCGATGAGAAGTTACTTAAAATTTTGGAACCAAGATCCAAATTTGCATATAAAAAAGCCCCTTTCTTGGCAGTGATCCTTTTTTCCAGTCTTTTTCAGTCTCCAACTAGAATTGTGTGGTTTTTGAAAGTAGGGTCACATAAATGTGGTCTCACCAGGGGCGTAACTAGAAATCACTGGGCCCCCCTGCGAAAATGAGGATGGGGCCCCCCCATAGGCACCAAATAATCGTAATGGGGCAGCGTTTCACCATAAAATAATCCTAATGCAGCAATGTTTCGCCAGAAATTATTCGTAAAATGGGCAGCATTTCACCATAAAATAATCGTAAAGTGGGCAGCATTTCACCAGAAATTAATCACATATTGAGCAGCATTTCACCAGAAATTAATCATAAATTGAGCAGCATTTCTCCAGAAATTAATCGTAAATTGGGCAGCATTTCACCAGAAATAAATTGTAAATTTGGCAGCATTTCCCCATAAAATAATCGTAAAGTGGGCAGCATTTCCCCATAAAATAATCGTAAAGTGGGCAGCAGTCATCAGAAAATAATCGTAATGTGGGCAGCAGTCATCAGAAAATAATCGTAATGTGGACAGCAGCCAGCAGTCATCAGAAAATAATCGTAATGTGGGCAGCAGTCACCAGAAAATAATCTTAAAGTGGGCAGCAGTGACCAGAAAATCGCAATGTGGGCAGCAGTCACCAGAAAATCGCAATGTGGGCAGCAGTCACCAGAAAATCGCAATGTGGGCAGCAGTCACCAGAAAATCGCAATGTGGGCAGCAGACACCAGAAAATTGCAATGTGGGCAGCAGTGACCAGAAAAAAAAATGCACCTGTAAAAAAAAAACAATTCACTCACCGGACAGAAGTCTCCTCTCCCGACATCTGGCACGCAGCTCCCCGACGATCCTCCTGCAGCACATCTCCCGCGCTGACAGGCAGAGTGCAGACACCAGAAAATCGCAATGTGGGCAGCAGACACCAGAAAATCGTAATGTTGGCAGTAGAGACCAGAAAATCGCAATGTGGGCAGCAGACACCAGAAAATCGCAATGTGGGCAGCAGACACCAGAAAATTGCAATGTGGGCAGCAGACACCAGAAAATTGCAATGTGGGCAGCAGTCACCAGAAAATCGCAATGGGGGCAGCAGACACCAGAAAATTGCAATGTGGGCAGCAGTCACCAGAAAATCGCAATGGGGGCAGCAGACACCAGAAAATTGCAATGTGGGCAGCAGTGACCAGAAAAAAAAATGCACCTGTAAAAAAAAAACAATTCACTCACCGGACAGAAGTCTCCTCTCCCGACATCTGGCACGCAGCTCCCCGACGATCCTCCTGCAGCACATCTCCCGCGCTGACAGGCAGAGTGCAGGGCTATGGCAAGATGGCTGCCGAAGCCCTATACTGGAGACACAAATAGTCTCCAGTGCAGGGCATCGGCAGCCATCTTGCCGTAGCCCTGCTCTGCCTCCCGGGAGACTGCGGGCTGCGGGGAATGAACTGGCCTGGCGTCTATTAGACGCCTCGGCCAGTTCCACACCTGGCTGGGAGGGTCCCACAAACGGGAGGGCGTCAGCGCTCCCCCCGCACACGGCTGGCGGGCCCCAGAGGGGCCCCCGACACCCCCTGCGGCCGATGGGGTTGCATCCCCAGTAGTTACGCCAGTGAGTCTCACTACTTGTAGGTATAGTTTCTGCCATTGCTCCTCTCGGCATGCTGTTTCAACAGCCACTCAGAAAACGTTTCCTTTCGGCAGTTTATTAATTGCAATACAAAATTGGTTGTCTATGTAGTCACCTGTGCGAGATGCAGCCTACAGTTAGTGGGCTGCACCACTCGCCCTTTAAGACAGAGGTTTTCTGAACACTACAATGGTGCCTCATGGAACACCGATAATATTAGCAATGTGGCTAAACATTATAGGGAGGAGCATGGTGGTAACCTGCAGGGCTTTGCTTCCAGGGGATTGAGAGGGTCACCGCCTCTGTTAGACGAGGTGATACCTATAAGAAATTGTTGATGCGGGAAGCGTTCTGGATTTTACAGCTTGGTACTAGGAATCCAGGGGGCTTAAATGCGAGGGTGGGATTTAAATATTATATACTGATATCCTTATAACTTGTATTAGCTTTTTGTATGGTTATATATTGTAATAAAGATTGTGTACAATATTTTTCTAATGATTTGACTATGTATAAAGCTAAGGGTCTTTGTACCTTTTTTACATTTTAAATGCTTGATATGTTTCTCCGAGACTCACGCCCTGAAGTGGTGGTGCCTTAGAGTATATATGCCTTGTTGAGATGTCAGTTCTGTAAGGCTATAAGTAAGAACACCTGGTCCAAAACATGTCAGCCACTTTTATGCTGTGTCTGTGATTCGTGAATAAAGTTTTTGGACTTCCTTAACCTGGGAGTGTGCGGACGTCATCCATACCTACTGTAGTGAGAAAAATATGGGAGGCTGCCAAATATATTTCTCTTAAACAATACAAGTTGCGTGGAAGCCCTGCAAATCTATTTGGCTGCAGTATCTCCAGAAACAATCATGCAGCTAATCTTGTCAGATGTGACAATAATGTCAAACACCTGATCTGCATATGCTTGTTTAAGGTCTATGGCTAAAGGTATTAAAGGCAGAGGTTCATCAGGGCTGCCAGACAACTGGTATTGCTTAAAAGGAAAATAAATATGGCAGCCTCCATATCCCTCTCGCTTCAGTTGTTCTTTAATGAAAATTGGGAATGTTTGTGAAAATACCAGGAAAACAAAGTGGTTATATTACCTCATCACTAATATACACCACCAGTCAAAAACAAACTGTACACACCTGCACTACACTTCCCAGTACAGCTAATGATTGTCTTCGCCCTGCCCCCAACCTAACAACCAGTAGTGAAATGGTCATTTGGTGAGGAAACAGCAGTTGCAGCCAGTCTTGACTATCTTGCAGGGCTGTGGAGTCGGTACAAAAATGATCCACCTCCTACTCCTCAGTTTCTGATTCCATAACAGCCTTCTTGATTGAACGTATGTAACGTAAAACGGAATTTGATTGCTGTCAAAGCTTAGAAACTTTAAGGCTGGAGTAAGAGGTAATCTGCTTTTGGGAATAAAAAGATT
This sequence comes from Hyperolius riggenbachi, assembly GCF_040937935.1. Taxonomy (NCBI): domain Eukaryota; kingdom Metazoa; phylum Chordata; class Amphibia; order Anura; family Hyperoliidae; genus Hyperolius; species Hyperolius riggenbachi. The sequence goes on along the minus strand of NC_090647.1, from coordinate 371,468,360 downwards.
CTGGCCAGGAAGCTGAGACTCTACCCTGTCAGCCTCAGCCTGCCATTGCCAATATAAATGCCCCAGCATGTCATCACTATAGCTCTACCGGGGGGGGGGTTAAAAAAAAACCATATCAAATTAATTGATTTCATGAGCAAAGGGACTGCATACATTTGCATACAAAATTTGCATAAACCTGCATCAACACAGAATTAATTGCATCATATGGAACATGCCTACTAGTGACAAAGCTACATTTTGGGCTTTATTCTTATAGCAGATATTTAAAAAAAACCATATCAAATTAATTGATTTCATGAGCAAAGGGACTGCATACATTTGCATACAAAATTTGCATAAACCTGCATCAACACAGAATTAATTGCATCATATGGAACATGCCTACTAGTGACACAGCTACATTTTGGGCTTTATTCTTATAGCAGATATTTCTTTATTATATAAGATTCCTGTTTACACAAATATATACTCAGATATGTATATCTGATTTTAAAAATATAGTGACTGCTTTATTGCAGCAGTGCAAGTACCTTATTTTTTGATTGGTTTATTGCATTTTTGTGGTATATACAGTATACCCAAAATTACTCCGACTCCTCAGCCCTGCTACTTTGGAGTCTGAGTAGAAGCAACAAAGAAAGGGAATCCTTAATCAGCTGCAGTAGGAAGATATATTGGTACAGTACTGGCCTCCAATAGCAGTAACCAAAGAGCGATTGAAAGCCAGGACACTAAGGGCTCTTTCACACTTGGATGTTGCATTGCAGGGGACATTAAGGTTGCATAACGTTCCCCTAACGCAACGCATGGTGGTGCTAAAGGTGGACGCTACATAGAGCAGAGTTATGCGGCTCTTGGTGCGCCGTTTTCGTTCGATAGTGATAGAACGAAAACGGTGCATGCATATGAATCATTGCTAGCAGGCAGAGAACCGGCAATGATTCATATGAATCATTGCTAGCAGGCAGAGAACCGGCAATGATTCATATGAATCATTGCTAGCAGGCAGAAAATGATTCATATGAATCATTGCTAGCAGGCAGAGAATGATTCATATGATTCATTGCTAGCAGAAAGAGAACCGGCATTGCAGTGCAGTGAATATTAATTAGCCATGGGGCTAGGCAAAATAGCGGACTCTCCCCTCTTCCTCTCCTGCACACAAAAAACAATAAAACAACATTACTGAGCATGTGCAAACAGTCTAATGCGGCTAAAACTGCGTATAACGCACAGCATGCTGCACTTTCATTGAACGTGCAGCGTTACACTGTAACACAACGTGGGCACTGTGAACAGCCCATTGATTTTTCATTACTGTGAGTTGGGCTGCGTTACAGGCTGCTCTAACGTGCGCCTGTAATGTCCCACTGTGAAAGCAGCCTAAAGGGTTAACACTGTCATCACACAGGGAAGGTTGTGTAGAGATGTCATACATGTTCTGGAAAGGTAGGAATTGGAGTTGTTTTGGAACAAGAAAAGTTCTGAGTCAAGAATTTATGTGATAGTGTTAGGAGCAGGCAATGTTTCACAAATGTTTATTGTGCAGTCATGCGGTTTAGCTTACTGCAAGGGAAGAAGGGTGTAGACATGTGGGAGGCATTTCACCATTAACTGTAGTAGCAATAGATAGAGGGTTTCCAACGTGGCATATCTCTTAAAGAGAACCCGAGGTGGGATGTTATTATGCTAGTGGGGCACAGAGGCTGGTTGTGCACAGTAACACCAGCCTCTGTTGCCCCATGCTGTGCCTCCAAGACCCCCCTGTGCGCCGCTATACCTTTCGCAGTGCTGGCGACACGCAGCGTGTCGCCAGCACAATGTTTACCTAAGCGCTGTCTGTCAGTGCCGCTCCCCCGCCTCCTCCGCATCGGCGCTACCCGCCGCGTCACTTCCCTCCAATCAGCTGGAGGGAAGGGACACGGGCGGGTAGCGCCGAGGCGGGGGAGCAGCGCTGACAGACAGCGCTTAGGTAAACATTGTGCTGGCGACACGCTGCGTGTCGCCAGCACTGCGGGGGGTATAGCGGCGCACAGGGGGGTCTTGGAGGCACAGCATGGGGCAACAGAGGCTGGTGTTACTGTGCACAACCAGCTTCTGTGCCCCACTAGCATAATAAAATCCCACCTCGGGTTCTCTTTAATAAAAGGTTGCTAAAAAATAGAGTATAACTGCAATTGTTATAATTTTGAGTGATCATCAACTGTAATCCGTTTATTCTGTAGGTAATTATTCTGTACAGCTGTAGGTAAAATACCAGTATTGTCTGCAGATAGAGATATTTCAGCAGGTTTCTGGTGTCAGGCCGCTGAGTTATTTGTGAATGCATCATAAACATATGGGGCTAACTTGCTCAACATTTTGTCACATGCTGAGAATTTCCTGTATTTCAAAATCGTCTGCACAAGTGCATGTTTGAAGTGGTGCACTTCTTTGCTCTTCAAAACCTCTCTAAGTAAATCTTCACTATGAAATTACATAGTGTTTGCTTTCAACTGTTAGTGCATAATACATTATTAATACAAAACTTTAAGGGCCCATTCGTATTGCAGGGGACAATGCTGCATTTATCGCAATGCAATGACACACACAATCGCATGGTAAATGCATCCCATGTTACCAATAGGATGCATTTACACTGTCACACGAAACGCAACTGCAAAACGCACTCACCAGACCGCTAAAGCCAAATGCTGACCTGCTGCATTTTTCCACAGCAGGAAATCAAAACGCCAACGGTAAACATGAATTGGACGCAATACAGCCCACATTCGTTCACTAGGCTTCCCGCTGCACAAAAATGCTACCTATCCTGACTAAATTTGCCGCCACCATCCCCTCCCCACTGGTCCTTGTAACCAGGAAGCATAGGGCTTCCTGTTAGTTTGTGTAAAAAACCTCCAGCAACAGATCGCTCCCTTGCTGTCTTCCCAGGCCACCTGGATCTTCCACTAGGACAGAGTTCCTCAACCCTGTCCTCAGGGCCCACCAACAGTACATGTTTTGCAGGGAACCACAAACAATCACGGGTGGGGTAATTAGTGTCTCAGCAGAGCTGATTAACTACCTCTGTGGCTTTATTCAAAACATGCAGTGTTGGAGGGCCTTGAGGACAGGGTTGGGGAACACTGCACTAGGAGGCCCAGTCATTCCTTGGGGGGGGGGGGGGGGTGTCTGCGCATGCCTGGCCTCGTGCCCCATTGCCAAGACTGCACCTGTGGTGACTGGACCCAACTGCCAGATTTACCCAACTAGCAGGTTTATGTGCAGGTACATGAGCCTCAAAACCTTAGTAAATCAGGCCCATTATAAATGACATTTATAAACATTACCAGAACATACAAGAAAATAATTTTAATACAAACATGGCAATTCTTTATTAAAGATGATTTTCTTTCAGTTCCCAGAGTTTAACTAGCTTTGTAATTCATGTTCCTCTATTACAGACTGGCTGTAAGCATTTGCAAACTTGTAATACACATTTTAAATAAAAAAATAAGCCTAAAGAACAAAATCTTTGGGTAAAATGTTTTATGTTAAAGTGCTTGCTACTGCTGTGCTTCCAGAGTATGCCATCGAGGTAATCCTTGGCCATCCTTGTGCCCTCCATGAACATTTTCTTCAGCTACCATGTCCGTTCAGTGGAATAATAAAAACAGAGATGTCATCTAGTGAGGCAAGCTTTCCATTTGCCAATCTCCAGCCACTTTCTCTCCGAACTCCTCTTGTCTGGCGAATTAGCTCTTGTGCAGCAATGTTATATCTGTAACGCAGAACAGAAGACAATACTTTTTATATACGGATTTGCCTATTCATATACAGTAGAATCTTGGTATAGTAAACTCAGGCCTTAGGTCCTGACCATGTGCCTGTATGAATATACAGTGTATACGCAATTCTTCTTTTAATTCTTCTACTTGGCCACGTCCCCCATCAGTTTGGTTTATCAGCTATACAATTCTTCCTTACCATTGTTCCCTCCATGCCACCTGTACAACAGAATTTTCTTTTACAATGCACCGAATTCATCCTTAACAATAACATTTTTTCCTTCAATGACAAATACTACCACCAAATCAGGGGCACAGCCATGGGTAGCTTCTTTGCACCATCATATGCAAACCTCACTATGGGCTACTGTCAAATATCTGATCGATATCTGCTTAAAATGATTACCAACTACCTTAAAGGGCCAGCCTTAAGGTCGTCATAACCAACATTAGACAGTAGTGGGTGCGTATCTCACTATAAACAGAATATTTATAGGTTAACAGGTTTACCTCTGAAAGAAAAATGCAACACTCATCTGTTGAATTTTATAAAATTATCTTGTTATTAAAACAGATAAAGTATATTTATACAGGAATATACATCTCTCCAGTTGTTGTCAATCATCCAAAAAATACATTTTCATCCAAAAATACCTTTTCAAAGTTCCTTTAGTTAAACCAGTCCATTTCAATATAGCAAATATTCTGCTGTAGCTTTTATCCTTCATCGATAATTGTTGTCTCGAGATTGTACAGTGTATGGTACACACAATATGGCTTTATCCTTAAAAAATGATAATATGAAGTTCTATTCTTATATAAAGAACTTAAAGTAGATATCTCTTAATCAATCAAAGCTTGGTAATTATCTCTAAGCTTGCATTTGCATTTGAACAGTAATGCTTACTGATGTATATGAAATAAAGCATAGAAAAAGTTATCTAAAAACTCAAAAAACTACTGAAGTGTGAAAATGACAAGTCTTTAACTTTTATATAGTTATTGTCAATAATTCACCAAGAATAATTGCATATTACCTCTCTGATGTATCTTTCAGAATCACGTAAGTGAGAAGGCAGGCTTCAGCCTACGATGTTTCAGGCAGCAAGGACATCAGGCAATGAATACAATATACAGCCTGAAAACTCTCTTTTATAGAGATTTTCTCCCCAGAAATAATATAAGGGAATTTCCAAACTATTTTTAAATGAGTACATATGACTCAATTGTTGTTTTTATAACATTACTTCACTCTTATTTTTAGATAGGGATATCTAGATGCCCCTTGTGGTTATAAGTGGTAATAGCAGGCACAAGGCTTTCGGGCCTAACTGTTTTAATACAATCTGAAATCAAGTGTATATTATTGATCAGCTTATTAGATATGTTTGAACACTATGCGATTAACATTTTGCGTATAAAGCAGACTTTAGTTTTAGCAGAGTATATATCTTGACCTTAAAAGGTTAAACTTACTAACACAACAAATACTGCATTACATGTGAACATGTTTTCAATACTATCTCATTCTTAACCTTGTAGGAATAAACAGCTCACTTCCAAAAATAACACTGAGAAATACAATAATCTAATTCTGTTTCTGCTCGTACTCACGGATCTTGAAATTCACTCAATTAATCTGCACACCATTTAAACATTTGTACACAGTCTGGGCAAAGGGGGATGATCATTTCTCTGCATTAATATGAGATTCTGACACTACATTGAACAACAACAACTAATAGAAACTGAACATCCATTTACCGACAACATTATACTATACAAACGTTACATCGATGAACTGTTTTTTATCTGGAAAGGCGACATCACACTCATCCCCGCATTCATACAATTTCTAAACACAAACAAAGCCAGCTTCCAATTCACCTCACAACATCACCCTGTATCCATCCACTTCCTGGACCTAACGATTTTTACTAAACACAGTAAAATCAAAACCAAGACCTTCTTCAAATCTGTAGACTCCAACAACTACATCCATTTCAATAGCTTTCATCACCGATCGTGGACCCAGAATACACCCTACAGCCAGTTCAGACGCATACACAGAAACTGTACCGATAACCATGATTATATTACACAATCCAAAATACTTACTAAGAGATTTACTGCTCGAAAATACCTGAAAAAACTCATCCGCAATGCATGCCATAAAGCTAAACAACCCTCCATTTCATACCCAATACCCAATCCTAATACTGATGCAAATCCACCCCCCAGATTCATCACACAATTTAGCAAAAAACACCAGGGCATTAGATCAATACTCAACAAACGATAGGAAATTTTACTCCAGGACCCATACCTCAGACCCATTCTACCCAATAAGCCACTCATCACTTATAGAAGAGCACCCAACCTCTTTAACTTACTAGGCCCCAGCAGACTCCGATGCCACAAAACTGAGAGTACACCTAACGAAGCCCCCTTCACACTAGGATCCTGGTCCTGCAACCACATCCGTTGTCTAGCATGCACCTTTGTCTCTAATACCTCCACATTCAAATCATCTGTCACCAATACCCATTACTCCATAAAGAAACACATCTCCTGCCAGTCCAAATTTGTTATTTATGTGATTACTTGTGCCTGTCATCTCCAGTATGTTGGCAGAACAACTCAAGAAGCCCGGAGCCGAATCGGCCAACATAAAAGGAACATTCTTAATACATTTCACATGCACAGTGTTTCACGCCACTTTCACTTCATGTACCAGAGCAAATCCGACACTTTTTCCATCACTCCAATAGACACCATTAACGAATCAGAACCAGCGGCATTTGAGAATCTCAAAAAGCTAGAAATGTACTGGATCCAGACTCTTAGGACACTCGCTCCAGAAGGATTAAACGAGGTCCTAGAAAAAATCTATTCATTTTCTAAGCAATATATTCATACTGTTCCGTTAACACTTTTATCTAGTCCTCTCTTTTAAGTTTTTAATTTTTAATTTCTAATGTTATGATTTTACAGTTTTACATTTTTACTGTAAATTATGAACAAGCAATACATTGCCACAAAACTGTGATAACCCATGGATGGATAGACAACAATATGGTTATTTATATCATGATGCCACAACATCAAGTGACACAGATGTGACAATCTTTCCTAGTGTTCTATATCATGCTTTTCTTATGTTTTTTACAGTATGTGTTGTGAATATTCTTTGATTATCTTATTATTCTACACGTATCACATCATTTTAACCTGTCTTGCATGTATTTAATTTATCTGTTCAGGTAATATGTAATACTAATAACATTCACCCCATGAGAATTTCTGCCCCACTAAGGTAATGACAATACAACCTTTTCAATTCCGGCCCGTGATATAGTAGTAACAAACCATCCTCATAGGGTCCTTAGTTTTTAAGCCTCTTTATCTGTTTTTACAGTTGTATTCCGTTATTTGCCTTTACATATGTAAAACGCCTATGTTATATTATGTACCAACAACTGGATCAAGATGCATATTTCAATCTAATGACTTTGACAATACCAACTGCCCCCATTAAATGGCAGCAGGTGGCATTAAATGTTATTTGTTATGCTCTATGCATTTTTTCATAATCACCTATATGTATATAATTACAATCCCCCACTAGATGGCACTGCATCACTAAAAATGAACTTGCCCTTACTTTTGCCCTATTCCAAAATGGCACCAGCAACTGCTAGTTGCATCTGCACATGTGCAGAATGACTCAGCACATTTACCAAGCACTGTGATTGGTCAATCAACCCCCAAAGTAGTTGTGACGGTTTAGTGCCACAACTCAGATGACTGACTATTGGTGATCTGCGGAATCACCAAAAATGCAGACGCTATACCCGATTATGTGTGATCCGCAGAATCACCAATAATACCAGTATAGCAAGAGCAAGAGCAGAGTGTGTAGTGTTTGGTGCAACCGTAACTTTAATGGTTTTACAGGACTTTACCAGAAGAGTTGGGAAGGAAAAATCTGGATACAAACAAGACAGATTAGACAAAAAGGCTTCCCAGTGGGGCTGGGAAGGATACAGACAGAGAATACGGAGGTAGTATAGCTGGTCTCTGCCAGGGGTGCCGGCGAGAGACAAGAACCAATCAGACAGATAATAACAGACATTCACCAGATAGCAGACTAGTCCTATCAGAGGAGCTAGCTTAACTGGCAGCAAGAAGCTACCTCAGGCCTTTCCAGTGGAACTGGAAAGGTGACACAAGTGACTTAGACCACTTTGGCATAACCTACCAGAGGGGCTGAGAAGGTACCATCTATCACTAAGCTATACCTCACCAGTGGAGCAGGTGAGGATAGTAAATACATAACAGGTGTTTATCAGTGGAGCTGATGAGCCTCAGACCACGCAGACTAGGCCCCTACAGAGAAGCAGGCTGGCACTAGCTGAACCTAATAAAGGCTAGACCTTTACAGAGGTGCTGGTGAGGTACTAAAGATACACAGGCCATCCGTATAATAAAGTACAAACCCCAGCAAGCTGGGGATACTGAAACTGGAATAGAATCTCCAGAGGAGCGGGTGATTCAGACAATACTGCAGGCTAGTGATAACCTGAGATACAAACAGTACTGCACTAATGATCACCTGTGGAGCAGGTGATTCAGACTGTACTGCAACCTAGGAACTGGAGATACAAACAGTACTGCACTACCAGGTGATTCAGACTGTACTGCAGCCTAGGAACTGGAGATACAAACAGTACTGCACTAAAGATGAAGCTAGCACCTCACCAGTGGCGAGGGCCCACTGGTGAGTAGAATAGTCTGACAGGCAAGGCTTGGCAACAGAGAGGTAAGTATCGGTACAGAATCGTGAGACAAGAGAGTAATCGGTAATCAAGCAGAGGTTCAGCAACTAGAAGACAGACAGGCGGAAGCACAAGATCAGAAAGCAGGATCAGAGTCAGAGTAGTCAGCTAAGAGTCATACACAGAAATCCACACAAAACAATATCCTAGTCTAGGTGTGAAATCCTTAGCATCACACCTGGGATCTAATCTAACAGATAACAGAAACAATATAGCAATAACCTAGTCTAGGTGTGAAATCCTTAGCATCACACCTGGGATCTAGCCGAAGGTCTGAGCGCTGACACGACAACAGACAAGGACAGAGTAACAACTCCAGGTTTAAATACTGAAGGCAGATTAAAGCAGCCCTGCCCGAGGGGCTAAACCAACCTGCAAGATAGATTGACAGGTAGAAGTCAGCTGACCACAATATCAGCTGATCTGTCTCCTACGCCCATAAAGGTCCTTTTGCTCCATGCGCAGGCGTGTGGACTTTAGCTGCTGTGCAACAGAGACCCCTGTCCCACCTGAGTCGGGAAGTGTCACCGGAGCCCTAGTGGTCAGACCGCAAATTGCCTTCCAATCGGTTTCAGCACACAGACCATGCAAGCTTTGGTCGCGATTTTTGCGCAGAAACCGACAGAAATTTGGGCAGCAGCCCGACCAGAAGGGAGCCTGTGAGGTACGGTAATTACAACTTTAAACACTAGTTCAGGGTATCTGCCACCACCTCTGTTACCATGGGACAGAGGATCCCGTTGACTGTCTGAGCCTAGATCTACAAATAAAAACGGTTAAAACACGCTGTATTCTGTCTAGCCAACAACAAACAATAGTAGCGTCTCTTCAGAGACCTGGGATCAGTTCTGTGTGTGCTGAATAATAGGGTAGCTAGAACAACAACTGACGATAGCGTCGGTTTATTGAAAGCAATATAAATAATTAATATATACAGACAATTATTAAAATCAACAATTATTAAAACAGTAATAGCCAGTATGAAATAAAAGGGAGAAAATACTTAGGATTTGTGGAAATATGTCCGTTCTGGGAAAACTTGTAGAGTTCCTTTTGTTTAGTTCCAGCAAAGTTTAAAATCCACGCAAACATGTAAAATGTCCTTTGTTCCAGGTTACAGAAAATGGCCAATCAAGGTGGCCGCTAGCCATGTGTCCTTTGTTTCAGTTGAGACAAGATGGCCGCCAACCATGTGTCCTCTGGCTGGCAATGTGCTCTCAGGAAGGTGGAATTTGGAGGACTGAGGGAAGGGCCCCTCGCAGATACTTTTGAGGAAGCTGGTTTGGGGGTGTGGCAATGCCGGCCCCCTCTGAGTTACCAACAAATGACAGTTCATTCCCTCTGAGAGATTTTAGGGCTAAAATTATGAAATGCTGTAACTCCCGAACCATACACATTATATTTAGGGGGGTAACAGATTCATACTTGTTGGAAAATACAGATTAATATGACATCAGACATGGCTAAGCCAGCGGGTCAGGCTCCTGAGAAGATTCATATCTCAATAACCGGACGGGCTATCACAATGAATGTCATATCAGCACGATGGCCAGGTTTTACCGAACAAGACGATATGAATTTTATAGCTGTGCGACATACGGTTTTCGTATACCGACAGGAAATCATACCACCCATGCTTTTCTCATGGCTGGCTAAGTGGCTCCGGCCAGTCTGTGAAAGAAGTAGGTTTTGAATAGCCCCCTGCTGGGATTAGCTTCCTGAGCACAAGGGTTTGTTCCTGCTCATTAGCATATCAAAAGAGCCATCCTGCAGTTAAGCAGAGGCTCCTATACAATCAATCCCGATTCTAGTGATCTGAAGCGCAATCGATGCAGAGAATCGAGTGCGATCGCTTTTTCTTCACGGGCAGTTCCAGGACGCGTCTGCGGCCCCGCAACCGTCCGTGACAGGAAGCGACACCCGGGATGGCGTGGCCGCAGAGGTGACATCAGGTGTGAAAGCAGCGCCGCTGCTTTCCACCACAGAGGTAACATCTTTGATCGTTACAGTAGTATAAATGAGCACTCCTGGAAATGAGTAGAGATGTCGCGAACCTCCGATTTTCAGTTCGCGAACCTTCGCGAAAAATTCGGTTCACGGAAAAGTTCGCGAACCGCAATAGACTTCAATGGGGAGGCGAACTTTGAAAAATAGAAAAAATTATGCTGGCCACAAAAGTGATGGAAAAGATGTTTCAAGGGGTCTAACACCTGGAGGGGGGCATGGCGGAGTGGGATACATGCCCAAAGTCCCGGGGAAAAATCTGGATTTGACGCAAAGCAGCGTTTTAATCACATTGAATGCTAAATTGCAGGCCTAACATGCTTTCAAACATCTTGCATGGGTATACATCAATCAGGGAGTGTAATTAGAGTTCTGCTTCACACTGACACACCAAACTCACTGTGTAACGCACCGCAAACAGCTGTTTGCGTAGTGACGGCCAAGCTGGAGTGGTGCGCACTCTGGATTTGACGCAAAGCAGCGTTTTAATCACATTGAATGCTAAATTGCAGGCCTAACGTGCTTTCAAACATCTTGCATGGGTATACATCAATCAGGGAGTGTAATTAGAGTTCTGCTTCACACTGACACACCAAACTCACTGTGTAACGCACCGCAAACAGCTGTTTGCGTAGTGACGGCCAAGCTGGAGTGGTGTGCACCGTGGCCAGAGTGTAGGCCGTGGCGTTTTTCAAGCCCATATGGTCGCCGGGCTGTGGCAGCTCAATGATAGAACAACAGTGACTTTCCAGCTGATCAAATTTGGTCTGACCACAATGAAGCAACGACCTTATTATCTTTTGTGTGCCACCCCCACCCGAGACACTCATATAGCCGGCGGTCATTGCTTCATTGTGATACGCAAGCCCCTTCACCGCGGCAAGGTAATGATCACGAAGGGGGATGGGCACATGTACATGCCTTTTGTTTTTTTGTTGCAGCCGCCCGCAGTGCAGCCAGAAAAATTAGGCAGGCATGTACACGCATCAGAAAAATTAGTGTAGCGGCCGCTGCTAGCAGCGGCCTTAAACATTCAGGAATCCGCCTAGAGTCCTTGACCCTGTTGGTGGTGGCGGAGAAGGCAAGCGGCCTGCAGGCAGAGATGCTGTGTGTGGGGACTGACTTAGTCTTCAGTCGTGCAGTAGCCCTCCGGGATCCATTCCTCATTCATTTTGATAAAGGTCAGGTACTGAACACTGTCGTGACTTAGGCGACTTCTCTTCTCAGTAACTATGCCTCCAGCTGCACTGCACAGCTCTGGCCACAGGTCAAGCCTGCGCAACCAGTAGTCCAAGGGTTCATCGTCGCTTTTCGCAGTGTCTACATCCACATTCAAGGCCAGGTAGTCGGCTACCTGCCGGTCCAGGCGTTGGTGGAGGGTGGATCCGGAAGGACTATGGCGAGGAGTTGGACTAAAGAACGTCCGCATGTCCGACATCACCCTGAGATCGCTGGAGCATCCTGTTCTTGCCTGCGTGGACTTGGGAGGAGGAGGGTTACTGCCAGTGGTACCTTGATTGCGTTGTGCAGCCACATCACCCTTAAACGCATTGTAAAGCATCATCGACAGCTTATTCTGCAAGTGCTGCATCCTTTCCGCCTTCTGTTGAGTTGTTAACAGGTCCGCCACTTTGTGCCTGTACCGAGGGTCTAGTAGTGTGGCCACCCAGTACAGGTCATTCGACTTGAGTTTTTTGATACGGGGGTCCTTCAACAGGCTGGACAACATGAAAGAGGACATCTGCACAAAGCTGGATGCAGACATACTCTACATCTCCTCTTGCTCTTCCTCAGTGACGGGACGCAACTCCTCTTCCTCCCCCCAGCCACGAACAATACCACGGGAACGTGGAGCAGCAGAAGCCCCCTGTGACGGCTGCCGCGGTTGTTCTTCTTCCGCCGCCTCTTCCTCCTCCACAGAAACACCTTCCTCATCATCAGAGTCTGACTCCTCTCCTTCCCCACACGACTCCTCTTCTTCCTCCTCCTCCTCCCCCCTCTGTGCTGCTACAGGTGTTGTGGGAACATCGGGTTCGGGTGTAAATGGCTCCCACGACTCCTGCTGCCGTAACTCTTCTCGTTCACGCTCATCCACAGCTGTATCCACCACTCTACGCACGGCACGCTCCAGGAAGTAGGCGTAGGGGATCAAGTCTCTGATGGTGCCCTCATCGCGATTCACCAGTTTGGTCACCTCCTCAAATGGTTCCATGACCCTGCATGCATTTCGCATCAGTGTCCAGTTGTTGGGCCACAACATCCCCATCCTCCCAGATTGTGTCCTTGTACTGTAATGATACAGGTACTGGGTGACGGCTTTCTCCTGGTCTAGCAGGCGAGAGAACATCAGAAGGGTGGAATTCCAGCGAGTCGAGCTATCGCAAATCAGGCGTCTCACCGGCAAGTTGTTTCTACGCTGAATGTCCGCAAAGCGTGCCATGGCCTTGTAAGAGCGCCTGAAATGCCCACACAACTTCCTGGCCTGCTTCAGGACGTCCTCTAAGCCTGGGTACTTGGACACAAATCTTTGCACAACCAGATTCAGCACATGTGCCATGCAGGGTATGTGTGTTAGTTTTCCCAAATTCAACGCAGCAATGAGATTGCTGCCATTGTCATACACCACGTTGCCGATCTCAAGCTTGTGCGGGGTTAGCCATTGCTCCACCTGTTTGTTAAGAGCAGCCAGGAGAGCTGCTACAGTGTGACTCTCCGCTTTCAGGCAAGACATGTCTAACACTGCGTGACACCGTCGTACCTGGCATGCAGCATAGGCCCTGGGGTGCTGGGACTGTGTAGCTGGAGAGGAGATCACGGCACCAGCCGAGGAGGAGGAGGAGGAGGATGACGACAGCGAAGCGGTGGTAGCAGGTGGAGAGGAGGTGGCTGGAGGCCTGCATGCAAGCCGTGGAGGTGTGACAAGTCGGTCTGCTGCGCAGCCACGTACTCCCTGCTTGCTGCCATCGGTCACCAGGTTGACCCAATGGGCTGTGTATGTAATGTAGTGGTTGTTGTAAATAAGAAAAGGCCAAAGATAGAGCTATGGAGTTAGATAGACAGACCTCATTAAAAAGGAGAAAAAAATATGAGGTAGATGAAAAAGTGAGACTCATTACAAGATATGGTTCACATTGGCCTCAGTTGACTGACATACTAAACAAGCACTGGTATTTGTTAGAAAGAGACCCGGTTCTTGCTAGAATTGTGGGTCCCTATCCAGCCATGACGGCGCGGAGAGCACCAAATTTGAAGGATGCATTAGTAAAAACCAAAGTGTATTCAAAATCCCAAGCCACCAATGCACAGAGTAGGGGTTTTATAGGCCCCAAACCAGTGGGAATGTACCCGTGCGGTAAGTGTACCTACTGTAAATTGGTTCATAAAACAAAAAAGTTTGAAAATACAGCAGGAGACAAACAATATGATATAAGAACTTATATTAACTGCAATACAGTGGGAGCCGTATACATGATAACGTGCCCGTGCGGCCTCAAATACATTGGCAAGACAGGTAGATTACTGAAAAAACGCATAGGGGAACACATAGCCAACATAAAAGGTGTAGACGAAGATAGCCCCCTGGGAACTCACTTTGCTGTGTTCCACAATAGTGATCCGAGTCTATTGAGATTTAAAGGCATAGTGAAACCCAAACAGAGCCCAAGAGGGGGTGATTATGATAGGTTGCTATACCAAGTAGAAAGTAGGTGGATATATACCCTAGGCACATTATACCCTGGAGGGCTAAACACAGACTTAAATCTGGCGGTGTTTTTGCCAGATTAGGTTCCATATGATCTTGCCTTGTTAAGTAGGAGCATGGGTTACGTTGCCATGGAGGTAATTTTACAGCAATTTTATACTAATTTCCACTAATACTACCACTTTAAGTAGTTGGGGTATTGGTATTGCAAGAAAAATAGGTTGCACCAATGCCGAAATATATGTTGTGATATAGGTGGAGGTATGCATGTTGGTTGCACCTGGACTGCATAGGATAGCAGTGGATGGATGAGAAAAAATCCTGTCTTAGAAATGCTCAAAAAATGCTCAAAAAAATGCTCAAAAAATGCTCAAAAAATGCTCAAAAATTGCTCAAAAAACGCTCTAAAAATGCTCAGAAAACACTTTAAAAATGTTCTCAAACTGCTTTAAAAATGCTTTAAAAATGTAATAAAAAGGATCTAAAAATGATCTAGAAATGACCAAAAAATGCTCTAAAAATGCATCAAAAATGAATTAAAATATAATCAAGAAATGTTGCTGAGAATGATATATGAATGATCAAATAATGGTCTAGAAATGATAGTTTAAAGTTGGCTATGAAGCAATAATGACGAAGGACTGTGTACCAGGGTCCCTGTAAAAAGGAAAGTGTTAAAAAGAAAAAGTGGCTGACTCCTCCCCTGGGCGTAGGCTGTTCCGTAAGGAAGAGAGAAAAAAATGCACTACGAGATAAAAGGGCTGGGCGACGCCCCCTCTGTCACATCCACAGCAGATGCACTGAGGAAGCCCACGTGACGACTAGTGGGCGTAACGCGTATGCGAGGCGTGGTACATGCCGCTGGAAGAGAGCGTGTGACGCTATGTACCCCTCCACCAGCACATGGATTTAGCAAGTCTGGCCGGTCAAAGAAGACTACCCCTCAACTCGTGGAGTATCATTCAGTGATGGCAGAGGAAGCCGCGGGACGCCGCGGACACAAGTCTACAAGCGCTGAGATGATCTTATAAGAGACGAGACGTGACATGAGGTGGTGAGTGCTGCTGAGCAGCATTGGAATAAGCATCATATAAGGACTATGCATAATTAAGAAAGCTCAAGGGAGCCCTAACTATGCTGTGTGAGTGCAGCCCATTGTAGAGGAAGGTGTAGTCCATGGACACTAGTATTTCCTTGGAAGATTAAAACAACAATATATGGAACTGTGATGCGGAAATTAAACTGCCTAGATCTCAAACAGAATTCCATTGATAAATGTGATGTTGCAAAGAAAACTAGATAGATCTTGAACTGCTATTCAAACTGAGCATTGTTTGTGCTGACCAGGCCTTAATTTTGCATGTGCATGTGCTGGTGTGAATGGGGAGCGCTCCAATCCAATATAGGCATTGTTTTTAGGGGGGTAGGGGTTGTTTATTGCGGGGTTTGTATACTGAATCAATAAATTATGAAGCATTGTGAGAAATTGGTTCCCTTGTTTGGTTGTAATGTAGTGGCCCTGCCCGTGCTTGGCAGACCAGGCATCCGTGGTCAGGTGGACCCTTGACCCAACGCTGTGTGCCAGAGATGACACCACTTGCCTCTCAACTGCACGGTACAGTTTGGGTATGGCCTTTTGTGAAAAATAATTGCGGCCTGGCATCTTCCACTGCGGTGTACCAATGGCCACAAACTTACGGAAAGCCTCCGACTCCACCAGCTTGTATGGTAATAGCTGGCGAGCTAATAGTTCCGCCACGCCAACTGTCAGACCCCGGGCAAGAGGGTGACTGGCAGACATTTGCTTCTTACGCTCAAATACTTCCTTCACGGATAGCTGGGTACTGCTGTGGGCAGAGGAGAAGGAACCACTGAAGGGAAGAGGCGGTGTGGAGGAGGGTGGCTGTGAAGGTGCAATGGAGAAAGTGGATGAAGACGATGCACCTGAAGGAGGAAGAGGAGAAGGAGGGTGGCTTGTCTTTTGAGGGGTGCTGCTTTTCCTCAGGTGTTCTTGCCATAGCTGTTTGTGCCTTTTCTCCAGGTGCCTTCGTAAGGCACTTGTCCCTACGTGAGAGTTGGCCTTTCCACGGCTCAATTTTTGCTGGCAGAGACAACAGATGGCTTTGCTCCGATCTGAGACACACGTGAAAAAATTTCCAAACCGCTGAGCCCCCCTGGGGTGATGGCGCTACGGTGGCATCAGCAGCTGACGTTGAAGGGCATGTTGGCTGGCTGGCCATAGCTGGCGATACATGGCGCCGGACACTGCCCCCAGCTGTTTCTGAGGACGAGCTCCCTCTGCTTCTATCATGAGTCGTCTCCTCCTACTCCTCTCTGACTCCTCCTCTGAACTGTCCCCCTGGTCATCTCCTCTACCGGGAACATACAGTGGAGGAAATAATTATTTGACCCCTCACTGATTTTGTAAGTTTCTCCAATGACAGAGAAATGAAAAGTCTCAGAACAGTATCATTTCAATGGTAGGTTTATTTTAACAGTGGCAGATAGCACATCAAAAGGAAAATCGAAAAAATAACATTAAATAGAAGATAGCAACTGATTTGCATTTCATTGAGTGAAATAAGTTTTTGAACCCCTACCAACCATTAAGAGTTCTGGCTCCCACAGAGTGGTTAGACACTTCTACTCAATTAGTCACCCTCATTAAGGACACCTGTCTTAACTAGTCACCTGTATAAAAGACACCTGTCCACAGAATCAATCAATCAAGCAGACTCCAAACTCTCCAACATGGGAAAGACCAAAGAGCTGTCCAAGGACGTCAGAGACAAAATTGTAGACCTGCACAAGGCTGGAATGGGCTACAAAACCGTTAGCAAGAAGCTGGGAGAGAAGGTGACAACTGTTGGTGCGATTGTTCGAAAATGGAAGGAGCACAAAATGACCATCAATCGACCTCGCTCTGGGGCTCCACGCAAGATCTCACCTCGTGGGGTGTCAATGGTTCTGAGAAAGGTGAAAAAGCATCCTAGAACTACACGGGAGGAGTTAGTGAATGACCTCAAATTAGCAGGGACCACAGTCACCAAGAAAACCATTGGAAACACATTACACCGCAATGGATTAAAATCCTGCAGCCCTCGCAAGGTCCTCCTGCTCAAGAAGGCACATGTGCAGGCCCGTCTGAAGTTTGCCAATGAACACCTGAATGATTCTGTGAGTGACTGGGAGAAGGTGCTGTGGTCTGATGAGACCAAAATAGAGCTCTTTGGCATTAACTCAACTCGCTGTGTTTGGAGGAAGAAAAATGCTGCCTATGACCCCCAAAACACCGTCCCCACCGTCAAGCATGGGGGTGGAAACATTTTGCTTTGGGGGTGTTTTTCTGCTAAGGGCACAGGACAACTTAATCGCATTAACAGGAAAATGGACGGAGCCATGTATCGTAAAATCCTGAACAACAACCTCCTTCCCTCTGCCAGGAAACTGAAAATGGGTCGTGGATGGGTGTTCCAGCACGACAATGACCCAAAACATACAGCAAAGGCAACAAAGGAGTGGCTCAAGAAGAAGCACATTAAGGTCATGGAGTGGCCTAGTCAGTCTCCGGACCTTAATCCAATAGTAAACCTATGGAGGGAGCTCAAGCTCAGAGTTGCACAGACAGCCTCGAAACCTTAGGGATTTAGAGATGATCTGCAAAGAGGAGTGGACCAACATTCCTCCTAATATGTGTGCAAACTTGGTCATCAATTACAAGAAACGTTTGACCTCTGTGCTTGCAAACAAGGGTTTTTTCACTAAGTATTAAGTCTTTTATTGTTAGAGGGTTCAAAAACTTATTTCACTCAATGAAATGCAAATCAGTTGCTATCTTTTATTTAAGGTTATTTTTTCGATTTTCCTTTTGATGTGCTATCTGCCACTGTTAAAATAAACCTACCATTGAAATGATACTGTTCTGAGACTTTTCATTTCTTTGTCATTGGATAAACTTACAAAATCAGTGAGGAGTGAAAAATAATTATTTCCTCCACTGTATGTGGTATCCGTATAATCGTCATCATAATCCTCCTGGCCAGCTGCGCTTTCCTCAGACACCTCCTCAACTGCACCAACTTCAGGTGGTCCATCATCCCCATCCACACACGTTACGTCCATACTATCGCCACCTAACTCAGACGTATGAGGTGGTGTACCTGCGCCTTCTTGTTGTTGTTGCAGTAGTGGCTGGGAATCAGTGATTTCACCACCACCAAATAACTCCTGCGAAGTGTCAAATGCAGCGGATGTGGTGCTTGTTGTAGCGCTGGTGGCTGCGGGAGATGAGGTGTTCTTTGTTAAATACTTAAGCACCTCCTCACGATTTTGGGAAGTGATGGCACGTGCCTTCTTCTGAGCACTGTATTTTGGGCCAGGTCCGCACGAAATCACAGCAACACCACCTCGCACAGCCACAGACCTGCCGGTGCCTGGTGGCCTTCCTCTGGGTCTGCCTCTACCTCTTCCTCTACCTGGTTTGTCCATTTTGTCCATCTCGGGGGGATGCTAGGTATATGCAGTGAGGTGGGTTCACTCAACACAACAGGTAGTTAGATGCAGTGAGCTGGGTTCACTGAACAGTAAAGGTACTTAAGATGCAGTGAGGTGGGTTCTCACTCAACACAACAGGTAGTAAGATGCAGTGAGCTAGGTTCACTGAATAGTAAAGGTACTTAAGATGCAGTGAGGTGGGTTCTCACTCAACACAACAGGTAGTTAGATGCAGTGAGCTGGGTTCACTGAACAGTAAAGGTACTTAAGATGCAGTGAGGTGGGTTCTCACTCAACACAACAGGTAGTTAGATGCAGTGAGCTAGGTTCACTCAACACAAAGCTAGGTATATGCAGTGATGAGGTGGGTTAAGTAAACACAACAGGTACTGGGTAGTTAGATGCAGTGAGCTGGGTTCACTGAACAGTAAAGGTACTTAACCTCCCTGTCGGTATATAAAAAACTGCCAGGGGGCAGCGCTGCTGTTTTTTTGCTTTTTTTTTTTTTAAATCATGTAGCGAGCCTAGGGATGACGTCACCGACATCATGGACGTCCTGACGTCTAAGGGAGACTCAATCCACCCCTTAGCGCTGCCTGGCGCTGATAGGCCAGGCAGCGCAGGGGTCTAGGGGGGGGGGGCTCTGCGGCGGGGCGGATAGCGGCGAATCGGCGCGGGGGCGATCGGTGTGCTGACGCAGCTAGCAAAGTGCTAGCTGCGTTCAGCAAAAAAAAAATTACGCAGATCGGCCCAGCAGGGCCTGAGAAAACCTCCTGCGCGGCTTACCCGGAAGTACGTCCTGGGTTACCGCCAGGAAGGTTAAGATGCAGTGAGGTGGGTTCTCACTCAACACAACAGGTAGTAAGATGCAGTGAGCTGGGTTCACTGAACAGTAAAGGTACTTAAGATGCAGTGAGGTGGGTTCTCACTCAACACAACAGGTAGTTAGATGCAGTGAGGTGGCCAGGTGGGTTCACTCAACACAACAGGTAGTTAGATGCAGTGAGCTGGGTTCACTGAACAGTAAAGGTACTTAAGATGCAGTGAGGTGGGTTCTCACTCAACACAACAGGTAGTAAGATGCAGTGAGCTGGGTTCACTGAACAGTAAAGGTACTTAAGATGCAGTGAGGTGGGTTCTCACTCAACACAACATGTAGTTAGAGACAGTGAGGTGGCAAGGTGGGTTCTCACTCAACACAACAGGTAGTAAGATGCAGTGAGCTGGGTTCACTGAACAGTAAAGGTACTTAAGATGCAGTGAGGTGGGTTCTCACTCAACACAACAGGTAGTTAGATGCAGTGAGGTGGCCAGGTGGGTTCACTCAACACAACAGGTAGTAAGATGCAGTGAGCTGGGTTCACTGAACAGTAAAGGTACTTAAGATGCAGTGAGGTGGGTTCTCACTCAACACAACAGGTAGTTAGAGACAGTGAGGTGGCCAGGTGGGTTCACTCAACACAACAGGTAGTTAGATGCAGTGAGCTGGGTTCACTCAACACAAAGCTAGGAATATGCAGTGATGAGGTGGGTTCACAACAGGTACTGGGGTATATGCAGTACTGGGTAGTACAATGTGCAGCTCCCTGTCACACACACAGGTAGTCACTGAATGTGCTGGGCTGCTGGCAGTGGCACACACACTATCAATTAGCAAGGCTGTGCATGCAACAAAAGTGTCAGTTTGACACACAGAAAAAAAAAATATGTACAGGATGAGCTCTGAAAAGAGCTGTTGCTGTTGATGGGTGCTTTAAAAGCAATAATAATCAGTCAGGAGCAAGCAAAGCAGCCTAGAACCTAACTAATCTGTCCCTAGGAGAAAAAGTCTGCAGCAGCTGTCCCTTTCCTCTCTCTAGCAGGCACACGAGTGACTGTAATGGCCGCCGGAGGCTGCCTTATATAAGGGGGGGGGGGGGCTCCAGGCCTTAGTGTAGCCTGAATGGCTACAATGTGCCTGCTGACTGTGATGCAGAGGGTCAAAGTTGACCCTCATAGTGCATTATGGGGCGAATCGAACTTCTGCAAAAGTTTGCCTGCTGCAGGCGAACGCGAACCCCCTAAGTTTGCCTGGAACCGTTCGCCGGCGAACCGTTCGGTACATCTCTAGAAATGAGCACTCACAGAGGGGCCTGGCTCTTCTACTCGGAGCAGTGCTTTTAGGCACTGCTAGATTTGGGCGCAGCGAGCCCCGCCATAGACTATAATAGGAATCAGTCTCTAGAGGCGGTCAGTGAGTAACGTCAGCACCATCAGAAGACGGAGCCGAAGTTGCTTAAAAAAACACAATAATTCAGCCTCCAGCAATCGCTGGAAGCCGAATTATATCATTCCCCCACTATCCATGGCGGCCTGGAGGGGGAATAGTAATTAACCCGGCCCGGACTTGTGCAGAAGCAGGATCAGCCATATAACAGCTGTATCCTGCGCCCAAGTCTACCGGCGCCGTTTTCATATGTACTCCTACTGACCACATATGGTAAGTCCCAGCTCTCCTTTCCTTAAGATACCTTCATTTTTTTCATTGCTTGTGAATTTTTTGCATTGAGAATTAGGTTTTCGATTCGAGGTATATCTTGGATTTTTACATTCTTTGCTTTTAGCGCAAAAATGTACGAGATCAATATTTTATTGTGAAAACATAAAACTATGTTTTAGCGCAAAACGTCTAAAACAATATTTTATACATTCTAGCCCGAAAGATCAGTATTTTTTTCGTGGAAATTTGCAATGTACGCGAAAACCGCAAGATAACGGGATTTTTTCCCAAAAATGTTTGCTCGAAAATTGAATTAAACATTATTTTTGTAAAAATTTATGCGAAAAAAATAATTTTAACAGTTTTGGTCATCACTGCTCACAATTATCTTTTCCACTGTCTGTATCCCAATCACCCCCACTTTTTAATACCTTTTTAATACCTATTTCACCTTGAATGTTTGATATTTATTTATAGTTATAAGTTTATATATATTTTATTTTTTATATAATTAATGACTGTGTGACTACACATGGGTTTTGAGCCAATTATCTCTGTTTACAGCTACTACTCAGTTGTTATTGCCTGATGAAGCGGGATCAAACCTGCGAAACGCGTTGCATATTTGGAGTTTATAAATAAAATATATTGACTGTCTTTACTACAGTCGTTGTGTGTCTACTTGGAGGAGGTAAGTCCACCACTACCTCCTCTATTTACCAAGAATTTGGTTTTTAAGCTCATTTAGCTTCCTTTTATCCTTTTGGCGCCTCTGTTCTCCTGCATAACGTCCCTCGAAGTGTCTTATAAGGGGATTTCACAAATGTGGTAGTGAACGGTTTTAGCTTATCATCCATGGCAGCCCATAACTGAAGATTCAGTCCCTAGCTTATTGTGACAAATGTAGGAAGGTGAAAGCATGTTCCTAAAGTGAGGTTTTTTTTTTTTGTGGTTTGCAGTTTAGAAGGGTATGTTTTCTCATAGAAGTTAACTGTGGCATACCCACTTGTGCATTGAGTTTCTTCCAATGCACAAACGCATGATAAGCTGCATTTTAAAACTGGCACAGACCTGACTCCTGTTCCATTTTTTGTTATCTCCTACATAGAAATGTCAATGGAAATGCAACTAGAATTAAAAACGTTCATGGCTACATGCAAACACATGGCAATTTAATTTGCAGTGCGTATAGAAAATCCATGAACTTGCAATATCTAGTTGGAATGGGCTCATAGGCCTTCTTTCCACAGACAATCACAGAATGCATAGAAAAAATACAAAGGGCTTGATTCACAAAGCGGTGCTAACCTACTTAGCACGTCTAAAGTCTTTAGACGCGCTAACCAGGGTGCTAAGTAGGTTAGCACCGGATTTCTCAATCAGATCGCGCGCTAACTTTGCGCACGCAAAGTTTTACACGCGCAAAGTTTTTACTCGCGCTAAGTCCCATAGGCTTTAATGGGCACTTCGCGCGGAGCGCCCTGCGCTCTGTGCAGTACGCGCGTAAAGTTTTACGCGCATAAAGTTTTGTGTGCGTAAAGTTTTATGCGCGAAAAGCTTGTTTAGACGTGCTAAGGGGGTTTTCACAGGCGTGCTAACAGTTAGCACCGCTTTGTGAATCAAGCCCAAAATGTCTTCCACACCCCCCCTTGTCATATCAGCATATACAGTGGTGTGAAAAACTATTTGCCCCCTTCCTGATTTCTTATTCTTTTGCATGTTTGTCACACTTAAATGATTCTGCTCATCAAAAACCGTTAACTATTAGTCAAAGATAACCTAATTGAGCACAAAATGCAGTTTTAAATGATGGTTTTTATTATTTAGTGAGAAAAAAAACCTCCAAATCGACATGGCCCTGTGTGAAAAAGTGATTGCCCCCCCTTGTTAAAAAATAACTTAAAGGTGGTTTATTACACCTGCGTTTAATTTCTGTAGTCACCCCCAGGACTGATTACTGCCACACCTGTTTCAATCAGGAAATCACTTAAATAGGAGCTATCTGACACAGAGATGTAGACCAAAAGCACCTCAAAAGCTAGACATCATGCCAAGATCCAAAGAAATTCAGGAACAAATGAGAACAAAAGTACTGTAATTGAAATCTATCAGTCTGGTAAAGGTTATGAAGCCATTTCTAAAGCTTTGGGACTCCAGCGAACCACAGTGAGAGCCATTATCCACAAATGGCAAACACATGGAACAGTGATGAACCTTCCCAAGAGTGGCCGGCCGACCAAAATTACCCCAAGAGCGCAGAGAAAACTCATCCGAGAGGCCACAAAAGACCCCAGGACAACATCTAAAGAACTACAGGCCTCACTTGCCTCAATTAAGGTCAGTGTTCACGACTCCACCGCAAGAAAGAGACTGGGCAAAAACGGCCTGCATGGAAGATTTCCAAGGCGCAAACCACTTTTAAGCAAAAAGAACATTAAGGCTTGTCTCAATTTTGCTAAAAAAACATCTCAATGATTGCCAAGACTTTTGGGAAAATACCTTGTGGACCGACGAGACAAAAGTTGAACTTTTTGGAAGGTGCGTGTCCCGTTACATCTGGCGTAGAAGTAACACAGCATTTCAGCAGAAGAACATCATACCAACAGTAAAATATGGTGGTGGTAGTGTGATGGTCTGGGGTTGTTTTGCTGCTTCAGGACCTGGAAGGCTTGCTGTGATAGATGGAACCATGAATTCTACTGTCTGCCAAAAAATCCTGAAGGAGAATGTCCGGCCATCTGTTCATCAACTCAAGCTGAGGCGATCTTGGGTGCTGCAGCAGGACAATGACCCAAAACACACCAGCAAATCCACCTCTGAATGGCTGAAGAAAAACAAAATGAAGACTTTGGAGAGGCCTAGTCAAAGTCCTGACCTGAATCCTATTGAGATGTTGTGGCATGACCTTAAAAAGGCGGTTCATGCTAGAAAACCCTCAAATAAAGCTGAATTACAACAATTCTGCAAAGATGAGTGGGCCAAAATTCCTCCAGAGCGCGGTAAAAGACTTGTTGCAAGTTATCGCAAACGCTTGATTGCAGTTATTGCTGCTAAGGGTGGCCCAACCAGTTATTAGGTTCAGGGGGCAATTTCTTTTTCACACAGGGCCATGTAGGTTTTGAGGTTTTTTTCTCACTAAATAATAAAAACAGTCATTTAAAACTGCATTTTGTGTTCAATTATGTTACCTTTGACTAATGGTTAACGGTTTTTGATGAGCAGAAACATTTAAGTGTGACAAACATGCAAAAGAATAAGAAATCAGGAAGGGGGCAAATAGTTTTTCACACCACTGTAGCCTGGTAAGATATTGAAACAACATAGTGTACCTCTGTTTTTATACTTCAGCACCGCACCAGTGAAGTCACTACTATTGTTAAAAAAGATTTCTGATATTTAACAGTAAACTAATCTGCTCCCAGTCACATAGTTTACAATGTTTCTATTGTTAATATTATTTCCTGTAAATCAGATTTTGAGCATTGCTAATTGCTGCCCTCCTACTTAAGGAAGGTGTGTGTAAAGACATTTCTCTAAATTCTTTTATTAAGGGTTTTTGGTATAGTCTGAATAAAGTATAGATGCAAAAAGGGCACTAGGAAATTTGAGAGCCCAAAATAACGGCTAGTAATATATTGGTAAATTTACGATTATTCTATTTTGATGTGCAAATTATGATATCCTAACCCTATATTCACACAGAACCCCCCCCCCCCCCCCTACCTATGACTAACTCTAATTAACCCTTTTGCCTGTGCCTATCCCTAACCAATCCTCTTGCCAATGCCTAACCTTAAACCCCCCTCCCCCCCCCGGATGCCTAACCTTAAAACCCCCTCCCCCACACACCTAACTTTTACACTGCACAGGCACTAAAAGGGGGTATTTTACATTTGGGGGGCAGCCAGGTGGCAGAGGAGGTGTTGCTAGGCCCAGCTATTGGGAATCAGTCTGCAGTGTATGGGCAGGCAACAGATCTTTCTCTGTTCAGATCTTTCTATCTGCCCATACATCACTTGATGTTAGTGTACTTTTCACACTTACAAACCCAATCGCTAGCGTTTTGCACTGGCAAATTTTACGTGATTAACGCGTAGAAAATCACTGGACATTTTCATGTTTTTTGAGCAATCGTGATTTGCAAATTGAAATACATTGCAATCGCTCCCAAAAAAACGCTAAAAATGCTTTGTTGTAGCGAGTTTGTGTGTAGCGCCAATCGTGAATCGGTGGTGAACGCGGCAGTGTGATCACTGCCATATAGTGAAGATTGCACTAGTGCTTTAAAAAGTGATGGCGATTCAACGATTAGCGTTAAGGCCTCTTTCACATCTATCAGCGTGTGCAGGAGCAGTTTCCTGCATCTGCATGTGTTATATGCCCTGCGGCGTGTCATCGGGAATCTGCGGTGCGACGCAATCAGCAGTGGTAGCTATTAATTGAACCTGTCGGAAAACGGCTCCCGGCGGATCGACGCTCTCATGTGCGTCGAACTGCAACGCACCGAAACGCAGCGTCGGGTGTGAAAGGTGAAATGAAAGTCTATGGACTTTCATGTTACCTTGGTTAACGCAAAGAATTGAAATGTATGGAGGTGATAGCTTGTGTATAGCTTTGTATGCAAGCGTGAGAAGTTTAAACTGGATCCTTTGGGCAACTGGTAACCAATGGAGGGATTGGCAGAGAGGGGCTGGAGTTTAGTAGGGATTGGAGAGGTGCCAGTCTGCTTTTTGGTAGACCACAGATTAGGGTGTTACAGTAGTCAAGACGGGAGATGATTAGGGCATGCACAAGCATTTTAGCTGCTTCTTGTGATAGGAAGGGACGGATTCTGGAAATGTTTTTGAGATGGAAGTAGCAGGAGGTAGTTAATGTGTTGATATGCGGTATAAAGGAGAGCTCAGAGTCCAGAGTTACCCCCAGGCAACGAGCTTTAGGGGTTGATGCTATTGGGGTGTTATCTAAATTGATTGTGACATTGGGAGGTGGAACAAAGAGTGAAGGTGGAAATATAACAATCTTCGTTTTACTCATATTGAGTTTAAGGAAGCGGGAAGACAAATGTAGATACAGCGGATAAACATTCGGGGACTTTTGATAGTAGAGGTCTGGGGCAGAACAATAAATTTGGGTGTCATCAGAATAGAGGTGATATTGAAACCCAAAAGTGCTTATTATTTGTCCTAGGCCGTGGGTGTAAATGGAAAAGAGGAAGGGTCCAGGGACCCTTGTGGTAGTCCCACAGACAGTGGGCGCATAGAGGAGTTGGTATTGGCAAAGGAGACCATGAAGGAACGTCCAGACAGGTAAAGAGTTGATCCAGGAGCGTGCTAGGCCCTTGATTCCCAGTGTTGAGAGAGTCTGGAGAAGTAAGGTATGATCAACAGTGTCGAACGCGGAGGACAGATCTGGGAGTATTAGTACAGAAAATCTGCCTTTGGCTTTAGCAACTAGGAGGTCATTGGCAACCTTAGTGAGAACTGTTTCCGTAGAGTGTTGAGGGCGGAAGTCAGACTAGAAGGGGTCCAACAGGGAATTAGCAGAGAGAAAGTTAGACAACTGAGTTTTTTACGTATATTTGGGGTCATAGGCTTCAATTCATCAAGCATTACCGCATTCGGTAATGCTGAAAACAGCTGACTTAACGAAGCACTTTAGAAAATGTTAATTCATCAAAGCTGTTACCGAATGAGAAGCTGAAATGACACAGCAATGAGATAAATTACCGACATGTGCTCAACAAATGTTAATTCATCAAGGTTCCCACATTCGCTAACACATTCGGTGTTTATCTCAAGCTCTCCCCTGTCCTTACAGGCTTCGAAAGCCTTCTGTGTGAATGTTTTCATGATTAGCAGGAGCAGGCAGCCAATAGAAACAGCCCCTGTTCTCCTGCAAGTGCCGCTGATAGGTCACACAGGCTTCTCCACACAAGCTTTCAGACCCCCCAAGCAGTGAGCAGAGAGAACGGGTCAAAATATATCCCCAGATTCCCTTCGGTGGTGTAACCCTTTCAGGCCCTGTTTGATAATGCAAAGATGCTGGTGGTGAAATCACCAAGCATGGCATTTGTAATGTCTCCAGGAAGTTCATCTACGTTGTGGCAAATAAATAAAATGTTAAGAAAGACTGATCGACAGATTCAGAGCAGCAGAGGCAGTATAAATAACAGTAACTATAACACCTTTACATCTAAAGGGATGTCTGGATGCCTTCTATTGTTATCAGCTTGTAACAACACACAGACATTCCAAGCTGCTCTGCACCACTCTGCAGTTATGGAACAGCCTTTGATGAATTGAAGCCTAGTAGTTCGGTAACTTAACGAACCTCTACCACACATGGGAAAATATTGATGAATTAGCACAGTGAAGTGTAAAATACCGAATGCGGTATTTTAAGGACTGGGGTTTTGTTATCGAACACCCTTTGATGAATTGAAGCCATTGCCCTGCTGGAAGACCCAAGATATTGGATGCAAACCCAGCTTTCTGACACTGGGCTCTACAGTGTGACCTAAATTCCTTTTGTAATCCTCAGATTTCATGATGCCTTGTACATATTCAAGGCACCAAATGTCAGAGGTGGCAAAACAACCCCAAAACATTAGTGAACCTCCACCGTATTTCATTGTTGGTACTGTGTTCTTTTCTTTGTAGGCCTCGTTCCGTTTTCGGTAAACAGTAGAATGATGTGCATTACTAAAACACTCTATCTTGGGTTCATCTATCCACAAGACATTTTCCCAGAAGGATTTTGGCTTACTCAAGTACATTTTGGCAAACTGTAGTCTTGCTTCTTTATGTCTCTGTGTCAGCAGTGGGGTTCTCCTGGGTCTCCTGCCATCGCGTTTCATTTTATTTAACTCTCGACTGACAGTTCACACTGACAATGATGCTCCCTGAGCCTGCAGGACAGCTTGAATTTCTTTGGAACTTTGTTTCCAGACTATCCTGCATTGCAACCTTTTATACATTTTTCTCTTCCTTCTCCAGGGAGATTAGCTACAGTGCAAACTTCTTCATAAAGTTGCGCACTGTGGACAAAGGCAAATCTAGATCTCTGGAGATGGATTTGTAACCTTGAGATCGTTGATATTTGAGTGGATCCTCTTCTTTCCCCCCAGCGGCAGGGAGGAAAGAAGAGGATCCACTCACCTCCCTGCCGTTTCAGCGACGATCGGCGCCCCCCTCTTCTCTGGCCGGCATCTCTGCTCCGTCTGACGTCAGCGCCGGGTCCCGGCTTCATGACGTCATCAAGTCGCGACCCTACCTGAGCGTCATTTGGAGCGGATATGCCGGCTGGAGAAGAAGGGGGCTACTGCGGCTCATCGCTGGAGCCTGGAAGGTGAGTGATGGCTGCTGCGCACAGGGGGGACATTTGCCACCATGGGGGGGGGGGACACTGCCCAGCCAGCCACAGACTGGATCCGGCCGCCTGACCCCCCCCAAACACGCGCACCCCCCTCCACCGCAAAACGCCCTGGTCCTTAAGGGGGGGGGGGGGTAGGTGGCCGGTCCCGAAGTGGTTAAAGAGAACCCGAGGTGGGTTTGAAGAATATATAAAGTCAGCGCAGGTCTATAGTAATACAGCTTTCATCATTTTTTGGTATACAGGATCTTCGAACAAAAGGGTAAAGAAGCAAGGCTTACCAGATTCCAACAACCCACATTATAAGGTTGTAAACGAGTTTGATAGGTGGTCCGCAGAACTTTCAAATGGTGTCGTTTCACCAGCGATGTTGCACACTACAGATTCCTCCGGAATATAGTAGATATCCTGAGATCGCAGAGACTCACCAAAGGGGAGTCCAGTAGGATAGTGACATGAAAGAGATGTACGGCACATCTAAGTGTAAACCGTCTTTATTACATAACAAGTAAAACAATTAAAAACAAGGATAAAGGAAAACTCACATACGGGGCCCGTGCACTGGGAACCCCGAAAAAGTAGCGCGAAACCGGTCGGGAAGGCGACAGGCGGCACCATTTTATTTGAGATCTTCTATTGACCATTTTATGCGCGCTACTTTTTCGGGGTTCCCAGTGCACGGGCCCCGTATGTGAGTTTTCCTTTATCCTTGTTTTTAATTGTTTTACTTGTTATGTAATAAAGACGGTTTACACTTAGATGTGCCGTACATCTCTTTCATGTCACTATCCTACTGGACTCCCCTTTGGTGAGTCTCTGCGATCTCAGGATATCTACTATATTCCGGAGGAATCTGTAGTGTGCAACATCGCTGGTGAAACGACACCATTTGAAAGTTCTGCGGACCACCTATCAAACTCGTTTACAACCTTATAATGTGGGTAGTTGGAATCTGGTAAGCCTTGCTTCTTTACCCTTTTGTTCGAAGATCCTGTATACCAAAAAATGATGAAAGCTGTATTACTATAGACCTGCGCTGACTTTATATATTCATTGCTTGTGTGGACTTTTGGACATTGTCCTTCTCGGCTGCGGTCGCCTTCTGCCTTGGCGCTGACACTTGTTGTTTATTTGGGTTTGAAGAATGTTATCTGCATACAGAGGCTGGATCTGCCTATACAGCCCAGCCTCTGTTGCTATCCCAAACCCCCCTAAGGTCCCCCTGCACTCTGCAATCCCTCATAAATCACAGCCTCGCTGTCGACACACAGCGTGTCGCAGCGGGCTGTGTTTATCTCTATAGTGTCAGTCTGCTGCTCTACCCACCTCCTGCAGAACTCCGGTCCCGCCTGTGTCCCTTCCCTCCCCGCTGATTGGAGGGAAGGGACGGGGCAGGGACCGGAGCTCTGAAGGAGGCGGGGGAGCAGCCGAGACTGACACTACAGATGTAAACACAGCCCGCACAGCGCGGCTGTGATTTATGTCTGATTGCAGAGTGCAGGGGGACCTTAGGGGGGTTTGGGATAGCAACAGAGGTTGGGCTGTATAGGCAGATCCAGCCTCTGTATGCAGATAACATTCTTCAAACCCAGCTCGGGTTCTCTTTAAGTCCTCCGACAGTTCTCTTCTCCTATTTTTGTTGTCCATGCTTAGTGTGGCACACACAGATGCACAATGCAAAGACTAAGTGAAATTCTCTCCATTTTATCTGCTTTCAGGTGTGACTTTTAAATTGCCCACACCTGTTACTTGCCCCAGGTGAGTTTAAAGGAGCATTACATGCTTGAAACAATCTTATTTATTCACAATTTTGAAAGGGTGCCAAGAATTGTGTCCAGCCCATTTTTGGAGTTTTGTGTGACATAATATCCAACTTGCTTTTTTTCCCTCCCTATTTTTGTATTCTTCCAATACATACAAATGGAATAAACAAGTATAGCAAAACATGTTACTGCAATACTTTTCTGTGAGAAATACTTGATTTTCTTGAAAAATTTCTGGGGTGCCAACAATTTCATTTCTGTGTGAGTAATTATGCTCCAGTTGGTTAAGCTGGCCATACACGGGTCGATTACGATCTGACATGCCAAGCCAATCTATCCCTATCCATTTGGAATTTGATAGATTCCAACACGGCAAGCTTAATTTTTGAAAAAAAAATTTTCACAACAAGTATAAGCTTACAAATAATCAAAAGATACTACCAGTACAAATTGACAACATTTAGAGTATGGAAGACAAAAAAAATCTTAGAGATTCAAATGCATGTATAGTAATCTATAAATTGCATAAAGTATATGCCAGATCGAGAAACTAACACCCTCTCATTTATTTAGCCTAATAGGCTGAGAGGAGTAGCCACCCCATCTATGACATGATACAGCTCAGAGCAGTGATCTGTAGATCTTCTGAGTTGGACTAAAAACAGAGTTGTTAACCGTATAAGTTAGAGTAGTATCAAATATATTTCTTATTGTGAACTTTGTAAGAACTATTGCAATAGCAAAGATAATTTACTTCAACCACCGTAAAACCTGGATAACATTAAGAACATGATCAAACTAAATCTACAGCTATAATACTCGTCAATTTTGAAAGATTTCAGTAGAAACCTGTTGAGCAGTGATTGAATAGCAAGCATTGTACTTCTTGATGCAGTGCAACACTACAGGCCATCAATCCCCCACCCCTCTGCCCTGTCCCCTCACACAGACATTTTCCAATATGTCCGACCAGCCTTTTCACTGAAAAAAGCACTAGATCAATTGAAAATAAATTGATCGGATATACTGGAGCAGAACAGAAAAATCAATACATGCATGCCCAGTTTTTATTTGCTCTACACTATTATGAAATTAATCGCAAAAAGCATTGTTGGTGGGACACAACATCAGGCTTAGTACTTGTTGGACTATACAGTTGTATAACAGAGACAGTCATCAATTACTCCATGGATTCAAAAAATAGTGGGAAGTAGCCCAACAAGCATAAAAAGTATAAAATTATCTTAGAAGTTCCAAACTATGCTTAGTAGGGGTGAGCTGCTTACCTGTTTGGCTCATCGGGACCATGACCTTTGAAAACTCTTTGAACAATATCTGCTACTTCTCTGTCAGTAATGACATCCCAGAGTCCATCGGTTCCCATTACCATAACTTCATCACCACTGCGCTCACACTTAGAAAGATTATAGACTTGTACCTATAAAATCAAAGCAGTTCAGTTAAATTTTGTGCATTTATAAGTAAAAGAGCAAAACTAAACTGAGTCTTATTAAAGAGCACTCAAACTCAGTAGTGCAAGTAAGGAGCTTGGGGCCCCAGTGCAAGTTTTACATGAGGCCCCAAGCTCTCTTTTTATTTACCAAGGACAGCTGCAGTGTCAGGTGTGTATAGAGTATAGAAACAGTTTGTTAAGGATTACCACTATGCAATGCACATATAGATTGGCTCATTACCAGCATAGCACCAATTAGGTGCTAATAAGATGGATGAAGAAGGGCCCTTAATGAACTACTGAAACATTTCTGATAATGCATCATATATACAGTTTCTATTGTACATACTTGCTGCAGGTCCATTTGAAATTGTTGACTGTACTTCCAATGCTCTCTATGTACAGTCAAGTGTATGGTGTCCACATTTTAAATCTTGTACAAGTATTATAACAGTTCTCATGAAGATACAGTAACATTGTATGCAACACATCTAGAATAAAACTATTCAACCTACTTACTTCGGGCATGCAGGATAAGAATGGCTTGATGTAAATATTTGAGTTATACACTTTAAGATCATGATCTCCAAATCCACGTGTCACTCCAATGGTGGCCATAACCCTTGCCTACAAAAAAAAGTGATATTACTATCAACCATGCACAATTTCCAAGCATTTCATTCCTCAACATTTTCAATATATTTCCATACATTTTCCATGAATAATGTTACTAGTGAGTGAGGAAAGGGAATATACAGCATTTCACATTGCTTTTTTTTCTTCATTGTTTTGCAATAAAGTTGTCAATTGATGAAATGTGCAACAAGCTGCAATATGTGGAGGGTGAGATACAACTTATAGGAAGAAATAGACATACATACAGTCAGTTGAGAATAATGGAATTCCTATTTGTATTTCCTAAATGTATAATTCACTATTGTTTGAGTAATGGTGATTGAAAGTCATTTTTGGTCATCTAATTTTTAAAAATCAACTCTTAAAAGGATCCTACAAGAATGATGCAATGATTCTTACAAAATAGGCTACAGGTTCTATCCAAAGCGTCTAGAAACAGGAGTTCTGGGAGCATGACCTCAGGGATGATAGATTATAGTGTGCAGGCATGGGCAGGGCCACAGGTTACAGCCTGGCAATGAGTTGTCTCAGGTGTTAGTAAATGGTTAGTAGCTTTTCGCTGATAGGTTGCCCCAGACCCTTGTTATGCTCCCTGAGCCACTGTATTGCCACACATTCTTCAGGATCACCCGTTAATGAACATTATATACATATAAAGTACAAAAGAACTGCACTAAACATGCCTAAATATTTATTCCATTCATCAAAGCACATACTGTTACCAGTTTTAAAAGGAACCAGCGTGTGAGACCTATGGAAGCTGCCATATTTATTTCATTTTAAACAATACCAGTTGCCTGGCAGTCCTGCTGATCTTTCGGGTCAGTAGGGTCTAAATCACACACCTGAAACAAGCATGCAGCTATTCTTGTCAGATTTTTTTATAGACATCTGATCTGCATGCTTGTTCATGGTCTATTTGAGGCAGAGGATCACCAGGACAGCCAGGCAATGTGCATTTTTTAAAAGTCAGCAAACATGTCAGACTCAATATCTCACCTTGTGTTCCCTTTAAAACCTGCATAAGTGTGTCAGGCTAGAACACACAATTCTACCAACCTTTTTTCCTTCTCCATAAATAAGTGGGAACTTCATATCATCTTCTTCAATGGTTTTATAAGCCCTAATTAGAAAAAAAGAAAATTGCAAAGTGTTTTTCAGTCGCTTATATTTACAAATCAGTCCTGCCTTATGATATTTGCACCTAAAACCTTCAAGCAGAACATTTCTTAGCGGGCAATCACCACAAGTAAATAGAGAAACTGACATGATATAACAAGTATAGGAATGTAGTTAGTATCTAAGGGTTTGTAATGTTTGTATTCTATCTGTGTCCCATTAGCAAGAAAACCACACCCTCATAAGATCTAATACTGGAACTCAATATTTCAAATGAAATACTGCAATATGTGGAGACTAGCTACATGTTTATCCTACTTTTTTGTTTCGGCTAAAACTGCATGATAGCTACAATATATTTCAGAATGACACATAAGAAATGTATGCTAGTGTCTCATAGCTTCAGGCTGCTGCATGCTGTCCACCACACCACTAGCCATGGCCTCTTGTTGGAGTTTCTGAGCTTTGACTTATAGGGAACAAGCCATTGCTCTTCAGATACTCAGCTCCCATCATAATTTGTAACATAACAGGAAGCCTGACATCGCTGTGTTCAATACCATAACCATTATAAACATGGCTGGATTTGAGGCAAGGCCACCTAGGGCACCAGGAAGCTAGGAATGGGCAGCCACTGGCATACTCCGGCAATTAAATTGCCAAACATGTAAATGACAACGGTCACAGACCCAGTTTGCAGAAATGAAGAACATTACAGGACAGGGGGAGAACAGCAGAGGAACATGGCGGGTGGGCGGTGGGTTGGTGACAGTGGGCTTTGGGCTGTAAAATGTACAAATCCGGCTCTGATTTTAAACCGGTGCCAGATGTCACAAAGTCTGTACCAGGTAACAGTTTTAACACTGGGCGCTCCTAAGAAAATAATGGATTTAGGTCTAAAACCAGGCAAGATCCTTAATTTTGACATCACATGAATATATGGGCCTCTATGCGATGAACTTTCTTCTAGATTTTTTTTTCAAATATTATCTACAAAATTACTTTTCAGCACCTTACAAGCACTATAAAGTAGATAGAAAAGTAACAGTCTTATTCCGAGTATTTTCTTGCTTATTGGGCACTTAGGATACAGTGGCTTGCAAAAGTATTCGGCCCCCTTGAAGTTTTCCACATTTTATCACATTACTGCCACAAACATGAATCAATTTTATTGGAATTCCACGTAAAGGACCAATACAAAGTGGTGTACACGTGAGAAGTGGAACGAAAATCATACACGATTCCAAATTTTTTTTACAAATCAATAACTGCAAAGTGGGGTGTGCGTAATTATTTAGCCCCCTTTGGTCTGAGTGCAGTCAGTTGCCCATAGACATTGCCTGATGAGTGCTAATGACTAAATAGAGTGCACCTGTGTGTAATCTAATGTCAGTACAAATACAGCTACTCTGTGACGGCCTCAGAGGTTGTCTAAGAGAATATTGGGAGCAACAACACCATGAAGTCCAAAGAACACACAAGACAGGTCAGGGATCAAGTTATTGAGAAATTTAAAGCAGGCTTAGGCTACAAAAAGATTTCCAAAGCCTTGAACATGCCACGGAGCACTGTTCAAGCGATCATTCAGAAATGGAAGTAGTATGGCACAACTGTAAACCTACCAAGACAAGGCCGTCCACCTAAACTCACAGGCCGAACAAGGAGAGCGCTGATCAGAGATGCAGTCAAGAGGCCCATGGTGACTCTGGATGAGCTGCAGAGATCTACAGCTCAGGTGGGGGGGATCTGTCCATAGGACAACTATTAGTCGTGCACTGCACAAAGTTGGCCTTTATGGAAGAGTGGCAAGAAGAAAGCCATTGTTAACAGAAAAGCATAAGAAGTCCTGTTTGCAGTTTGCCACAAGACATGTGGGGGATACAGCAAACATGTGGAAGAAGGTGCTCTGGTCAGATGAGACCAAAATGGAACTTTTTGGCCAAAATGCAAAATGCTATGTGTGGCGAAAAACTAACACTGCACATCACTCTGAACACACCATCCCCATTGTCAAATATGGTGGTGGCAGCATCATGCTCTGGGGGTGCTTCTCTTCAGCAGGGACAGGGAAGCTAGTCAGAGTTGATGGAAAGATGGATGGAGCCAAATACAGGGCAATCTTGGAAGGAAACCTCTTGGAGTCTGCAAAAGACTTGAGACTGGAGCGGAGGTTCACCTTCCAGCAGGACAACGACCTTAAACATAAAGCCAGGGCAACAATGGAATGATTTAAAACAAAGCATATCCATGTGTTAGAATGGCCCAGTCAAAGTCTAGATCTAAATCCAATCGCTAATCTGTGGCAAGATCTGAAAACTGCTGTTCACAAACGCTGTCCATCTAATCTGACTGAGCTGGAGCTGTTTTGCAAAGAAGAATGGGCAAGGATTTCAGTCTGTAGATGTGCAAAGCTGGTAGAGACATACCCTAAAAGACTGGCAGCTGTAATTGCAGCAAAAGGTGGTTCTACAAAGTATTGACTCAAGGGGGCTGAATAATTACGCACACCCCACTTTGCAGTTATTTATTTGTAAAAAATGTTTGGAATCATATATGAATTTGGTTCCACTTCTTACGTGTACACCACTTTGTATTGGTCTTTCACGTGGAATTCCAATAAAATTAATTCATGTTTACAGCAGTAATATGACAAAATGTGGAAAACTTCAAGGGGACCGAATACTTTTGCAAGCATTTGTACATTTCATTGATAAGGTTTGAAAATATCTTCTGTAAGAAAAAAAAACTGAGGAGAAAAATGTATTGTACATGGGCAATAATCTTAACCACTTCAGCCTTCAGTGTTGTTTCACCTTATGCATCCGAGCAACTTTCACCTCCCATTCATTCGCCAATAACTTTATCACTACTTATCACAATGAAATGATCTATATCTTGTTTTTTTCCGCCACCATTTAGGCTTTCTTTGGGTTGTACATTTTGCTAAGAATTATTTTACTATAAATAAATTTTAACAGGAAGATTAAGAAAAAAATGGAAAAAAAATTATTATTTCTCAGTTTTCGGACATTATAGTTTTAAAATAATACATGCTACCGTAATTAAAACCCATGTATTTTATTTTCCCATTTGTCCCGGTTCTTACACCATTTAAATTATGTCCCTATCACAATGTATGACACCAATATATTATTTGGAAATAAAGGTGCATTTTTTCAGTTTTGCGTCCATCACTTACTACAAGCCCATAATTTAAAAAATAACCGTAATATACTTTACTACATACATATTAAAAAAGTTCAGTCCCTAAGGTAACTACCGGTATGTCTATTTATGTAATTTTTTTATTGTATATTTTTTATTTTTACAAAAAAAATTGTGTACCTATCGGGGAGTGTGGGAGGTAAGGGGCTAATTTGGAAAGTAAAAAAAAAAGGTCATTATCTGGAAATTTTTATTTCCAGATGTAATTTTACTACTTGGCCACAAAATGCCCTCGCAGCTCACTTCTGCATGCGGAAAGTAATGAGTGGATGGGGCAGAAGTAGATTTGCGAAAGATTAAGCCAATCTCGTTGACGGTGTCGCTCTTTCATACAGGGACTTAGATTAATGAATGGGAACTTTGTTCATAGATTTTAGCTCTAGCATACTTCAATGATTGTGTAATTGAGCGAAAACAATACAACAGTTAAAACTTAAAAAGTAGATTTAAACATACAACAAAACGGTGGAATATCTTAAAAAGTAATTTTTAGGAGAAGGAAGATGGATACAATCGTTTATTTCATTAGTTTTATTTTCGCCTCGGGTGTCCTTTAAAGCATCTACTCAGAAACTGCTTTACCAGTGATTTCCTGAACAAGTGACAAACCTTAACAGTTTCCAGCACTGACTGAGGCCATTATTGTACCAGAGAACATGTTACAACAGGCTTCATTTAGCAGCAAGAATACAAGAACATGATTCACAGCTGCTGGACTTCTGAGAAGCTTAACCTGGATAGGTGTATATAGGAGTATATAACCTGATTAACTATGTGGCTTTATGAAACCTGTCCTTTAGCATGACTTTTGCACTGTTTAAGAAAGGAAAAAGCAAGCTCCTGCAAAATTCCCAGATTTGTGCACTAAATACACAAAATAGGGAAATGCCAAAGACATAGGTCAGCGTTGCGTAATATGTTGGCGCTTTATAAATACAGTAAATAAATAACCACCTATTTATTCTAATGTGTTTACTTTTACAAGCCTGTTGCTTTTCCCATCTTTCCATATGTAATTTTATTAATGTAGGACAGACAGAAGAAAACTACAATTCGGAACAGCACTCCATAGATGGATCTGTGGTACTTGTGGGACTCAAGGCCAATTCAAAGGAAGTACAACTCTAAATTTCTTCCTCTATATAAAGGAAAGTTTTTAAAGCCAAATAAATCATATGACAAATCAGAGTATGCAAACTTATGGAACATACTGAGATATCGGCTCGGGCCACACTTGTCCGGTTCCAGATCAGATCCGTGCCAAACGGATCAGTTTTTCTGAAAAACTGATCCATTTGACACGGATCTGATCTGGATGTAGGGCACGTTCCGTGCCTGCATGTCGATCGCGGCGGTAAGTATGCGTCGGTTGCTCACCTGTCTTGCCGCCACCGCTCGTCCCTTCCACAGCCTGGAGGCCAGCAGAAGCATGCCTCTCCATAGACTGCAACAGGCCAATTCTGCCTAGCAACATGGAGAATTTTCATTGGTTTAACACGAAGCAATGAGAATTCTCTCTGTTGCCGAGAATTCCTATTAGTCTTTTGCAGCCCAGTGAAGAATCCCCATGCTTCTGTCAGCCTCCGGGCTCTTCAGAATGGACCGAGTGGTGGTAATAGACGGCGGGGCGTTTGAATATGATGTCATGGTTGTCAGGAACCGGCCCGCGGCACGCCTGCGTATACGATTCCCGACTGCGGGTTTGACCAGATCAAGCCGGGAACAGCCTTATTCAAGCTACAAACAAGGCTGGGATCCCTTAGACGCTTCCCACTGCCACCACTAGCCGTTGCTTGACACATCAACTCAGCTGTCGAGTGCTCAACACGCAATCTGCGTTTTCGTATTCGGGTCAGCTTTGCGCTTAGGCCGAATACGGGAGCGCCATGCACCCACACACACAGTACAGTTGTACAGTAACACAGCACAATCAGGCACTGACTTGTAATGCAAGTTACACTGTCGTGCAGCAAAACCACTAACAGTCGTTCCGAACGATACTGTTAGCCACTCCCACTCTGCTGTCGAGTGCAGAAGTGCCCCATACACACAATGCAATTACAATTTCATATGGTATTGTTGCTCAAGCATACAATTAGGCATGGACTTATACACAGCTACACTGTAGTCTCCTCTAGGCTAAGAGTGTTAGTTTCGTACAGCAGAAGTCAAGCTTATTAAATAACAATTTAATATTCCAGGAAAAAGGTGGAACAATGCAGAACAGAATATATACAAAAGATTACAAAAACAAAATAAAAAGTTACAAAATTAAGAGTTTACAAAGATACACACGAGACAAGTTGCAAAAATAAAAATGGGATAAACGTAAAGTGAACTTTTACCATCGCAAATGTCCAACCGTGGAGAGACGCGGATTTACCGATTTCCTCGGGATCATCTCTAGCGATGAGCTACTCTCGGGAGAAGATACCTGTGACTGTTCTGGACCAACTTAAATAGTCTGAAGTGTCCCCTGGGGCATTTAATGTCCAGCCCCCAGGAATGCAATTTCCCCGTTTGTGACATCACCGAACGCTTGTCATAATCTTCCTGTGATATGCGAACTTCAAAGGGTTCCTGTTTCAGCTTTTTGAAGGTTGCAGATTTCACAGGTAAAATTGTATCCTGAGAACAACAAGTATCCTGTTTACACTTACAGATTTCAAAGCAATTCCACTTCCAGCCCACTATTCAGACTAAGAGGTAGCCGAACGCCTGTGTGGGCTTCAACCTGGTCGGGTAAATGTCTAAGTAAGTGTTTCCTTCCTAGTGGCTAGGTAGACAGTTCCTAATTACTGTCCAGGTTCCTTTGCCTATTGAAGGTTACTGGTCTATTCAATGAAGACAATGGCAGTTCCCTTGATCTCTGCCCTGAATGCAAATTGAATCTACATACAGGCATTATCCAGGTGACATCTTCCAAAACCAGACTGGCTGACATACCTACACCTCTGACAAAATATACAGCAGATTAGAAAAATGATAGAAATAGAAATATACTCCTGTATTCCTTACATCCTCAGCCTCATAACTAGCTGCTATATTCCTGACAATGGTAGCGATGGTATGCGGCGAAACAGGCGATGCGGATGTGGCAATTAGCCCAGCGAGAGCGGACAGTGTCCGTTCTCATAGGTTTGTATTGGACATGTTTTCCAGTCCAGTCCAGGAAAAAGTGTAAAATCCGGATTCTGCGTTATGTTTTCTTTGCGTGCAACACGGATCCGTGTGCGATCTGTGTTTCTGCACGAGTGGAAGCGGGTCCTATTTTTAACATCGCGTCTGCGTTTCTGCAGAGCTTTAAAAATGTATCCCACGGAAATGTTTTTAAAACAAGTGTGAACAAGCATAATAGCACTAGAACCTGAAACAGATTCAGCACCAATTTAGTTAATATACTGTATAAGTTTGCAATTGTCCTGTGTTTGTTAATATTCCAACATTCTCCTGTGTCAGTTCTGAAAAAGATCATTCAAGAATTTGCAAGATCATTTTAATCAGAAGTTATTGGTAAAAAGTGGTCCAGGGCACTCAGAGGGAGAGAAAACAGAGATAGCGAGAGAGAGGCAGAGAGGGAGATTACTAGCATGATTACTACCATTGCTACCCAGCAAAAGTAACTGTTTCTTTCACGTCAGGTTGAACTGCGTACTTGTTCAGCCTCATGGCTGCAAGCCAAGTGTGGCATTCAGGTGCAATTTAAATGCAGGCGTATGGCAGCATTTCGGACACCACACTTGTCAGCACTTGACACACGGCAGTGTTACCCGGCAGCAGAGAATCAAGACATGTCATGTATGAGCACGGCCGCAGCCAGATGTGGCTTCATGGGAGGGGGCACCCTTATAATGCCGGTACAGAGTGCTAGCAAGCGCCTGGCCAGTGCAAGGGAGCAGCTGATGGGCAGTGAATTCACCACTTTCAGCCTCCCATGTGGAAGAGGCCAAACATTACTCAAGTTTTGCATTGGGTACAACAGATTTCAGAAATCTCTTCCACTGACGACTCCTAATAATAAGTGCACCTTAAAGGTTAACTCCACTTTAGCAGAAAGAAACACAACCTGGCTAACATCCTGTTGCTCTGGGCTCCAGTGTTGTTTACAGCTGGGGTACAGTACCTCCAGAGGCCACAGGTCTGCTGTGTGTGGACAAGTGTTTGTGGTGTATAGAGCCTGTAGAAGTAAGGCTCAGAGACATCCACTCATGTTTTGCCACTCATACTCAACCAATGCAACCTGCCAACAGCTGTCTCCAAAAGTCAGCCCCAGGTGTTTACCCTACTGCCTCTCCCAGACAATTATGCTTTCTGTCACCATTATTGCAATGTAAAAAGATCCCATGTGGTGATTTAAAATACCAATGTTTTAACATTAAAGGGAAGGATGTCTATTTACTGTGGTAGTTACTTGGAAAATGTCTTTCCTGCTTTAAAAAACAAACAAACAAACAAACAAACAAAAAAACTAATTTAAAAATGGCTTGTGCACCAATATTGTATGCTATACATTGTTTCAGAGGACTTTACTCTTCATGGCATATGTTTACTTCTGTGTGCAAGCAAGTCGATTTTTTTTTGATGATCACAGAGATTAGATGACACTAAGAAGATATATGTAGCAAAGTCTAAATGCATTACTGCCAACACACAACATAACTCCTCTAGTGGAAGGGATCTCAGAACACACTCTAAATTAAAGCAGCAATCCAATGTATCAGCACACCACTCCAGATTAATCATGCTTTTTTATTGAGCCATGTATGTCCACAAGGATAATAAGCCGAAAATTGTTTTGGGGCCACGCAGGGTCCCCCTTTATCAAGGCATAATTTGCATTGCTGTTTACATAACACAAACCCTTTGCTCT
This sequence comes from Hyperolius riggenbachi, assembly GCF_040937935.1. NCBI lineage: Eukaryota > Metazoa > Chordata > Amphibia > Anura > Hyperoliidae > Hyperolius > Hyperolius riggenbachi. The sequence goes on along the minus strand of NC_090647.1, from coordinate 371,426,632 downwards.
GGAAACATCTCCTGCAAATTCACCTACAGTTAACCTTCCAGCGCCAAGAGTTGTGGTGAGTCAGTATTGTAATATCTGCAGTTGTTGAAATGGATGTAAATTGCAATAATATTTATAAGGCCATAACGATCCCATGCAGGGTTTCCATTTATCCAGTGAATTAATTCCTAGGTATATTATATACTTTGTGATCGATGTGGGTATATGCTTAGGTCTGTTTCTGCTCCATCAATACAGTTAAGTATTGACATTTAGTATACAGGTTAGTATTTCAATTTGTTTATGCACATTATTATTATTATTATGTATTTATATAGTGTTGACATCTTCTACAACTTTGTATTAGAGTGCACTTTATTTTAAAAATAGATACATATGACATTGGTAAAATTCATATGTGTGTATGTGCCGCCATTGCATTAAAACGCCTTGTCTGATTTCAAGAAAACTTTGTATAATGATCCCTTACTACCTGGGAAGATATGTTCTGGGGGTATCATGTCTCTTCTACACACCTGGGCGGAACCACAAACAGCCAATCAAATTCCACCTATTCACATAAATGGAAAAAATGGAAAAATATGCCATTCTAACACTAATAAAGCCATAGACCCAAAACTCGCTGGTCTCGATTAACTCACTGGTCACTTGGGGACCAAGCTGAAGAATTCATGGAAAGTGGGCTGAGCATAAAACAGCCAATCAATTTTCAGCATTTTATTTTCAATGGGAAATGTGCAGCCATTACACTGTTAATGGCAGGATTCTGAAACTCGGCAGGGTTGGTTACTGGGTGACTGCCATTAATATTCAGGAAAGTGGATGGATCCTACAACAGCCAATCAAAATTCACCTATTGATTTTCAAGGTGAATGCTTCCATTCTTACACTGTTAATGGCAAAGGCCTCAAACTGCTATAGTCGGTTATTGGGTGATTGGGGCTGGGGCTCAAATTCAGAAAAGGGGGCGGAACCACAATCAGTCAAGCAGATTTGTTTGATTGATTTCAATGGGAAAATTTAAACTGCTTCTATTCTCACATTATGGATGCAAAGAACCGCAAAGCTCACAAACCTTGCCATTGAGTAAATGTGTATCACGATTACAAAAAGTGGCCGGAACCAACCACAACCAAATACATATCAGGGCAATGCCAGGTCTTCAGCTAGTTTAAAATAAAATTACATTAATTGATTTTTACAGTGTCGCAAACACTTGAGTGTTGGTTTATTTGGTATCATATGTCTGTTGTCAGTAATATTTACACATCAGTGATATCCGTCTTGTATTGTTAGCATATCATTGCTATCTTATTATCTATGTACTACCTGTACGGCTGTATACCTGAAGTACAGTATTGATTTTTACCAGCAATGCTTGCTATTGTACTTTCAGTGTTTTTTTAAATGTCTTTTTTCTTAGGAGCATATGTGATGCAGTGGCAAAGATGCTTGCTTATCTGAGGTGGATAGCCCAGAGATCGAAAGTCTGTTAGTAGTGTGTACAGATCTGTGTTAGCCAAATTAAACTGTTTAATATATACACAAGTCTTTTAGCTCCTATCACTGGACTGCACTTCTCTGTTACTTTAAATAGAAACACAACATACAGACAATGTATTCACCTCACACACTCAGACAGAGAGACAACGACACTGAACACAAGATGTATGGTGGCACTAACAGTTGCATAAAGGGAAGGTATAACCTGGCAATTTACCGTAGTATCAATCAGTCTAAATGGCAAAGGCATATTAACCACCTAGATTGCTACCTTGCCATTACATGCACATTACTGTAGAGGACAGAAAAGACATTACCAGCCTGCCATAGTGTGGTCTCGGTACAGCATCCGTCTCCTCAGCTCTTTTTGTTGTATTCTTCTTGGGAACTCAAGGCAGGTAAACTCATTTCCTAGCAGATCTGGCTGCAGTGAGGCCTAAAAGAAGCAAAAAGCATAACTTTATTATATAACTTGCAACGTATAGATAGCAGCCCCCCCCCCCCCCCCTCCATGGACATCAATAATGAAAACACTGTATACAGTGGACATTGCTTGCCTTTTTGAGCAGCTGTTACTGCTGGTGCCCTTATGTTAAAATTATGCCTGACTACCCTGCAATCCCCATCACCCTATATCATAATTGTGCATCTGGTCCACCGTCATCTGCCATTTGGGTCCATTGCTGCTGCCGATATTCGGGTCAACCACCACTGTCCAATCCAATTGGAACCTGATGCTTCTGCTGGGGCTCTGATCTGTATACAGACGCTTGTCCATGCAGTGAAACCGAGTCCCAGCAGCAGTGGAGGACCTGAGATGACTGAAGACAAGGAGAAAAACAGCCTAGTGAGAACAGACACTTAGTTGGCTTATGTGATATGCCAGTCACCCATAGCTATTCCTTTCTTTCCTAGTGTAGCCGAAAAAAGCTACACACTATGGTGGACAATACTGTACAGATGTTCTGTACCCTCCATCTGTTTCAGGGTACTTTGCCATTTTGGAGCAGATGTGGGTCATTCATGAGCAAAATGGTAATGGAAGTCCACTGTCCGCATTGCTGCACAACAGACAACAACACAGCTGGAAATGTAAACAGGCCCTATAGAAAAGCATGGTTCTGGATGTCAGTTCATCCACTGAGGTAAGCTGTGTTCAAATGAAAGCCAGCTGACCTAATATGAACTGAACCTTCCTACTGCAACAGCGATCAAATAACTGATAATCCACTCACCTTTTATCCCCCTCATTATTGGCTTATATGACCCTGTTGAAGGTTGCAAACACATACTTTTTTTTTTTTTTTTTGCAAATCCACCACTGGTTTACTAATCAATGTTCTCCTGTAAATCTCTAGGCCTAAAACACCTTAAAGTGACCTTGTACTAACAGGGATATTATGGTGGTTGCCATATTTAATTCCGACTAAACAATGCCTTTTGCATCTTTAAGACTTTAGTAGTGTCTAAAAGACACCTGAAACTAGCATGTGGATAGTACAGTGATACTCTCGTCAGATCTCCTAATCCGCATACAGTGCTTGTTCTGAATCCGTGGAGAAGAAGAGGATCAGCAGGACAGCCAAGTATTGGGCAGGCTCACAGGCCACTTTCAGAAGGAAGGCTGGACTGCGTGCTTGTCGGGGGCAGTTTAGCATCTGCTGCCAACAAGTGATATTTGGGTGCAATGAAAAAAATGCAGCCAAATGTCATCGATTGTAACTCCACATGTATCAGCGCTTGACACTTATTGGCGTTATCCAGTGGCAGAGAACCGCAACATGTATCTGAGCATGGCTGTAGACACGCTCAGATGTAACTTCATGGAGGGGCCCCCTGTCTACCACCAGCACAGAGCTCTAACAAACGCCTGGAAAATCCTGTCACTTAAACAGAAATGAGTAAAAGCCCTCCCCTATGGGACCCAGACAGCAGTCCAAAAATGATAGTCTCTAAAAACACTTTGCCAAATATGAAAATGAACATTTTGTCATTGGCTTTACAAAACATGGCACATAACGTGTATCTTCAGATGTTTACGATTGCTTTTCAGAATCTGTCTTTTGAAAACAAACTAGTGTAAAACTTCAGCCAAACTTGTTGGGACAGTTGCCATAGAGACAGAAAATTAGATAAATAGTAACATTTGTATTACCACACCCAGGGGTGTAACCAGACTTAATAGGGACCCCCTGCAAAAATGATAGCATGGGGCCCCCTTGGTCTCTGAACCCCATGTGGGTGACATTATCGGGAGCTGGCGAATGGCTGGTGTCAAGGAGGGAAAAATTACACAAGCTCCCGCAACTCAGTACTCTGCATGGTGGGAGAAGGTAGCAGGGACAGTTTTTGTGAGAAAATGGGGATGTGTTTTTGCAAATTAGCTCCACTTATGGTTGGGGAGAGGGAGGAGAAGGGCCCCCCAAGCAGTCGGGCCCGCCCTGCGTTGGCAGGGGTCGCAGGGGTGATTGCTACGCCCATGATCACAGCACATTTTACTGACAACCATCCCATTGAATTCTTACAATTATTTACATTTTTTTGTGGTAAACCTTCTCACCAGGGGCAACAACAGCAGTATGATTCATTCAGATGGACAGTATGATCACTTTTATTTCACTGGATCTTTGCTGCTTATTACTGCTGCCTATTACAATATTGGTAATGGTGACGCCTGATTAACAACTTTTGGTTCTTGGTAGTACCTGGTAAGTCTCATGTCCAAATTAGCTACAATACAGGTTCCTGGACGTGATACTTACATCCAGCACTAAAAGCCGCTGTGTTTGCGCATTCTCATGCACTGATCCCATTGTGAATGATTGCTGCTAGCAGCTATCATTCACATAGTTACATGGGGAAAAAAAAGTTTTTTTGTTTTTTTTAATTAAAGTGGCAGTGTAACATTAATAAATAAATTTTTGGGGTGAGGTTTTAACCCTTACCAAACTAATTAACGCCTTGCATCATCTATACTTGACCTTAAGATTTGTGGACACCTGTAATGGCTGCCGTCCATAGCAATCGGATGCGATCACTATGGCGACCGCTCGGGGACTCAAAGCTGTATAGATGCATAAAATGTTATTGCCTAGCAATGTATCTATATAGCACTGGGGTCCCCAAACTGTGTGCACTAGATCGCTAGGGTCATGTAAAAAGGAACGGCTAAACATGAAAAAAAAATTAATTTTTGCATTTAATTTGCCCCAATAAATTGCATGTGAAATTAAATAATACTAGAAAAAAATATATTACCCAAAGAAAGCCTATATATATATATATATATATATATATATATATATATATATATATATATATATATTCACTTTGATGGCATAGGTAATTAAAAGTTATTTCTGTATCAAATGTGACACAGCTGATGTGCCAAAATTGTCAGGAACCTTAAGGGGTAAAAGCCCAGGAACCTGAAGTGGGTAAAGTCCCCACCCATGGCACATTGCAGCTGATATTTCAGCTGCAGGGATTTCTGCATGCCAACCACTACCAAGCATGAACACCTGTGTGTACATTCCCACTCTGCTACATGTGCGCAATGGAATCTGTTCCCCGGAAGTGCTAAGCAACCACAATTTTTCCATAAATCCTTCCTCATTCAATCCAAAACTAAAAAAAGTTTACTTAAAAGACTGTAATAGCATTGTTAGATTGTTTATGACTTGTAGTCAGTTTCCTGTACAAAACAGACTTCTATTCACAAAATAATATGATCTGTGATAAATATTACAAGGAGCAGCTTACAGTATATCACATTCATAAACAACTTGTTCAGTACAAACATAGCCACACATTGAGATGAATATGAACAGAAAAAAATTATGCACATTGCATTAGATAACATTTAGTACAAATGATAGACAAAAAGTGGAGGATTTATGATGTTAAATGAGTACAGCCTGTTCTTACTAGGAGCTGAAGTCTCTGCCTTTCTGTTTCCGGAGTAAACTCTTGCGACATCGGTATCGTTTTTCCGTCTTGAATGATTATGGCTCTGTGAACACATGATATGATAAAGTCACACAAGCAAAGCATTGAACTGGAAACAGCTGATAAAGCAAGAGTGGAAAAGTGGCCACACAAGGCCGGGACTGAAAAAACTCTCAGTACAGAAATACACCCACACTGTTAACTGGTTATTGCAGAATATGCACTGTAACATATTTAACTTGTCCTCACTACTAAATGGTATTTAAGCCAAACCTAAGAGGAGAATAAAGTTATAGAATAGTGTCTATAGTCCTACTCATAATAAATAATGGTGTCCATACACAGCACATTTTTTGAAATCAAAGAAATTCAATCAATTATTCCGTTTGGTTGAATAGTTTTTAAAATTCTTTTCGAGGTACCATACACAAACATTACATTTTTCCTAAAATCCGTGAAAGACGATCGATCTGAAGAAAACGTTGATTCATCTAATAGTATTTTCTTATACAACCTACCATAGACCATACAATTTCACAAACAATCACCCAGATTTTTCCAACAGTCTGATCAGATTTTTATAGAAAAAAATGTAATAATCGTAAAATCATTTTGGTCAAATAAAACGGAAAACTCGAACATTTAAATTGTACCATGTATGGGCACCATAAAGCTGGCCATACACTAGGCTGATTCCAGCCAGATCGACAGCAGATTCGATCACTGGGATCGAATCTGCTGTCACATCGTTCCCGCTACACGCCGAATTTCGATCCATTTCGTCCGATCCCGTCGATTGCTCCATGCGGAAAATTACCGTCAATCGCCCGCGGGTAGGGAGCGCGTCGCTAGTGGCGTTCAAGTGCCCGATGACTGACGCAATAGAGCGGCAATACATTACCTGCTCCGCCGGCGCGACTGCCCCCGGTCACCGTTGCTCCGTCTCCGCTCTGGTCTCCAGGTCCGGCATGCTTCACTTCAGAGGGCGCTCTACTGTTTAAACTTCCTGCCGGGCAGGAAGAAGTAAAGCATGCCGGACCTGGAGACCAGAGCGGAGACGGAGCAGCGGTGACCGGGGGCAGTCGCGCCGGCGGAGCAGGTAACGTATGCGGGGGGGAGCGGCGGCAGCACCACCACCACAACAGATTGTGATCGGTTTCAGGCTGAAATCGGTTCACAATCTGTTTGCAGTAAAGGTAGCCATATGATCCCTCTCTGATCAGATTCGATCAGAGAGGGATCTATCTGTTGGTCGAATCTGATGGCAAATCGACCAGTGTATGGCTACCTTAAGACTTTCCTGGAATTCCATAGTCTTATTTCCTTTAAAGTTTTGACGTCTTCAGGTGAATAGTCACAATTCTTTAAAGGACAACTGAAGTGAGAGGGATATGAAGGCTGCCATATTTATTTCCTTTTAAACAATACCAGTATCCTGGCAGCCCTGCTGATATATTTGGCGACAGTAGTGTCTGAATCGTACCTGAAACAAGCATGGTGCTAATTTTGTCAGATCTGACAATAATGCCAGAAACACCTCATTTGCATATGCTTGTTCAGGGTCTATGGATAGAAGTATTAGGCAGAGAAACAGCAGGCTAGCCTGGCAACTGGTATTTCTTAAAAGGAAATAAATATGGCAGCCTCCATATCCCTCTTGCTTCAGGTGTCCTTTAAATGTTTTACAGCATCCACGCAGACATATTGTAAACTATTGAACTTACTATGTATCCTTGTGTAATCAGCACCCATGTTCAGTGAGAAATGGAGAGCTATGACCTGGCCATCCTTCCATACCCCTCAGACGGTAGTAAGCAGTCCTCAGAATGGGTCAGCACCTCAATGAATTATAGCTCTCTTAGTATAAAATAGCTATTTATTGTTAAAAAAGGTTACAGCAAAAAGTGGGTGGCTGTGACCCAGCAATAGCCCGCTGTTTCAAGACAGATAGCCTTTGCTCAGGCTGGACTGCTGACCCATTCTGAGGACTATTGAAATTATTAATCAGTTCTCTGTATTCAGAAGTGTTTGTTGAGGTACCACTCCTACAACCATCTGGAATCTTTTACCTAGAGAGCGACCAAGCCCAGTTTATCTGGACACCCGAGTGGAGTCGGGTTTGTTCATCTCCACCTGCCTACAATGGTCAGTTGCCCGTTTGCAACCCTTTTTTGTGAATAACACTATCTATTACATCTTCCTACTCATTCTTTGATCACCCTACACTTCTGTTTCTTAAGGTGCCCAATAATGATACAATATTTTCTTCAGATGCGATCATTCGATCAGATTTATGGTATCATAAGTAATAAGAAGGTAACTATCAATTGCTCCCATAAACCACTTTCTCTCTTCAGATACGATCATAAACTTCCTAATTTCAACAAAATTATGTATCCCAATCGACTATAGAATCGATTCACGTTGCTTTTCTCCAACTACTGCGTGGCTTTCTGTATAAATTTAATTATAAAAAAATCAGATCGAATGATCGCATCTGAAGAAAATATTGTACCATTAATGGACAACTTTAGTTTAATCAGCCCTGTTTAGTTATCAGTGAAAGTTGCCCAGCAGGTTGACTGCTGGCCTGCTGCAGAGAAACTGTCATTTAGAGCTCTGAATTCTTAATTCACAAGCGTTGTTTCCACTATTGGCTTGGGTTTTACATGTGAAAATGTGCATGCAGATTTTTCACACGGAAAGAAAGAAAATGTGTACATTTAATGCAATCTTTTCATACATGAGAACTACAAATGTACACAGTTAAAAAACTAAAGCAGCACTTCAAGCACAAACTATTACTAGTCCTTTCTAGGCGCTCAGTTGCTAAACTTGTTTTTATTTGTATAAAAGCTCCTTTATTAACGGATAGCCTATAAGTACGTGGTCAGAAGCTCTGCTATGGTGCCACATACGGCAAGGGCCCATTCACACTATACGTGTTTATTCAGTTCTTCAGAAATGTCCATTTCATGATACAAAGTGACATTTGCTTTCTCATACCAATCAAGTGTTACTGATACCACTGTACGAGTATTTTACAGGCGGCAACTGCATGTCTTTTCTACATTGACCACTGGAAATGCAAATGCAGAACAAAAACATGAATACTGCACAAACGCAACTGCAAACCTTTACGGGGAAGCACATGTGAAATTTTTCATACATACACATTTACCAGAGAGCTTAGTTTGTACCTACAATCGACACAGGAGTCCCACCTACAGGGTTTGCTACTAATGCCCTTAGGGCCCTTTTCCACTAGCAATCCCTAGTGCTTGCGCTAAACGCTAGCGATTGCGATTCAGCAAGTTGCTAATTCTTTTCTTTAATTGCGATTTTGCTATGCAATGCACTGCATAGCAAAATCGTGGTAAAAATCGCTCCGAGGAGCAATCACGCTTTAGTAAAAATCGAATCGCGGTAGGAGAAAATACCTACCGCAATTCCTATGTTATTTAGCAAACCCAAGCAATTTGCTATTTTGCGATTCAACCGCTAGTGGAAAAGGGCCCTTACCTCACCAGCTTCCGATCATGTGAAAACATTTTTAAGACAAGTTTGTAGATTGGAAATATAGCGCTCTAAACATCAGCCAGATGCAGGTCACAATATGGCTCAAGTCCTTCTAATACAACAACAGAGTCCACTTTAAAGTCCATTCATCAAGATCTCCATCCCACTAGTACATATCACGCTCACCAGAATCGATGGCTGATTGATTGTAATCAGCGTAAACAGCATGAAGTAAATAGCATCTGATGTTCCTTTCAGCTCTTTTCTGTGTGTACCTCAAGGAGAAAACACTAACATAACATAACACGCGTGGCTTTGGACCGCTGTGTGGAGACGCAAGTGTGGCAACAAGGAGGACGTCCGCATGAGGTTTTTATGATATGCGCATAACTGTATTTTGAAATGGGAGTGCACTACTTGTTTTTTAACTTTTTAATAAATGGTAATACACTATTGCGAATCCGTTTTGAGTCTCTTAAGGGAAGAAAACCCTGCTGGAATAAGAAGGCTGTTTATCAGAAGCACTGTGAGCTGGTCTGTCATACGGTCAGCCATTGTATCTGGTAAATCGACAACTTTACTAGCTATACACACTGGGTGTGTGGTGTTTGACAAGTATACACGGGTGACCAGCTGTATCGGTGGAGGTGTTTTTTCCGTCTAATGCAAACAGTATTACGCTATGTTAGTGTTTTCTCCTTGAGGTACACACAGAAAAGAGCTGAAAGGAACATCAGATGCTATTTACTTCATGCTGTTTACGCTGATTACAACCAATCAGCCATCGATTCTGGTGAGCGTGATATGTACTAGTGGGATAGAGATCTTGATGAATGGACTTTAAAGTGGACTCTGTTGTTGTATTAGAAGGACTTGAGCCATATTGTGACCTGCATCTGGCTAATGTTTAGAGTGCTATATTTCCAATCTACAAGTTTGTTAGGGTGTGAATACCCACCCATTTATATAGCGATCCATTGGCCAGTTTGAAATAACAGTGAACTGTATCGTTATTGAAATGTACTGGTGTTTTGAGGAGGGGAGCGCATATACCACTTTGTCCCTACATTTTTAAGACAAGATTTTTAGGGGCAGAAACCCCGTTCATTTATAAAAGGAACATTTGAATACTCTTTCTAAGTTATTAGATTGTGTATTCAGATATATGTATGGAAAGTGGAATTCATCAGAACTATCTAGTACTGGGTTACAACATCTAACCGTGCATTTCCCCCCCATAATAAACTGTAAAATCCTACCTGCTGTCTCCAGCATTGGCTACAAACAGTTTGTCCAGCAAACAAATTGCCACAAGAGCACAGCAGCCTCCTTCTATGCTATGTGATGTTCTTTCTCTTTTAATTTGTTCATCCTATAAACACAAAGATATAAATGGCATGTAAACCATTAATCCAGTAATGTAATGTGGAAGATCAGGAATATTACTAAAAAATGGCTGTTGAGTACTGAGTAGACCTTACAATACAGTCTTTTGGAGAATGTCAGACAAATGGAATGTGTAGGACCAGTTCACATTGGTGACTGCCGGTGGCATGTTCAGCTAATGCTAAACGTTTTACTGCAACTAAGCAGAAAAGCATTTGGCATCGGTTCCCATTGTTCCCTCATTGCACCGCGTTTTGAGCTTCCAGGAGAAAGCATTGAGATGCATGGTCCCATTTATCTTAATGCTGGATGTGGTCGATCCCGGCAACTCCCACCGGCAATCACCTGTTTGAACTATCCCTTATTGGTGAAGTGGGGCCAAGAATTTTAGAAGCAATGCAAAACCTAATTTTTCAGGGTCAGATGTAGTCAGGTTAATTTACAGTAAAACTTTAGTAACAGAAACTGGCCCCTACAGATCTACACATTGGCCCTTATTCAATTCACATTTTCTCCTAAGTTTTCTTCTTGGAGATAATTCTTCCTGTTCTGTTTAAAATAACAATTTAGCACTCTGCAATGAAACAGTACCAAAAAATAGGTGGAAAAATACTGTCAGAATTATTCTGAGTGTTTTCTGGCTTCCTGCTGAATTCTAAGGCATTTTATTGATGAGGGGTGAAAATATCTTCAAGGAGAAAACTGTGAGAAAATGTGAATTGAATAAGGGTCATCGTTTTGAACTTTGTGAGATGAACGGTATAAATATTTTAGCAACACCTCTAGCTGTGCCTCCACCATACCTTATGTAACTACTGGCAAACCTCCAGTCTGCTCCGCCTTCTCTAGCCTCGCCCCTACAATTACAGTAAGGCATCTAAATAAACCTCAAGTGCTACCACACCAAACTTCCAGTCGCAGACCCCACAGTTCCAGTGACACTCCCACCACCCTCTTCCATGAACAATTCATAAGTAGTTAGCCTGTTATCAGTTGCTCGTCTCATCGTTTGGCACGCATACACATGCCTGATTGTCATTTGATTTTGGTCTCTTGGTCGACAATCAGGCAGTTTGGTTGAACGTGAGTACGAGCCTTTAGAGCAAGTTAGCAGAATGTATAATAAGCATATCTTATCTGACCGTGTGTACCTACGTTATGTTTATGAAGAACACTGAGATTGCTTTCACTTTTTTACCAGCTTAGTAATTCCAAAACAGGTGTGCTCACACAGCAGATGGGAAAGGGAATTATACCACACAACAAAAAAATGTAAGCAGGGGGCATCCAGCAGTCTGCTAGGTACTCCCATATCCATTACTACTGTTTGTTGTTTAAATACCTGCATACAGGTCCCATTACCAGTATTTCTGGCACTTTATTAACACAATTTATTAATAATAGTTAAGACCAGATCATGCCAACTAAATTGAATATAAGTTGACATAAGGCAACAAAACCAACAAAGATTAGCCATCAACTGTATCCAATGACAACTGTTTTTGGGCCGTGCGGCGACCCACATTATCAAGGTACACTAAGATAATAGCTTGCACAGTTGGGTTGAAAAAAAGATATAAGTCCATCTAGCTCAACCAGAAAGAAGGTACACTAGCCTGAACCCTCACATATACAGTGGTTTGCAAAAGTATTTGGCCCCCTTGAAGTTTTCCACATTGTGTCACATTACTGCCACAAACATGAATCAATTTTATTGGAATTCCACGTGAAAGACCAATAAAAAGTGGAGTACATGTGAGAAGTGGAACGAAAATCATACACTATTCCAAATATTAAAAAAACAAAATAACTGCAAAGTGGGGTGTGCATAATTATTCAGTCTCCTGAGTCAATACTTTGTAGAACCACCTTTTGCTGCAATTACAGCTGCCAGTCTTTTAGGGTATGTCTCTACCAACTTTGCACATCTAGAGACTGAAATCCTTGTCCATTCTTCTTTGCAAAACAGCTCTAGCTCAGTCAGATTAGATGGGCAGCGTTTGTGAACAGCTGTTTTCAGATCTTGACACAGATTCTCGATTGGATTTAGATCTAGACTTTGACTGGGCCATTCTAACACATGGATATGTTTTGTTTTAATCCATTCCATTGTTGCCCTAGCTTTATGTTTAGGGTCATTGTCCTGCTGGAAGGTGAACCTCCGCCCCAGTCTCAAGTCTTTTGCAGACTCCAAGAGGTTTTCTTCCAAGAATGCCCTGTATTTGGCTCCATCCATCTTCCCATCAACTCTGACCAGCTTCCCTGTCCCTGCTGAAGAGAAGCACCCCCAGAGGATGATGCTGGCATTACCATATTTAACAGTGGGGATGGTGTGTTCAGAGTGATGTGCAGTGTTACTTTTACGCCACACATAGCGTTTTGCATTTTGGCCAAAAAGTTCAATTTTAGTCTCATCTTACCAGAGCACCTTCTTCCATGTGTTTGCTGTGCCCACCACATGGCTTGTAGCAAACTGCAAACGGGACTTCCTATGCTTTTCTGTTAAAAATGGCTTTCTTCTTGCCACTCTTCCATAAAGGCCAACTTTGTGCAGTGCACGACTAATAGTTGTCCTATGGACAGATTCCCCCACCTGAGCTGTAGATCTCTGCAGCTTGTCCAAAGTCACCATGGGCCTCGACTGCATTTCTGATCAGCGCTCTCCTTTTGCGGCCTGTGAGTTTAGGTGGACGGCCTTGTCTTGGTAGGTTTACAGTTGTGCCATACTCCTTCCATTTCTGAATGATAGCTTGAACAGTGCTCTGTGGGATGTTCAAGGATTTGGAAATCTTTTTGTAGCCCAAGCCTGCTTTAAATTCCTCAATAACTTGATCCCTGATCTGTCTTGTGTGTTCTTTGGACTTCACAGTGTTGTTGCTCCCAATATTCTCTTAGACAACCTCTGAGGCCCTCACAGAGCAGCTGTATATGTACTGACATTAGATTACACACAGGTGCACTCTATTTAGTCATTAGCACTCATCAGGCAATGTCTATAGGCAACTGACTGCGCTCAGATCAAAGGGGGCCGAATAATTATGCACACACCACTTTGCAGTTATTTATTTGTAAAAAAAATGTTTGGAATCATGATTTTCGTTCGTTTCGACTTCTCACGTGTATGCCACTTTGTATTGATCTGTCACATGGAATTCCAATAAAATTGATTCATGTTTGTGGCAGTAATATGACAAAATGTGGAAAACTTCAAGGGGGCCGAATATTTTTGCAAACCACTGTATCTGTTGATCCTGAGAAACGTGAAAAACCCTTACAAGGATTGGACCAATCAGCCCTTAATGCAGTGTTTCTCAAAATTGTCCTCGTGACCCCCGTGGTTAGTGTCTCAGCTAGGTGGATTCCATGTAGCTGAGACACAGGTGAGGTTGCCTGCAAAACATTCACCGTTGGGTGGACATGAGAACAGGTTTGAGAAACACTGCCTTAAAGGGAAAAAAAATCCTTCCTGACTTAATCCAATCAGATAAAAACCCTGGATCAACACCACCGGGAATTACCTGGTATTTAAGGCCATGTATGTCCCTCATTGGAAGGAAAGCATCTAAGCCCACATTAAATGCAGGTATAGAATTTGCCATAACTACTCACTGTGGTAATACATTCCACTTTTTAAACACCCCTAGGGCCCGTTCACACCTGAGCGGGAATCGCACGATTCCCGCTCACGGCAAACCGCTAGCGGTTCTGCAAGAACCGCTACACAATGTAGCGAGTGGCAGTGTTCTCACTGCCGCGGTTGCGGTTAGCGATAACCGCAACCGCGCTGCACGCAGCGGTTTGCCGGCGACGAGCGTTCCGCGATTTGCGATCGTGATTAGCGTGCATAGCACGCTAATCGTGATCGCTCCAAAACCGCCGCAGTGTCCAGTGATTTTTCCGCGCTAATCGCGGGAAAATCACTCCCGCAAAACGCTGGCAGTAATCACCGGCGTTCTGCGATTTTAAGTGTGAACGGGCCCTTAGGGCCGGTTCACATTACAAAACGCGGACAGCCACGCTTGCGGAACGCAAGGCGTACGAACGCACGCCATCTGAGTTTGTATGCATTGCGTGGCTGATCCCATCACTGAAAAGTGAATGGGACAGCTGCGCGTTTTTGCAAAATCTGCGTGCAGCATGCGTTCCCGGACCGCACAGGTCCGGAACGCATGCAGTGTGAATATCAGACAGTGCACTCTATGCACTGTCTGATGTCGTGCGTGTCGGGCCACCCGCACTCGTTTCCAAAACGCGTCTGGAAACGCGTGCAGTCTGAACGGGCTCTAACGGTAAACATCCATTTATCTAATTAATGGCAAAAACATTTTTCTTCCATGTGCAGATCATGTCCCCTAGTCCTTTGCACAAGCCTAGGGACAAAAAGATTATCTGCCAAGCTTTTATATTGTAATCTGATGTATTTGAACATGTTAATTCGATCTCCTTTAATGCTAGCTACACACCAAAAGATATTTTGGCAGATAGTTTATTAGATAATTTTCCGTCATGTCCGATCTTATTTGCGATCGTTTTTCTAATCAATTTTTCATAGGATTGAATGGAAATTAATAAGAAAAGATAAGAAAATTGATCAGAAAATCGACCGGCCAGTAAATCGCCTGAAAAATCTCATTGTGTGTACCGAGCATAAGGCATCTTTTATCCAAACCAAATACTGTAAGCCCAGCTTATCTAACCTTTCTTGGTAAGTGAGACCTTCAATCCCTCTAATAAATTTTGTTGCTCGTCTCTGGTTCTTCTCTAAAACCGTATTGTCCCTCCTGTAATGTGGTGCCCAGAACTGACTTCCATATTCCAGATGTGGCCCTACTAGAGAGTTAAACTGGGGCAGTATTATGTTAGCATCCCAAGTTTGTATTTCTCTTTTAATGCATCCTAAAAAATGTATTTGCGTTAGCTGCAGCTGCATGGCATTAAATATGATTATTTAACTTGTCAACAAGTACTCCTAGGTCCCTGTCCAGGTTTGATCAGAATCAGAAACTTTATTTCGCCAAGCACGACTGGGTCGGGCCCGGAATTGGGCTTGGCACGTACAGGGTACTGATACACAATATAGTTACAGATACAGATCAGGACATGCAGTAGGAACAGAACATTATACAGAATACAGAACACTATATAACCTTTATGCAGAGGGAGACAATGTGGCATAATTTACAATACAAACACAACCGAAAGGTACGCTTGAGCTGGAGCGCCGTCTATGTGCAGAGTGCTTCAGGCGTCATGGTATTGTGGGGTGGGGATGGGCATTTCCATGGAGAGAGTTCAGGAGGTTGACAGCCGAGGGAAAGAAACTGTTCTTATGTCTTGAGGTCCTGGCGTAGATGGATCAGAACCGGAGCTTTAGGCTCGAGGGGAACTGATTAAAGAAGCGGTAGCCAGGGTGTGAAGGGTCGTTGGCGATCTTTAATGCTCTGGTGTTCAGCCTGGAGCGGTAGAGGAGGTCCAGAAGGGATCTCCCGATGATCCTCTCCGCTGATCTGATGACCCTCTGCAGTTTGAGCCTGTCGCTGGCGGAGGAGCTGGCGTACCAGACCAGGATGGACGAGCATAGTACGGATTCGATTGTGGCTCAGTAGAAGTTTGTCAGAAGTTTGTCAGAAATTCTTTAGTAAACCCATGTTGATGCTGAGAAATTAGAGTATTCTCTGATATAAGTCTTGTATAGCATCTCTAAAGGTGCGTACACACCTTTGATGGATGTTGCCCCCTCAGGAATCAGGACCTGATTCCCGTTATCGGCTGCTTCAGATGACTTAAGTCAGGCGTGTGACCTTCAGCAAACTCTCAAATAGTTCACACACAACCAATGTTAAGCTTACAGGTCTATAATTTTCCAGATCAGATTTTTTTTGCATTGAAATAATGGGAAAATGTGGACTGTAATGGCTCATACACATGTCCAACATAATGCATAACCAGGAGAACAGAGGCGCCAAAAGGATAAAAGGAAGCTAAATGAGCTTAAAAACCAAATTCTTGGTAAATAGAGGAGGTAGTGGTGGACTTACCTCCTCCAAATAGACACACAACGACTGTAGTAAAGACAAGTCAATATATTTTATTTATGAACTCCAAATATGCAACGCGTTTCGCAGGTTTGATCCCGCTTCATCAGGCAATAACAACGGAGGTGCCAACAGAGGTGCCTGGCTCTTCTACTGACCACATATGCTATTGCTCCGTTGTTATTGCCTGATGAAGCGGGATCAAACCTGTGAAACGCGTTGCATATTTGCAGTTCATAAATAAAATATATGGACTGTCTTTACTACAGTCGTTGTGTGTCTATTTGGAGGAGGTGAGTCCACCACTACCTCCTCTATTTACCAAGAATTTGTTTTTTAAGCTCATTTAGCTTCCTTTTATCCTTTTGGCACCTCTGTTCTCCTGCATAATATTGAATCCACCCTGGTTGGAGGGTTGAACCCCCTTCTTTCTCATCTACAGAGAGCGACTTCTTATTCCTGAGTGGGGTTAGGAAAATCTCCCCACCTGCCTTTACAGTGGTTGCCTAATGGTAACCCTGGTTTGTGAGTATTAATATTTACTCTATCTAGTAACCATTTACCAGTACATATTACACCATTGGGGCTCTTGGTGTTCCTTGTTTTTATAATGCATAACCAACTGCACAACATGACCAAACACACGACAGGTTGTTTACACAAGTATGTACACGCACTCCAATCCACTAAGCAACCAACTCACATGAATACTGCGCACGTAAGCAAAACGACAAACAGCACATGCACGCATTCCAAAACAACACATTTGTTCAAATGACTGGTACACATGTGGCCAAGCTGCACGATAGGTATGGAGCTTGATCCACTGGATGGATTTGGCAAATCACCCGTTATCTGTTGGTCACCTTGTTGTTTGCCAGCCATACATACGCTTAACTGTCTTCCAACAGACCAAGTTTAGATGATAGTTGAGCAGATTATTTGGATGTGTGTCTAGTATCCATTAAAGGATACCAGAGCCAAACGATATATTAAAAACCAAGTGGGGGTTCTCCTCCATCCCTCTCCTTTATTTCGTAAATCCTCCTTCGCAGCTCAGTCCAGGTCCCTGTAGTTGGGCGTTAGTGTGCAGGAGTGTGCAGCCAGGAGTGCACTGCGCATGTGCACAGCAGCACAATGATGTCATTGGCATAATGACTGCACCTACTACATGCCTGCTTCCCTCATTTTTGATATATCGTTCAGCTCTGGTATCCTTAAGCAGTCCATTGGAGCTATTCCACTTGAAAGACAGTCACTGAGGCCTGGTGCACACCAAAAACCGCTAGCAGATCCGCAAAATGCTAGCAGATTTTAAAACGCTTGTTCTTCTTTTTCTGGAGCGTTTCAGCTAGCGTTTTGCGGTTTTGTGTAGCGGTTTTGGTGTAGTAGATTTCATGTATTGTTACAGTAAAGCTGTTACTGAACAGCTACTGTAACAAAACCGCCTGGCAAACCGCTCTGAAGTGCCGTTTTTCAGAGCGGTTTGCGGTTTTCCTATACTTAACATTGAGGCAGAAACGCCTCCGCAATCCAAAATCTGCAGCAGCCCGGGAGTATGCGTTTCTGCAAAACGCCTCCCGCTCTGGTGTGCACCAGCCCATTGAAATACATTACCCAAGCGGATCCGCACCCGCAAGTGGATCGCAAACCGCAGCCGAACCGCTCTGGTGTGCACTAGGCCAAAGATAAGATAAAGGGGTTTATCCAAAACTTAACTTGGCACCCAAGGATGTACGTCATCTGGGACCAGTGCTTTATCTGTTTTGATTTTATTTAGTCTTATCTTGAGGCACAGGGTAGAAGGTTAGAGTTAGGCACAGGCTAGGAGGAGAGGTTACAGTTAGCCGATAAGAGCTTAAAGCTGGCCACAAGGTAGTGCAGAGGTAGTTTAGGCACAGGGTGGGAGGTTAGGGCGAGTCACATAATACATGGGAACTGTTATTGTATGGCACACGGTGGGAGAAGGATGTTACACTGAGAGTCATGGTAATTTTCACTCCCCCCCCCCCCCCCCCTAGTGTTTACCTGTTCTTTCAAATGAATGTAGATCCTTGTGATTTAACTGCCATATTTTACAATTAGCATAGCACTGCATCATGGTAATAATATCATTCAGTATACTGCATGCTATAGCCAGTCTCTATTGTCTTAACTCACCATTTGTTTGAAGGCATTTTCCAGTGAACCAATGACAAGACTCTCAGGAAATATTTGTTTTTCAAGGTGAAAGCGAATGGCAGACTCAAGAGGGGGCTCTGTTTTCTCCTCGGTTGGTGTAACTGAAACAGTCCCATTTCTAATACTACTGTCCAGGCACAGAGGTGCGGCAACTGTAGGCTGCTCCAAAATATGTACAAGGTCTCTTAGCTGATCACATATGTGAAAGTGAAGGAGCCTTGATGCAGTTAGAGCACATCCATATCCAGCATGACCATCAAAAAGTCCCCAATAATGGAAAGATAGTCTATCACTGGCCTAAAGTGTTAGATGCAAAAACAAAAGAAAAAAGATTAATTGTGCATGTAAAAGACATTAGAAAAAAAACTGTATAAACCGGTTATACAGGTTTCAGCAGCTTGAACAAGCCACTACATTCTTATACCATAACTGTGGAGGACAACTGCTGGCAGTCTTTGCATCCTAGTTCTCAGCTCTGGCTAGCAGCCATGGTCATTATAAGCAAAGGAAGGCTGCTTATAATAAAATTACAGAATATACCTGTCTTATCTTCTATGAATTAAAAGTGCAGCACATGTTACAAATGCTACTTTGCTGACTGTAGTGCCCATTCTCTGGGTATACAATTGCTCACTGCAGATCACATAATTTACTTTCTGCTGATTTTCCTTACTGGTATACCTGTTCTGTCAGGATCCAAACAGCTTTAGAATCAGCAATGCAGCCAGGCAGCTAGCTTGATTAAAATGATACCAATTATGGCTGCCTTCATGTTTCTCCAGTAAAGGCAATAGGAAAAGCTGAATTTTTCAGGCTTCACTGGTAATAAATCAAAACCACATTTTTCAAATAAAAATAAAAACTGTTATTGTACTGAACTACACCAAATCTTACATAAGAAAAAAAAAACTTCTATCAGCCTTTGCTCCAGGTATCACTATTAAATGGCTGGAATCACAATTGGCCTGTTTATGTGTTTTTTTTCCATTACAAGATTGATAGCTAAACACTGATGCATTTTAATTCTTAATTACTTGCAGCCATCTACTCTTTTCCCTACACATATGTTCACGCTTAAATGTAATGTATTATGAAGCAGCTGTAGACACGCGTGTTTTAATGTGAATACAGACATCACAAAACGGGTGCATTAAAACACATTGGTGAGCAAGGATTGCTGCGTGATCCTTAGCAATATGGTGTCTGTCTACCAGTTCACATGAGTATTCTGGAATTCTGCACTTCATGGACTAGTCAGAAAGTCAGGCTACCAGTTCATAATAACACTCTAACCCTTCTGCTCTTTCTCACATTCTGAACTGCCTCCCTACAGGGTGACCTCCCGCGACCATTTACTGACACATCATCACAACTTATAGCTTAGTGGGAAGTCCATGTGTTTCACCAGCTCACGATAAATATATGAATCTTGCATGATGTAATCAAAAGTGTATTTATGACACATGGTACTTCACACAGGAAGTCATGACATTCCAAAAATAACCAATACTGTATAAAAGATCTGTTGTTTCTAAAACATATTCACTGAGGGACTAGAGGTCACTCAGTACAGAGCGGAGCTCATGGTCAGCTATGTACACACGCTTTAGTTTTTGTTACCCAAAATTGTTGGCAGCTTCCTCTCTAGTGATCAGCCAAGTTGGAATATCCTTTTAGTTGTTCTTACTGCTGCTGGCAGTGGGAATTCTCCTGGTTGTCCTCCCCATCTCCCTTCGACAAAACAGGCTGCTCAGCCAACAGCCCAGCAGTATGTCTGCATAGTGATCATTCCTCAACTGTCACCTAAAACCATCCCATACAATTGCTGACAGTAATGCTACATGTATCTAGTATGTAGCTAGGATGTCAAGCTTCTGATAACAGTTTTATGTTTACCACTAGGGGACCTAAGCCCGTTTAAAAACGGGCTCTAGGTCTGTCCTGCATGTCAGTGTGCATGCGTGCGCGCCCGCACAACCGCCACACGCCCACCCGCACCAACAGCCACCTGCCCCCGTCCTCCTCCTGTCCCAACACATGCGCAGTAGCACAAAACCACGGACACACTGACAGGAGGATGACACAGGGACACTATGGGTTTTATTATATAGGATGAGATTATGAAGCTTACCATTTCTGGCCTTGTCCTAATAAAAAAAAAATAACAAAAACTCCTAGCTGCCTGGCTGTCATGGTGATCCTTTGCCTTCCGTGAGTCACTGAACAAGCATGCATGTCAGATATTCTGTTTTCACTGTTCGTAAACAAGCTGCATGTATGCTGCAGATACGTTACTCATTAACTCAGGTGAACATCTAGTGTGTATACAGGTTTCCCTCAATGTTGTTAAGGAGGATGTACCGGATTATGACAGCAAAATTAAAGGGACTCTGAAGTAAGAGGTTTATGAGGGCTGCCATCCTTATTCTGTAATAAATAATGCCAGTTGCATGACTTCTGTGCTGATGCTCTGCTTCTAATACTTTAAAGGTCCATACCCACTGCAAGATTTCACCTGGCAAAGTGACAGATAAACCATCGTTACAACTCACATCGTATAACTATCTTTTAAAGAAAAAAAAAGCAGTAAATGACGGCTAAATCTATGGAAACTTTCCCCTGCAGCCTTCCTTGTTTAATGGTCCTATTGTAGGCAATCTACTTGTGGACTATTGCTGTTGTCCACATCCCATTGGTAAAGATCCTTTGTAAAAAGATTGTGGTGACTTTGTTCATCGTCAGTATCTAGCGATTCCGTCATCACATGGATACATATTAAGTTACTGTCCCAGAATGAGCATACAGATCAGATGCACTGACTTTGGTCTGAATCTATTGGCTACCTGCTTGTTGTAAGTGTGACTCAAAAACAACTGAAGCCAGGCATGACAGCCAGGCAATTGGCTTTGTTTATAATTGAATTAAAATGGCAGCCTCAATATTCCTCTCACTTCAGGTTCCCTTTATGGCTGACATTGCAAAAGGTGATTGGAACTGGCTTCCACAAAACTAGTTTAGCTAATTATCTATTTATTGGCTATTTTATAATTTAGCTGATTATTTTTAGTCCTGAATACTATTATGCATATATTTCATTTCATATGTGGACGTATTCAGTGCTCTTGAATACCCCATTTATTTTTCATTGTGTGCGCACGGCTCTTTCAAGGAAAAACAAAGAATAGCTGCAAATTTTGTTATTCACTCAAGTCTTTACTTACCTTATTATCTGACTGCCCATTAGCGTTTTGTGACTCATCGCATTTGCTATTCAATGCGTTTTCTCTTTTCTGAACATCTACAAATTCACAACATGCCTGGTCTTCATTGTGTTGACTTTTCCCAGCATTAATCACTCTACAGATGTGATTAAAAATACAAAAGTAAAAGAAAATTCACTAAAATGCTATCAAAATAGTTTACTCTCTTACGGCAAATATCATTATGTAAGCAAATAATAGTAATGATTTAGATCTGCAAACTCTTTTAGCACAGATAAGAGAAGACGTGATTATTGGCGCTGGTCAGCTGTACAGGCATAACAAGTGGTGAGTATGGGGTGGTTCTGGCACTGTTGGGAGGATAAAGGGGTGTCCAAGATGGCTAACTATCCACACACAGATTCTGGACCTCTGCCACCTAACCCTTTTGCTGGCCCTGTCTTGACTCCTCTTTGGTAACACCGCTGGCTTTGGGTTCTAGTAGTAAATAGGAAATCTATACTGGGCCTGGATGAATCTAATCACCACGCTTGAACCAGGTGCAGCCCAGACCAGCAACATTTAACAAAAACAAGGGTCAGGTGAGAGCTATGGTAGGCAATGCACTATGGCCTCAATTCACTAAGATCATGCTGGAGATAAGGCAAGAAAAAACTGACCTCCACATAGTGAGAGAGTTATCTTATCTCTTCATTCCTTACGTTACCTCTACTGTAGCTAATTTACCTCCTCTGTAGTTAATTTACCTCCTCTGTAGTTATTTTCACACGCAGGCCTATGGCCTCAATTCACTAAGATCATGCTGGAGATAATAAGGCAAGAGAAAACATACCTCCACACAGTAAGAGAGTTATCTTATCTCTTCATTCCTTACGTTACCTCTTCTGTAGTTAATTTACCTCCTCTGTAGTTATTTTCACACGCAGTTAATGAACAGCCTGTCTTTAACTTGGAGTTATTTTAAGGATTAAAGAGTTAACTTAAAGACAGAAGAGTTAACTTTAGGTTTGCCTGAGGTAAAATGTTTCCTGAATACTACATGCCTTATCACCATGGTAACAACTATAGAAGAGTTATTATAGACAGGAGATAAGCTTAGTGAATTGAGGTCATAATGTATCTTTATTTCTCTCTATCCATGACTTTAATATGCTAGATCAGTGTTCCCCAACCCTGTCCTCAAGGCCCACCAACAGTGCATGTTTTGTGGAAATCCTCAGAGGTAGTTACTCAGTTCTGCTGAGACAAAAATTACCCCACCTGTGAATGTTTGTGGTTTCCTGCAAAACGTACTGTTGGTGGGCCTTGAGGACAGGGTTGGGGAACTCTGCGCTAGATGACCAAGGAGAAAAACGGTGTCCTCAGAGAGAATACACAAATGTATCAAAATTGATGTGCTCAGTCTGACTCACAGGATTATGGGTAAAATACACAGTACAAATTCCAATCTGGCATTTGAGTCTGACTTTTCACCACTTCATATGAAAGAACTTCAATACAGCACATTTGTATTTTCTTGCACCTGAAAATGTATATGCCTTGTTTTGAAAGGTTGGTGCTGGTTGGATTTGGAAATTAAACCAGAAACAAACTGGACATTTTCCCACACAACCCACCATGGTTCAGGAAAAGGCGACAAACATTTCTGAAAAATCCCCAACCACAAAAATGGGTTGATTACATGATGGTAATGGGATATTTAAATCACATAAAAAAAAAATCAGTAATTGTTAAAATCTCCTCTAAGTGGTTCATGTTTTTATACTTTCAACTTAGACAAAAGGTGAATTCCAATCTGATACCAATCAAACTGATTTTAAATAATATGGAACTTAAAAAGTTTCTAATAATACTCCTTGACCCAAAACATCATATATTTAGAATATTTAAAGTGAACCCGAACCAAGTAAAATTACATACTTACCTCACTGTCAGTTTCTCTCAGAAGCTCACTATTTTCTTCTTACAACAATTCCTTCCAGTTCTGACAAGATTTTGGAAGAACTGAATTATATCAATTGCTGTCAGTTATATATTGTGGACTTTAAATTGAGAGGTGTGATGGACCCCTCATCCCAGTAGGACTCCCCTGTATCTGCATGGTAATAACCTGAGGCTGGTGAACTACTCCACATAGTTATATATTAGTTGCTGTCAGTTATATATTAGTTGCTGTCAGGTATAACTGAAAGGACAACTGATGAGCAAAGTAATGCCCATGTTTCCCTATGGCACAACAGTGTGCTGACCAAGAAGCTGTTATGGGGTAATGGTCATTTTCAAAATGGAGGACGGATAATTCCATTGATCACAGTGGACAAACAGGACGAGGGAGAGGAGAGATGGATGAGTAGACTACACGGGAGGTAAGCATGACATGTGCAATTCATTTTGAGGTTTATTTTTCAGTTTAGGTTTGCTCTAGGGCTACAGATCATGCTATGTTTCCTGTACATGGTATAGTTTCTTTTTACGAGTTTTATCACTTCCTACAGCTTTTGCAATTACCACAATCAGTTTGAACTAAGCATTAAACAGGCTGATTAGTACAATATACTAGATGAACATACTGCTTAATGGAGCCTGAAGTGAGAAATATATGGAGGCTGCCATATTTATTTCCTTTTAAAATTCTCCCAGTTGCCTGGCAGCCCTGATGATCTCTTTGGCTGCAGTATTGTCCGAATCACACCAGAAACAAGCATGCAGCTAATCTTATCAGATCTGACAATAATGTCAGATACACCTAATCTGCATATGCTTGTTCAGGGTCTATGGCTAAAAGTATTAGAGGCAGAGGATCAGCAGGATAGCCAGGCAACTGGTACTGCTTAAAAGGAAATAAATATGGCATCTTCCATATACCTCTTCCATCTTCCATATACCTCTCACTTTAGGTGCCCTTTAGGACTTTGGATTGCATTGCTAAAGCCGGCTGAGTGACTGCTGATGTTCAGTACTACTGCAACCATACAGACTGACAAGATTATGCACAGGCACTTGTACATTATCACATACAGTGGGATGCGAAAGTTTGGGCAACTTTGTTAATCGTCATATTTTCCTGTATAAATCGTTGGTTGTTGGGATAAAAAATGTCAGTTAAATATATCATATAGGAGACACACACAGTGATAATTGAGAAGTGAAATGAAGTTTATTGGATTTACAGAAAGTGCGCAATAATTGTTTAAATAAAATTAGGCAGGTGCATAAATATGGACACTGTGGTCATTTTATTGATTTCAAAACCTTTAGAACTAATTACTGGAACTCAAATTGGCTTGGTAAGCTCAGTGACCCATGACCTACATACAGCGGTGAATCTAATTAAGAGAGAGTATTTAAGGGGGTCAATTGTAAGTTTCCCTCCTCTTTTAAACGTCTCTGAAGAGTAGCAACATGGGGGTCTCAAAACAACTCTCAAATGACCTGAAGACAAATATTGTTCACTATCATGGTTTAGGGGAAGGATACAGAAAGCTGCAGAGATTTCAGCTGTCTGTTTCCACTGTTAGGCCCCGTTCACACTTGCGTTTTGGCATGCACACGGACCGGATCCGAATCGTATCAGGACCTGATCCGGATTGGAACCGTACGGTTCCGATCCGGATCCGATCCGGTCCGTTTGCATCAGGACTGCTTCAGGCTGCCATCCGGATCCGTGGGGAAAAAAAAATACCTTAAAATTTGTTGGGGTCTGCAGAAGGTGCACCTGGTGCACCTGTAGAATCAGGTCCTCCGCTGTAGGCCTCACCTCCACCTCCGACATACTGCCAAAACAGCTCCAGCATGTGTGTCACTGCTGCTCCACTCCAGATATGCTGGGCCCATGTGTCCCCATCCGAAATGGCCGCTATGATACGCATAGGAAGTGGGGTAGAACGTCCGGTGTTGTCTCCAGTGTGTTCAGTGCTTCCGTTTCCCATTGGTTTTCTATATCCGGATGGTGCAGTCAGGCTCCGGTCCGGGTGCGTGGGCCGGATGAGCCGGACCAAAAAATAGCGCATGTTGGAAAAGTGTCCGGAGTCCGGATCCGGTCCGGCTCTGTACTGTACGGAACGTACGCATGCATGTGAACGTCCGCATAGCCTTTGCATTGCTATGCGGAATGTACGTTCCGTTTGTACAGTATACGGTCCGGATGCGATCAGGCGGATCCGGACAGGGAACGCTAATGTGAACCGGGCCTTAGGAACATATTGAGGAAATGGAAGACCACAGGCTCAGTTCAAGTTAAGGCTTGAAGTGGCAGACCAAGAAAAATCTTGGATAAACAGAAGCGACAAATGGTGAGAACAGTCAGCGTCAACCCACAGACCAGCACCAAAGACCTACAACATCATCTTTCTGCAGATAGAGTCACTGTACATTGTTCAACCATTCGGCGCACTTTACACAAGGAGATGCTGTATGCAAGAGCAATGCAGAGGAAGCCTTTTCTCCGCCCACAGCACAAACAGAGCCGCTTGAGGTATGCCAAAGCACATTTGGACAAACCAGCTTCATTTTGTAATAAGGTGCTGTGGACTGATGAAACTAAAATTGAGTTATTTGGGCATAAAAAGGGGCGTTATGCATGGAGGAAAAAGAACACAGCATTCCAAGAAATACACCTGCTACTTCCAGTAAAATATGACGGTGGTTCCATCATGCTGTGGGGCTGTGTGGCTAGTGCAGGGACCGGGATTCTTGTCAAAGTTGTGGGACGCATGCATTCCACTCAATATCAGCAGATTCTGGAGATCAATGTCCTGGAATCAGCAACAAAGCTGAAGCAGCGCCGGGGCTGGATCTTTCAACAAGACAACTGTAACGATTGGTGTCAGCACAGAGATAATCTGATTATTGGTGATCTGCAGTATCACCAACAATGCAGATATATACCCGATTATTGATGATCTGCAGAATCACCAATAATAGAAGTATAACTAACCTCTGGACACCCGATAACGTGTGTTTGGTGCAACAGTAGATGAGCATGGACCACATGAGTAGCAGGTGGCCCTTGACCGTATGAGGAGTATCTCCTTGGTAAGGGTTGGAGATAACCAGAGAGCCAGTGATCCCCTGAACTGCTGGGAATCAGACTCTACTGCAGTCAAAGGACTCCGATGGAATAAAGTCCCTGACTGGACTGCAGAGAATCCCCTCTGAGAAGTAGGGAGTCTCTGCAGCTACCTGACACCTAACCGGGTGGTGTCACAGGTAGCACAGACAGGCTGATCACCCACGGAGTGAGTGACAGCCAGAAGGATCGGCCAGACCGGGTCGGCAACACACGAGCAGATAAGGTACAGAGACAGAAGACTGATTCGGTAACCAGGTACAGGCAGGGTCGGCAACAGGTAATCAGATGTGCATAGGTACCGAATCAGATAGCAGGAGAGGTCAAGAGAGCAATAGGTCATAACAGAAATCAAGCAGAGGCCTAGTCTAGAGTGTGAGGTCTGTGGTCTCAACACCCAGGAACTGGTCTAAAGAATAACACAGTACTGACACAGTATCCCTAAGCTTGGGTGTGAGGTCCGTGGTCACAACACCATGGAACTGGTCTAAAAAATAACACAGCAATGACACAGTATTCCTAAACTTGGGTGTGTGGTCCTTGGTCACAACACCCTGGAACTGGTCTAAAGAATAACACAGAACTGACACAGTATCCCTAAGCTTGGGTGTGAGGTCCATGGTCACAACACCCTGGAACTGGTCTAAAGAATAACACAGAACTGACACAGTATCCCTAAGCTTGGGTGTGAGGTCCGTGGTCACAACACCCTTGAACTGGTCTAAAGTATAACACAGTAATAACACAGTAATCTGGCTAAGTGTGAATTTCCAGGTCCACCTGGTTCTAACACACTGTGGGATCTGACTATGGTCTGAGTGCTAACACATAAGCATTCACAACGGCAGACAACTTGAGACTGACCAGCGAGATCTATATATAGGGCAGCACTCCTCGGCGCCACCCAGCGCTGCTCAGCCAATGACGATCTGCGCTGGGATCAGCTGATCAACCTGATCAGCTGATCCCTCTCCTCTTGGCATAAAGGTCCTGCCTTCCAGCACGCACGCTTAGCTCTCCATTTGTGTGCACTAGAAGGCTCAGATACACCAGACGCATGCTGCTGTGCGGAAACCGCTGGTCTGAACGCGGAGACAGCCGCCTCGCCGCCACGTTTCCGCAATCCTTTACAACAACGATCCTAAACACTGCTCAAAATCCACTAAGGCATTCATGCAGAGGAACAAGTACAATATTCTGGAATGGCCATCTCAGTCCCTAGACTAGAATATAATTGAAAATCTGTGGTGTGAGTTAAAGAGAGCTGTACATGCTCGGAAGCCATCAAACCTGAATTAACTAGAGATGTTTTGTAAAGAGGAATGGTCCAAAATACCTTCAATCAGAATCCAGACTCCCCTTGGAACCTACAGGAAGCATTTAGAGGCTGTTATTTCTGCAAAAGGAGGATCTACTTAATATTGATTTCATTTCTTTTTTGTAGTGCCCAAATGTATGCACCTGCCTAATTTTGTTTAAACAATTATTGCACACTTTCTGTAAATCCGATAAACTTCTTTTCACTTCTCAAATATCACTGTGTGTGTCTCCTATATGATATATTTAACTGACATTTTTTATTGTAACAACCAACAATTTATACAAGAAAATCATGACTATTAACCTCCCCAGCGGTATGGACAGAAATGTCCGTTCAAAAAAACATGCTGTGAACAGTATAAACATGCATACACATCAATACTCTCCTGCACTGTATACTAGACCCTTGCTTGACACATTTTGGCAAGTTACAGGAAAAAAAAAGTTTTAAAAATAAATTTTATCACTGTTTGCACAGAAATCCTGGGGAAATTGAACGCTGGGGAGGTTAACAAGGTTGCCCAAGCTTTTGCATCCCACTGTATGCAGGATATTTGCAGCACCACAGATGCTGGGACTCGTTTGAGTGCATCATTCACTGCCTTACAAATACAATGTGAAATGTGAGTTTTGAGCTGTACCCAATGGGAGATACAGCATGCTTCAGATCTATCCCTCCAATCTAGAGGGAAATGGTCCAGTGTAGTCCATTAACTACTACCTATGGGCGTCGGCAAAGTGGCACCCCCAGGACCGCGTAACGCCGATCTGTGGCGGTACCTGGGGGACTAAGTAGCCGGTGATCGCGCACATGCATCCACCGGCATTAGGCTCCGCCCACCTGCCGGCCAATTAGCAGCGGCGGCGGGTTGTTAACCCCCGATCTGCCCGATACAAAGTGTATAATATACTTTGTTAAGCTAACAAAGTGTATTATACAGGCTGCCTCCTGCCCTGGTGGTCCCAGTGATCGAGGGACCACCAGGGCAGGAGGCAGCCCTTCTAGTAAACACAGAAGCACACTGATCCTGCCCCCCCTGCCCCCTGATCGCCCACAGAACCCCTCAGACCACCCCTGATCACCCCCTCAAACCACTGTTTGCACCTAATCACCTCCCTAATCACCCATCAATCACTACCACTCCCTCAGATCCTCCCCAGATCCCCTCGTGTACTGAATACACCTATTCTCCTCTGTAATCACCCACTGATCACCTGTCAATCACCCATCAATCACCCTGTCACCACCTGTCACTGCCACCCATCAGATCAGACCTAACCTCCCCCTTGCGGGCACCTGATCACCCGCCCACACCCTCAGATCACCTCCCAAGTGCATGGTTTACATCTGTTCTCCCCTCTAATCACCCACTGATCACCCATCAATCAC
The DNA here is from genome assembly GCF_040937935.1 of Hyperolius riggenbachi. NCBI lineage: Eukaryota > Metazoa > Chordata > Amphibia > Anura > Hyperoliidae > Hyperolius > Hyperolius riggenbachi. Next base: position 371,397,061 of record NC_090647.1, on the reverse strand, counting down.
CCCCTGTCACCACCTGTCACTGCTACTCATCAGATCAGACCCTAATCTGCCCCTTGCGGGCACCCAATTACCTGCCCGCACCCTCAGACTCCCCCTGATTACCTCGCCAGTGCATTGCTTGCATCTATTCTCTCCTCTAATCACACCCTGATCACCTATCAATCACCCCGTCATCACCTGTCACTGCTACCCATCAGATCAGACCCTCATCTGCCCTTGCAGGCACCTAAACATCCGCCCACACCCTCAGATCGCCCTCAGACCCCACCCCCCCTGATTACCTCCCCAGTGCATTATTTACATCTGTTCTCCCCTTTAATCACCCACTGATCACCCATCAATCACCCCATCACTACCTGTCACTGCTACCCATCAGATCAGACCCTAATCTGCCTCTTGCAGGCACCCACGCCCTCAGATCGCCCTCAGACCCCCCCCCCCCCAATTACCTCCCCAGTGCATTGCTTGCATCTATTCCCCCTCTCTAATCACATCCTGAGACACCCATCAATCACCTCCTGTCACCCCCTAGCACACCTACCCATCAGGCCCTAATTTGCCCCATGTGGGCTCCTGATCACTCGGCCAAACCCTCAGATGCCCTTCCGATCACCTCCCCCAGTGCATTGATTGCATCTATTCCCCCCTATAATCACCCCCTGAGACACCCATCAATCACCTCCTGTCACCACCCGTCACCCCCTTGCACTCCTATTCATCAGATCAGGCCCTAATCTGCCCCCTGCGGGTTTCTGATCGCCCGGCCAAACCCTCACCCGCCCCTGCGGGCTTCTGATCACCCGGCCAAACCCTTACCGCAGTGAAATTTTTTTTTTCTGATCACTGCTGGTGTCTACGACTTAATTGTGGCTGAGACCAACCGTTATGCCACACAATACGCAACCGCCAATCCAAGAAGCTACCATGCCCAGCCTTTTTGGTGGAAACCACTTCAAGTTTCCAAACGTAACATTTTTTGGGGCCTTCTCCTTAACATGGGTCTAGTCAAAAATAATGTATTGCGGTCTTATTGGTCTACACACCCAATACATCACATGCCATTTGTGACGCCATCGATATGACATATCGAATGCGTCATGGAGTTACGAACGCCAATTCTTCGCAAACCAACCAAACTGACAGTTGTTGGTTTAAAATCCCCTTATTTTTTCTCTTAATCTCTGGCTGCTAACAAACCCTGGCTCTTTGGTAGCTTCTAATTACAGCTTTCGCACCTCCATGTGACAAAGTGTTTCCTGGGCATTCAGGGACCCCCAACCAGGAAGAAAGGGAGAAATCTCACCCCTACACTGTCCTTCTCCAGACTGGTAGGAACCGACCCAGCAGGAGTCCGACACTTAGCTGCCTTGTGGCCTGAGTTGAAAGGAGACAGGAATGATCCTTATCACGCCATCTGGCGCCACCCAAAGATTCAACAAACTTTAGAAACTATATTTAATAAATAGGCACAGTTTGGTAATATTTCTGGTGTTCCCAAGATCGCAGTTCCCTCAAATTCACGGAGTTTATTAGATTCCACATGACACTGGTCCTGAGAGATTTTCAGCCCTCTGGATCTTTCGGAACCAGTGCCAGTAAGGTGAAAGGGGGGGGGAGGGGGACGGTGCTGTTAGCGATCCAGACTCCTCGTGTTTGGTATTAGCAGATTCACACACTTACGCTGATTGTGAATATTCATTCGGGTTCTTGATATTACCTACGGGCATGCTGAGAGCGGGCAAAATATGAATTGGCCCAAAACCTCTCCCTGCCTAAGGGGGCACTGCCTTATTCAAATTGCAAGGCTGGACTTGTATGTGTCATACCTCCTCCCACCTACAGTGAGGAACAAAACTGACATGACCCAAAAGTCCAGGTCCTTTACCTTTCATCTGATGCCAAGTAACATCCTGGCAGCCTGCAAGGACACGGGCCAAAACCTCCATCTTGGAACTATTTTCAACAAAGGCTTGTTGGCCGCATGGCAACCGCCATTTTGGACATTACGCCAAAGACTTGCGATTGCCGCATGGACTACCAATAACGGTATTTGAACTGTATATTCAGACATTCTGTTTATTTTCCTCTCTTCTCTCTGTCAATCAATCTGTTCTAAAATAAGCTGTGTGTATGTAGTTTAGAAATAAACTAACGATTTTTTATCGTTCAGTCGTGTGCCTTTTCTGGTCATCTGATTGCTGCTATAACGAATCTGCCCTCTGAAGAGTCAGTCATACTACTGCATTGTTTTATGATTTGCTTATAAATTGTTGATTTGCTAGCTAGGTTGTAAATAACCGTTTCTTCCTTCTAGGATTAGCTAGTACCAGATTTCCTGTGCGAAATCGAGAACTTTCGTTTCTCGATTGTAAATACAATTCGAGATTGCATCATATAGGGACCCAGTAACCTTTCTTTAACGTCACATTGCTCACAGTCTTTAAGCCGTCGGAAGTGACTATTCCCCGAACGGTGACTGGAGCATGTCGAACGTGATTGGGCTGGCTAACGTATTATGATAGCGGGAGTCTCTTTCCTCCCTACAGAACGCGAGAGAGTGGTGGCAGTGTATTTACCCGATTTCCAGCGCGAAATCGATATTTTTAGTTTACTGATTGTACATACAATCAGAATTGTACATGTATGGGCACCTCCAACCAATCTTAACCGTTTACTACGCACACAATGAATTTGCCTCCAGCAGTCTCTAGTGCATGAGACCTGCATGGCAACAGTGGCCTAGTAATACGGGATTGGTGGATGTTTGTCCCATTACATATTGTCGGCAGCTGCGCGACCAATCCTTGTCAGTCTGTTCACCGTACTTCCTGCGTATGCTAACGGGAGCAGATTAGACGGGATTGACACGCTCTGTCGCCTTTTCCTTTTCTTTCTTCCCTCTGACGATCCAGCAACCGGTCTCGTTGTCCGTCTGCGCCCGCACTTCCTGCGTACGCTAACGGGAGCAGACCTCGACGGGATCGCAGGGCTGGATTGTCACACCCATGTTCTCTGCTGCCATGTCCAGGTCACGATTTAAGAACATCCTGCGCTTCCTGCACTTCAGTGCCAATACAACCTGTCATCTAAAAGGCCACCCTGCTTATGACTGGTTCCACAAAATTCTGCCCCTCATAGACCACCTGTCATCAAAAATTTGCAGATGCTTATACCCCTGAACAGTCATTTTGAGGCATTTGGTTTCCAGACTACTCTTCACGGTTTTGGGCCCCTAAAATGCCAGGGCAGTATAGGAACCCCACAAGTGATCCCATTTGAGAAAGAAGACACCCCAAGGTATTCTGTTAGGTGTATAATGAGTTCATAGAAGATTTTATTTTTTGTCACAAGTTAGTGAAAAATGACACTTTGTGACAAAAAAATAAAAATCAATTTCCGCTAACCTGTGACAAAAAATAAAAAACTTCTATGAACTCACCATACTCCTAACGGAATACCTTGGGGTGTCTTCTTTCTAAAATCGGGTCACTTGTGGGGTTCCTACACTGCCCTAGCATTTTAGGGGCCCTAAACCGTGAGGAGTAGTCTAGAAACCAAATGCCTCAAAATGACCTGTAAAATTGCTAAATTGTAAGAACCCCTGTAAAGCCTAAAGGTGCTCATAGGACTTTGGGGCCCTTAGCTTACCTAGGCTGCAAAAAAGTATCACACATGTGGTATCGCCATACTCAGGAGAAGTAGTACAATGTGTTTTGGGGTGTATTTTTACACATACTCATGCTGGGTGGGAGAAATATCTCTGTAAATGGACAATTGTGTGTAAAAAAAATCAAAAAATTCTCATTTACAGAGATATTTCTCCCACCCAGCATGGGTATGTGTAAAAATACACCCCAAAACACATTATACTATTTCTCCTGAGTACGGTGATATCACATGTGTGACACTTTTTTGCAGCCTAGGTAAGCTAAGGGCCCCAAAGTCCTATGAGCACCTTTAGGCTTTACAGGGGTTCTTACAATTTAGCACCCCCCAAAATGCCAGGACAGTAAACACACCCCACAAATGACCCCATTTTGGAAAGAAGACACCCCAAAGTATTCAGAGAGGGGCATGGTGAGTCCGTGGCAGATTAAATTTTTTTTTTTTTGTCACAAAGTGTCATTTTCCTATAACTTGTGACAAAAAATAAAATCTTCTATGAACTCACCATGCCTCTTGGTGAATACTTTGGGATGTCTTCTTTCCAAAATGGGGTCATTTGGGTAGTATTATTACTATCTTGGAATTCTAGCACCTCATGAAACATGACAGGTGCTCAGAAAAGTCAGAGATGCTTCAAGCTGGGGAAATTCACTTTTTGCACCATAGATTGTAAACGCTATAACTTTTACCCAAACCAATAAATATACACTTATTGGATTTTTTTTTTATCAAAGACATGTAACACAATAAATTTAGACAAAAATGTATATAGAAATTTTACTTTATTTGAAAAATGTCAGCACAGAAAGTTAAAAAAAATCATTTGACAAAATTCATGTTTTTTTTGAGGAATATAATAAAAACTAAAAATCACAGCAGCAATCAAATAGCACCAAAAGAAAGCTGTATTAGTGACAAGAAAAGGAGGTAAAATTCATTTAGGTGGTAGGTTGTATGACCGAGCAATAAACCGTTAAAGCTGCAAAAAAAAAGTGTCTGGTCCTTAAAGGCCCGTACTAAGGGCAACGACGGGTCCGTCGTCACCTCCAGCTGGGCGGGCCTTCCAGCGACAGTCCGGCGTGTGTACAGTCTGTCTGCAGACTGATAAGGCTTTTTCTAAACGATCCGCCCGGCGGATCGTTCAGAAACAGCCTTGTCAAGCCGCCGACAGACTGTACACACGCCGGACTGTCTGCTGAAAACCCGCCCAGCGGGAGGTGACCACGGACCCGTCGTTGCCTTTAGTACAGCGTGTGTACGGGCCTTACAGTCCTTAAGAGGTGAATGACCCAGCACCGTCTTGCAAGGGTATTTCAAATGTCAATTAATTAGGACAAGATTAGATAAAGAAAATAGCCCCCCAACATGAGCAATGTGAGATCCAAGACAGATGTTTTGAGGGGATGCCCTCTTTTTTTAAGCCACTTGAAACTTGAGAAAGAGGCACTAGACCCTCGAAATGTCACCTTGGGCTTGTATTCCCAACCACTGGCAATCTCTGGATAGGCAGGGAATATTTCTCTGGGTACAATTAATACGAGTTCACTAATTAAGACAGACTTCAGTTTCTCCCAGCAGCCTATAAAAGCAACTGCTTGAAAGCCAGCTATAGTACTAGTGAGTCTATAAATCTCACTGGTCACATATACAGACTATCACAAGCAGCTTATTTACTGTGCAATGCTGCATTTCACAACTTCCCTGCCACTAGAATCAGTACAGGGAAATCTCTACTGCGCATAACATTCCCAGCAGTGGGAGCATGATCAAGGACATGCGTGGCTGCACATGGGCAGTGGCCATCGACTCGCCTAGTAACCTGGAAGATCCCTCGGTGACGGCGCAGGCACACAGCGGATGCAGGGGGCTGATAGAAGCCCCAGGTAAGTTAAACTCGTGTTTTCTTTACAGTTATGGTTCCCTTTAAGGCCTGTACACACTGCTGACTGATGTCACCTGGCAAGATCGGGAGCCGATCCCTTGGGTGACATAGTTGAGCCAACAATAACAGGCTAACTCCGTTGGTATGCCGGGGGGGCTGAGGGACGACATAGGCAGCGCATACGTGATGTTGTAGTGGGCGGGAGAGCAGCGTGCACAGTGGAGTTGGCTGCTGCTTGGCCGCCAACTCCACTGTGTCGGTACACATGCATGACTGTGGGCTGAGGCAGTAGTTATCGGCCTTTGATCATGCGAGTGTTCTTCTGATTTATATAATCTGCTTGTTATTGGTAACATCTGCATGTCATTGATATCTGCTCATTGTTGATATTATCTGCTTGTAATTGGCATGCCATTGATATCTATCTATTGGCAATATTTACAAACTGGTAATATCTGCATGTCGCTGGAATTCTGGGATGCTTGCAACACCCCCTACCCTAAGGATAGTGCTTGCACCGAACAAAATATTTCTATTGTATTATTAATTATCCTAGAGAAATTCATTTTTTATAATTAAATATGCAAGTGCTGTGTATTAGTAACATTGGGTAGTGGAGGGGGGGGCACCAAATAGGTCAGAAACATTCCTAACAGCCTCCATGCAGATCTTTAAAAACAAGGCTGCAAATGTTGTGCTGAGAAATCATACATCTAAAAGTAAAGCAACTTTAGACTTCCTTTGTGGGTTAGAGGGAAGCAAACTGTTGTCTTACTAGTTATTACACATCCAGTCTTGTGACTTTCTGCTAGGAGGCTGAAAATTCCTTTTCGGTAGAATTTGTTCCTTTATTACCAAACTTCCTTACTGTGTAGCCATGTCATGCAATGTGTGTGTGTACTGGGCTCGCACTGACTTTCAGGCGGCACAAAAATACATCATTTTACTCTACCATAAGTCATCAGATCCTTTTAATTAAAATAGAGATTTAGTACAACATGCAGCTGCTTAAGCACAGCTTCCACCTCTGTGTGCTCTGGATTGAACTGATGGCTCCCCTTTAGGAAAAGAATGGCTTATAAATTATCTATTTCATTGAGTTTTTAAAAATAAAAAATAAGTAGTTTGACGCATTAGAGTTCTTCGAGTTCGTAACCTCGTTCCGAATTCCTCTGCATGTGAACAGCAGCAGGGGGCATTATCTCAACCTTATCGCCACTGCACTCCACGTTGTGATTTACATCACTCCAATACTTTGACGGAGGAAGTATTGGAGATCTGAAATGCAACATGTAGCGCAGCGGCCAGAGGTAGAGACGGGGTGAGCAGGGGCATCACTAAAAATCACTGGGCCCCCCTGCGAAACTTTGCATGGGGCCCCATCTCGCTTTCTGCACAGGAAAACTGAGAACCAATGTTAATCAATTGGCTAGTGCACATTTGAATATGTTTTCCCCATGCAGATAATAACTGACATCAGTGAAGCACTGGTAGCATTTTCTCTATCAATTCCATTAGCTTCTGTGATATAACGTGCATGTTGTCACACATAGACACACATGGGCCTCAATTCACTAAGCTTTATCAAACACTTTATCAAACGTTTGATAATTTACCTCATGGGTAAACTCTAATTTTGTATTCACTAAGGTGTTATATATTTATTGAACTGCTTATTGATAAAACATTCTATAAATATTTAACGCCTTAGTGAATTCAAAATTAGATTTTACCCATGATTTAAATTATCAAACGTTTGATAAAATGTTTGATAAAGCTTAGTGAATTGAGGCCATGGTGTGCAGAAAACACACAGAGAACCGACAGACAAGTGTGCTCCCAGACTCAGATTCATATTACTCACTCTGTCCTCCTCTGGTGGAGCAGAACTGGCTCTGCAGACTCCTGCAGCATCACTACAGTACACAGTAACAGGGGGTGGGTTAGAGTGGTTGGGGGCTGGGCCCTGTAAACAAGAGCCTGCTGCACACTGAATAGGGACTTTCTGCAAAACTTTGTATGATTCCTTATCAGTTGCTGAGCAGATGCAGTCGTTAGAACATTTGTGCAGAGAGCAGAAAGCTGTTTCTCTCTGTGCCCTTAGTTGTCAATCTCTCAAGACAAGGAAAATAAACTTCTCCCCCCACAGGGCCACCTGCAGCATCTGGGCCCCCTGCGGCTGCATCCCTTGCAGGGTCTATTGTTACGCCCCTGGGGGCGAGCTAAATAACACCCCCCATTCCCGTCCACATGCAGGTTCTGATCAGAAGGATTTGGAATGAGGTTCCCAAAGTCGAAGAACTCGAATGCATCAACACTAGGAATAAGCATGAACCTGCTTCCATTTCAAGGTTTGAGAAAATGCACATCTGAACATAGTATGTATCCAAGTAAGTTGCTTCTACTGCAACACACTTTGGGCTCTATTCATAAAACTTTTCATAAATGAAATAACCTTTCAGCACATTTACAAGCAAAATAATCACTCAAAGTAAGTTGTTCCTGATGAACTTTATTTCAATATTACTTTTTTTATACTAATTATATAAAGTAACATAGATAAGGTGAAAACAGAGGAAAACAGGTAAAAAAGTTTCGTGAATTGTGCCCAATGTGCTAAATCTCTAAATTATCCTGTGGCTTGTTTTAAAGAGCATCTCAAAGCACAAATGTCTTCTTGTCCTGTGGAGGCACTTGGTGCCCAAGCTTGTTTTTGACTGTATATTAACTCCTTAATTACTGGATAGCAAATAAATTACTTTTAATACTCCTTGTCAGGCCCCCCTTCACCAGCTATTAGCTGCTACACAAGTTTTCCAGAGCTATAAGTACCAATCTTCCATGAAAGCTGTCACCCACTCTCTTCCAGTCTGATGTAAAAGTTGTGAAGATGCTGAGCAAAGCAGTAACAGGAGTTCTGTCCACACAGCTTGTAGGACATTCTGAACCAGGGCTGTTTCCAGCCACATTTTTAAGACAGTGTTTCAAGCTGCAGAAGCCTCAGATGACGCAAAAAGGAAAATGTTGGTACTATGCACAGAGCTATCAGACAGTATATTTTCAGAGGTGTCTGAAAATTGAGCTTTAACTAGTTCGAGAGCACAGTAAGTAGAATGTACTCTGCATCTGTGGATCTCTAATTCCGATGGAGTGTAGATTCTACATCACTGTTTACCGCGGTGCTAAGCCGATCGCTGCTCTCAAAAGTAATTTTCATTGGCTCCTGACCTCTGTGAGCCAATCGGTGATCAGGAAGGGAAAGAATGAAAAAAAAACCTCTGGTCCTTAACCTCTTGAGGACTGCTGTGTTAAACCCCCCTAAAGACCAAGCACATTTTCATTAAATTGGCCACTGCATTTTTAAGGCCAAGCTGCAGGACCACAAAACACAGCACACAAGTGATTCCTCCCCCCTTTTCTCCCCACCAACAGAGCTCTCTGTTGGTGGGGTCTGATCGGCCCCCCAGTGTTTGTTTGTTTATTTGTGTTTGTTTTTTGTGTGTGTTTTTTTAAATAAAAAGCGTGTTTTTTTTTTCCTGTTGTATACCCCCTCCCTCCCCCCGCCGGCCAATCCCTGTGATTAGCTGTCATAGGCTTCAGCCTATGACAGCCGATCACCTCTGTGGCTCAGGAGGGGACAGCCGTGTCACACGGCTGTCCCCAGTACATCGCTGCTGCTGATCGCAGCGCTGTACGAGTAATTAGACGGCGATTACGCCGTCTAACAGTCTCCCGAGCGGCAATAGCCGCTCGGAGATTGAAGAGGGGGCGGAGCTCCGCCCTCCGAGAATGAGATGCGCGTGCAACGTGCGCGCGATCTCATTCAAAACAGAGCCCCAGGACTTTACGCCAATTGGCGTTAGGCGGTCCTGGGGCTGCCGCCGCGGCCACGCCCATCGGCGTGACGCGGTCGGCAAAAGGTTAAAGGGACCAGAGGTTCGCTTCCCAAATGAGTTAAATGAAACCTAAAGGGTAGGCAAATAGGGACTGGCATTTTTATTCCCCATGAAATGCCTTTTACATGGCTCTTATGCTGATATTTTGGTGTGCTTGTATCTTTAACCTTTATAAACTGTCCTATAATACCTCTTCCAAAATTTTTATTTCTACCCTAACCTTGCACTACCTCATAAATTCTTATCACCACTAGCACTGCAAACCCCTCTCCATATCCAGTGTTCCTCACCCATTTAACCTTTTCCTTCTTGGATACTAGTTTTATGATTGTTACTCTTAGATCTGCACCCCTTTGTTGATACAAGTAGTCCCTGCTTTGTCCACAAGTCAAAACACTGTGCCATATCTGTTGCCTGTACCTCCTCTATGCCCCCCCCCCCCCCCCCCCCGTGCCTCCAGTGTCCCCAAATGTGCAACCCCCGTTCCCCTGTGCCTCCAGTGTCACCTCTGTCCCCGTTCCCTCAGTGTCTCCCTCTCTGCCACATCTGCCTCCACTCTGTCTCTCTGTACTGCATCCGACCCCCCCTCCTCTGGGCCTCTTTCTGTCCTAGTGATAATCATGATGTGCTAATTTCACTTAAGCAGTGTGGATGAGCTTGTTCACGGATGGGTGCATGGACTCAAACTTCTCGCTATACAGTATAGGACAGAAGGAGGGACAGAACGAGGCACAAAAGGGGACAGGACAACACACAAAGGGGGACAAAGGTGGTACAGAGAGACACAGTGGGGGGGAGGGAAGGGCAGAGGTGGCACAGAGGGGGACATTGAAGGCACAGGGGGACACAGAAGAGGTACAGGGGACAGAGATGGCACAGTGTTCCGACCTAAAGGGACCCTGATCTCTCCTTTAAATCGCAATTTGCACTTAACTGGGGCTTCCTTCAGCCCCCTGTAGCCTGCGAGGTCACGCAGTGTCCTCATGGCTCCTCTCCCAGTCCCACTGGCGGCTCCATTAATAGCTGACTTCGGCCTGAATTCCCCATGCCCCGCACGCTACGTGTCATCACGCCGGCCAACATGAGAGTTCTGCGCACGCGCAGCTCTCTAAGACTGAACCGCACATGCACGCAGGACTCTCACACCAGCTACCGGGGGGTTGGGGGTTGTCCCAGGTAAGTGCAAAATATTTATTCTCATTGAGACAGCATGCTGTTTTTCTACTGAATAAATTGTGCCTTTATATATATCCTGTATAAGGTCTGCAGATCCTCTAAAGCTGGGCATACACGGTTTGTTTCTGCCGCTCGATTCTCTGCTCAATCATTTTTGTCGCTTGATTCTGCAGTCGATTCTCTTATCTTCCGCTCGTTTTTCTTAGCTTTTTCCATTCACTTCTATCAGGAATCGAGCGGCGAACGATAGAACGGGAAATCAGACATGTCGGAAATTATCTATCTAACCATCTATCTGCCTCAAAAACTAATCATGTATTCCCAGCATTAGGCCTGAAGCCCACTAGAAATCGCAAATCACTCTCAAAAACACTATAGCCATTTGTTACTAAAAACAGAGCGGTTTCAGGGAAGGCAGTTTTGGGCATTTAATTCCCTGGATCAAATCACTGCAATTTGAACAAATTCCGATCGCGTAAAAATAGCCACTAAGAATCCAATTTCTAGCGAAAAATCGTTAGAGTGGTCAGATAATTCTGATTGGAAGTGAAATATCATAATACATTGTTCACTACACCATCAACAAACCAATCCTTGCTTCCTATCTATCACAGCCAACAGGAAAATCCAAATTTTGGTTTGACGAACATCCAATCGGATGATGTTTTTATAATCGTTTGTAATTGATAGTGCCCATCAACTGAGATTATTTATAACCAATCCAATCACATCCTATCAGAATTATCTGATCACTTTCGCTCGAAATTGGACCGTTAGTGGCCACCTTTAGTGGAATCACAGACATAGGCTTTCTTTACTCTCGTACCTTGGAAATCACCATCAATTCCTTGAAAGTGCAGATTGCAGCCGTGCCTAATTGTTTCTGGGAATTCCCTACCCAACGCAAACCAGATCACCTTACCCAGCTCACCTGATCTCACTGCTAAGAAAGATTAACTGCTTGTGACCAGCAGGTATATAGCTCTCACCAACCTAGTATGCCTGCAATGGGCAGCTATTTTTCACGGGGACAGGCAAAAATGGCGCACAGCGCCAATAGTGTCAGAATGGCGCTGCATTACAACGATATTTATCGTTTTATATGTTCAATTTTTTTAGCAGGGATCGGGCTGGAGAGGCAGCGGGCTGGCAGCGGGGTCGGGCTGGAGAGGCAGCGGGCTGGCAGCGGGGTCGGGCTGGAGAGGCAGCGGGCAGTAGGCTGGCAGCGGGGGTCGGGCTGAAGAGGCAGCGGGGTGGAGGGAGGATTACGCAGCATGTGTATATTGTGTATACATTACCTTGTCCCGGCCGGCGATCGCTCCTTCACTTCATAGCTTGCACGAGTTCTGCATCCAGCCAATCACCATGCGGAAACTGAAGCCGCATGGTGATTGGCCGGATGCAGGACTCCTGTAAGCTATGGAGTGAAGGAACGATCGCCGGCCGGGACAAGGTAATGTATACACAATATACACATGCTGCGTAATCCTCCCTCCACCCCGCTGCCTCTTCAGCCCGACCCCCGCTGCCTCTCCACCCTGACACCGCTGCCAGCCCGCTGGCGCTGCCTCTCCAGCCCGACCCCCGCTGCCAGCCCGACCCCCTCTGCTAGTTCCCTGCATTTTTCAATGGCGCACCGTTCTGCTGTTTTATAAAACGCTATTTACCGTTTTAATGTATTTACATTAAAACGGTAAATAGCGTTTTATAATCGGCAGAACGGTGCGCCATTATTTCCTCCGCGCCATTTTTTACTGTATGCATTTTTCACTGCTCATTTATTAACTATTTTATAAACTCTGAATGGTATGGAAAGTTTAAAAGCGTTATTACATGCTGAGTAGAGAGAAACTAGACAGGAATTGATAAGACTCTGCAGAGCTATGGTGGTGCAATGCTAGCTACAAAAAATTGCTCTCTGTCAGCAGTAGAAAAAAGAGGGAAAGGTTGGCATTGTGTTCACAGTAAAATATTGCCCCATATCAACGCCTTCCTGACTACCTATACTGAGCTGTAGTGTTGCAGTCCTGTCTTCAAAGACTTAATCCCTGTTAGCAGCTTTAGAGGGGTCTGGCTCTTTTCAATGAATCGATTCATTCATTAAAAAGAACCGGATCATGAAAGGACTCATTTGATTCATTTCACTGGGGATTGTGTGGCTAGCAGTAACTAGTTGCTAGTCACTCCCCTACCCTGCTTAGTGGCCCAGACATCTATTATTCCTCCTCCTGGCTCCTTCTTCAGCTGTGTGTGGGCCCTTTTCCACTAGCTGCGTTTTTGGCAAAAAATGCAAAACGCATGCGTTAGCTGATTCTTAGGCCACGTTGACATCATCAAACGCGGATGGCCGTGCGTTTGGAACGCAACGTGTACAAACGCACGCCATCTGCGTTTCTATGCGTTGCATGGCTGATCCCATGCACTGAAAGTGAATGGGTCAGCCGCGCATTTTATTAAAAAAGGCGTGCAGCATGCGTTTGCGGACAGCGCTGGTCCGGAACGCATGCAGTGTGAACATCAGTGCAGTCTATGCACTTTCTGATGTCGTGCGTATCTGCCTCCTGCACGCGTTGCCGAAATCCAGACGACAAAGTGTGCAGTGTGAACTGCATGCTTTGTCGTCTGGATTTCGGCAACGCGTGCAGGAGGCAGATACGCACGACATCAGAAAGTGCATAGACTGCACTGATGTTCACACTGCATGCGTTCCGGACCAGCGTGGTCCGCAAACGCATGCTGCACGCACTTTTTAATAAGTGCTGCCTGTTTAAAACAATAATCCTGGGTGGCCTTTTCCACTGCTGGGTTCCGATAAAAAAAAAACGCACACGCATGTCTGTGCGATTATGGTGCGTTTTGCGTTTCAATTTAAAGTATTTATTTTCAAAAATCAAGACACTTGCCAATCAGAAAAATGCAAATGCATAAAAAATGCACATCAACATTGGTCAAAAAACGCAAACGCATAAAAACACACAAAAAAATGCAAAATTGGTCAAGTTTTGCTTTTTGCAGTGGAAAAGGACCCTGTGCAGCTGCAGTTCCTGAATCATCTACTGAACTGATTCGGTTCAGTGTGATGAATCGGATCACTCGACTCACAGGAAAGAACCGGCTCAAATAAACCAATCACTCATGAACCGGACTTCACTATTGGACAGCTTACTGACTGCTATTCAGTCTAACCAGGCTGCATGTGAGATTCACACAGGAAGTCAGTTTTGTAAACCCAGCAAGCTAAGTAATAAAACATTTCTAATGCAAAAATGGTTTATGTGCAATGCACAAAACTTTGTGCATAGGAAAATATGGGTTATTCCACACAATGGGTCCAATCCAATTCACTTTTCCTCCTGGAAGATATTTTTTCATCTTTTATCTGTTTAAAATAACTTTTGCTCTCTGCAATTGATAACAAAAAGTTGGAGAAAGAGTTTCTCACTTGCTGGTGGCTTAAAAGGCATTTTATTTATAATGTGAAAATATCACCTAAGAGAAAACTTAGGAGAAAAAGTGTATAGGATTGGATCCAATATGCGCATTTTAAAAAACACTAGTCGTAATAAGGCTTTATTTACACTAAAGATGAGGACACTGATCTGGGTAAAGTACTGTCATCCTGTTGTCATCTTCTTTTATATACTACTTTATATAGTACTATATAAACTGTACAGTTGACAAAACTGATACTTGCCTTACATGTAAACGTGAGTTTACACTATGCTGAGTTCCCAACGTGGATGGTCACAGTGAGCCCAATGTAGTATGATCTACTGTGCCCATCCATGAAATCACGTGGTCCATTGTAATGGATGTGATGCTTAAACGATTACAGGCCTGTTGCCCTGACATCATTGGTCATGAAAGCATTTGAAAAACTTATAATAATCTGAAATCCATAACAGATCCCCTTCTGGACTCTCTGCAATTTGCCTACAGGCCTAATAGATCCGCAGACGTTGCTGTAAACATGTGTATGCATTATGTACTACAGCATCTAGACACCCCAGGAACCTACACCAGGATTTTATTCATAGATTTTAGCTCTGCATTTAATACCATAATTCCATCACTGCTGCACAGCAAGCTCTCCCAGCTACACATACCTAAATCGATCTGCAAATGCATAATCAATTTCATAAACGACAGGAGAAAGCAGGTTAGACTTGGGAAACACACATCAAGCTCTCAGACAGTCAGTACTGGTGCACCCCAGGGCTGTATGCTTTCTCCACTGCTTTACTCACTTTACACCAATGACTGCATCTTCACAGATCCAGCTGTTAAGGTTCTGAAGTTTGCAGACAGTAGTCGGTCTCATACAAAATGGGGACGAGTCTGCATACAGGCATGTAGTGGGGCAGCTTTCCCCCTGGTGCAGCAGCAACAACTTGGAACTAAATACTCTTAAAACCATGAAGACGATAATAGACTTTAGGAGATCTCCCCCCCCCCCCCCCCCCCCCAGCACCTCCCCTTAACCATAAATGGATCCACAATAACCCAGATATAGTCATTCAAGTTTCTTGGGTCCACAATCTCAAACAACCTAAAATGGGACAACAATACTATTGTCAAGAAAGCGCAACAGAGGATGTACCATCTATGGCAGCTGAAAACGTTTGGCCTACCTTAAAATTGAATGGTGCATTTCTACACTTCAATCATTGAATCCACCATGACATCATCTATGACTGTATGGTTTGGCTTCTGCTCAGCATTAGAAAACAGCGGAAAGGATAACTGGATGTAGCTTACAGAAAGAGAGCAACCAAAATTGCCTCTGACCCCTCTTACTTCATCTTCCAGCTCATGCCTTCAGGAGTAAGATTCCGGTCAATTGCAACTAAAACTTCTAGACACAGGAGCAGCTTTTTTCCTCAGGCGGTAGCCATGCTTAATGCAGAACCATGCTAGAGCTGCTAGGACTTGAAAGTAATAAGCACAGAACTGAAAATGAACAATTTTCACCTTTCTTACTGCCACTATACTTACATACTGTCCTTGACTTGTAATATACATACTGTCTGTCCTTGTATTGTTTTTGTTTGTTAAAGAGAAACCAGGTGGATTTTAAAAATCCTAATTGCACACAGAGGCTGGGTCTGCATATACAGTGATGTGAAAAACTATTTGCCCCCTTCCTGATTTCTTATTCTTTTGCATGTTTGTCACACTTAAATGTTTCTGCTCATCAAAAACCGTTAACTATTAGTCAAAGATAACATAATTGAACACAAAATACAGTTTTAAATGATGGTTTTTATTATTTAGTGAGAATAAAAACTCAAAACCTACATGGCCCTGTGTGAAAAAGAAATTGCCCCCTGAACCTACAGTAATAACTGGTTGGGCCACCCTTAGCAGCAATAACTGCAATCAAGCGTTTGCGATAACTTGCAACGAGTCTTTTACAGCGCTCTGGAGGAATTTTGGCCCACTCATCTTTGCAGAATTGTTGTAATTCAGCTTTATTTGAGGGTTTTCTAGCATGAACCGCCTTTTTAAGGTCATGCCACAACATCTCAATAGGATTCAGGTCAGGACGTTGACTAGGCCACTCCAAAGTCTTCATTTTGTTTTTCTTCAGCCATTCAGAGATGGATTTGCTGGTGTGTTTTGGGTCATTGTCCTGCAGCACCCAAGATCGCTTCAGCTTGAGTTGACGAACAGATGGCCGGACATTCTCCTTCAGGATTTTTTGGTAGACAGTAGAATTCATGGTTCCATCTATCACAGCAAGCCTTCCAGGTCCTGAAGCAGCAAAACAACCCCAGACCATCACACTACCACCACCATATTTTACTGTTGGTATGATGTTATTTTGCTGAAATGCTGCGTTACTTCTACGCCAGATGTAACAGGACACGCACCTTCCAAAAAGTTCAACTTTTGTCTCGTCGGTCCACAAGGTATTTTCCCAAAAGCCTTGGCAATCATTGAGATTGTTTTAGCAAAATTGAGACGAGCCTTAATGTTCTTTTTGCTTAACCTCTTGACGACCAGCTAACGCCGATTGGCGTAAACTGGTCGTCTGAGGGTTTCCATGGAAACGGCCGCTCGTTCGAGCGGCCTTTCCATGTCCGTTCACGGAGGGTGTCTCCGTGAACAGCCGGAGAGCCACCGATCGCGGCTCGCCGGCAAAATGTAAGCACGCGGGGAAGAAATCCCCACTGTTTACATCATACGGCTCTGCTGCGCAGCAGCGCCGTAAGGCAGATCGCGATCCCCGGCCTCTGATTGGCCGGGGATCGCTGGCCTATGATAGGCTGAAGCCTATCCTTCAATGCGCAGGACGGATATCCGTCCTACGCAGCTCACAGGGGGAGGGAGAGGGAGGGACGGAGCGCAGAGAACGCTGCGGAGGGGGGCTTTGAAGAGCCCCCCCCGCAAAGCGCAGATAGCCGGCGGCGATCAGACCCCCCCAGCAGGACATCCCCCTAGTGGGGAAAAAAGGGGGTAAGTCTGATCGCCCTGGCATATTCCTGATCTGTGCTGCGGGCTTGAGAGCCCACGCAGCACAGATCAGCCATAAATCCCCTGGTCGTCAAGTGGTTAAAAGTGTTTGCTGGATAGTGTAATGGTTAAGGGCTCTGCCTCTGACACAGGAGACCTGGGTTCGAATCTCGGCTCTGCCTGTTCAGTAAGCCAGCACCTATTCAGTAGGATACCTTAGGCAAGTCTCCATAACACTGCTACTGCCTATAGAGCGCACCCTAGTGGCTGCAGCTCTGGCGCTTTGAGTCTGCCAGGAGAAAAGCGCGATATAAATGTTATTTGTCTTGTCTTGTTTTGCCCAGTCTCTTTCTTATGGTGGAGTTGTGAACACTGACTTTAATTGAGGCAAGTGAGGCCTGCAGTTCTTTAGATGTTGTCCTGGGGTCCTTTGTTGGCTCTCGGATGACTTTTCTCTGCGCTCTTGGGGTAATTTTGTTCGGCCGGCCACTCCTGGGAAGGTTCATCACTGCTTCTTTGAGCCTCTCCCATCCGGCCGGCGCTTCCGAACCATCCAATCCAAGACTACCAGGCGCAGGAACTCCTTCTTCCCCCAGGCTGTTCTACTGCTCAACAACTGACGCCTGACTATTGCCTCCTAGCCCGCAATCAGCATGCTTGCCCCAGGTGCTGCTCTCCGCCTTAATGTCTGCATCCAACTCTCACTAGCACAATGATGTCATTGTACCTGTTAAGGCTGCTTGGACTCCGTCAAGGTTATCTTACTAACGCAGCAGCATGTATAATGGTAGAAATTGCAGACGTAAAATGTAAAATGTACTGTTAATCCTTTTAGTTTAGTCTATGTACTCGTATCTATACTTGTAGCCATATATGTAAGATAGACAACTGTTGACGTGTATTTTGCCTTTGCCATGTATACCACAAGCAATTCCGAGTATGGTACCCCCGCACTTGGCGAATAAATCCATCTTGTATCTTGATAGATCTCAATTACTTTTGTTCTCATTTGTTCCTGAATTTCTTTGGATCTTGGCATGATGTCTAGCTTTTGAGGTGCTTTTGGTCTACTTCTCTGTGACAGATAACTCCTATTTAAGTGATTTCTTGGTTGAAACAGGTGTGGCAGTAATCAGGCCTGGGGATGACTACAGAAATTGAACTCAGGTGTGATAAACCACAGTTAAGTTATTTTTTTAACAAGGGGGGCAATCACTTTTTCACACCGGGCCATGTAGATTTGGAGGTTTTTTTCTCACTAAATAATAAAAATCATCATTTAAAACTGCATTTTGTGTTCAATTATGTTATCTTTGACTAATAGTTAACGGTTTTTGATGAGCAGAAACATTTAAGTGTGACAAACATGCAAAAGAATAAGAAATCAGGAAGGGGGCAAAAAGTTTTTCCCATCACTGTAATGCCCAGCCTCTATTGCTATATTGTTCTCCACCAGACCCCCCCCCCCCCCTGCACCCTGCTTGCCCCTATAAATCACCATCTTTGCACACTTCCACCCCCCCCCCCCCCCTCTTCTTTGCTAGACCTGTCAATTGTGAATGATTGGCAACTGGATGGCATGACCACTTTTCTGTTGATTATTTAATTTTTGGTGACCAGGATCCTACCTAATAGAATCTAACTGCACAGCCTGATGCAGAGGTATATTTGGGTGCAGAAAGAAAAGAGAAGGGGGGGGAAAAAAGTCAACATTTGGCCGGAACCTACTGCACTCTCTATTTCTTAGATCTCTTGGTGCAATGAATAAAAAAAATGCTTGGTATTGATTTAGGACTTGGAAACTGCAGCAAATTTCGGAAGCTTTGTTTGGAACTCAATTGTTTACATTTATAGAACTGTTTTTATAACATTTCAGTCAGTGAGACTTGCAGTGTCTATGAATTCTCAAAAATAAATGTATGTATGGATGAGCTGTCCTGCTGTCTTTTATAATGATATTCTTTTTAATTTATTATTTAAACAAATTCCCTTTTTGTTTTATTAATGTATGTAGACATTATTAGATTGGCTAGTGCTGATCAAACTCTTAAAATCTACTTTGCCAAAGATTTGCCCAATTTGACTCAATCTTGTTAAAGATGATTTAAATCATGTTAGAGATAGCTCATTATCAGCATTCGTAGAATCTGTCATTTTTGTGTGCATTTTTTTTTTATTCCGAGCATAGGTAGCAGTTTGTCAAATGCTACTGGAACATCTATTATAGTGGTCTATTGAGTTTTTCACTGTCATCAGCCGTTGGAGGCTCGCAAAAAAATGTCTGCAAAATGCCCTGTAGGATTTTTTCAAACAAGCATCTAAAAAAAATGTTCAGTGAATTTTTTTCTTTAAGAATCTGACGAGAATTCCTATAGACTTCTTTTCAAAGTCCAAACAGACAAAATAAAGAATACCATGGGGCTTTTTTTTAAAACACAAAGACAGGCAATCATTCATTACTCCTGAATGCCAGTTAGAACTGTCTTATATCAATATACACAGTAATCATTCATTTTCTTTTTTTTTTTTAGAGTAGTTCAGAATGGGCAGCAATATCAATTGAAATAATGCCTTCTACTGATAATAGAGGCTGTCAATGAATGAAGAATACTGCAAACACGATACCAGAATGCACAACATCAAAGAAAACATAATGAATATTAACCCAGAAACAAAACATCCATACATGTCTGTGATAACCCAGCCCTGCGATCCCGTCTTCAAGATGTTAAAAGACCGGTTGCTGGATCGTCAGAAGGTACTAATGTGACAGAGCGTGCCAATCCCGTCTAATCTGCTCCCGTTAGATTTTGGGGAATAGTCGCACCCTATAGCAGGAAGTACGGTGAGCAGACTGACAAAGATTGGTCGCACAACTGCCGACAATACATAGTTACATAGTTATTTTGATTGAAAAAAGACATACGTCCTTCGAGTTCAACCAGTACAAAGTACAACTCCAGCCTGCTCCCTCACATATCCCTGTTGATCCAGAGGAAGGCGAAAAAACTCTTACAAGGCATGGTCCAATTAGCCCCAAAAGGGAAAAATTCCTTCCCGACTCCAGATGGCAATCAGATAAAATCCCTGGATCAACATCATTAGGCATAACCTAGTAATTGTAGCCATGGATGTCTTTCAACGCAAGGAAAGCATCTAAGGCCCCTTTAAATGCAGGTATAGAGTTTGCCATAACAACTTCCTGTGGCAATGCATTCCACATCTTAATCACTCTTACTGTAAACAACCCTTTCCTAAATAAATGGCTAAAACGTTTTTCCTCTATGTGCAGATCATGTCCTCTAGTCCTTTGAGAAGGCCTAGGGACAAAAAGCTCATCCGCCAAGCTATTATATTGCCCTCTGATGTATTTATACATGTTAATTAGATCTCCTCTAAGGCGTCTTTTCTCTAGACTAAATAAACCCAGTTTATCTAACCTTTCTTGGTAAGCGGGACCTTCCATCCCACGTATCAATTTTGTTGCTCGTCTCTGCACCTGCTCTAAAACTGCAATATCTTTTTTGTAATGTGGTGCCCAGAACTGAATTCCATATTCCAGATGTGGCCTTACTAGAGAGTTAAACAGGGGCAATAATATGCTAGCATCTCAAGTTTTTCTTTCCCTTTTAATGCATCCCAAAATTTTGTTAGCTTTAGCTGCAGCGGCTTGGCATTGAGTACGGTTATTTAACTTGTTGTCGATGAGTACTCCTAAGTCCTTCTCCAAGTTTGATGTCCCCAACTGTATCCCATTTATTTTGTATGGTGCTAGACCACTGGTACGACCAAAATGCATGACTTTACATTTTTCAACATTGAATTTCATCTGCCATGTATGTGCCCATATAGCCATCCTATCCAGATCCTGTTGCAATATGACACTATCTTCCTGAGAGTTGATGATTCTGCACAATTTTGTATCATCTGCAAAAATAGCAACATTGCTCACTACTGCATCTACTAGGTCATTAATAAATAAATTGAAATACGTAATGTGACAATCACTCACCAATCCTGTATTACTAGGCCACTGTTGCCATGCAGGTCTCATGCACTAGAGATTTCTGGAGGCAGATTCACTGTGTGCGTAGTAAATGGATTAGATTGGTTGGAGGTGCCCATACATGTACAATCCCGATTGTATGTACAATCGGTAAACTAAAAATATTGATTTCACGCTGGAAATCGGGTAATTTCACTGCCACCACTCTCCAATTTGATAGGTCGAAGAGACCCCAACACTATCATAATATGGCAGCCAGCCCAATCATGTCCGACATGCTCCAGTCACCATTCAGGGAATAGTCACTTCCGACGGCTTGAAGACTGTAAGCAGGGTGGCGTTAAATAAAGGTTACTGGGTCCATATATGATGCAATCTCGATTGTACAGTATGTACAAGCGATAAACTAAAGTTATCGATTCCGCACAGGAAATTGTGTACTAGCTAATCCTAGAAGTAAGAAACGGTTATTTACAACCTAGCTAGCAAATCAACAATTTATAAGAAAATAATAAAACAATGCGGTAGAATGACTCTTCAGAGGGCAGGTTCATTGTAGCAGCAATCAGATGACCAGAACAGGCACAAGACTGAACAATAAAATCGTTAAGTTTTGTTCTAAAACTAGATACACACAGTACTTTAACCCACAGATAAATATACCTGTCCGGCAGAACAGATTGGGTTGATAGAAAAAGGGT
The DNA here is from genome assembly GCF_040937935.1 of Hyperolius riggenbachi. Lineage (NCBI taxonomy): Eukaryota > Metazoa > Chordata > Amphibia > Anura > Hyperoliidae > Hyperolius > Hyperolius riggenbachi. Next base: position 371,375,278 of record NC_090647.1, on the reverse strand, counting down.
GGAGAGGAAAAAAGAAACAGAATGTCTTAATATACAGTTCAAATACCGTTATTGATAGTCCATGCGGCAATCGCAAGTCTTTGGCGGAAAGTCTAAGATGTCGATCGCCATGCGGCTAGAGGCTGTGGTAGGAAATAATCCAAGTGATTTTACCAGTGTCCAGCTGGCTTGTCGCTGCATGTTAACTCAACGTCAGATTTTAGCAATTGGCCTTTGGACCCAGAGCTTTCTGAGCTCTGTCAAGTTATACCTATCACTTCAGCAAGGAGGATTTAGGGCGGGGATCACACACCTCTTTGGAACCTGAGATAAGCCAGCCCATTCTCATGGAGACCGAAATATATCTAAATCAGGATAGGTGTTGTATCTCCATGACCGTACAGGTTATGTTAAATCTAATAACATTTTCAGGTTGGTCAGAATTTATCAAAACAATGATATCAAACTTGGTGTCTGGAGTGAACTGTGACCCCAAAATGCATATCTCTGCTTTGGCAGGGCTTACCGTGAATTCGGAAACATCCAATCGTGTGGTTTGTTCCGAATGTCATAATAAGCGGCTTCTAAAGGCCGACGCCCGTTTGGAAAGTCATATTTATGACAAAAGATTGATCTCATATTTGTGAGTTCACAGAAAAGTTTTCTTAACTTAGTGAAAAGGCCAGCTGGGAAATGGCCTCCTTTGATCTCTTCAGCTGAGGGAATCCTAGGAGACCCCCCTGCTGAGATTGATGCCGGCCAGTCTGACATTCTTGGTGTAGATTGGTTCTGTCAAGCTCATATCTGACTTCATCTGATGGATGAGCAATATAAACTTTCCAGGAATGCTTGGGAACAGGTTTCACACCTACGTGAAAGGTTCTGTAATTGAAAGCTATCCATGTATCCGTGATTCCTGGCAGAGCCAGGGAGTAGGGGAGGGGGGAAGTTAATTTTTTTAAAAAAGAATGTCATTTTGGTTACTTGCAATGAAATTTGCATTTGGGTCTCCATGACGCACACGCGGTTTTCTCGGGAACCGTGTGAGCGTCAAAATGTCCACAGTAAAAGACAATTACAGCAACATGAAGAGGGAGCAACAACAATTATCAATTGCAGTTCTATTGCTGTTGTATTCTTTTGCTTCCTCAGCTGTTTCTCTTAGGGCCCGTTTCCACTGTTGCGACGCGATTTCGCCGGCATCCCGACGCTTGTAAAAACGCATGCGGATGCGTTTCCGCATGCGTTTTTACCCGCGATTTCGCATGGCAGGGTGCCATGCGAAATTAACCATGACACTGCCAGGGCAAAATAACATTAAAAAAGGTGCGAAATCGCACGCGAAATCGCGGGTAAAAACGCATGTAACAAACGCATGCGTTTTTACTATTAAATACATTAGCGGCGATTCGCACGGATTCCCGACGCAGGCGAATTCTGTGGGTCCCGTCGTGCAGATTTGGCCCGCCGCCAAATCGCTCCCGCACGCCGCACATATGGAAACAGCCCCGGCCACTTCAATGTACCAAGCGAATTCGCATGTCGCCGCCGCATGCGGATTCGCTATGGTGGAAACGAGCCCTTAACTGGTTGATCTACTGATTAGGACAAAGACCTTCCTCTTCAGTAGATCACTGCCAACAAACACCACATCGAACAGTAATTACAGACAAAATATAAAATATTTAGTGATAAATATTTGTTATTAGTAGGTACACTAAGGAATTGGTGTATGTGCTTCTGCCGTGCTTGCGGTCTAGGGCTGTGTGTGATGCAGCAGAGCACCTTGTGTGTAGCCATAATAAGCAACCCGTCGCCAAAGACTAACATGATTTCAGGGCCAACACAGATTGCTGCAAGTCGGCGCAGAAGCCACCTGATCGGGAATGCAGTGAAAACGTCATTTCCGTTGCATCGTGCTGTAACATCAAAGTATGAAAGTCTCCATAGACTTGTATTGCCCGGTGATGGGGTGTGGTAAAAAATACCGCACCGCCCCGGTGTGAAAGGGCCCTCAGACAACTCGCACAGAAAAACTGATGAGCGTTCCAGAGTTATATGAAAGTAAAGGATTTATCCACACTCTAGAGAATAATACTTCAACTGACTTCCAGAAAATAACCTGTTTATAGACAGAGGATCACCTGTCCAAGTCAGTTGCCAGCACAGCTTACTTCTACCTGATTACAAGTTCCCTGATTAGCTAGTGCATCATATGAAAAGCAGAAATAAAGCCAAGTGAAGGAGGCAGCTCAGCATAGTGTATGGCACGTTAGTAACAATGTTTAAAGTAACACAGTAATGCACAATCCCTCATTCTAAACACAGAATTATTATTTCTGTGTATTTACATAGCACTGTTATCTTCTGCAGTGCTTTACTGTCACTAAATGTCCCTTCTGATCCACTTCTGTATCATGCCTGAGGGCTGGAACCCATTAAAAAGCATGAATCATTGATTTTTGCATCATTTTTCAGAGCGATTTCCAGCGGTTTTGAAGCGACATGTACAGCAATTGAGATGTCCCTAGCAATTTGTGTTTGGTAGTAAAGGCCCTGCAAAATCACATTGAGAGGCGATTCTGCAGTAATCCTATTTTTTGCATTGAAGCGCAATCATTAAAAAAATGCTGCAGGAAATCGCAGTTGCCACTGTGATAACTTTCATTTACCTAGCTAAAATGCTGCTAAAAGTGCTATAGTGGCCCCAGGTTTTAAAAGATTGAAAGGCATTACCTGAATCAACTTTTGTTTGTTTGATGTCGCTCACAATCTAATCCCTGCCATAATCAGTCTAGTGTCTGTATTAAGCCTTGTTCACATGTACGAGGAGAGATGCTCTGCAAGGACCGGGTCTTGAAACCTCAGGTGTCAGTTGGTTTTTCAGTCTGTGCAGAAGTGCTCTGTTATGCAGGGGGGAGCAGAGCCGACAGGAACATAATTTAGTCCCCGGTTAACAAGCGAGATAGGGACTGTAGGTGCATACTTAACCTGAATCCATTCTTAAGTTGGAACACTATGCCAACACAGTCCCCTGTGCCTCTAGTGTCCCTCTCTGCCCCCTCTGTGTCTCCTTGGTCTCCCTTGTGCCTCATTGTGTCACCATTGTGCCACCTTGTATCTCCCTTGTAATTCCTTGTGTCTCTAATGGTGCCCCCTTGTGACTCCCTTGTTTATCCATTGTGCCACCTTGTGCCTCCTTTGCTCCCCCTGTGCCTCCTATGTCCAGCTGTGCCTTGTGTTCCGCTATGCCTCCCTGCTGTGCCTTTTGTACCCCATTCTCCCTGCACTCCTCCAGCCCTGTACCTTGAGAAGAGTAGGCACCACAGAAGCTGCAACGTCACACCTGTTCCATGGCGGCCTGCGTCAATCAGCGATGTCCTTTCTCCCTTTACTGCTCCCCCTAGGGGCGGCTCCTGATTGTGTCATTACGCGACGTATGAAAAGCCGCTAGGGGGAACAGTGACGGGAGAGAGGATGTCGCTGATTGACACGGGCTGCCATGGAACAGGTGTGACACATTGCAGCTTCTGCTGTGCCTACTCTGCTAGAGGTCGATGAAAGATTCCACACCACTTGATTGAGGTGCAAGGACCCATATAAGTAAAGTAATCAAATCCAGAAGGTCCTCACACTCACAGCATAAACTTCCAAGTTTTTATTCAGACCATGTGACAATGTTCCATTCCAATGACCAACGATGAAACGAATCGTTGGTCGTTGGAATGGAACATTGTCACATGGTCTGAATAAAAACTTGAAAGTTTATTCTGTGAGTGTGCGGACCTTCTGGATTTGATTACTCTGCTAGAGGAACGGACAGCAGAAGAGGTAGTCCCCAACTTTGTGACGTAATTTGCAGCGGATCCGTGGGTCATCGCAAGACAGGCGTTCGTAAGTCAAGACTACCTGTACTATGATAAATAGGAGACATAGCCAAATAAAATTTGTGGTTTTTATCTAGAGTAGCACTTTTTATTTTAAATCTACAAGAGGCGAAAACTGAGAAATGCATTTTCTCCATTTTTTTCTTCTTTTTCTCCTTTGAAGAGCATAAAAAAAAATATTCTTGGGAGAAAATACTTCCCAAAGTATGCTGAACAAAATTATATACATATCACTGAGGAGTCTTAAAGTGTACCTGAGACGTTGATACCACAAAGATGTATTCCTACCTGGGGATTCCTCCAGCCCCCTTGCTGTCCCTCTGGTCCCTCCGTCCCAATGGACCGGCAGGAAGTGGTTAAATAGTGATAAAGTAATTGCTGATTAAATAGGGATATAGCAAAAACTTCTAAATGCTCTGGTAAACCCAAGTTGAAACCTACAAGAAAAAAAAAACAGCTGCTTTCTTAGCTTCTGGTATCCTCCACGCCCCTACTGCTACTGCCTAGGACCCTCTGGAAGCTTGCAGCTTTGCTCCTCTTCATGGATAAGCTGAGCCATACTGTGCTCATGCAATTATGGCCGTGCCTGCACAGTAGCAATGAGCTGCTCATGCAAGAGTTCTATGCAGGCACAGCCATACTTGCGCAGACGCAGAAGGGCTCCACTCATACACAGCGAGCTGACCACGGTCACAATAACATATCTGACATGCTCTTGTCCGATATATTCCGGGGGTCCGTGTGCAACAACAGTGGGGGCAAGGAGGACACAGGAAGCCTCTGGACTATCCAAAGGCTTCCCTCTACCTAGGTAAGAAACTATTTTTTATTTGCATGTTTTGCCGCAGGTATACTTTAAGGGGGTTTTATTTGTCAGTCCTGAAGTGGTTAATAGATGTAAATCAACACTGTACACAATACATAGGAGCACTTTGAACACAAAGACACGAGATGCCACTGACAGGACAATAATAAACACAGTTATGCTAAATCTGCTTCATACACATGCATGAGTGCAGTTGCTCACATGGATCTGGACTTGATCCCTTGGGAAAGAGTTTCAGGGCTGAGTGTTGATAGACATCTGTTAGATGCATATGTTGGTATGGGGAGAGAAGGAGGAGTAACACGTGGCATAGGAGGGAGTGCCTTCCAGTGGAGGGAAGGGTTTAGGAGGAGAATAATGTGCTCTGAAGTTGGTTGGTTGGGCATCAGACATTGTTAAAGATCTGGCATTATGTAACATTGGGAGGCTCCTGTACAAACACTAGAATCTTGGCTCAGACAGTCCTTAGCAGCTGCTGTTGACAAGTTTAATCCAGTGTATTGTTAATAGCTTTACAAGGGAAGTGTATTGTGCCCTTGCATTTCCAAACTTACTGGTGATCTGAGGCTATACTTCTGTCCCTGGCTGTCACAGGCATATGCACACTGGTACGCTGGCACATCAAACCGAAAGGATTGGCATTTCATTGACTATGTCTAGTAGGGATATAGCCAGGTAGTGCAGGACTTACCCGACAAGGGAAAAGGTTATTCTTTATTGGCGATCTTAAACAGTTACTGCAGTGAACTGTTTTTTTTTAGCAAATGTGTTTGTATAGCCCCTGTTTTTATACTGAGTTCCTGTTTTTATGCAGGACCTAGCTCTTTAGCTAATACCAATAACCCCTGTTTTAGTAGAAGTACTTAGGCAATCCCTGTTTTCATGTAGAGGCAGCATTCAACTAAAACATAGTTAAAAGTGGAGGCCTAATTTAATTTGATATATTCTGTAACAAACAGGCTGACCACCACTAATGTACAGTAATATATAAAACATGAATGACTCAGGAAGTGAACACACAAGATGGAAACTCACAATGCTAATGTAAAATGGATTCATACTATATTATTCTATGTTATTATTACAGTGTATTTAAAAGGGGCACTAAAGCAAAAAAAAAAAATGTAAAATACAAATGTACACATACATTTGTCCCAGAGTTGTTAAAGTGAATGGGAACCGCATTTTAAAAAAAATGAAGCAAATACTTACCTAAGGAGAGGGAAGGCTCTGGGTCATATAGAGCCTTCTATCTCCTCTCTCGGTGCTCTCTATCCTGTGCTGGCTCCCCCCGTTTCAAACCCCCGCCGAAAGGGTATTTGGAAGTCTTCGGGAGCCGTGTCCTCCCGAAGACGTGCGGCTCCATACTGCACAGGCGTGAGTGTGCAAGAGAGCGTGCTTGTGGAGGCGCAGTACAGGATCGCCCTTCTTCAGGAGCACTCGGGCTCCCTGAAGACTTCTGACGCCTCCTTCGGCCGGGTAAAGCAGTATTTGACTAATTTAGTCAAATACTGCTACCGGGCGAGCCAGCACTGAAACGAGGGGACCAGGAGAGGAGCAGGAAGGCTCTATAGGACCCAGAGCCTTCCCTCTCCTTGGGTAAGTATCTGTCTCTTTTTGTAAATTCGGTTCCCATTCACTTTAATGCACCACAGTTGTACTTCCCATGTAGCTGTCACTTACAATAGGTATTATAATCTGACAGCCCCAAACCTTTTAGGGCCTGAGGCCACTGACGCAGTTGTGTTTGCTTTTCAGTTACACATCAATGTTACAGATGCTGAAAAGCGGACGAAAGCGGATACAACTGCATCAGTGGGCTCAGGCCCTGACTGACAGAGTTTGGACTAGTCCATCTTTATGGAAAGGATTTATGCAAACATGGCAGGATTTATGCAAACAAGCCTGCCTACTCAACCGGTCTGGTCTACTGTCATTTAAAGGTATACTGTAGAGGGGGTCGGGGGAAAATGAGTTGAACTTACCTGGGGCATCTAATGGTCCCCCGCAGACATCCTGTACCCGCGCAACCACTCACCGATGCTTCGGCCCCATCTCTGGCTCACTTCTGGAATTTCAGACTTTAAAGCCTGAAAACCACTGTGCCTGCGTTGCCGTGTCCTTGCTCCGGCTGATGTCACCAGGAGCGTACTGCGCAGGCCCAGTATGGTCTGTGTCTGCGCAGTACCCGGGTAAGTTCAACGTATTTTCCCCCGACCCCCCTACAGTATTCCTTTAAAGAGAGTCTGAAGCGAGAATAAATCTCGCTTCAGACCTCATAGATAGCAGGGGCACGTGTGCCCCTGCTAAAACGCCGCTATCCCGCGGCTTAACGGGGGTCCCTGACCTCCCAAATCCGCTCCGTACAGCGGGGGAGCGCTTCCTGGTTGGGGCAGGGCTAACCGCCGCAGCCCTGCCCCACGCGCGTCTGTCAGCGTGTATCTCCGCCTCTCCCCCGCCCCTCTCAGTCTTCCTTCACTGAGAGGGGCGGGGGAGAGGCGGCGATGCGCCGCTGACAGACGCGACTGGAGGCAGGGCTGCATCCGTGAGCCCTGCCTCCAGGAAGCCATAAATCACGACCAAATCTGCGACCAAGTGTTGCAGTGGTCGCTTTGGGGGTGAAGGGACCCCCGTTAAGCCGCGCTATAGCGGCGGTTTAGCAGGGGCACACACGCCCCTGCTAACTATGAGCTCTGAAGCGAGATTTATTCTCGCTTCAGAGTCTCTTTAAGGAGTGCCTTTGAAAATAAAAGAAATTCTGAGAATCCCCTGTGAGGAGATGGACCAATCTAAATCCTGTCGGTAAGAGGTCCAAAGGTGGTAGACTATAATGTGTACTTTATGTGACAGTTACATAGGAAGTATAACATGTATATTGCATTTACTCTGGGAGAAGTGTACCTTTTATATGTATGTGTGCACTGTGCATATGAATGTAAAATGTTACTGTTTTTTGCAATAGTGTCCCTTTAACATATGAAGTGTTTGTCACAAGGTTTACTAGTGTGCTATTTTGGGTAGCTAGTACTTCCATATTCCTCTGCATGGAACATTAATGAAAGTGGAACTAAAAACAAGGCTAGATAGATATCCAGCAATAGATTGATAGATACAGACATGCATATACATACATGCTGTATATAATTATATTGCTTGACTGACAGATCGGAAGATACTGGTCACCTTGAAGAATAATAGTTTGCATCTGGGAAAACTTGCTTATCTCTGTTAGAACAGAAAGAGCTATAGAAAAGCCATCTGGCTGGTGATTCACACAAAACACAAGAAACAGAAACTTTTCAGGGGCAAAAAGGACTGTTTTTTATTTTTATTGAATGCTACTTGGAATTCTTCTTTACATGTATGAGTATTATCATTTAGGTGTGATAAGTAGTAATAAAGTTATGGCTAAATGAATGGGAGAAGCCCTGATGACAGGTAAAAATGGCTCTTGGCGGTGAAGTGGTTGAAAAAAAAAATCAGTTCTTGGTGGCCCTGTTTGAGGGCTTGGGACAACACTTTGGGCATGATTCACCTTTTCTATGTTGAAGCCCAGATTTACCTCACTGGAACCTATAGGCACAGATGTACTGGCACCTTAGACTTCACCCTCCATGAACCTACAAACCCCCACCAAACTGTATTGCAAGTGTGTGGGCTGTCCCAGTTGTCACTCCTCTCTTACTTCCCTTGCCCATCAAAGATAGCTACAGGTGCTCCTTAGTATTAGGTTTCCATAAGTACCCTCAACATTAAGTAGCTAAAGGTGCCCTCAAGTATTAGGTAGCTAGAGGAACCTCAGTATTAAGTAGCTGGAGGTGACCCTGACTGAAGGGAGATCTCATCAGTGGAATGCCAAGAAGTGAGTAACCTCTCATTTCCAACCTCATCAGGACTCTGCATAGAGAAGGGGGAGGGAGGCATTCGGGGAGTGAGACACCTTTCCATCATTAGGCACCTGTAGGCACGTGCCTACAGTGCCCTATGGCAAATCCGGCCCTGTCTATGTTACAGTTGTAAGCGTCCAAAGAGCAAAAATATAATATAATTAAGGTAAGAAAAGTAATATTGAAATGAAGTTAATCAGGAACAATTTACTTTGAGTGATTATTTTGCTTGTAAATGTGCTGAAAGGTTATTTTATTAATTAGGTGATAAATAAGTAATTTACGAGAATTTCTGACAATAGAGCCCAAAAGTGGCGTTTCTCTATTTTTTAAACTTCACAGTTAAACCAGTAGTTGAGAGGGGAAATGTTAACAGGACAGAAATTTCATGAGCTATGTAGCGATCCTCCATTAGTCCGTGGCTCCCTCATTCCGGTCTGGAGTGAGATTGGGGGGCAGGGGCGTAGCAATAGCCATAGCAACTGCTATGGGGCCCTTCAGCAAAGGGGACCCAAGTGGTAATGTGTTCACTATTTACTTGTTTTTCCTCCAAGCTCTGACATTATCTCAGTGCCCATAGACTGTTTGCACTGTACATTGTATATATTACATTACAACTTATATCCCATAAGATAGGGGCAGGTGGCATTGCTCTTGCGTGTCTAGTTATGATGGACCTATAAAAATTCTGCTATGGGGCCACATAATCTCTAGCAACGCCTCTGATTGGGGGGAGGCAGCAGCTGGCTCGGGGGCCCTAGAGATTGGTAGGAGAATTTGCCAGACACTTTTTCAGCGTCTGTCCCATCAATAGTTTAATCCTAGCCAATCCCATGCATTAAAAACAATTTCCTGTTGCCTAGCCCTAACCTCTGCCACTAACATCAGCCCCTTTCTGGCAGCCAAAACATTCTCCTCTAAAGTTAACTCTTTCCAAACACCTAACCTTAAAGAGGAGCTGTTAGGTATAAGGTCTCAGAGAAAATAAACACATATATCAGTAGCTAAAGATTGGCTGTACTTACATTACATATGCATTTCACTGTCCACGTTTGGATTTCACAGAATTTGTATATAGTATATGCAGAGATAGATGCTCCTGACAGCTCATGGCAGGCTCCATGTTTTTCTGTCAAATGTGTCGTCATGTCCTGCCTGCTTCCTGATCACAGATAAGCTCCTACTTGAACAACACAGTGTGCAGTGAATATTAATGAGCCATGTGGCTAGGAACAATAGCTGACTCCTGCAGTGTACTCTGCCCGGATATTTATCAGTGCTACGCGCTGGACTGATTAGAAGCTCCTGTGCCGTCTCATTAGCAGCCGAGGGGAGGGCCCCAGAATGCTTTGCAGTTTAGTATGCGGCTTGCGTCCTTATGGTTCTATAACAGCCTTTAAGATAAGCACACATCAAAGGTAACTGAGATTTTTATCTTCACTAATTGCTTTATGGCTTCCTTCTAAACTGTTTAACACAGGAGAATAGAGGTTTAAATTAGCTTCTGCAGCCTGACAGTTACTCTTTAATATCCCCCAATGTTAAACTCCTCCTGTCACTTCTCCTCCTATGTTCTTCTAACACAGAGGAACTAATAATACTCTCCCCCTACCCTATCCCTTATTTCCCTAATGTATGCCTAACCCCAATTGATAACCCTAACAAATACTTCACATTGTTTGTTTCACCTTCAGAGTGCAGCACCCGACCATTCCTCCTACAGCTGATAATATCCTGAAAACTATGTCGGGACTGAAAGTTTCTGTGACAATGCAGACAATCTCCAGAAACATTTCAGAAACATGCTGCTAATAACATGATGCACAAACCAATAATCTCAATATGCTAAATCTTTGTGCGAAAAAGACTCGCTTCCTGGTCAGCTGTCTGCTCTGTTCTATGAAGAAAGTAAAAGAGGGAAACATTATGCAATAGTGAGTGGCCGAGATTTATACTGTGTCGTAGATCACTAAGGGTGACCATACAGGCATCAATTTTCTCTTTCAATTCCGGGCAGATTCTATCGCTCTGATTGAATCTGCTGGGAATCTGTTCCTCAAAAATGTCTGAAAATCAAGGTAAATCAGCGGCAGAGCAGGAGTGGTAGTCAATTGATGAGCAAATAGCTTTGCACTGCATCAAACAGTGCAACATTGTGGTTACCACTGGTTAGATCGACTTTCAGAGTGATTGATTGGATAGGCACATGGACTCATAATTGAGCCCTGTATGGCTAGCCAGTGTTACAATGATTTCTTCAGCGTAGTGGATGGCTGTGGGAAGGCTAATGATTTCGAGGGGGCACTTTTATTAACGTTACATTTTCACCTGAGGCAATCATAAGCGAGAGTGCTGACAAAAATTGAGTGTGTGTGTGTAGGTTGTCTTGTTATAGGTCATCTTGTTTATTAAAGTTATTTAATTTGTTCCAAATTCTAAAAACTCTGTGAATTAGGTAATTGGCTCACCACTAGCCAGTGGCAAATAGCTATTCCCCCTACTTGCACTTGCCTTGTTCACCAAGACCCTTTTGGTTTTATAATTAGTAATCATTTCAGGGTGATTGAAATTTCACAATTTACCTCTGTGAGCACCTGACAGCAGCTATTCAGTTGAAAGATTGTCTCTCCTGAACATTTACTGCACATGTGCTGTTATCAGCATACATAACAATTATAGAAGGCAGGTAAATCATTATGTAAGATACACTCTGCATACAGAAAAGGACACATTTTTTCCAGTGGGAAATGCATTAGTGTGTATTAATAGCAATGTACTTACTCTGCATAGCCTGTGCCCCAGTGCAGCTCTCCTGGGCACTTCAGACTCAGGATGGTTCTGCTGTTATGATCCCCAGACTTTTGGAACTCCTCTGGCGATAACTTCAAGAAAGGAGGTCTGCAGGGAGGCTGAGGTTTGGCCGCTGCAGCTGCGGGGGGCTCCTTCTCAGGGGTACAGGGGCCAGGCAAAGCACTCTGCTTGTTTGACAGCGACCCCACCAGCCCAGATACAGCCGCTTTGACCTTACTGATCATCCCAGGGACAGAGGGCACAGGCAGGAGGAGAGTGGCTGGCTGGGACATCCAGCAGCTGCGCTATGAGCGGTTGCCTGCTGCTGAGAAGTGTAGACAGTCAGCACTGTGGAAGGACATGGGACCTGGCTCAGCCGGGCAGCTATGCGCAGGTGTATGCAGACACTAGCGATAGCGCGTCCACCTCCCCTCACTGGTCCACTGTATATGGGGACACCCGGATGTGCTGCTTGGGGCTCTTGGCGGTGACAGCTAGCTTGCCCTGCCCACGTCCTATATGTGGAGGAGAGTCCTATAATCATCCGTTCACCTTGCTCTCTCCTCCCTGTCCTGCCTCCTGCTTTTGGGTGGCCAGAATCGTATCAGGAGGACAGTGGCGAACATTTGTCATATTTCAGCACTCTGCAATTGATTAGCAGAGAGCTCTGCACCTGGTGGCCCGCAGTGTACTTTGTGAGTGTGCTGCAGCAGTCTGCCTGTCCTTGGGTGAAGAGCACAGGCAGCCCCCCCTCCACCGCCGCACTGATGAGTGCTGCTTCCACTGGCTTTTATTTCCTCTCACGGCCGCCTAATTGCACTTGGATGGTACTTGAAGACTGAACACAAACCATTCTCTCAAGTCACATGACGGCGCACAGCAATATGAATGAGCCAGCACAGCTCATAGTGGGGAGTCATCGTATACAGCAGATTTTGGATAGCTTTCGGCTGGCGCTGGCTACACAGCAGAAAGGTCACTTAAAGAAGGCCATGTGGTTTTCCTAGTGTCCTCTCAGCTTTTGTCTACTGAGTTAGCTAAAACAGAAATCCTCAGGTCGTAAATGACATTGAATGTTTAGTGAAAACCTGTTCTGCTGCATTCTAATCCTTTCACTTTCTGGTGATTAACTTTGGCTTCCCTGCAATACTGTGTGCTCTAGTAATTGTGCTACAAGAATTTAGGCAGTTACATTAGTGTTGTCCGGATCATGAATGATTCGGATCCGAATCATGTTTGTGAGTCTAATCATCCGGATCATCAAAATGAACGATTCGGTTCACAAAGGGGGTGGAGCCAGGAGCGGCACGCCCCCCTCAGCGGTCAGGGGGGTCCTGGAAGCAGAGCAGAGGTGGATCGCTCAGTTCGATGGGAGCCAGCCTTGCAGGCATAGCCGGCCTTTGACCTGTGTGACCAGAGCGGTCGCACAGGGCGCCAGCTTCCAAGGAGGCGCCTAATAGCTGGTCACCTATACTGAGAGCACCTACACCTGATTTCCTATACTGGAGGCACCTACGCCTGGCTACCTATATTGAGGGCACCTACACATGAGATCGGGGGGAGCGCACTGCGGCTATAACGCGTGGTGCAAATTGTTGGTGCTGTGCTATCATTGTAAATGGGGGCGGGGAGCGGATAACTGTCCCACTAATTGTTTTTATTAATATTCCTGAAAGGTTCTAGCCGTCATTGCTAAGTATATTCAGGATAATTCACTCTTTCCATCCATTCGTGGTTATTAATAGTATTTTTCCTATTATACATATGTGAAGTGTCACAGAGATCTGAGCATTTGGCATGATGTGTCACAACGTCAAAAAAAGGTTGCTAACCACTGTCCTAGGAGAAATCTCAGGCGAAAAGGTGAATTGCATATGGGCCCGTGTGTGTGTGTGTGCGTGCGCGCATGCGTGAAGAAGATGAAGGGGGGGGGGGGGGGGGCTGTAATGTGCTGCTCATTTTAGGCTGTCTGTTCTGCAGTTGTGCATAGTGAACAAATGGGAAACTTTTGGCTCAGAAGCACAGCTCAGAAACTTTGCAGACAGCGTGCTGGGCTAGAATGACAGGGCAGGCACTGTGATTGCAGTGCAATATGATCCTCCTGCACTCTGCTCTAAACAGCTGCACTTAACTTCTCCCTAAATTTATGATGAGTGTTCGAGTTGAGAAGAGGACACATTGGGGAATGCTTTCTTTCACTGTGAGACGTTTGCATTCAAAGTATACAGATGAACATATAGGTGAAATATATTTAAAGCATATGATTGCAACATGTGGGTAATGTGTGCAAAAAAAACATTTCTGCTCTCTGCTCGTCCACCTCCTCCCTTCTCTGTCCACTCCCTGCCCTTCTCTGTCTGTCCACCACCCTCCCCTTCTCTGTCCACTGCAGGGAAAAGACTCATACACATATCAGACTATAGTCTTTGGAAAATGAAAGATCACAGACAGGGGTCTAGTCCTGGGGAAAGAAGTGAGTGGACTCACTTGGAGAATGCGCGCGGGGCGGCCAAAAATGGGCGTGGCCAAGCACACCGTGGGCGTGGTCATGGGTGGGGCCAAATATACATGACCTTAGCAGTGATGTAAAAGGTCTGCCGAGGAAGTTTGAGCTCTGCCGTAGTGTATCCCCCAAAAATAGATGTAATCTGACAGCATTTCACCAAAAAGACACATAATCTGGTAGAAGTTCCTCCAAAATACAGATAATATGGAAGTGGTTCCCCCAAAATAGACAATGTGGCAGCAGTAGTTCCACCAACATACACATAATTTGGAAGCAGTTCCCCAAAATACGCGAAACCTGGCAGCGGATCGCCCAAAATACACGTAACACCCAAAGGACATATAATCTGGCAGTAGTGGTCCCCCAAACATACACAATCTGGCAGCAGTTCCCCAAAATACACGTAATCTGGCAGCAGCCGTTCCCCTAACATACACATCATCTGGCAGCTGTTCCCCCAAAATAGGTACCCCCAGGTAGCCAGGTCTATAGGTGTCCCCAGTATAAGTATCCATGAGTATAGTAGTCCCCAGTATATGTAGCCAGAGGTATAGTTGCCTAGTATATGTAGCCAGGGGTATATGTGCCCAGTATATGTAGCCAGGGGTATATATGCCCAGTATATGTAGCCAGGGGTATATGTGCCCAGTATATGTAGGCAGGGGTATATGTGCCCAGTATATGTAGCCAGGGGTATATGTGCCCAGTATATGTAGCCAGGGGTATATGGGCCCAGTATATGTAGGCAGGGGTATATATGCCCAGTATATGTAGCCAGGGGTATATATGCCCAGTATATGTAGCCAGGGGTATATATGCCCAGTATATGTAGTCAGGGGTATATTTGCCCAGTATATGTAGGCAGGGGTATATATGCCCAGTATATGTATGCAGGGGTATATGTCCCCAGTATATGTAGGCAGGGGTATATATGCCCAGTATATGTAGGCAGGGGTATATATGCCCAGTATATGTAGGCAGGGGTATATGTGCCCAGTATATGTAGGCAGGGGTATATGTGCCCAGTATATGTAGCCAGGGGTATATATGCCCAGTATATGTAGGCAGGGGTATATGTCCCCAGTATATGTAGGCAGGGGTATATGTCCCCAGTATATGTAGGCAGGGGTATATATGCCCAGTATATGTAGGCAGGGGTATATATGCCCAGTATATGTAGTCAGGGGTATATATGCCCAGTATATGCAGCCAGGGGTATATATGCCCAGTATATGCAGCCAGGGGTATATATGCCCAGTATATGCAGCCAGGGGTATATATGCCCAGTATATGCAGCCAGGGGTATATATGCCCAGTATATGCAGCCAGGGGTATATTTGCCCAGTATATGCAGCCAGGGGTATATATGCCCAGTATATGTAGGCAGGGGTATATATGCCCAGTATATGTAGGCAGGGGTATATGTGCCCAGGTAGCCAGGTGTGCCCCCACCCGGAGGGAGCAGAGCAGAGAAGGCGAGCTATGGGGACAGCGGGGATGGGCGGACATCTCCCCCCCCCCATCCCTCACCTTCGTGCTCCCCTTCCTGCCTCTCCCCTCCAGTGTTGTGAAGTGTCGGGCCTCGTTCCAGCAGCAAGGGACGCTCCGCTCTGTGTGCGGCTAGTCTGGTCTTCTAGCCGCACACAGAGCGGAGCGTCCCTATTGGCCGGAAGAAGGCGGAAAGTCTCCGCCCACTTTCGCCGCCGGGCCCGACACTTAACAACGCTGGAGGGGAGAGGCAGGAAGGGGAGCACGAAGGTGAGGGATGGGGGGGAGATGTCCGCCCATCCCCACTGTCCCCATAGCTCGCCTTCTCTGCTCTGCTCCCTCCACACAAGCCAGGGTGAACGGCGTTCACTCTGAAGATAAAGTGGGTGGACGTCGTTCACCCGCGTCCACGCAGGACTCGACCCCTGATCACAGACCAATCTTACCACCCTTCATGTAGTATGAGAGCCATACTCTACACAGTCTTTTCTATGGAGCTGAACTCCCCATCAGACAGAAATCTTTGCAAGATGCTGCACACACAGATGCTGTACAGACACAAAAGATCAGTATCTGCAAAAGACCTGTTCCTGCCAAAGATCAGTTCCTGCAAATTGCATTCATAGTCTATGAAAGCTGCAGATCATCATACACATCTTGTTTAACTGACATTCATCTGCAGATCAGACCATCATCTGCAGATCTGAAGATCCATCCTGGTGGATCTGATCTGCAGATGAATGTTTGTTAAACAAGGTGTGTATGAGGATCTGCAGATATCATAGACTATGAATGCATTTTGCAGAAAGGATCTTTTGCAGGAACAGATCTTTTGCAGTTACTGATCTTTTGAATGTCTACAGCATCTTTGTGTGCAGCATCTTGCAAAGATTTCTGTCTGATGGGGAGTTCCGCTCCATAGAATAGACTGTGTAGGTATGGCTCTCATACTACATGGAATGGGGTAAAATTGGTCTGTGATCTTTCATTTTCCAAAGACTATGGTCTGATGTGTGTATGAGCCTTAACTGACAAAAATAGTGTAGGGAGAGTGGGTAGGTAGAGTAGGGAGGCTGGCTGGTATCTTACAATTTTGGCAGTAAAAATGCTGTTAAGGAAATGCTTTTGATAACAAAGAAAACCCTGAGAATCCCCCATGAAGAGATGGACTAGTCCAAAACCTGTCAGTTCTGTCAGAATTTAACTGCCTACTTTTTTCAAGATAGTGGTCCCTTAAAGGGAACCCAAGGTGAGAATAATATGAAGGCTGCCATATTTATTTCCGTTTAAAGGGACACTTAAAGAGAATCTGTATTGTTAAAATCGCACAAAAGTAAACATACCAGTGCGTTAGGGGACATCTCCTATTACCCTCTGACACAATTTCGCCGCTCCTCGCCGCATTAAAAGTGGTTAAAAACAGTTTTAAAAAGTTTGTTTATAAACAAACAAAATGGCCACCAAAACAGGAAGTAGGTTGATGTACAGTATGTCCACACATAGAAAATACATCCATACACAAGCAGGCTGTATACAGCCTTCCTTTTGAATCTCAAGAGATCATTTGTGTGTTTCTTTCCCCCTGTTCTCATGCACTGAAGTTTCAGGCTGCTTGTTTCTTCCTGCAAACAGCTTTGCCCTTGTCTGTAATTCTTCAGTATGTGAAAGCCCAGCCAGCTCAGAGGACGATTTATCCAGCTTGTAAAAGATAAGAGAGAAGAGAGAAGCTGCTCTAATCCTAAATAACACACAGGCAGTGTGCATAGAGGGCCCTGGAAGGGGGAGTTCATAGCAGAACCACAACACTGAAGAACTTGGCAGCCTTCCAGACACAGGCTGACAAGTCTGACAGGGGAAAGATACATTGATTTATTACAGAGACAGTGATAGTATAAAGTGCTGCAGTAAGCCAGAACACATTAGAATAGCATTTGGAACTTGTAGGATGATAAAAAACAGGATGCAATTTTTGTTACGGAGTCTCTTTAAGTAAAAAAAAAATGAGTTTTACTCACCTGGGGCTTCCAATAGCCCCCTGCAGCTGTCTGGTGCCCTCGCCGTCTCCCTCCGATCCTCCTGGCCCCGCCGGCAGCCACTTCCGGTTTCGGTGACAGGAGCTGACAGGCTGGGGACGCGAGTGATACTTCGCGTTCCCAGACACATTAGCACCCTCTATGCTGCTATATGGTATATGATATATGCTATAGCAGCATAGATGGCGCTATTGTGGCCAGGAACGCGAAGAATCACTCGCGTCCCCAGCCTGTCAGCTCCTGTCACCAAAACAGGAAGTGGCTGCCGGCGGGGCTAGGAGGATCGGAGGGAGACGGCGAGGGCACCGGACAGCTGCAGGGGGCTATTGGAAGCCCCAGGTGAGTAAAACTCATTTTTTTTTTACTTAAGTGTCCCTTTAAACAATACCAGGTGCCTGACAGTCCTCCTGATCCTGTGTCTCTTAATACTTTTAGCCATACACCCTGAAAAAGCATGCAGCAGATCTTGTATTCTGACTCAGATTTTACTGGATTAGCTGTATGCTTGTTCCAGGATTTAGACTCAGACATACTTATGCCAGAAGATCAGCAGAACTGGCAGGCAACTGGCATTGTTTACAAGGAAATAAATATGGCAGCCTCCATATACCTCCCACCTCAGGTTCCCTTTAAAGAGAGTCTGAAGCGAGAATAAATCTCACTTCACACCTCATAGATAGCAGGGGCATATGTGCCCCTGCTAAACCGCCGCTATCCCGCGGCTTAAAGGGGGTTCCTTCACCCCCAAACCCACCCCCGCAAAAGTTTCTCGTAAAATTGGTCGTATATTTCCTCTTCCTGGAGGCAGGGCTAACGGCTGCAGCCCTGCCTCCAGTCGCGTCTATCAGACGCGCATCGCCGCCTCTCCCCCGCCCCTCTCAGTGAAGGAAGACTGAGAGGGGCAGGGGAGAGGCGGAGATACGCGCTGACAGACGCACGTGGGGCAGGGCTGCGGCAGTTAGCCCTGCCCCAACCAGGAAGAGATCCCCGGCTGCTCGGAGGGGATTTGTGAGGTGAGGGACCCCTGTTTAGCAGGGGCACACATGCCCCTGCTATCTATGAGGTCTGAAGCGAGATTTATTCTCGCTTCAGACTCTCTTTAAAGGATATGTCCAGGCACACAAAAAATTCAAATCCACTTACCTGGGGCTTCCTCCAGCCCCTGGCATTTTGGGCTTATACTTGAAACTCTTAAGAGAAACCAGAGCATACTTTAAAGGATACGTCCAGGCACGCAAAAAAATTAAAATATCCATGTAATGATCCGCTCAGCTGCCTGCGCAGGCAGGCAGCTTTTTGACCACTGTTCAGGTCTGCATTCTGCAGGTCTCTGGAAGAGAGACCTTTTGTCAGTTTTGCAGCTTGCTGCTGCTAGGGAATTTGCATACGTTGGTCATGCAAATTTCCTAGCCACATCCTCTGGAGGTTTGTACTATAAATACCATGTGATATCACAGACCTGCGCTGGTCATAAGGGTTAGTCCTGTGAAACACTCCTGGAGTGTCAGCCTTGCTCATTGTGTAAAGATTAGCTTAGAGTAATTCCTGGGACTGCACTAGGCAGATTCCCTAGTGCAGTTAGGATTGCATATCTGTTTTGTTTGTCTGTTGCAATTGTTCTGTCCCAGCGGTGGTCGACAGGAAGTCGTTCTGATCTTTGTTCTTGGAGTATAGCTGGAGCAGCGGTTGCTACCAGCTATCTCATCTAATTTGTCTTGCCTGGATCGCACTCGCCTAGCGCTAGTGCTGTGGATCTGTCTGATCTCCATCTCTCTTGCTGTTATCTCTCACTTATTCCTGTTTTCGTGTATCTGTCTTGTCTGCTACAGACGCTTGCTGGAGGCTCGGTGAGGTAACCGTTAAGCAAGCGCTCGCGTCCTCTGTTTCATGTTTGTCTGTCGGTGGTTAGTTAGGCGTGCTTGTCTCTGTTGTGCTTAACATGCGGAGACCGCGCATAAACGCGTGCACTGTTGCGAATGAGTGCGGTGTTCGCGTTTAGTTAGCGTTTGTTATTTTCCTTATCTTTTCATTGTATATTTGCTGTGCCTTTGCTACTCTCGTGCTCTGCCTTGCTGTAGCCTTGTGTCACCTCTGGCAATCGCCTCTCTCGCGATTGCGTTCCTACTTCATATCTGCTGTTGTGTATGCACCGTCGCGGGTTGGCGACTAGTTTGGTGCACACACATACAATCTGTCCCTTTGCTCAATCTCATTCACAATCGCTTCTCAGGCGATTGCGTTCTCACTCGGTTTCCTTTGTTGTGTGTCCGCCGTCGCAGGTGGGCGGCTAGATTGGTGGACATACATACATTCCTCATCTGTGCTTATTCGGTCTTGTGTCGCTGTTAGCAACCGCCATCTCCGGCGATTGCCTTCTCACTTTATCTTCCTGGTTGTGTGTTCATCGTCACAGGGTGGCGACTAGATTGGTGGACACACATACCCTCTGTCGCTTTGATCTCTCTCTCTCAGGGCTATCTTGCCCTGCGTTTCTTCCCTTCGTACAATTCCTGTCTGGCGTCTGTGGTAGGGCAGAGGAGCTGTTCCTCTGCACTCCTCAGCTCCACCTGCCGACAGGAATTTCCCTCTACAGGTGCATTGCACCTTTTGCTGGGTTCCCTCAAATTATACGCTTGTGGAGGATTTCCACAGTGTCAGCGCACGCCCTGTGCGCTGATCACGGAGAGAATTCCCCTCGCCGCAGCTCTGGTGGCTCCTGGTCTTCCCGCTGCAGGTCGGCTTCTTGTGTGCTTCAGTGCGCGGGTCACGTGGTCTGACCAACGTCATCAGGATGGAACTGCGCGCAATTTTTGTGTGTGCCTGCACGTATCCTTTAACCACTTGAGGACCACAGTGGTAAACCCCCCTAAAGACCAGGCATATTTTAACTAAAATGGCCACTGCAGCTTTAAGGCCAAGCTGCAGGGCCGCACAACCCAGCACACAAGTGATCCCCCCCCTTTTCCCCCCACCAACAGAGCTCTCTGTTGGTGGGGTCTGATCACCCCCCAGGTGTTTGTTTGTTTTTTTATTAAGTATTTATTCGTGTGCTTTTGACACAAAACATAGTTGTTGTTTTTTTTATTCCCCTCCCTCCCTGCATCCAGCCAATCACGCGATCACGCGATCTCCTGCAAAATAGAGCCCCAGGACTCGACGCCAATTGATGTTAGGCGGTCCTGGGGATGCCTCGCCCATTGGCGATAGCCGGTCGGCAAGAAGTTAAAGAGAGTCTGAAGCGAGTTTTAAATCATGTTTAAAGCCTTTATTACTGTAAAGCACTATAGATAGTGCTAAACCGCCGCATCCTCGCGGCAAAATGAGGGGTTTATACTCCTCAAATCCCCCCTGCAAAGTCCATAGCTTAGTGCTGTAGCTCTGCCTCTTAGCACGTCAATCCCCACTGATCGCCACCTCTACCCGACCCTCTCAATCTGCCTTCACAGAGAGGGGCAGGGAGAGGCGGAGATCCGCGGGCAGATTGACGCGAATGGAAGTAGAGCTGCAGCTCAAATCTCTGCCTCCATGAGAAGCAAAATCCACGACCAAGAAAGTCGTGGATTTTGCAGAGGGGATTTGGGGGTATAAACCCCTAATTTTGCCGCCGGGATGCGGTGATTTAGCACTATCTATAGTGCTTTACAGTAATAAAAGCTTTTAACATGATTTTAGACTCGCTTCAGAGTCTCTTTAAAGTATAATATGGTTTCTCTTATCGCAGGCAATTCACAAAAACGCTTTGCTAATGAAAGTGAGGGTTTGGGAACCCACTATAGCGATTAGGGGTAATCCAAATTGCAGGATATGCAGCATTTTGAGTGCATTTGCGCTCAATGCTATGTATAGTAGCGCTGCAAAATCGCTTTGAATGTTTCCGGCTTCCATCCGTAGCTCAAATCCCTAGCAGAAGAGGTCACAGGCACTTCTCTGATTGGCCCTAGAGAAGCACCTATGACTACTTCCTTTAGGGAGTGGGGCTAGGGACGGTAGCCGGCCACCTGTTAAGTATAATAAAGTTTATTGAAAAAAAAGTTATATCAGAAATGCTTCTGCACCAATGGTGATGTGATGTGCAGCGATCAACTCTGGAGTAACAAGTGCTTGCAACAACTCCTCAAGATCTGCACCATCATTGTCTATGTGATCCTCTAATGTGTTATATAAGCATGATTTTAATTGAGAGTAGGCAGTGTGGGTTCGTGATGATTTGACAAAGGACTGTGGTGGTCCGAAATGCCTGTGCGTCATCTGTAACTTACCCATGCTGTTTTTACCATGTTTTATATGATGTAAGTTATTAATAAAAATGGACAATTGATGGTGCGGATCTTGAGGAATTGTTGAAAAAAAGGTTAATCGCTGGGAAATGCAAACGTGATCGCACTAGGAATCACTGCACATAACGCTGTGGCCATTTTAAAGCGCTGCAGCAATTCCTTGTGTGTTACAGGCCTAACTGTTTGGCAGTGGTAGGGCAGTTTCTAGGCTGTAGAGCTCTCTGGGCGAGGGTGTATAAATTGTATCCCCCCCCCCCAAGATTCGGACACACTATTGGGATTCTGTAGCCAGAAGTGTCCCTCATTATTTGGTAGCCTCCAATATAGTTAGCCAGAGGTGGCCCACAGTATTAGGTAGCCAGAGAAGCCCCCAATATTAGGTAGTAGGATGCAGCCTCCTCCCACTAGTATAGGTAGCCAGAGAACCCATATTGTAGGTAACCAAAGAGACCCCTGTTTGTAGCCAGATAGCTCCCCGTGTAGGTAGCCAGAGATAGAGATGGCCTGTACGGTTTGCCCGGTGGGTAGTTCGCACAAATATCAGCTATCCACGCCCGCGGCGGGTAGCGGACACATAGCGCGTTTGATCTGCCTCCTATACCTCGTCATTGGGCTAAACTTCTACATCACAGTCAGCAGACACATGGCAGCCAATCAGGCTGCACTCACCTATGGACCCCCGCCCAATCTATAAAAACGCTGCAGCGTCGGCCATGTTCTCACTCTACTGACATTACTATAGTGAGAGGAAGGGAGAGACATTTGGAGATAGGGAAATCATTAGTTAGGTTGTTGTTAGCTTGCTCCTCGCTCAATGTTGTTGCTGAAAGCACCCCACCAAAGCGCTTTTGAGAGCTAATATTCTTCTGATCTGTTTTTGTTTTTTTGTGTGAACACAGGCATACACAACAGCCCTGTCGCAGCTGGGCCTAGTTGCTGACAGAACTGTGCCAGGCCCAGCACACTCTGTATTACTATTGCATATCTTTTCACTGCATTTGTGATTTAACTTACTAAAGCATAGTTGTCTTTGTGGGTGACACTGCGTAGATAGAGCCCACAGACAGTTGCCAGCCATACCATTGCATATCTTTTCACTGCATTTGTGATGTAACTTACTAAAGCATAGCTGTCTTTCTGAGTGACACTGCATAGATAGAGCCCACAGAAAGTTGCCAGGCCAGCTTCGATTTGTAGTCCCACACTAGCAGCACACTGTATTACCATACCATTGCATATCTTTTCCCTGCATTTGTGATTTAACTTACTAAAGCATAGCTGTTTTTGTAGGTGACACTGCATAGATAGAGCCCACAGACAGTTTCCAGGCTAGCTTGGATTTGTAGTCCCACACTGGCAGCACACTGTATTACCATACAATTGCATATCTTTTCACTGGATTTGTGATTTAACTTACTAAAGCATAGCTGTCTTTATGGGTGGCACTGCATACAGCCCACAGAGAGACAGGGGCAGTTAGCTAGGCTGTTCTTTATTGCTGAAACCACCCCAAAACAAAAACCCTTTTGAGGGCTCATATTCTAATCTTTGTGTGTGTGTGTGTGTGTGTGTGTGTGTGTGTGTGTGTGTGTGTGTGTGTGTGTGTGTGTGTGTGTGTGTGTGTGTGTGTGTGTGTGTGTGAGAGAGACAGACCCTGCATACAGGCCAGGCCACAGTCATTGCTGGGCCTTGCAGTTCTACTCGTCTTCTATCTATTACAAGCCAGCACACTGTCTATCATCATAAGCTGTGCTTAGCTTCCAAGTGTATCTGTTATTGTGTGGGTTAAACACTGCATACAGACCACAGTCAGTTGCTGGTCGTTGTAGTTCTAATATATTCTCTTTAACTATTGCAAGCAAGCCAGCACACTGTCTATCATAAGCAGTGCTTAGCTTGCAACTGTATTTGTGATTGAAAGTATTATACAGGATATCTCTGTGTGTGTGTTAAATTACATAGCCCAGTGACATACACACACACAACTGCTGTGTATTTGACACTGATTGTGTGCCTCTTTGTGATTACACACACTGTATACCACTAATAAATGTTGTAAGGACTACTGTATCCCCCCCCACACACACACACCAATATGGAAAAAATAACAGGCAGGGGCAGGCCACCCCTCAGGTCTGTTCGAGGTTGTGCTGACGTGATTTTGTGCAGCCCTCGACCAAAGTACAGTGTTCAGAAGACACGGACCATCAACCCCCAAATTTGCCAGGACGTACTTAAGTATTTAACACAGAACACCTCATCTTCCTCAGCTTCCGCATTAAACTGTGACATATCTTCCTCCTTCTGTTCTGATAGACAAGACAAGACAAGACAAATGACATTTATATTGCGCTTTTCTCCTTGCGGACTCAAAGCGCCAGAGCTGAGCAGCAGCCACTAGGGCGCGCTCTATTGGCAGTAGCAGTGTAAGGGAGACTTGCCAAAGGTCTCCTACTGAATTAGTGCTGGCTTACTGAACAGGCAGAGCCGAGATGCGGGCACACTACTTAAAACTCAGCTGGCAGCCACCACCGCTACTGCTAGCACCACAGCCACTCCATTTGAGAGTTTGCAAGAGTTATTTGATCGGGAATTAACTTACTCACAGCCAATATTGTTGCAAGAGGAAGGCGCTAAGTATGTTACACCACCTTGTATGTCTGAGTTAGACATCGCTATGGACGTAAGGTGTGAGAATGATTATGAAGTACCTGTTGTTGGTGCAGTTTTGGAGGTGTCTGATATAAGCAAAGCAGTGAAGGAGGATAATGACGATGATCCTGCCATGGATGGCACGTGGGTTCCCAATAGACAAGATGAACAGGGGGACAGTTCAGAGGGGGAGTCAGAAAGGAGAAGGAGGAGACGAGTTGCTGTAAGATGCAGGGGGAGCTCGTTGTCGGAAACAGCTCGTGGCAGTGTCCGGCGGCATGTATCGCCACCTAGGGACAGCCAGCCAACACGCCCTTCAACATCAGCTGCTGCCACCACCACCCAAATGCCGTCATCCCAAAGATCACCAGTATGGCAATATTTTTGTGTCTCTGCCTCAGATTACAGCAAAGCCACTCTCTGCCACAAAAAATTAAATCATGGAAAAAACACCTGCCTAGTGACATCAGCCTTTCGAAAGCTGATCAACAAGCACAAACACCAATGGGATAAGCTCATGAGGAAAAGCAGCACTCAAATGCAAAGCCACCCTCTGCCTCCTCTTCCTCCTCCAGGTGCAGCATCTTCAGCCGCTTTATCCTCTGCTGCCCTTGCACCTTCACAGCCACCCTCATCCACTCCGCCTCTCACCTTGAGTTCCTGTTCCTCTGCCCACAGCAGCCAAATGTCAATTAAAGAAATCGTTGAGCAGAAGAAGCCAATGTCTGCTAGTCACCCCCTTGCCCTGACAGCTGGCTTGGTGGAACTGTTTGCCCGCCAGCGGCACTGTTAGCCCGCCAGCTGTTACCATACAAGCTGGTGGACTCTGCGGCCTTCTGAAAATTTGTGGCGATTGGGACAGCGCAATGGAAGATACCAGGCCACAATTTCTCAAGAAAGGCAATACCCAAACTGTACCGTGATGTTGAAAGGCAAGTGGTGTCATCTCTGGCACAAAGCGTTGGGTCAAGGGTCCATCTGACCAAGGATGCCTGGTCTGCAAAGCACAGTCAGGGCAGGTACATTACTTGTATGGCACATTGGGTCAACCTGGTGACTGCTGGTAAGCATGGAGTACGTGGCTGTGCAGCAGACTCACTGGTGACACCTCCACGGCTTGCAAGCAGGCAGGCCTGCTGCCACCTCCTCTCCTTCTCCTCCTACTCCTCCTGCTACATCCTCTTTGCTGTCGTTGTCCTCCTCCTCGGCTCAGTGCTACTCTACTTCTGCTTTCTCCTTTCAAACTGCACACCCCAAGCTCCCCAGGGCCTATGCTGCCTTTCAGGTACAACTGTGTCACGCCATCTTGGACATGTCTTGCCTCAAATCTGAGAGTCACACTTGAGCAGAACTCCTGGCCGCTCTGAAGAAACAGGTGAATCGGTGGCTAAAACCGCACCAACTGGAGATCGGCAATGTGGTGTGTGACAACGGCAGCAATCTCATTTTGGCTTTGAATTTTGGCAGGTTGACACATATGCCCTGCATGGCACATGCGCTAAATCTTATAATACAAAGATTTGTGTGTAAGTTCCCAGGCTTACAGGAGGACCGGAGGCAGTCCAGGAGGGTGTGTGGGCATTTCAGGTGTTCCTACATGGCCGTGGCATGCTTGTCCGATATTCAGCGGAGAAACAAACTTTCCGGTGAGGCGCTTGATTTTTCGATAGCCCGACTCGCTGGTATTCAACGCTTCTTATATTTGACCACGTGCTACAACAGGAGAAAGCCGTCAACGAGTATCTGTACAACTACGGTGAAAGGTCAGACTCTGGGGAGCTGGGGATTTTCTGGCCACTGGACACTCATGCGTAGTGCCTGCAGGCTCATGTGTCTGTTTGAGGAGGTGACAAACCTGGTGAGTCGCAGTGAAGGTGCCATCAACGACCTGATCCCATATGCTTTCTTCCTTGAGCGTGCCTTGCGTAGAGTGGTGGATTAAGCTGTAGAGGAGCATGAACAAGAAGAGGAGGAAGATTTGTTTGAAACATCACCAGAATCAGATGTGTCATCAACACCTGCGGCAGCACAGAGGTGGGGGAGGAGGAGGAGTCATCTAGGGAAGAGGAGTCAGATGAGGAAGGTGGCTTTGAGGAGGAGGCGGAAGAACAACCGCAGCAGATGTTGCAGGGGGCTTGTGCTGCTCACTTTTCCTGTAATATTGTTCGTGGCTGGGGGGAGGAGGACAACTTACCTGATATCACTAAGAAAGAGCAAGAGGAGATGACTAGTAGATCGGTATCCAACTTTGTGCAGATGGGGTCTTTCATGCTATCCAGCCTTTTGAGGGACCCTCGTATAAAAAAAAACTCAAGAGGTATGACCTGTACTGGCTAGCAACGCTACTAGACCCTCGGTATAAGCACAAAGTGGCAGAGATGTTACCAAATAACCACAAGGCAGAAAGGATGCAGTCTTTGCAACACAATTTGGGAAGTATGCTTTACAGTGCTTTTAAGGGGGACGTCACAGCACAATGGAAAAATGGTGCCAGTAATCCACCCATGTCCATGCAGGCAAGGACAGGACGCGATCTGATGGTGATGTCGGACATGCGTACTTTCCTTAGTCCAACGCGTCGCCTCAGCCCTACGGGATCCACCCTCCAAGAACGCCTCGACCGGCAGGTAGCCGACTACCTGGCCTTAAGTGCGGATATAGACACTCTGAGCAGCGATGAACCCCTGGACTATTGGGCCCACAGACTTGACCTGTGGCTAGAGCTGTCACAATTTGCCATTAAACTTCTGGCTTGCCCCGCCTCGAGTGTCCTGTCAGAAAGGACCTTCAGCGCAGCAGGAAGCATTGTCACTGAGAAAAGAAGTCGCCTAGGTCAAAAAAGTGCTAGCAGTGGCCGTTACCAAAAAGAATAATAATTTTTCTGGTGCATGTACATGCCTAATTTTTCTGGCTGCACTTTGGCTACTACAATAAAACAAAAGGCAAGTACATGGGTCAATTCCACTTCATGATCGTTACCTTGCCGCAGTGAAGGGGCTTGCGTATCACAATGAAGCAATGACCTATATGAGTGTGTTGGGGGGCACACCCAAGATAATAAGGTCGTTGCTTAATTGTGGACAGACCAAATTCAATCAGTTGGATAGTCACTGTTGTTCTGTCATTGAGCTACCTCAGACCAACCATACGGTCTGGAAAACCGTCATCGCCTGCACTCTCGCCATCGTGCGCACCAGCATGGCCATCACTACACAAACAGCTGTTTGTGGTGTGTTACACAGTGAGTTTGGTCTGTCAGTGTGAAGCAGTACACTACTTATACTACCTGATCCATGTATACACACGCAAGATGTTTTCAAGCACTTTATTGCCTCCAATTTAGGAATGCAATGTGAACAATTCAAATTCTTACATAGAACATACCTAACACCCTCACGTATATATAAAATCTCTAGCTTAAACAACTCTAACTGCCCGAGGTGCACAATCAGCCCTGGTACTTTCTTCCATATGTTCTGGGAATGTCCTAAAGTGAATGGTTTCTGGCACGAAATTATTTGCTTAGTAAATGAAATTCTTGAGACTCACTTGATACTCTCTCCTAGAATGGCTTTTCTTGGTCTATTAGATGGTACTCCAGCTAACAAACATTCACAATATCTAGTAAGAATCCTACGCTTCTTTGACCGCAAAGAAATATTACGTACATGGAAGTCAGATAAACCGCCTTCCTTCAACTTTTGGAAGAGAACGGTCATGAAAACTGTACCATTGTACCGCCTTAGCTGCAAAAGCTGTAACTGCCCACAACGGTTTGATAAGATATGGGCCCCATGGTATAATAATGTGGATGCACTGCCTACCGGTCCTGATGATTAAACTTTACCTACCTACCCTCTCACTGAGTTGACTTTAATTATTGCAATATAAGAAGCTGGGTCTCTTGTGGGGTGATGGGTGTGGGGGGCACGGGAGAGCACTTTTTCTTCTTTTTCCTTCTTTACTCAATTCTCATCTCCTTCCACTCCTTTTTTTTTCTTTTTCCTCCTTCTCTTTTCTTTCTTATACCTACTTTCTCTTACACCCAACAAAGGTATTTGTTGCATATTGTACATGACTGATCACAAAGACAAACCCTGCTGAATATGCTCTAAATGTGGTTTCGTGTACATATAACTGCATTCTAGATTTGCATCTATGATACAACCTTACTGTTGTTTGAGTATATACTGTGGATATAATGTATATTTAAAGCTTCATGATGTATATGTTGTTTGATGTCATGAGATTGTATTCTGTATCAGTTTATACATGGCCATGATCTCTGTATTATACAGATCCTTGCTGGGCAATGTACCTTTGTTCTTGTTCTGTTCTGTGATTTAAAGAGACACTGAAGCGAAAAAAAATATATGATATAATGAATTGGTTGTGTACTATGAATAATTACTAGAAGATTAGCAGCAAAGAAAATATTCTCATATTTTTATTTTCAGGTATATAGTGTTTTTTCTAACATTGCATAATTCTATAATATGTGTAGATTACACAACACTCAGCATTCAAAATGATTCTTTCAGAGCAGTCTGTGAACTAATGACCTCTCCTCTGCCAGAGGAAAAGTAAATAGTTCAGGAACAGTTGAGATAATAAAAGTCAGAAAACAGCCCTCTCCACGACTTTGAAAGTCGTAGAGATAATGGCTTTTTTGTATAGAGATAACAACTGGAGTTTCTTAACTCTTCCTGTACTGCAAACAATTAGACTGATGTATCTGATCTTAATGTTTTATTTCTTAGCTGTAGTACACATACAAATCATAATATCATAGTTTTTTTTCGCTTCAGTGTCTCTTTAAAACAATAAAAAATGATTTGTAAAAAAAAAAAAAGGAATGCAATGTAATTTCTGCCCTTTAGGGATTATAACTCTGCTCTGCGTCAAATCCGTAATTTTCCCTGGGACTTTTGGCGTGTATCCCAATCTCCAATGCCCCCCTCCAGGTGTTAGACCCCTTGAAACATCTTTTCCATCACTTTTGTGGCCAGAAAAAGTGTAGTTTTTAAAGTTCGCCTGGCCATTGAAGTCTATTGCGGTTCGCTCAAGTTCGCCGGTCCGCGGACTTTTGCGGAAGTTCACGTCCACGGTCCACGAACCCAAAATCTGAAGTTGTAGCCATCTCTAGCAAGTGAGACCCTTGCTAACTTAGCCAGAGAGCCCCCTGTTTAGGTAGCCAGATAGCCCACCATTTAGGTAGCCAGAGCCCCCCCCCCCCCCACAGTTCGGTAGCTAGAGAGGTGCCCCCTAGAAACAGGCATGCTGTTTGGAATATTTAAGGTCCATTCACAATTAACACAGTCGAGGGAGGTGCACACTGCTCTGTTTAGATTTCCCCTTTACTTTTTTGCTGTCATTCACACTAAGGGTTTTTTAGCCTGGTGTGGAAAATAATTAATGGTTCGCTGTATTTTGACATGTGGTCAGGTAGCCCTCATTTGTTTGACTTGAACGTGCTACACTTAACACTGCTACCAGTGTGAAGAGGCCCATGGTGTTAGGGCCATATCACACTACAGTGGTACTGCTGCTGTCTGTGATGTTGTGCAGTATGGTAGGTCACTATTCTATATAACTTTTTTTAAGTGCCACCCTGCATTCCCTCCGTATGAAGAGGAACCCAAGCCAGCAGCAATGATAGTGTGAATGGACTATATATGTTACACATACAGTTGTCAGTGTTAGGGTAGGTATACAGGGGTAGATAGCAGCTCAGTTATGCACTTGACTGATTGATTCATGATCGATTTTCAATTGGGGAGCAGCAACTGATGCACAAAATTGTACCTCTCGATCTGACTTCGGCAGGAAACTGATAAAAAATAAATCATTGCTTCATGCAGTACAAATCCATGGAGCCATTTATCAACCCATCATCAGCTCAGCAAATATTTGCTGCTGCTATTGATGACAATTGACTGATAAAAGGTTCAAAATCAATAAATAGTGCATAGATTCCTGGTAGATTGAATCAAGGGGTTTTAATCCGCTAAGGGTCGTTTTCCACTAGCAATTGGAATCACAAACGCCAGCCATTGCGATTTTTCATTAATTTTGTTATGCGATTACGATTTTTCATTTGCATTGCACACAGATTCCTCCTGTCAGGCACATCGTCCATCTGCAGCTCTCGACAGTGACAGAGGACCAGGAGCGTTTCTAGGTTCTTGGGAGATCCGGGGCACCCCTGGGAACCAAGAGGGAATGATTCACGGCAAAAAAATGGGCGTGGTCATAAGTGGGGTCAAATGCACATGAACATAGAAGTAGTGTAAAAATATATTTAATAGGCAGTATTTCACATAAAAAAGCCCCTCACCTGGCTTCTGTCTTGTCTTCAGCTGGCTAGCCTGTATGCTGTACACGGCTGGCGGTTTTGCTGGGCTTGCTGGTGGTGATGCTGGGCTGCCTGGCTGGTGGTGATGCTATGCTAGCCTGGCTGATGATGATACTGTGCCAGCCTGGCTTTGCTAGGTAATTTAGTGGAGGCTTTGCTGGGCTGGGAAGTTTGCTGGGGGCTTTGCTGGCGTGAGAACTTTGCTGGGCTCAGGGCATTTTTGGGCTCTTTGCTGGGCTGGGGACTTTACTTGGCTGTACGCTTTGCTGGGCTGGGACCCAGGGGCTTTGCTAGGGCACAGGGGCTTTGCTGGGCTAGGGCCCTGGGGCTTTGCTGAGGCCTGGGGACTTTGCTTTGCTGGAGGCTTTGCTGAGGCCTGGGGGCTTTGATATGCTGGGCTGGGTGGCTTTGCTATGCTGGGCTGGGGGCTTTGTTATGCTGGGCTGGGGGCTTTGTTATGCTGGGCTGGGGGGCTTTGTTATGCTGCGCTGGGGTGCTTTATGCTGGGCTGGGGGGGTGTAACGATTGTGGAATTCTCTCCGTGATCAGCGCACAGGACGTGCGCTGACACTGCGGAAATCCTTCACAAGCGTATAATTTGAGGGAACCCAGCAAAAGGTGCAACGCACCTGTAGAGGGAAATTCCTGTCGGCAGGTGGAGCTGTGGAGTGCAGAGGAACAGCTCCTCTGCCCTGCCACAGACGCCAGACAGGAATTGTACGAAGGGAAGAAACACAGGGCAAGATAGCCCTGAAAGAGAGAGATCAAAGCGACAGAGGGTATGTGTGTCCACCAATCTAGTCGCCACCCTGCGACGATGAACACACAACCAGGAAGATAAAGTGAGAAGGCAATCGCCAGAGATGGCGATTTCTAACAGCGACACAAGACCGAATAAGCACAGATGAGGAATGTATGTATGTCCACCAATCTAGCCGCCAACCTGCGACGGTGGACACACAACAGAGGAAACCAAGTGAGAACGCAATCGCAAGAGAAGCGATTGCGAAAGAGAATGAGCACAGGGACAGAATGTATGTATGTGCCCCAATCTAGTCGCCAACCCGCGACGGTGCACACACAACAGCAGAAACGAAGTAGGAACGCAATCGCAAGAGAGGCGATTGCCAGAGGTGACACAAGGCTTAAGCAAGACAGGGCATGAGAGTAGCAAAGGCACAGCAAATAATACAATGAGAAGATAAGGAAAATAACAAACGCTGACTAAACGCGAACACCGCACTCATTCGCAACAGCGAACTTGTTTTCCCGCGCGGTCTCCGCCTGTTAAGCACAACAGAGACAAGCACGCCTAACTAACCACCGACAGACAAACACAAAACAAAGAACGCGAGCGCTTGCTTAACGGTTACCTCACCGAGCCTCCAGCAAGCGTTCGTATCACACAAGACAGATACACGAAAACAGGAATAAGTGAGAGATACGATCCACTGCTCTTTCCGCCAGAGCGAGTGCGATCCAAGTATAGAAACAGAGCGAGCTGGATCCACTGCTCTTTCCGCCAGAGCAGGTGCAATCCAAGTACAGCAAGAGAGTAGGAGAGCAGAAGGATCCACAGCCGCTACCGCTAGAGGCTAGTGCGATCCAAGCACGACCGACAGATGAACAGAAGGGCCTACCAGTAACAACTGCTGCTCTGGTTAGTACCCCACAGACAGACAGAACAGGCAATACAAATAATACAATCCTGACTGCTCTAGCAAGGATGCCTAGTGCAGTCCCAGGAATTACTCTAAGCTAATCTTCAAACAATAAGCAGGGCTGACACTTCAGGAGTGTTTCACAGGACAAACCGTTATGACCAGCGACGTACTGTGGAATCACATGGTATATATAGAGCAAGCCTACAAAGGATGTGGCTAGGCAATTTGCATGACAAATGTATGCAAATTCCTCAGCAGCAGCAAGCTGCAAAACTGACAAAAGGTCTCTCTTCCAGAAGCCTGCAGAATGCAGACCTGAACAGTGGTCAAAAAGCTGCCTGCCTGCGCAGGCAGCCGAGCGGATCATTACAGTACCCCCCCCCCCCTCTAGGGTCGAATTCCAGACGAGCCTCTAACCTGATATTTGCAAAAGACTTTAACTGAAGACTCATGAAGGTCAGGACAGCCCGACAAGGCCCAATTCCAGAGTCAGCCCACCCGAAACAGACCTCATTGGAAGGAGAAGCCACCGAAACATGCCCATCAGTACCACAAGTCTCAGTGTAACACCCATCAGGACTGTGAATGCCAGAGAAGAAGCCATCGACACCCACCGAGCCATGCCCACCACCTTCCAGGGACCGTCCAAAAATACCAAACCTGCCACAATACCCATTCGAAGTGTCCCTTTTCACAAAGCACCCACTGCTGATCTCATTCAAGGTACCAGGAAATATTCCTCCCAGGATCTCCCAGAACACTTTGAAGCTCCGCAGAGATCCCAGGAGGGCAGAACGATCACCAGGCTCACACGGAGAACTATCAAGAACCCCTATGGACCCAATGACAATTCTGGATTCAGATTTACCAGGACAAGCATCAAGACCAGGGCCTTCAGGGACCACCTCTGGGCATGCAGGCAGGCAGGCAACATCAGAACAGATTTCCACCGAGGAAGCATCTGAGCAGGCTGGCAACTGAGACACACTTGGGCTTTCTGGGTCACAGAACACATCGGGGTACACTAGCCCAAGGGGAACCTCAGGACACGTTGAGGAACTGCCAACCTCAGAGTCCGTCAAGACAAGACCAAAACCAGAACCGGGCAGAGAATCATCACGAGCAGTGGTCACAAGCACTGGACTTTCAAAAGAAGGCTTGGACTCAAACCTAGAAATCTCTGTGACTGTACTGGTATCTACCCCATATTCATCATTGACTACACAAGACTGAAGCTCCTTCAGAGCTGCAACAGTAGTCAGCACAACAGCAATGCCCACTGAAGTGGGCAAAACCTCAGACGGATCTGGGGGGCAGGAGGTATCTCCTAGAAGTTCTGCACCCTTTAGGAGGGACCTGGAAACCTCCAAAACATCAACCAAGACCTCAGAAATGTCACCTTCCAAATTTTCCATGAAGGGTTCTGAACTATCCATGTTACAGGGCTGAACATTAAATACCTCCTGCAGGCAGGGCAGATGTCCCAGGAATGGTTCCAACATAAGCTGAGACTGGATTTCATCATCATGAGTGGGATGTACAGGAATGTTTACTGGAACACACACTGACTCCCTAACTTTAATCTCACTGCACCCAGGATTCTGCGTAGCAGTCAAACTAACTTGCAACTCCAAAACTGCAGAAAAACAGGTGAGTATAGTAGCAATACCTAGACGAGCCTCTAGTGACACTGCAGGAGATTCTAAACAAGGCCATATTAACTCATCCAGAGTACAGGGTGCAGAATCAGCATTTTCCTCAGAACAAGAAAGGGACTCAGAAATGTCAGTGCGAGTGGAGATCATGTTTTCATTCATGGTACAGGGCAGGTTCAGAGAAAGCTTCTCTGGGCAAAGCAAAGAAGCTTCAGCATTAGATTCGCAAAACCGAAGCGCTGTCTCACTCTTAGATTCGGCTAACAATGTCAAATCCGAGGAATCAGAACGCAAAACTTGCGAATCAAAAATCGCTTTAGGTTGTGAAACTGACGCTTCCATAGCGCAAACCTCCGCGATCTGCGGAGCAAACTGTAAGGCGTTCAGGACAGAAACACTGGAGCAACTGTCACCAGGCAACGGGCCCTTACAGGTGTGAACAGGGTGACACAAAGACGCATTTGCAGTAGAAATAGCGACAACATCAGGAAAAACTTTATTAGACATATTAATTTTACTTTTGATGCTGCATAATTTAGGAATTTTCCCCATAGCAGGATCACAGATGGAAGATCTTAAAGATCTGTCTCTAAATGACAAGGGGTCCCGCACATCCTTGAGAAAACTGGCACATTCATGCTGATCACAATCTGCAGGAACATCCGAGAAACAGGCATTAGATCGCATAGATTCAAACTGCACACAGTCAGGAGAGAATCTTTCAGGATTCGCACAGGAATCAACCACAGTGGTACACCCATTCATTTCAGATCGCACAATGTCAAGACTCACATGCTTTACCCCAGAAAGGCAGGAACAATCATCCGACAACGATGTCTCTTTATTGGAATCAATTGATTGGTGTGTGTGCAACTCATCCAAAATCGTCTGCCATACATAAATCACCAGATCCACATCAACCTCGTCACATTCGTCGGAATCAATCAAAAGGTACATAGAATCGAGACAATCATTCAAGACATCTTCGCTTTTTGCGATGTAAAAATCGCAAAAGGCTTTCCAATCAAAATCAAATTCCTCCATCAAGGCCCCAATTTCCCATGAGGCAAATGGAGGTTCAAACAAGCCAGTATCAAGATAATCTCCATATGGGTGGAGTTCAGGAACAAGAACAGATTTTTTAACTGCTTTAATATAGTGTGCGATCCTACCTATAATAGGATCCGCATAAGCTTTGGATTGGGGCAAAAAACCCGGAGACTGAGCAACATCATTGTAAACATCATTAGGGAGTGTTTTATTCAGATGCTTGCGAATTTTAATTTTTCCCTTTTTAGCCACTTTGCATGTCCTTTTAAATGCAAGAAACGTATCCAGGCAGTTCTCTTGCATCTGCTTAGAAGCTAAAGTGGCAAGAGAAACATTGAACTGATTATCATACGGAATGGTTTTGCACATTTCAGACTTGACAGAAATAACATCTTTATTTGTGGTTGCTATGGGCAACAAATCTTTTGGCTGACAAGCCGAATCAGCAGATTGGCCTGCAAGCACCAACTCATTAACATATGGTAATGACACAGAAATGTTGCATAACCTAATCTGATCAACATCATGCACTGCAGGAAAAAACTCATAGAAATAACTTGGCATGCAAGTTCCAAGCTTACGGGAAAACACGTGAGCCAGAAATCTGCGAGGGTTGTGTCTCAGATTCTTGTGTCTGGCATACTCATCAGCCCACACGAACAGATCCCCTTGGCAAAGATTGTAAGCAATCTGGCCACTCCAAGTGGAAATATTGGTGGCCTGAAATTCAGGATTTGCCAAGAATCTGGAACATTCTGATATGAACTCATCTCTGGTTTCAGAGTCCAGTATCTTAAACCTCTTAAAGACACAGGACCCATATTTGACCAAATCGTACAAATCGGAAATTCCCTCTACACTGGGAATTTCGGTTTGGCTGGTCATACTGTAACGGTTGTGGAATTCTCTCCGTGATCAGCGCACAGGACGTGCGCTGACACTGCGGAAATCCTCCACAAGCGTATAATTTGAGGGAACCCAGCAAAAGGTGCAACGCACCTGTAGAGGGAAATTCCTGTCGGCAGGTGGAGCTGAGGAGTGCAGAGGAACAGCTCCTCTGCCCTGCCACAGACGCCAGACAGGAATTGAAGAAAGGAAGAAACGCAGGGCAAGATAGCCCTGAAAGAGAGAGATCAAAGCGACAGAGGGTATGTGTGTCCACCAATCTAGTCGCCACCCTGCGACGATGAACACACAACCAGGAAGATAAAGTGAGAAGGCGATCGCCAGAGATGGCGATTGCTAACAGCGACACAAGGCCGAATAAGCACAGATGAGGAATGTATGTATGTCCACCAATCTAGCCGCCAACCTGCGACGGTGGACACACAACAGAGGAAACCAAGTGAGAACGCAATCGCAAGAGAAGCGATTGCGAAACAGAATGAGCACAGGAACAGAATGTATGTATGTGCCCCAATCTAGTCGCCAACCTGCGACGGTGCACACACAACAGCAGAAATGAAGTAGGAACGCAATCGCAAGAGAGGCGATTGCCAGAGGTGACACAAGGCTTAAACAAGACAGGGCATGAGAGTAGTAAAGGCACAGCAAATCATACAATGAGAAGATAAGGAAAATAACAAACACTGACTAAACGCGAACACCGCACTCATTCGCAACAGTGAACCCGTTTTACAGCGCGGTCTCTGCGTGTTAAGCACAACAGAGACAAGCACGCCTAACTAACCACCGACAGACAAACACAAAACAAAGAACGCGAGCGCTTGCTTAACGGTTACCTCACCGAGCCTCCAGCAAGCGTTCGTATCAGACAAGACAGATACACGAAAACAGGAATAAGTGAGAGATACGATCCACTGCTCTTTCCGCCAGAGCAGGTGCGATCCAAGTACAGCAAGAGAGTAGGAGAGCAGAAGGATCCACAGCCGCTACCGCTAGAGGCTAGTGCGATCCAAGCACGACCGACAGATTAACAGAAGGGCCTACCAGTAACAACCGCTGCTCTGGTTAGTACCCCACAGACAGACAGAACAGGCAATACAAATAATACAATCCTGACTGCTCTAGCAAGGATGCCTAGTGCAGTCCCAGGAATTACTCTAAGCTAATCTTCAAACAATAAGCAGGGCTGACACTTCAGGAGTGTTTCACAGGACAAACCGTTATGACCAGCGACGTACTGTGGAATCACATGGTATATATAGAGCAAGCCTACAAAGGATGTGGCTAGGCAATTTGCATGACAAACGTATGCAAATTCCTCAGCAGCAGCAAGCTGCAAAACTGACAAAAGGTCTCTCTTCCAGAGACCTGCAGAATGCAGACCTGAACAGTGGTCAAAAAGCTGCCTGCCTGCGCAGGCAGCCGAGCGGATCATTACAGGGGGATTTGTTATGCTGGGCTGGGGGGCTTTGTTATGCTGCACTGGGGTGCCTTACGCTGCGCTGGGGGCTTTCTTATGCTGCCCTGGGGGCTTTGTTATGCTGCCCTGGGGGGCTTTGTTATGATGCGCTGGGGTGCTTTATGCTGGGCTGGAGGGCTTTGATATGCTGGGCTGGGGGGGCTTTGATATGCTGTGCTGGGGTGCTTTATGCTGCGCTGGGGGGCTTTGTTATGCTGCGCTGGGAGGCTTTGCTGGACTGGGCGCTTTGCTGGGCAGGAGCCAGGAGGGCTTGTTGTAGCGCTACAGACCTCAGATCGTGGCGACTGGGGAAAGCAGAGCAGGACGCACATAGAGGAAGTGATGTCACATTTGAAGTGCGTCCTGCTCTGCCTTCCCCAGTCGCCGCGTTCTGAGAGGTCTGATAATACCAGGAGTGGGGAGTCGGCACACTGCGGACGGAGGCGGGGCACCTGACGACATTATATCCGGAGCACCATGGCAACAGGTTCGGGGGCGCTGCCCCAGATAAAACCCGCTAGCGACACCGCTGCAGAGGACGTTGCTAGCCTTCAGGCTATTGAAGTGTCTGTACAGCCTTTGTCACTAGCAATGAGCCCACATTTTACATTTTCTTATTTACGACACAAAATGTGCAATTAGGATTCGGAATTATCAGAGAATTTTTAATTCATCATTTCGTAATTTAGTGTCGTAATTTCAAGTTAAATTGTAAATTTGTGTTTCCATCTTAATCTGTAATTTCACTGAATTAAGAAAATTACAGGCAACACAAAATCACAATTATGTGTTTTACATAAAAAATTGTTCTAAAAAACACTTTTGTCACAATTTTGTCAAAATTTTGTCACAAAAATTACCACAATTGCGAACAGTGCAGTTTTTAGGCTAAAATGCACCTAGGGCGAGGGTGTAAAAATTGCCCCCCCCCGAAGCAAGGTATGGGTACCCGCAGTATAGGTTAGCCAGGTGTAGTTGCACTCAGTATAGATTCCCCCAGTATAGGTAGCCCAGAATAGGTACCCCAGTATAGGTAGCCAGTTATAGGTCCCCCCAGTATAGGTAGCCAGGCATAGGTGAGCCAGTATAGTTGCCTCTGGTATAGGTTAGCCAGGTAGGTGCCTCCAGTATAGGTAGCCAGTATAGTTGTCCCTGGTATAAGTTAGATAGGTAGGTGCCCCCAGTACAGGTTAGCTAGATGGGTGCCTCTAATATAGTGAGAGGAAAGGGAGTTCAATTGCCTCAGCCACTTCTGGGACTGCTTCACGTCCAGGGAGAGGACGCCCAGCTGTACGTGGTCGTGATGCAGCAGAAAGGGGGGCAGCAAAGCCTGGGCCGAGTCAGCGGACGCCATTGTCCAAATATTTTAAAGTTTCTGGTCCCCGTGTGGTGGTTGAGCAAATGGAACCTGACGTACTCATGGACATCATGACTTCCTCCCAGACCTCTACTGTGAGACCACTCCAAGCAGCAGCAGCAGCAGCAGCAGCAGCACACACAACAGCAGAAACGAAGTAGGAACGCAATCGCACGCTTGTTGTGACATCCACCCCAGCACCCACTGGTCAGCAGCCCTCCCAGGATGACAGCGTTCTGTCCCTCAGTCCAGCATCTGGGAACCTGCTGATGCAAGAAGCTCAGGACTTACTGGGGACTGATGTGGCAGAGATTGAGATCGGGCCACAATCACAAGCGTTGTTGAGTTCTGGTGATGAAGAAGAGGGGTCTGTGTCTGGGGATGTAGGGACAGAAGAGGAGGTGGGGGAGTCAGAGGAAGAGCTGGATTATGATGATGCTGCTGGTGATGACGACGTTGTGGACCCTAACTATGCGCAGC
Organism: Hyperolius riggenbachi; assembly: GCF_040937935.1. NCBI lineage: Eukaryota > Metazoa > Chordata > Amphibia > Anura > Hyperoliidae > Hyperolius > Hyperolius riggenbachi. The sequence continues at coordinate 371,336,027 of NC_090647.1, read as the reverse complement.
CTGCTGAGTCCGGGGAAGAATGGTCAGAGCAGGATGACGAGTCACCTCGGCCTAGGCAAGGAAATCGCCATATGTCAGGCAGGGGCAGGGGCATCGGCAGCAGTGGGCGTGGAGGAAGTAGACAGGACACTGCTTCAGCCGGCACCACCACCATGCAACCCCCGGCAACTACTACCACACATTGTTCCGCTGCACCCTCTGCTAGTGGGGGCCGCAGTAAATTAAAGTCACCAGTGTGGGATTGCTTTTACGAATGTACTGATGACAAAAGGTATGCGGTGTGCAGGTTATGCAGCAAAAGATTGAGCCGTGGGAAAAGTCTGAGCAAGATGGGTACCTCATCCCTCCAGGGCCACCTGAGAAGCCGCCACTGCCGCGAGTATGCGGAGTTTAAGAGGAAGCAGGCACTGCTGGCAGGGGTTCCTGAGAGCAGAAGGCCCACCAGCGCAACAGCATCATCCCTCCCTCAGGGTCGTGAATCCCCCACAGCAGCAGCAGTAGTAGCACGCAAGCGCTCTTCCACCTCGGCTACTCAGGACACAGACATTGAGGCTGGCAGCCAGTGGTCGTCTCTCTCCTCTGTCTCCCCTGCATCCCAGCGTCGTCAGACCCTGCTGAGCGACACCTTTCAGGGTCTGACCAAGCCTCTGCCTCCAAGCCACAGGCGGATCCGCAAACTAAATGGCTTGCTGGCCCAGGCCATGGCATCACAGCTGCTTCCCTACTCCCTGGTGCAGGAGGGGAGCGCCATGCGGACGCTGCTCCAATTTGGCATCCCCGAGTGGCAAGTCCCCAGTCGCCACTATTTCAGCAGGAGCGCGATCCCAGCACTCCACAAGTTTGCGGTGGAAAACGTGGCCTGTTCCCTGGACTACTCTGTGGGCAAGCGGGTCCACGTGACCATGGACTCGTGGAGTAGCAGATTTGGGACAGGTCGCTACCTGTCCTTTACGGCCCACTGGGTGACACTGATGGAAGGGAGGGAGGACAAGAGCGCATCAGCACAGCTAGTGGTGCCACCACGCGGGATCAGGGGGGATGCAGAAGGGTCCTGTCACGACACTCCCTCTGCACCCGGAAAGCAAGCCCGCCTCGGCAGCAGCAGCGCCAAGCCTCGGCACTGCCAAGCCCTTTTAAAATTGGTGACCCTGGGGAAGGAGAGGCTTACGGCCACCAACGTCCTGGCGGCCCTCAGGAAGCAGGAGCGGAGGTGGCTGACCCCCAGAGGCCTGGAAGTGGGGTATGTGGCAGCCGATAACGGGGCCAACCTGGTGGCAGCAGTGCAGCAGGGAAACCTCCAGCACATCCCCTGCTTGGCCCACGTGCTCAATCTTGTGGTGCAGCGCTTCTTGCGCACCTACCAGGGGATGAGCGAGCTGCTGCAGGATGCCCGGGCGGTGGTACGCTTTTTCCGCCTGTCAGCCACTGCCTCTGCACTCTTGTCCACCTTACAGCAGCAGTATGGAAGGCCACAACACCGGCTGATCATCGACATGCCAGTTCGCTGGAATTCGACTCTGGCCATGTTGGAGCGGCTGTGTCAGCACAGGCTGGCTCTTAGGGCCTACATGCTAGACCCAAGTGTCCCCAGCAACCAGCAAGTCCCCATGATTACTGCCACTCAGTGGACACTGATGCAGCAAGTATGCCTGGTGCTGAGTCCCTTCCTGGAGGCAACCAAGATGGTCAGTGAGGAGCGGGCCTCTGTGTGCCAGTGGGTGCCCTTGGTTTGTCTACTGGAGCAGGCAATGGACAATTTAATTGAGCGTGGGGATGAAGCCCTGAGGCAGTTGGAAGAACAGGAGCAGATGGCAGCACAGTCTAGCTCAGAGGAGGGCTCACAGCAGGTAGTGGAAGAGTTGGAGGTCCCTAACCTGAATGAGGAGGAGGAGCAGAGTGCAGCAGGCGTTGTACGTGGATGGCGGTTTGAGGAGGACAACGACATGGCACAGGAAGAGGACAGGCATGCGTTATGGAACAATGGCGAGGACGAGGAAGATCTTGCTGGCAGGGCCCACTTGTTTTCCATGGCTGTGCACATGTTGCGCTGCCTTCGCAGGGACCCCCGGGTGATCCAGAGGCGTTCAAGGGAGGACATCTGGATTACCTTGATGCTTGATCCCCGTCTGAAGGGGAAGCTGGGAGACTTAATGACGCCATCCACCACCGAGCAACACACAAGGGAGTTGAAGGAGGCCCTTGTGCGCAGACTACTGGAAGCATTCCCCCAGCCTTCCACCCCCACTGTAACTGCTCTGCCAAGCCAGCAAGAGGTGCCTGCCATTGCCACTAGCAGCACAACAACAACCACCAGCAGCAGCAACTGGCGCCCCGGAGACCTGAAGAGCCTAAGCAAGAGCCTGTATGCAGTGCAGCAGCCCATAACAGAGGTGCCCGCCACAGCATCCACCACCAACCAGCACAAGCAACGACTGACCACCAGGGTGTCTGACTATATGGGGTCATCCAGCGGGCTCATTGACACCGACAGCCCCGTGGACCCCTTGGAGTACTGGGTCAAGAGACTGGACATCTGGAGCGAGCTTTCCCAGTACGCCTTGGAACTCCTATCCTGCCCTCCTTCCAGTGTCCTCTCAGAGAGATGCTTTAGTGCGGCCGGTGGCGTGGTCACAGAGAAGCGCTCTCGGCTCTCCCACGCCTCTGTGGACAAACTCACCTTCCTGAAAATCAACCAGGCTTGGGTGGAAGGTGAGTTCCTGGCCCCTATTGTCGGACACAGGGGGACATGAAGTGGCTGCTGCATGTGCTGTTGTTAACTATGCCTGCCTTTATAAAGACAGTTACTACCTGCCTAGTGCCTACCTTGGTTAATTTTTTGGTGTTATGGTACTACTACCAGTAAGTTGCCATGGTCCTCCTTCTGAGCTGCTGAACTGACCGCCCGCTTTGTCCTCCTGATTCAGTCGCTACTACACTCTGCGTTCACACTGCCCGGGTCACTGGGTGCATTTCATTTTTTGGCCAGCACTATGACGCTGTGCTACTACTACTACCACCAGTATGTTGGCATGGTCCTTCTGTGCTGCTGCTGCTGAACTGACCGCCCGCATTGTCCTCCTCCTCCAGACTCAGTCGCTTCCCGCTGCTGCACTCTGCGTTCACACTGCCCGGGTCACTGGGTGCATTTAATTTTTTGGCCAGCACTATGACGCTGTGCTGCTACTACTACGACCAGTATGTTGCCATGGTCCTTCTGTGCTGCTGCTGCTGCTGCTGCTGAACTGAACGCCCGCTTTGTCCTCCTCCTCCTCCTGACTCAGTCGCTACCACGGTACCACCAATGCACTCTGTCTGCGTTATCACTGCCCGGGTCACCGGGTGCATTTTATTTTTTGGCCAGCACTATGACGCTGTGCTACTACTACTACCACCAGTATGTTGCCATGGTCCTTCTGTGCTGCTGAACTGACCGCCCGCATTGTCCTCCTCCTCCTGACTCAGTCGCTTCCCACTGCTGCACTCTGCGTTCACACTGCCCGGGTCACTGGGTGCATTTAATTTTTTGGCCAGCACTATGACGCTGTGCTGCTACTACTACCACCAGTATGTTGCCATGGTCCTTCTGTGCTGCTGCTGCTGCTGAACTGAACGCCCGCTTTGTTCTCCTCCTCCTCCTGACTCAGTCGCTACCACGGTACCACCAATGCACTCTATCTGCGTTATCACTGCCCGGGTCACCGGGTGCATTTAATTTTTTGGCCAGCACAATGACGCTGTGCTGCTACTACTACCACCAGTATGTTGCCATGGTCCTTCTGTGCTGCTGCTGCTGCTGAACTGAACGCCCGCTTTGTCCTCCTCCTCCTGACTCAGTCGCTACCACGGTACCACCAATGCACTCTGTCTGCGTTATCACTGCCCGGGTCACCGGGTGCATTTAATTTTTTGGCCAGCACTATGACACTGTGCTACTACTACTACCGTCTTTCCCCGAAAATAAGACAGTGTCTTATATTAATTTTTGCTCTAAAAGATGTGCTAGGGCTTATATTCAGGGGATGTCTTATATTTCTATTAGGAAGTGTCTCTCAGCAGAACATTTCCTGTTCCTTTGTACTGTGATGTTCATGGATTTGAAAGTATGCTACTGTACTGATCAGGCACCTGCCCCGTCTTCCCTGCACACAGCTGATAACCTTGCTGTGTGCTGGGATGACAGGATCAGTGCCCGATTGGCACTGCACCACTGTGTCCCCACTCACTGGCTGCCTCTTCCTCCTCTTTAGCTTCCACTAGGGCTTATTTTCAGGGTAGGGGTTATATTTCAAGCATGCTCAAAATTCTAGCTAGGGCTTATTTTCAGGGTAGGTCTTATTTTCAGGGAAAGAGGGTACCACCAGTATGTTGGCATGGTCCTTCTGTGCTGCTGCTGCTGAACTGACCGCCCGCATTGTCCTCCTCCTCCTGACTCAGTCGCTTCCCGCTGCTGCACTCTGCGTTCACACTGCCCGGGTCACTGGGTGCATTTAATTTTTTGGCCAGCACTATGACGCTGTGCTACTACTACTACCACCAGTATGTTGCCATGGTCCTTCTGTTCTGTGCTGCTGAACTGACCGCCCGCATTGTCCTCCTCCTGACTCAATCGCTTCCACCAATGTACTCTGTCTGCGTTCACACTGCCCGGGTCACCGGGTGCATTTAATTTTTTGGCCAGCACTATGACGCTGTGCTGCTACTACTACCACCAGTATGTTGCCATGGTCCTTCTGTGCTGCTGAATTGACCGCCCACATTGTCCTCCTCCTCCTGACTCACTCGCTTCCACCAATGTACTCTGTCTGCGTTCACACTGCCCGGGTCACCGGGTGCATTTAATTTTTTGGCCAGCACTATGACGCTGTGCTGCTACTACTACTACCAGTATGTTGCCGTGGTCCTTCTGTGCTGCTGAACTGACCGCCCGCATAGTCCTTCTCCTGACTCAGTCGCTACCACCACTGCACTCTGCGTTCACACTGCCCGTGTCCACTGACAACTCTGCTGCAATGTCATTGCTAATTGCTGCAAAAAAAAAAAAAATTACAAAAACCTCTCTGGGGCCTTTTTGGCGTCAGCCACTCATCCTCCTCCAGCGGTACCTTCGCCGCCAAGTGCCATTGGAACTCGCCTTCACCTCTTTGATTGCTTAACGCGTATATCCCTTTTTAAAACCACGTATTACCAATTAATAGCCCCATTTACAGTGGTGATTTGTCTTTAAAAGCCATTAAAAAAAAAAAAATTGGGGGGAATTTTTTATGTTGAAGTTATGTTGCCCCTTATCACCTCGATAATCCATGCAATTTGGGGGATTGTAGCATGTATGGGGGCTTTGTTATTAACGTTCAAAGAAAATCCGCCTCCGGGCGGGAATCCACGCGTGATTACGCCATTCATGGCAGAAAATCCGCGTGGTTGCGTGGACGCGGACGAAAATCCGCATGCGGCGGGGCCGAATGCGGATTTTTTTTTTGCAAACACGCGGATTGCCGAATTCGTGGATGAGGCACATCCGAGCATCCCTGGGTAGGTGCCCCCCCAGTATAGGTTAGATAGGTAGCTGCCCCAGTATAGGTGCCCCCCATGATGGAGGGGGGAGCCGCAGCCACGGGGAGGGCAGCCCGACCTCTCCCTCCCTTCCTCTCCCCGGCCGCCCTCCGTGCTCCACCCTTGGACTGCAAAGCAATGGGCAGGGAAGCGCTATACAAAACTACTCACCTCCCTGGTTCCAATCGTTGCTCACTTGCCGCCAGTCTCCTCTCTGCATAGACGCTGATATACACGCTGCTTCCTGTTTAGCAGAGGAGACTGGCGGCGAGAGAGCAGCAATTGGAACCAGGGAGGTGAGTAGTTTTGTGTAGCGCTTCCCTGCCCATTGCTTTGCAGTCCGAGGGGGGAGCACGGAGGGCGGCCGGGGAGAGGAAGGGAGGGAGAGATCGGGCTGCCCTCCCCGCGGCTGCGGCTCCCCCCTCCATCACAGCGCCCCCCTCCCAACAGCGCTCAGGGCGCCCGCACTGGCCTACGGCCCTAGAAACGGCCATGATTGCGAAAACAATCGTAATTATGATGTATGAATTTTTATGTATGGTTGTAAGTAAGCAAAATTTTGCATAATTGTTTGTAATCACGATTTTTCCATTATGATCGTAATTGCGAAAATTATGCAACATTTTGCAACATTGTAATGAGCACATTACAATCATCACTACACTACTGGTCACAAACTGTCACCTGAAAGAGTGTGTCCCAATTCCTTGCCAGGGGGCCGTAATTGGAAGTGTGAAGCCTGGGTCTTTACAAAGTGGAATATTGTCCCAGATAGCTAGAAAAATGGCAAAAATCAATACAAACCAAATCAAAACAATTGCAGCTTAATTAGCTCATGAACAGTAACTGCCATTCATTGTAATGCTTGGAATACGCCATGAGTTTTTTGGGCAGGTAGATGGATGGATAGATAATTTCCAACAAGTCTGATCTGATTTTGATCATTTTTCTGATCGGTTTCCTTATAGAAGTGAATGAAAATTGATTGGAAAAACGATCGAAAGATGATGATCGAAAAATCAATCAGAAAATTGATTGACTAGTAAATCTGCCAAAAAACTCATTGTGTATTCCCAGCATTATGCTATGTTTGGAACCCTGATATGTTGGTCCTGCAGTCTTATCCACTTTTTAGGTTGGTAAAGTGGGGTTGTTATCTAACAAGTTATTTAACTTGTAACACTCAAACAACAGTTGGCACCTGTTTTCTCCCCCCACAGCTTAGACCAGGGGTGTCAAACTCAGTCACATACAGTGGGATGCGAAAGTTTGGGCAACCTTGGTAATCGTCATGATTTTCCTGTATAAATTGTTGGTTGTTACGATAAAAAAATGTCAGTTAAATATATCATATAGGAGACACACACAGTGATATTTGAGAAGTGAAATGAAGATTATTGGATTTACAGAAAGTGCGCAATAATTGTTTAAATAAAATTAGGCAGGTGCATACATTTGGGCACTGTTGTCATTTTATAGATTCCAAAACCTTTAGAACTAATTATTGGAACTCAAATTGGCTTGGTAAGCTCAGTGACCACTGACCTACATACACAGGTAAATCCAATTATGAGAAAGAGTATTTAACCAGCCTGGCGGTATGGACGAGCTCAGCTCGTCCATCACCGCCGGAGGCTGCCGCTCAGGCCCTGCTGGGCCGATTTTCTTCAAATAAAGAGCAGCACACGCAGCCGGCACTTTGCCAGCCGCGTGTGCTGCCTGATTGCCGCCGCTCTGCGGCGATCCGCCGCGAGCAGCGGCGAAAGAGGGTCCCCCCAGCTGCCTGAGCCCAGCGTAGCCGGAACAAAAAGTTCCGGCCAGCGCTAAGGGCTGGATCGGAGGCGGCTGACGTCAGGACGTCGGCTGACGTCCATGACGTCACTGCGCTCGTCGCTATGGCGACGATCTAAGCAACACAAGGAAGGCCGCTCATTGCTTTCAGTTGGCTGCATGAAATAATTTTTTTTTTATTACAAAAAAAACCCTCCCGCAGCCTCCCTGGCGATCTTATCAGAACGCCAGGGAGGTTAAGGGAGTCAATTGTAAGTTTCCCTACTTCTTCCATCTGCTGAAAAGTTTTATGGAGATGAAGATTTCATTTTGCAGCACGACCTGGCACCTACTCACAGTGCCAAAACCACTGGTAAATGGTTTACTGACCATGGTATTACTGTGCTTAATTGGCCTGCCAACTCTCCTGACCTGAACCCCAAAGAGAATCTGTGGGATATTGTGAAGAGAAAGTTGAGAAACGCAGGACCCAACACTTTGGATGAGCTTAAGGACGCTATCGAAGCATCCTGGGCCTCCGTAACACCTGAGCAGTGCCACAGGCTGATTGCCTCCATGCCACGCCGCATTGAAGCAGTCATTTCTGCAAAAGGATTCCCAACCAAGTATTGAGTGCATAACTGAACATAATTATTTGAAGGTTTACTTTTTTGTTTTAAAAACACTTTTCTTTTATTGGTCAGATGAAATATGCTAATTTTTTGAGATAGGAAATTTGGGTTTTCATGAGCTGTATGCCAAAATCATCAATATTAAAACAATAAAAGGCTTGAACTACTTCAGTTGTGTGTATTTGAATCTAAAATATATGAAAGTTTAATGTTTATCAGTACATTACAGAAAATAATGAACTTTATCACAATATGCTAATTTTTTGAGAAGATCCTGTATTGTGTTTGCATATTGTTTGCATCTTATTTGCATGATATGGTTTATAATAAACACCTTTTGCACACTACAAATTCTGTCTCAGTGTCAGTATTCTGCAAACTGTGGTCATTCTATGCAATACCTGTTTGTTCCATAACAGTAGGTCACTAGAGGTAACCCCAGTATAGGTAGTCAAAGGTACCCTCCCCAGTATAGGTAGCTCTCCCCAGTATAGGTAGCCAAAAATAGCTCCCTAGTATAGATAGCCAAAGGTGTTCTGCCCAAGAGTATAGGTAGCCAAATTTTGATGCCACTAGTTAGGTAGAAAATAAGGGATCTCAGCAGCCTCTCCGAAGTGTAAAATCTGTTACATTCCTGTCTGGGTGTGACATTAACTGATGCAGACTTAAGATGTACCACAGCAGTTGCCGTGTGCAGTTCATGTTTCTATCAAAACATATTGGAAACAATTCACTAAACATTACGGCATTCGGTAATGCAAAAAACAGAAGATTTTACCGAACATCTTCTCAAACAAGAATTCACTAAATTTATTACCACACTAAAAAGTAAAATTACCTACTAGAGAGGTAAATTACCAACTTGTGTGGTAAATACCTCAATAAATTTAGACAAGGCAGACAGCCAATAGGAAGAGCCTCCTGGTCCCTGATTCTCACCCATTTCATCCAATGCACTAGATGGTGGGACATAACAAAAAAAAAAAACCTGTGTGCAGGAGAAGGAGACATTGAAAAAGGCTTTTCTGTATACCTATAGATGTGCAAGATCTCTATACTGATACACATTAATGAGACGTCTAGTGGCTGAATGCACATCTAAAGGGATACAGGTGGTATTTTACCTCACAAAACTTAGGCCCAGTGCACACCAAAAACCTCTAGCAGATCCGCAAAACGCTAGAGGTTTTTGAAGCAGATTTTCAGAGCGATTCTAGGCATGTTTAGAGAGGTTTTGGAACATTTTTGTGTAGCAGATTTCATATATTGTTACCGTAAAGCTGTTACTGAAAAGCTGCTGTAACAAAAACGCCTGGAAAATCGCTCTGATCTAGCATTTTTCCGAGCGGTTTGCGCTTTTCCTATACTTTACATTGAGGCAGAAACGATTCTGCAAACCGCAAAAGTGCTGCAGGTCCCACGTTTGCGGTTTGCTAAAAACCTCAAACCGCTGGTGTGCACCAGCCCATTGAGATACATTAGCCAAGCGTTTTCACAGGTGGAACCAGTTTGCGAAACACTTCAAAAACCGCTCGGTGAGCACCAGGCCACACACAGGAACGGGCCGAGTTTGACATGCAAGTCCTAGGCCCTCTAAGCCCTCTAATCATTGCGTGCATTAAATCGCATTAAGGTGTGTATCCTACCTAATAATAGGCAAGTGTCCCTGCGTCTGTCCGTGTGTCAGTACTTTTTACCACTGCGCATGTGCAGGGACAAGATGCAGAGACACTGCTGAGAGCCGGAGGAGGAAGGGGCGATCGTGTATGCGTGCACGAGGCGGGCGTGCGTGAGGGCGCGCAACGGATTACTGACAGACCTAGCCCGTTTTTAAATGACTAAGTTCACTAGTGAGCTATAACTGTATTGCCATACTTGCTACTTATCATGCATAAGACTTTACACATGCTAATAATCTCTGCAATAATTCTGCATGTGAACTGACTTCCCAGCTCAGCGTTGTAACGGATCTTGTTATTCTTAGGGCCTGTTTCCGCTATCGCGAATCTGCATGCGTTTTCTGATTCGCACAACCAATTCAACTTAATTCGCTTGTTTCCACTTCTCAGGAAAACATAGCATTTTTCTGTGCAGGAAAAATCTGCACAGCAGAGCCATCAGAATTCGCACACCGCAAGGCGGTGTGCGATTCACATACAATGTAATTAATATCTGCGAGCGTTTTTGGATGCGAATTTTACCACGCATTCGCGTACGTTTTTGCCTAAAATCAATGTAAAAGCACACAGGCACTGACATGGTTAAATTTGCATACTTAAAAAACGTGAAAACGTACGTGAATTCACGGTACAATTCGCATCCGCATGCAAATTCGTTTTTGCATTTTCCGCAACGAATTCGTACCGTACAAGTGGAAACGGGCCATCAGTCACTGTATGCAGTAAGTTCCCTGATAACGTGTGTAAATATATATACACATTCTGTAGACTTTGATCAGGCTTTGAAATAATGTGTGTGTTATAGCATATGCATTGTGCATTTCAGTACACATGCATTATTGTGCATATATTATGCAACGTGCACAGTGGGAATCCAGCCTAAAGGGGGCCAGACACAAGGTGACCAACCAACCAATCGACCATCCAATTTAATTATTATAACCGAATTGGATGAAAATTGGTGCTGCCAAGTGCATGCCCAACCAACAAAGCGACCAATTTCGGGACAGAAATTGGCCGCACAGTTATTATTATTATTTAATATTTATATAGCGCCGACATATTACGCAGCACTGTACATTGTATATATATATCTTGTCACTAACTGTCCCTCAAAGGAGCTCACAATCTAATCCCTACCATTGCCATATGTCTATATTATGTAGTGTAAGTACTGTAGTCTAGGGCCAATTTTTTAAAGGGAGCCAATTAACTTATCTGTATGTTTTTGGAATGTGGGAGGAAACCGGAGTGCCCGGAGGAAACCCACGCAGACACGGAGAGAACATACAAACTCTTTGCAGATAGTGCCCTGGCTGGGATTCGAACCAGGGATCCAGCGCTGCAAGGCGAGAGAGCTAACCACTACGCCACAGTTGATCGCACATGCTGGAAAATGTCAGACCGAGGTTGGTTGGTCGGGTGAGCTGCGGTACGGCGGCCGAATTGCGAACGAGCGATGAGACAACGAAACCCCCGCCACTGTCGCCGCAATGTATAATGTATGTAATGTAGTGCATTTATACATTACCTGTCCGGTGTCAGCCTCCACGCGGTTTCCGTCCATCTCGCCGGGTTCCGCATAGACGCCGGCGGCGCTATGTCTGACGTCACGAAGGCGCATAGCGGGTGATGTCAGACGCTATGCGCCGCTAGCGTGTATGCGGCTTACCCGGTGAGATGGACGGATGGACCCGGCGAGCAGCTACAGGACAGGTAATGTATAAATGCGCTACACAACATACATTTATACATTTTGGGGCAGCGGCGAGGGGGACGCGTCGGCTCAGCCGATTCCCTGATGATTTCATGCTGAAATCGGATGGGAATCGGCCTGTAGTGTATGGGCAGATTTGATTAGAGACAAATTTATCTCTAATCAGATTCGATTAGAGATAAATTAGTCTCTTGGTCGAATCTGCCCATATTCGTTCTAATGTATGGGCACCTTAAGGTGTGTTTATAGGCAATTCCAGATGTTTTAAATGCATTTATATTGACAACCCATGTAAATCAATCTGCTCGCTCGCATTTAGATTGTAAGCTCGCAAGGGCAGTGCTCTCTCACCCTATTGTTTTTTGGATATTGTTACACATTTACTCATATTGATTCGGTCACTGTTATTACCAATTCTGTACTTTGTACTGATTCTGTATTTTGTACCAACTCTGTATTCTCTATATTGGTGTATATCATTGTCTGTATTATTTGTACACCATGTTTGTTTCTTACTTTGTACATCGCCACAAAATATGTTGGTGCATTATAAATCAATGATAAATCAATGATAATAATAATCTAAATGCATTTATTGCATGTTGGGATAAACAACTGTTTGCAAGCAACCTTTTTTCTTACTCCTTGTTCATTTTACTATCGATTACATAGCTAAAACATTTCTGGATGTTTTGTTAGTAAAATGTGCGTTGTGTGCAGAAAACAAATTCTCAAGTGGCCTTGTGACGTCCTAGCGTGGGCGGCTCCCAACTTCGCCGTGCCACCGCGATCTTCCTGGGTCAACACGGCGTCCGTCCCGCATGTGCTGCGGTGGACCCTCAACATCGGGCAGCCTTGGGTAAGCGGCTTTCCTCCCCGCAACAACTGCTCGCAAAACCTGGACTCACGCACTGCGGAAGACCCCGGTTGGGAGCGGTAAGATATAAAGTTGTGAAGTATTCGTGACCATAAGCTTATCAATAGCAAGCTGCATTTATATGTATGACACCACTGCCTGATGCCTGTTGACGGGTTTGACACTTCACTGATTGTCAGTAATGATCGCGTAAGGGAGGTTTATTCCCCCCAGAGGCGTGCATTGTTCAATGGCACACGGGGTTGAACTGGCTACATAGCTGAGCCGCCTTTCACATGGATGTCCATCAATAGCATATATATTTACTCTGGGCCCGAAGATATATACAGTCTTGGAATAGGAGTGCACTCCCGCCATGGACTGGTTTTTCTAGAGGCCTCTATGCATTGATCATTGTTTTGTTTTGGGGTATTTTTATGAATTGGTGTTTTTCTGCCTAATTGGTATAATAAAATTTTTTACATTTGTAGATTGCGGCTCCCCTATTACAATCTATTTACTTTGGTATACTTTTTTAGGATGAGACGTGCAAGACAATGAATATTGGTAGATATCCTGTTTATTGATGTTTTTTCAAATTCTCAAGTATGTTGTCAGTCTTAGGGCCCTTTTCCACTTAAAATTGCTAAATGCTAGCAATTTTTAAATCGCTAGGGTTGCTACTTTAACATAGAAATCACGAAAAGTATCTAACATGATTGGATTTTTGCTAAATCGCTATCGCTGGATCAATTTTTGCAGCAATTGTGCTTTAACCTTTTCACCTCCCCCAGCACGAGTATCTACGTCCCTGTATGTACACAAATACAAACAAATATAAACAGATGGTTCTGTTTCTATTTTTAGAACACACTGACTATATATCTCCATCTTGTGGCCAAAAAGTAAAACCACATCCAAATACCTTATTATACACCTTCCCATAGAAATATGAAATACATGTTAATTATTTTTAAAAACCCTTGGAGGTGAAAGGGTTAATGTTAAATGTCAGATCACAACAAAATTGATGAAAAATTGCAATCGCTTGTGTTTGTGATTTTCCTTTGTGATTAATAGTGGAAAAGGGCCCTTTACTGCTTTTAGGGCCCATTCGCACAAGAAGCGCTTTCCTGAGCATTTTGCGATTGATTAGCGGTTTTTAAAATCGCACCCATTCACTTTAATTAAAATCGTGGTAAAAAACGCAGAGAAATCGATGCGATTTTTCCAGTGATTTTAAAGGAATCATCAGGCTGCAACGGCTTCATCCCGATCTACTTACCATTGGCTTCCTCCAGCTCCTGTCCAGCAACATGTTCCATGACGCAGCTCCACTCACAGCCCGCGGCCCTGTATTCCCGCCGGTACTGAGGCCGACCTCAGGGTAGCCTGCGTGAGCGGCGCTGCCAATCATGGCTACGTTGTCCACGCTGTACTGCGCAGGCGCAGTAGTTCGTGGCCGTGATTGACAGCGCCGTTTGCGCAGGTGCAGTATGGGGCCAACCCTGAGGTCGGCCTCAGTACCGGCGGGGATACTGGGCCGGGGGCTGCGAGCGGAGCTGCGTCATGGGAAATGTTGCCGGACAGGAGCTGGAGGAAGCCAATAGTAAGTAGATCGGAGGGAAGCCGTTGCAGAGAAAGTGAATGGTAGCGATTTAAAAAAAAACGCTAATCAATCACAAAACGCTCAGAAACGTGCTTCCAGTGTGAATGGGCCCTTAAAGTGGAACTGACCTTAAAATGTGATACTATAAAAATATATGATGTGTTGCTTAATACTGCTTTAATAAATAAAAATGTATGTTTGTTGTAATATAAACTGCAAACCCTATTATTCACCCCGTGAGTTTTCTTCATTTATTTTGGCTGCTGTGTACATCCCTCCACAAACATGTATGCAGCCTGCGCTCCAAGATCTCGCAGATCAAATCACTGAGGTGGAAAGGGAGTACCCAGATTCTTTTTTTATCATACTAGGGGATTTCAACAGTGCTAATCTTTCCAAAGAACTCCCCAAATACAGGCAACATGTCACAAGCGCAACTAGAGAAGGTAAGACACTTGATCACTGTTACACTATGACTAAGGACTCGTATCACTCTGTCAGCAGGGCAGCTTTGGGGAACTCTGATCATGCTGTTATACAGCTTATCCCAACATACATCCAAAGACTAAAAACTGCCAAACCTGTAGTGACCACAGTTAAGAAATGGACTAGTGAAGCTGTAGAAAAACTGCAGAGCTGCTTTGATTTAACTGACTGGAATTTATTTAAAGAATCCTCCAGTGACCTAAATGAATACACTGACGCTGTGACATCATATATTACCTTTTGTGAAGAGTCCTGCATCCCCACAAAAAAGTGCACCAGGTACAATAACGATAAACCCTGGTTTACATCACATCTTAGGAAGCTGCGCCTCGATAAAGAAAGGGCATATCGTACAGGCGATAAAGTCCTCTACAAAGCTGCGAAATACAAACTGCAGAGAGCCATTACTGCCGCAAAAAAAGATTATTCTCAAAAACTTGAGGAAAATTTTTCTAACGCAGACTCATCCACAATATGGAAATCTCTACATGAAATTACCAGCTACAGGAAGAAATCTCCTCCCCCCTCACTACATAACCTGCAGCTTGCAGATGAACTGAATACATTTTATTGCAGGTTTGACACTACCAACAAAAGCCAAACACAACAAGTCAATTTGCATCTCTGCCACAGGCAAACTGAACACTCTTCCTGCCAGCCAACGTCTCCACCCCCTGCGGTGCCTCAGCAACTACACAACACAGGAGGCCAGACACAATCTATTGACCTGTCCCCAGATGTGCATGCTCTAACAATATGCCAATCAGATGTAAATGGACTCTTTAAAAAACAAAACACCAGGAAAGCAATGGGACCAGACGCTGTGTCTGCGAAATGCTTGAATCTCTGTGCCGACCAATTAGCGCCTGTATTTACAGACATATTCAAAGCATCTCTAGAACTCTCAATTGTTCCTGCCTGTTTTAAATGCGCAACTATTGTACCAATTAAAAAAAAAAAAAACCTACATGTTTAAATGATTACAGGCCGGTTGCCCTGACATCACTGGTCATGAAAGCATTTGAAAAACTGATAATGACTTATCTGAAATCCATCACAGATCCCCTGCTGGACTCTTTGCCATTTGCCTACAGACCTAACAGATCCGCAGACGATGCCGTGAACATGTGTATGCATTATGTACTACAGCATTTAGATAACCCAGGAACCTACACCAGGATTTTATTTATAGATTTCAGCTCTGCATTTAATACCATAATTCCATCACTGCTGCACAGCAAGCTCTCCCAGCTACACATACCTGAATCCCTCTGCAAATGGATAACCGACTTCTTAACCGACAGAAGACAGCGTGTTAGACTTGGTAAACTCACATCAAGCTCTCTGACAGTCAGTACTGGTGCACCCCAGGGCTGTGTGCTTTCCCCACTGCTGTACTCACTTTACACCAATGACTGCATCTCCACAGATCCATCTGTTAAGGTTCTGAAGTTTGCAGACGACACAACAGTTGTTGGTCTCATTCAAAACGGGGATGAGTCTGCATACAGGCATGTGGTGGGACAGCTTTCCTCCTGGTGCAGCAGCAACAACTTAGAACTAAATGCTCTCAAAACCATGGAGATGATAATAGACTTTAGGAGATCTCCCCCCCAGCACCTCCCCTTAACCATAAATGGATCCACAATAACCCAAGTAGAGTCATTCAAGTTTCTTGGGTCCACGATCTCAAACGACTTAAAATGGGACAACAACACTGCCACTATTGTCAAGAAAGCACAACAGAGAATGTACCATCTGCGGCAGCTGAAAAAGTTTGGCCTACCTCAAAAGCTAATGGTGCAGTTCTACACTGCAATCATCGAATCCACCATAACATCATCCATGACTGTATGGTTCAGCTCCTGCTCAGCATTAGAAAAGGGGAGGCTGCAGCGCATCATCCGATCAGCGGAAAGGATAATTGGCTGTAGCTTACCTTCCCTGCAGGATCTTTACACTAGCAGGTGCAGAAAGAGAGCGACCAAAATTGCCTCTGACCCCTCTCACCCAGCTCACTCCATCTTCCAGCGCATGCCTTCAGGAGTAAGATTCCGGTCAATCGCTACCAAAACCTCCAGACACAGGAACAGTTTTTTTCCTCAAGCGGTAGCCATACTTAATGCTGAACCACGTTAGAGCTGCTAGGACTGAAAGTAATCAGCACAGAACTAAACATGAACAATTCTCACATTGCTTACTGCCACTATACTTATAATGTCCTTAACTTGTAATATTCACACTGTCTGTCCTTGTATTGTTTTTTGTTTGTGTTTGTTAAGCAACTGCCAAGACAAATTCCTTGTAGGTGCAAACTTACTTGGCGAAAATAAATTGATTCTGATTCTGATTCTGATTCTGATATAAATATCAGATGTCCTTATTTTTGTTACTGCATTCACACTGCAGTGTGCAGCCATATGTTATCAATTTATCAAAATAGCGCTGCAATAAACAAATATATACAGTCCAAAAATTACACCAATAGTCCGAACAGTTCAATCCTAGGAAATGGTGCAATCCTGGTAAATAGTCTCTGGGTATGCGCTTTTCTATGGGGTATAGCAAGTCCCTTCTGTAAACTCTCTTTATGTAGATAGCGCTCCACAGTGTTAATGATTGAGAAATTGAAAAAGCCCCCTTTGGGACCGCACTCACCCTCTTAGGTGGACCACTGTTAGATTGGTCATTAGCGTCTCCGTAATCATCCAAGTGGAAATTGATGAAGCCCTCCGTTCGTTGTCTGGATAACGATATTGGGGTCCCCGATGTAGTCAGATGTCTCCACTTCTGGTTAGACCTCCGCTTTCCTCATAGAGGATACTGGGCTCCAAGACACCTCAAGGAATTTCTTCCATCGCATCTGTCCTGCCTGAACACGGTCCTCCTACTGCCGGCCACAAGGGGGAGCTCCGGGTGTAATTACTGATGAGACATCCTCACTTCTAGTTTGGAAGTATGGAGCTGGGAAACCTGCCGCCCGACTCCTCCTCTCCTGGCGATCCGTCTGCCATATATGCAGCCATATGTTGGTTGGCAAGTTTACAGTGCCATCCAGCTGATTTCTACTTCCTCCACCCCTCCTTCCTCAAGCAGCTCCTTTCTCCAATCACTGTGTAGTATGCAAATTAGCCTGTGGTAGTGTACAGTGTCAGTTACAGTGATGTCATCTGGCTGCGCCTGTGTATGTAATGTCTGCCTGTGTTTTCCAGCCTATCATTTTCAGCTTTTGTGTATGCTCTGCTGTCAGTGTGATTTATGGTGGTGGTGTATAGTGGTGTATGGGCAGCTGACAGATCTCTCTCTTATCAGATTCGTTAAGAGAGAGATTTGTCTCTTGGTCGAATCTGCCCATACATCGCTAGGTGTATGGCTACCATTTAGACACAAAACACAGACATAAACCCACTTATGCTAAGTAGTGTACACACCACAATACACACCACAAAGACAATTACTAAAGGTGGCCATACATCAGAAGAATATGGGCAGATTCGACCAAGAGACACATTTATCTCTAATCAGATTCGATTAGAGATAAATGTGTCTCTTGGTCGAATGTGATTACAGATAAATTTGTCTCTTGGTCAAATCTGCCCATACACTACAGGCCGATTCCCGTCAGATTTCAGCATGAAATCATCAGGGAATCGGGTGAGCCCGCTGCGTCCGCCCTGTCGCAATGTATAAATGTATGTAGTGTGTGCATTTATACATTACCTGTCCGGTGTCTGCCTCCGCGCGGTGACCGTACATCTCGCCGGGTAACAGCCGCATACATGCTAGCGGCGCATAGCGTCTGACGTCAGACAATATGCGCCGCCGGCGTGTATGCGGAACCTGGCGAGATGTACGGAAACCGCGTGGAGGCCAACACCGGACAGGTAATGTATAACTGCTCATACTACATGCCTTTATACATTGCGGCGGCAGGGGTTTCGTTGTCTCGTCGCTCGTTCACAAATCGCCCGCTGTACCGCCACGCACCCGACCAACCAACTTCGCCCCGACATCTTGCAGCATGCGTTATCAACCATGTGGCCAATTTCCATCCCGAAATTGTTCGCTTTGTCAGTCGGGCAGGCACTTGGCAGCACCAATTTTCATCCAATTCGATTATAATAATCGAATTGGAGGGTCGATTGGTTGGTCAGCTGATGTATGGCCACCTTAATAGCTGAACAGCTGAAAGGTGGGGGACAAGTCTCAGATGCACAAATCAGCAGATGTGAGAGGACAGGAGTGAGGCCAGCTAAAGAAATGCAGGTGTGTGTATACACATACACACAGGCGCACACACACACAGACACACACCCCAACAGACACAGACATACGCGCACACACAGACACACACACAGGCACACAGACACACGCACACAGACACACGCACAGACATGCGCCCAGACACACACGCAGACACAGGCACGCGCACAGACACAGACACGCGCACACACACACAGACAGACACACACACAGACACAGACATGTGCACACACAGACAAAGACAGACAGACAGACACACACACACACACACACACACACACACACACACACACACACACACACACACACATACCTGCATTTCTTTTGCTGGCCTCACTCCTGTCCACTCACATCTGCTAGGCTCCCTGTAGTGCTGTCTGCTTGTTTCTGATTTTCTCCCCCTTCCTCTTTGCTGGGCTCTCTCTGTGCAGGGAGGGTGTTTCTTATCTGTGCAGGTCTATCACCACTCAGGTCCATCTGCTGGGCTGTCTGTAATGCTGGGCATACACGGCTCGTTTTATATTATCAATCGAGCCGCTGATGGCTCGATTGATAATATTCAACCTGTCCGATACCCCGCCGGATTGATTCTGCGCTCGATATCGGCGGGGAGAACAATGGGAGCAAACGAAACGCTGATTAGCAGCGCCCGCGGGAACGAGAGGTAATCGATCCGCGTGCATGCGCACACGTGGACGATGTTATTTCTCTGAAATATCTCCGCTTCCGCACCACGTACACTCCCCAAATTTTCAGGGTAGGGAGGGGACCCCCCGATCTAGCTCTATGCCGAATTGCAGCCCCCGAGCCCCGCTGGTTCCCAAGACTGATTACAGCAAACCTATCTCGGGAACCAGCAGGGCTCGGGGGCTGCAATTCGGCATAGAGCTAGATCGGGGGTCTCCTCCCTACCCTGAAAATTTGGGGAGTGTACATGGTGTGGAAGCGGAGATATTTAAGACGTTTTACGTGGCTGCACAATTTAATGGGACGCAGGCTCCTACTGCGCATGCGGGGCTGCCCAATCTAAGGGGCTGCCCATTTTGTCACTAGACTGGACTGTTGCCAGAAGGCTACGTCACAGGGGGATCGGGTTTGTTTAAAGATGAATCTCATAAATTATATTTACATGTTTTTTAATCTGAAATTGTACCCTTTTTTTTACTATGAATTTTAAGAAGGATTCAGTTGGTATATTTTAATATTGTGAGTTCAGTTCCTTTAATCAGTGCAGTTTCTGAAAGTGAAGGTGTACATCTCCTCAGGTGACAGAATATATTGCACTCAAATTTTTATGCTTTTTTTTTCTATGTGGGTGATTGCCACCTAGTGGTGCTTTGGTGGTACTGCTCTTAGACATGCAGAAGCTTAGTTTAAAGCCCCATATACACTATACCATTTTTTGTGTGATTCGATTCTATTCAATCCAACATGTCCGATCAGGATTCGATTCGATACAATTTGCCATTGTTTTGCAATAGCAAATTGGATCAAATTGATTCCCGATCGGACATGTCGGATTGAATCAAATCGAATCAATTAATCGAATCAGACAAAAAATGGTATGGTGTAGATGGGGCAAATTCCAGGAATTGACACTTACCAAAGTAGGCGGAAGGCTTTCGATAGTATAGAGCCTTCCTGTTCCCCAACTCAGCTTTGGTTACATGGGTTCATATGGGCTGACAGTACTGGAATAACCGGCCACATGGAGGGATGGTAAGACAATATACTATCCAGAGCCTTTCCTCTACTTAGGGAAGAATCAAACCCCAAGTAAATTTCTCAGGTTTCTCTTCAGGTTTGCTTTAATACAATGTGCTTTTACTTTAGGAGGCAAACTAGTGCAAACTAGTGCATTTACTTTAAGATGCTTGAATGCTTTCTTTGCATGGAAGAACATCCACGGCTATAATGACTAGGTAATTTCCAGCAGAGTTACTCCAGGGATTTCATCTGACTGCCACCTGAAGATTTTTTTTCCCTTTAACCACTTAAAGGGAAGGTTCACGCAGTTAAAAAAATCCAAATCCACTTACCTGGGGCTTCCTCCAGCCCGTGGCAGGCAGGACGTGCCCTCGGCGCCGCTCCGCAGGCTCCCGGTGGTCTCCGGTGGCGCGCCCGACCTGGCCAGGCCGGCTGCCAGGTCGGGATCTTCTGCGCTCCAAAATGCGCCTCACGGGGGCGCGCTGACGTCATCGGACGTCTTCTGGGCTGTAATGCGCAGGCGCAGAACTACTACGCCTGCGCAGTACAGCCCTCTTGAGGCGCACGTTGAAGCGCAGAAGAGCCCGACCTGGCAGCCGGCCTGGCCAGGTAGGGCGTGCCACCAGAGACCACCGGGAGCCTGCGGAGCGGCGCCGAGGGCACGTCCTGCCTGCCACGGGCTGGAGGAAGCCCCAGGTAAGTGAATTTGGATTTTTTTTTTAATTTTACCGTGGATCTTCCCTTTAAGGACAACGGGCTTAAACCCCCCTAAAGACCAGGCCAATTTTTATAAATTAGGCCACTGCAGCAGAGATCTCTGTTGGTGGGCTATGATCACTCCCAGGATGTTTACATTTTTTTTGCAAATAATTATAGCTTTATTTTTTCAATATTTATTTATTTTGTAATATTTATTTATTCTGGGTGGGGGCATGGTGGCTGGGTGACGTGGCAGCCGGATGTGGGCGGGTGCGCTGTTTTGGGGGCGGTGATGGGCGCGCTCCAACTACGTATGCGGCGAGTATATTAGAGACTCTTTTGAGTCATGAGTTTGAAGCCACGCCTTCCGAGAAAGATAGCAGACGCTATTAAAACATGTCAGGGCGCCACGTGGCCATTAGCTCCTGATCTCTTGGGGACACCTCTCTATCCCCATGCTCGCTTGCCTGCCTGGTCTCTGCTACAACAGCCGCATGCATTACAAACCTACAGCCATATTGGATACCAGTACCCTGCAGATGCCTTTCTGTATGATGTGGATCCAGTGTTTGGATTGTTTGGCCTTTGTACTACAATGGTGAGCAATACGATATAATCAGTATATCTCCTCTCATGCATGATGCTTACCTGCGATTTGGGAAATCATTGAGAGAGACTTGAATCACTATGCAGCTGATCATCCTGTGCTTATGCATTATATGGAACTTTGGCTGCTTATAACACTGATGCTGTTCTGCTGCTGCATTGATATTCACCACGCTATGTTTCATAGGCTCTAACAAGAACTTTCTGCTGCTTTGGCTGTTTATGCTGCTTTAATCTTTCTACAAGAATTTGCTGTTTGAACTAATAAGATAACAGAGGCGCCAAAAGGATAAAAGGAACTAAATGAGCTTAAAAACCAAATTGGTAATAGAGGAGGCAGTGGTGGACTTACCCCCTCCAAGCAGACCACACGACTGTAGACCTCTTCACAGAGGCGCTCAGCTTTGATGTTACTAGCGGATGCTTTTTTGTTTCTGTCTGTGTTGCCTGGGGAGGCGGGTTTAGCCTGCGAAGAGCGTTGCACTTTATTTTGGAGTGCCCAATGGACGTTTTTTGACTGAAGGGCTAGTCATGTGGTCTGCTTGGAGGGGGTAAGTCCACCACTGCTTCCTCTATTACCAAATTGGTTTTTAAGCTCATTTAGTCCCTTTTTTTTTTTTCAAAATAAGTTTTTATTGGAAATTTTTAACACAAATAAACATACAGAGAAGTATGACATGTAGAAAACAGTGTGTACAGCATCAGATATGAACTATGACATATAGATGAGTTCGTGGTATAGGTACAGTAGTTCATGTTATGGGCATGTTTTGGTTGAAGATAACATACAATAGATGTGAACCTAGTTTTCTCTAATAGTCTTCAATGCAAGTTTCTGGATAAAGGATTCATAACAATATCATTAGATAGTAAGAGTTATCTATCACGTGTATAGTAAGGAACTACAAGACATCGTATATGTACCTCAGGTAAGTAAGAGGCTGATGTACACCAAAACTTAATTATATTTATAAGAAAGTAAGAATGAAGGGTAACTATAGTAAAACATATATAGGAAGACAAGAGGAAGGGGGAGGGGGGAGTGAGAGAGAGAAAGGGAGCGGGAGGGGGTTGGAGAAGGGAGATTTAGGGTGTAGGGGGGTATATCTGGTCCCGGTCGTACTAACTTTATGATCTTGGTTAGGTTGGGTCCTGTGATGTATTCCTCATAGACGGAGTAGGATCTCTATGTAGAATGGTCTTGGCTTTCTCTGAATCTCTAAAGTCTATCCATATAGACCATTTAGTGACAAAAGATTCAACTTTGTCTGAGGTTGGGGTAAATAGGTCTTCCATGCGCATAGTACTGTTTATCTCTTTGAAAAGTTCGGCCATAGTAGGTATTACATCAGATTTCCAGTGTCGGGCGATTAGTAGTCTTGCTGAGATAAGTAAGATTGGAGTTATTGATTTTTTAATAGTGGAGGATCTACCGGGTAGTAGGGTTAGTAGTGCCGTTGATGCTTTCAATGGCAAAGACTCACAATACATCTGCTTGTGGATCTCGAATACCTCCACCCAGAATTCTTGTATTCTGGGGCATTCCCACTAAATGTGGATATAAGTTCCTGTAGCTTGTAGACACCTCCAACAGCGGTCCAAGCTCTCCTGGTTGTATTTAGACACCTGAGATGGTACTCGCTACCATCTAGCAAATATTTTGACATTTCTCTCCTGAAAGTTTAGAAAGACTGAGGATTTATGTGTTAGTTCAAAGATTTTTTCCCAGTCTTCTGCGGGAAGAGTCTGTCCTAAGTCCCTATCCCAGGCATCTGTTAACTTGAGGAGATCTTTCTCACTGTTAGTGCATACTAATAGGGAGTAAATCTGAGAGACTTTGTGGTTTAAAGAGGATGTGGTAGCACATAATCTTTCAAATGGCGTTAGGCTTCTGTGTATATTAGTTTTGGACAGTAGAAGTTTGTAATACCAGGAAAGCTGGGACCACATCAGCCAGTTCACCTTGGGGGGGTTCTGGAGGTTACCTATACTTTCTTTGGGCATGAGCCTATTAGAAGTGATGATATGTCTCACTTGGGGCCAGAATTTCCTATCCCAGCCCAGGTAGGAAAGTTGTTGTACTCCTGTAGCTAGGTTAGGATTATCTAGGAGAGGGGTAAGTGGGCTATAAAGAGTGGATAGTTTAAGTCGGTCTCTGATGTCACGCCATTTTCTTAAAACAATTTGGGACCAGAAAGCAATATCATCAGGTGCGGGTTTTAAGTGTGGGGGTATCCATAGCAGAGCTCTTGGATCTAATTTGGATGTGGCTGATTCCAGTGTGACCCATTGTTTGCTGTCTCTATCCTGGAACCAGTTCAGTATATGCGTTAGTAGGGTCGCCTGGTAGTATGTTTTGATGTCAGGTAAGCCCATGCCCCCTTCTGATTTAGGTCGTATAAGGAGTTTAAATTTTGTCCTATGGGTTTTACCTAGCCAAATAAAGTTTAGCATTGTCGATTGTAATTTTTTAAGAAAGGGGGAGGGAAGCCCAATGGGTATAGCTTGTAGTATATAAAGGATTTTGGGGAGAGTGTCCATTTTAATAACGTTTATGCGGCTAGACCAGGTGAGTCTGAGGTTGATCCAGTTATCTAGTTCTTTTTGGATTTTACTGAAGAGTGGTGGGTAGTTGAGTTGGAATGTTTTGCTGGGATCATTGGGTATTAAGATTCCCAGATATTTAATGTGATTAGGCTGCCATCGGAAATTAAAACACTATTTTAGAGTGTTAATTGTTAGTGCTGGGAGATTTATATTTAGTGCTTCAGTTTTTGTGATATTAATTTTGAAGTTGCTAACTTCTCCGAATTTATTTAGCTCAGAGAGAATGTGTGGGAATGCAATGTGGGGGTTAGATATGTATAATAATAAATCATCTGCCAAAAATGAGATTTTAAAATGATGGTCCCCTACTTTCACCTCCTGGATTGAGGAGTTCTGTCGGAGCGCTATTGCTAGATGTTCCATACAGATTACATATAGCAAGGGGGATAGTGATAGTGTCTAGTACCGTTAGCAATTTTGAAGGCGTCCGACAGGGTCCCATTAACTCGAACTCTGGCACTGGGATTATGGTATAGTGATAGTATTTTATTCATGAAAGCCTCTCCCAAGCCTAGCTGCTTAAGGGAGAGCTCCAGAAATAGCCAGTGGACCCTGTCGAACGCCTTCTCAGCATCTACAGATATAATACAGAGGGGTGAATTAGTTTTCTTGGCATAGTGAATCAAGGAGACAGTCTTCAATGTATTGTCTCTAGCTTCTCTCCCTGAGACAAAGCCTGCCTGGTCAGTGTGTATAATCGTAGGGAGTAGGGGTTTAAGTCTTTCGGCTAGCATTTTAGCAAAACGTTTTAAATCTATGTTGATCAAGGAGATGGGCCTATAATTTACGCAGTAATTTGGGTCTTTGTCTGGTTTGGGAATAACCATGATATGTGCCATCGTGGTTTGAGGTGTGAAAAAATGGGAGTCATCAATTGAATTGAATGCCTGTAACAATATTGGAGACAAGAGCGTGGAAAATTATTTAAAAAAGGTTCATGAGAGGCCATCAGGTCCAGGGCTTTTCCCTTTTTTAAAAATATCCAATACAGGCCATCAATTCAATTTCCGTAAATTGCTGATCTAATTCTGTGATAGTTTCAGGTGATAGTGTGGGCAAAGGAGTAGCATCAATATACGAGGCTATTTTATCTTTTAGTTTGATTGGGTCCAAGACATGGAATTTCCCTTTAAGGTTATATAAGGAGGTATAGTATGCATTAAATTCTTTAGCTATGTCAGATGTTTTAACTTTGGTCTGATTTTGTGAATTTTTAATGGAGAAGATATTTGTGGAGGGAGTAATTGGGTGAAGGGATTTAGCTAGCAGGGTGCCGCATTTACCTCCTCGATGAAAATACATACTTCGGGATTTCTCTCTAGCTATCAAGGTATTTTGGTCTCTTAAGGATAAGAGGGTTTGTCTGGTATTGGATAGTTTGAGGTCTATGTCAGGTGAGTATTTATCTTTTAGTTTGTTCTCTAGGTCTTCTATCTCTAAGAGTAGTTTGGAGATTTGCTCACTGTGTTCCCTTTTGAGTCGAGAGCCATGGGAGATGAAGACCCCTCGTAGAACACATTTTAAGGCTTCCCACTTGATGGCGGGTGAGGTTTCATCGTGATTGTGGTTAAGGGAGAAGTTTTCGATGTTTTTTTGGATGTCTGCTACACATATGGGGTCACGAAGTAAGTTATCATTCAGCCTCCATTGGCTCTGGGCCCCCTGAGATCTATGTAAAACAAATGAGCAAAAGATTGGGGCGTGGTCTGACCACAGTCTGATGCCTATAGACGCCTGGATATTCCTGTCGAGGAGTCTCTGAGAGGTAAGAATATAGTCTATTCGACTATGTGATTGGTGAACAGGAGAGAAAAATGTATAGTCTCTATTTGTTGGGTAGAGAGTTCTCCAGGCGTCTACCAGACACAGAAACTGAAGTTTAGATTTAATTTTTACTAGAGCTTGTTTAGAAAGTGACGTTCGTTGGGAGAAAGAATCTAGTATAGGGTTAAGGCATAGGTTGAGGTCGCCTCCCAGGATTATGTTGCCCTCTGCAAATTGTGATAATTTATTTAAATATGTGAGTAAAGTAGTACCTTGGTTCTGGTTTGGGAGATATATATTTGCCAGGGTATATTTAATTTCTTGAATTTGTATTATGAGAAAGATATATCTTTCTCGAGTGTCTATCTGAGAGTTAAGAACATTGAAGCTGAGGTTTTTGTGGAATCCTATAGAGACTCCTTTAGATTTGCCTAGGGGGTTTGGGCAGTGGTACCATTTGTTATAGTATCTTGATTTGAATAAAGGTATTTCCCCTTCCCTGAAATGGGTTTCTTGTAGGAAAATGATGGAGGCGTGTTGTTTGTGGAGGTGGTATAAGATCTGGGACCGTTTGTTGGGAGTGTTAAATCCCTTGACGTTGTAGGATGCTATAGTGCAACTATCCATAGTCTGAGATTGGTGGCAAGTAAGTAGTTATTAAGATATCATTCACCACATAAGATCTGACTGGTATCTTACCTTTAGGGAAGTCGACATCCCCCCTACCGGGGAAGAACATGCGGGGGGAGAGAGGTGTAGGTGAGAGAAGAGGGAGAGACAGAAGAGAAATTAGAACTATAAACATAAATCTCAGGTCTAGGGAGAGCCTGAGTAAAAAACTCTTGAAAGTTGTCACACATCCTGGTTGAAACCGTATGATCGGTGCCATCAGGATGAAGGATTTGGTGGGAGATGGAAGCCAAATGTCCGTTCCATTAGCTCCCGTCAAACCAGGACTCCATTGTATAAACATTAACACATTCTATCTAAAACAACAATTTTTTTGTGAGAGACATTTACCCATGTCCATTTAAATTCAATAGAAACTAGGGAAACGTATCCAAGCCCAGTGGGGTCCCCTGCATGCGAGTGCCCAGTGGGTCCGGCATAAGATGGCGTGAAAGAGAGGGGGGGGGAGGGAGGGCAGGGGAGAGGGGAAGGGGACCTAGAAGACCCGGGCCTAGGAGAGTGTAAAGTTAGGGGTAATATTTGAGGCTCGGCGGGTATAAGTTATATATTGGTGAGAAAAGGGGCTTCATATGTACCCTGTCACATTGCTATATTGACCACTTGGTCTTCAGGTCACTAGATATTAGAGCTTGAGTATGTAACTCATCCCCACCCCCTCCCCCACACACCCACACACACATACACAGACACCCCATCTGGGTATACCTGCCCATAGCGTTATTCAGAAGTGCAATAACTATGGATTAGGTATAAACAAAACAAATGAAGTTAACTTCCGCCAAAGGCACCCCTGTCTGGCGGTATGGTCAGTCACAATGCCATACGAATACAGAGAGGCTAAATGACTATGTTCTCATGTTCATAAGTGACCTTACAGTCGCTCAGAACTGCAGGCTATGGTAAGATTATCTGTCAATGTTGTTTCTAGTGGGTCTGCTGCGGTTCGGGACCCTTTTCCACTTCTCTCTTTGTGGTAGAGCTAGAGTGTCGGTGTGGATTGGCCATTCCTCTAGAGTAATTTCAGGCAGGTCAAAGGTTTCTCTGACTTTTAGTAGATCTTTGGCTGAGTTAAAAGTCACCGATTTGCCGTCTTTGCTGATAAATATTGCAAAGGGGTATCCCCAGCGGTACTTGATGTCGCGGTCCCTTAGAGCATCTAGCAGTGGTCTGGCGGCTCTGCGGAATGGCAGTGTGAGACTAGATAGATCAGGCAGTAAATGGATTTTCACACCATCAAAGTCTATGTCTCCTTTCTGGCGTGCAGCGTTCATTATAGCATCTTTTTCTTTGTAGAAGTGAACTCTGCAAATAATGTCACGCGGTTTGGCCGGGTCAGATCTTGGGGGGCCTTCCGCTCTGTGGGCTCGGTCGATTTCAATCTTGTTGTCTGCTGGAGCATCTAGAAAAAGATTGAATATTGCTTCAGTAGTGGCCATAATGTCTGGAGCTCTAGTAGTTTCAGGAACACCTCTTATGCGTATATTGTTCCTTCTATGGCGGTTTTCCAGATCGTCAATTTTCATATATAGGGCTGCAATATGTTCAGAGTGGGCATTGACAGTGTTGGTTTGCAGTTTTAGGGAGTCGGACACTCTTCTTGTGTTTTTTCCACCTCCTCCACTCTGTGTGTTACATGTGCAAAGTCCTGTCTAAACTCAGCCATATCCTGCTTGTATGTTTCCATTATTCTAGTGAAACAGTTTTCTAGATCCTGTTTGGTAGGGAGAGACCTAATATAGTCGTGCAGCTCAACTTCTACATATGATTCCGCACCATCAGACAATGAGGGAGATGCCAGACCTGTGGGCCGCTTAGGCGAGGGCTGTGTTGAGTAAGTCTCTACGGGAGTGGCGCTCTCATGGCGCGAATTGTGGGCTTGCTGGGCAGGAGATATCGGCCTACCTTGTGGAACCTTCGTAGGATCAGAGTTCTTTGGCGAAGACTTGTCCGCCTGAGATGGCTGCCTAGGGCTGGCTTGTTGGGAGGGTCCCCTTGCCCCCATTCTGGGTGATGCCGAGGTGGTGCTGCTGCTCGGCGAGATGGGCGGGAGGCCATGTTGTTCGCCCTGCGGCGTTTCGGGCCTCTCCTCTGGGAGCTGCGTGCGCTGTTTTTTGTCCGGAGGACTGTGAGGTTGGTCAGACAAGCTAGCTCCTTTTGTCCCCAGTGTTGTGGGTGAACCCTTTGGCGAGTAGTTTTCCCTTGGTGACTGGGAGCCGCAGGTAGCCTTGCCGCGTGGAGCCTCCGCCATGTTGGTGTTCTCCTGGTCCTGCAGTCTTCTCTCCAGCGGCCTGAGAAAGCGCTTGATTTGGGAATGTGACGGCGTGCTGTGCTGGGTTTTCGTTCCCTTCTTTCTGCCTCCACCCATGGGCTATTTCAGTGGGTTTGTGCGTGTTGTTTTGAAGATTTCGAGTCTGGGCTGCTGGAGCTCAGCGTTAGTGCGTCTTCACACGGCCATTAGCAAGCCACGCCCCACCATTTAGTCCCTTTTATCCTTTTGGCGCCTCTGTTATCTTATTGCTACATTGAGTCCACCCTAGGTGGAGGGTTGTGCCCACTTCCTTCTTCTGCTACAGAGGGCGATTTTTTGGTCCTGGGTGGGGTCAGGACGGTCTCCCCACCTGCCTTGACAGTGGTTGCCTGGTGCCAGGGCAGTTTCTAGGCCAAATTGCACCCAGGCCGAGGGGGTAAAAGTTGTGCCCCCCCCCATGGAGAAACGGGGCTGCCACCAAGCACCACTCTGCCGCAGTGCAACTAGTCCAGGCTACCTATACTGTCTGGGGGCAACTATTCCAGGCTACCTAGGTACGCCACTATGGGAGAGGACTGCTGCACGGCATAGAAGGTTAATATAGAACTGGTGGTAGGATTATTGGTCACCAAAACTGATTGTTCTTGCTTGGTGGGCATTTACCAAATGCTGCCTAAGTTTTATTTTTTCTATGAAATGCATTAAAAGCCAAAGCATTGAAATAGTACGACAACAGGTATTCTTACATGCTGTGTTGTGATCAGGGGCAATTCAGAACCTTTTGTTGCCCGAAGTGAGTTTTTAAATAATAATCATTTCGCCGACCCCCCCCCACACACACACACACACACACTCCTAAAATTGTATATAAAAATTAGACATTCCTGTCAGTTAAAAGTTTCTTTTTATCTCTACTTCTCAGCACAGATGAGTCATTTTTCTCCCAAATTATTGTTACTTAAAACACATTCACAGTTACTGTGACAAAGATCACAGGAAGTGCTAACAATGACAGAAAGCAATAGTTACTTCCTGAAAAAATGTCCCATCTACAAAGCTTTATCTGTGATGTGTCTCACTTTTACTTGACACAGCGCATTCAACTTGGCACTCCCTTAGAGAATTTTTTAAAACGCATGTGTTCATAATCTTTAGTGACAGCGGTAGAAAGCTGATTTTCAGATTTTCTACTACACAGAGAAGGAGAGAGAGAAATACATATATATCTTTCTGCACTGTCCTGGTTTAAAGAGAAACCTGAGATGACTTAACAAAAATATTCATAAATACCCTGGGCTTCTTCCAGCCTCCTTCGGCCTGAATGATCTACTGTCCTCTTCCACCTCCTGGATCTTCCATTATGGCTCCCGGTAACTTCAGGAGTCGGGGCTTACTGCACATGCATGGCCGTTGCCGGGAGTATCCTGCGCATTACTACTGTGCAGGTGCAGAATGTTACCAGCCGCCAGAGCACAACGTTGAGCACACATGACCACCCTGCACCTGCACCGACTGGCCCTGGGAGCTATAACAAAGAAATCCGGAAAATCCGGTGGGGGAGCAATCAGGCCGAAGGGAGCTGGAGGAAGCCCCAGGTATGTATCATTTTTAGTCATCTCAGGTACACTTTCAAGGTACAATAACTAATAAAGTTACTTCAGGCTCCAATTGCCATCATATCATGGGCTTGATGCACGAAAGGCTGGTTAATTTGCGGCACATGGTAATTTTACCAGTACTAATAGAAGGGAAGTAGTTCCCATTACACTATTAGCAGTAATGCGCATTATGACGTATGCTACCGTCCAGAGAGACGTGTGTGTTACCCCGGGAATGCATGTGGCACTAATAGTGTAACAGGCACTGCTCCCATGGCCTAAAAAATTTAAACTTTCCCGCCTTTTGCAGGCTCTGTATCACAATACTGCACATTTAAATGTGGGTGTCAAAATCTAGCATTGAAAGAAGTCCTGCAAGCTTTAAGCAAAGTACTATGTATAGTGGAGTGCTGCCTTCTGTGTACACATAGTACTTTGCTTAAAGCCTGCAGGGCTTCTTTCAATGCTAGATTTTGACACCCACATTTAAATCAGCAGTATTGTGATATAGAGCCCGATTTGGAAAAGGTGGGTAAGTTTAATTTTTTTAGGCCAAGGGAGCAGTGCCAACTTCTGTGTACATAGTTCACTGTGTGGAGGCAGGACCTGCCTGGAGGAGGCACCAGCAAAAGCTCTCCTATATGGGATAGAACGTGATTGAGTGGTTACCTAATGTGTATACTCGAATACAAGTTGACCTCGTGTATAAGTCAGTTCCAATATTCAATCCTCTTAAGCTGGATTTTTTTTTTGACTCAAGTATGACTGCACTGCATACAGTAGTTCAGCCATTAACCCCTCCTGTCCCTTAAGTGCAGCCAATACCTCCTCCAGGCCCCCAAGTGCTGCAATTAATCACTCCCCTTCCTGCAGCCCAGTAATTCCCCCCTGCCCCTTTCCTTGTTATTTGTTGTGGCCAGGACTTTCAGACGTGTTTTCTTGGCATTTCCTTTCCTCAAAGTATCACTTTCCACTGGGTAAATTGCTGCAAATGGGAATGTCCCTATCAGTACACACATTACTCAGTGTGCTCAGTGTTGCCCGTGACTTGTGTATAAATCGACCCCTATACTTTTATGAAATGAATCAGATTCAAATTTCTAGACTTATACTCGAGCATATACAGTTATTTAAAGGACAACTATCAAAGTTAACTAAAACTCTAAATGCCAAATATATTTCTAGCAATTACTAGCAAATAGCAATACAAAGGCTTTTTCCATCTTTTCATGTTTTATGTAAAGAGAATATAATTAAACAAAAAAAATTATTGCACGCATAATAGTGCAAACAGTGTTGCTAGTTATTCCAATAGTTGGAAATAGGGGAGGTAAGGTAATCAACCCAAGGAACATACATTCACATCTATTTGTGAATTTATGTAAAAAGAATATGACATTTACACTGTGGGCATTACTATGGAGGACTGTGCCCAGCACATCCAGCATACAGAAACAATCTTCACTGGCTGTTATACCTGTAATACTGTGAGTAAAATGTGTTCAGAATGATAGAAAGCAGAACTATAGCTTCAAATGTGTGTAAATAATTATCAGCTGCAGCTGTGTGTGCCTGATCCTGTGTAAAGTAAACTGTTTACAGCCATGAGGATCTTATTCTGAATGGGTGGGGGGGGGGGGGGGGGGGGGAGCATCCAAGTAAGGAAAAAGTACAGGTCTTTCTTTTCAGATCCTTCCCTGTATATAAAAATCCCTCAATTGTTCTCATATGATCTGTGAAAAAGCAGGCAGGACAGAAACAAACAATAAATCATTCTTCTGTGAATAGTGACAGAGATGTGAAACATAGCTACATGGTATAGCTGTAGTCTCTAGCATCGACACTGACACAAATTGTTACAATCGGCTGGTAAACAAGGCATTTCTTTCACACAGGCTGTGATTAGAGACCTCTGAAAAGCTTTCTAGTGTTGCTGGCTAAAAGCTCTATAGGTATGTGGGATTTAGGGCTGGTTCAGACGGGCGTTTTTGTGGCGTTTAACGCAGCGTTTTTTGGGATCTACTGCCATCCCATGCAAGTGAATGGGAGCGTTTAGAGCTGGCTTTTGCAGGCTTTCATGAAAGCCTGGCAGTAGATCCCAGCGTTGCGTCTAGTCTCAAAAGCAACATGCTGCTTTCAGAGGCAGTAAACGCGAGGAAACAATAGCAGAGACCAGAACTGCTAGCCTTGAACGCTTTTCAAAAGCTTTCAAAAGCTAGCTTTTAAACGGTGGCGTTTAAACGCTGGCGTTTGAACGCAATGCCAAGCAAAAGCTCAGCAGACGCCCGTGTGAACCAGCCCTTACAGAAGAATAGTTTCTTTGATAGTTGTTCTTTAAGCAAAGTACAGTGCATGACCCATGTCACAGGAGCCCTAGTGGCTGACCGCAATTGGCCTTCTAAGCGGTGCCAGCGCACAGATCGTGCGAACTCTGGTCGCAGTCAATGCGCAGGAACCGCTAAGAATTAGCCGCAGACAAACCAGAAGGGAGCCTGTGAGATACGGGTAATTACAACGTACACACGATTCCACGGTATCTGCCACCACCACTGGTATGGGCCAGTGGACCCGATTTACTGACTGACTAGTGCTGCGAATAAAACGGTTAAACACACGGTATTCTGTCTAGCCAACAACAAACAAACAAACAGTAGTGTCTCTTCAGAGACCCGGGATCAGTTCTTTGTGTGCTGATAAGCAGGGTAGCGGACAGTGAATGACTTGGAGAAAGTCGTTTATTCACGGCAATATAAATAATTAATATATACAGACAATTAGTAAAATCAACAATTATTAAGACAGTAATAGCCAGTATGAAATAAAAAGGGAAAAAAAACTTATGGTTTGTGGAAATATGTCCTTTTGTGGGAAAATCATCAAGTCCAAGCAAAACGGTTTCAAGTTCTTAAAGTTCTTGGTTTCAATCAAAGTTCAGCAGAATTATTTGTTCCAGGTTACAGAAGATGGCCAATCAAGATGGCCGCTAGCACATGTGTCCTTTGTTTCAGAGCTTCATTCAAAGTTCAGCAAAATGGCCACCAGCCCTATGTCCTCTGGCTGGCAGCAGGATGTTCTCATATGGATGGAATGGGAGGACTTGATGCCCGCCTGCTGGCCATGTGCTTTTGATGAAGCTGGTTTGGGGGTGTGGCAATGCCGGCCCCTCTGAGTTACCAACCAATGACAGTTCATTCCCTCTGAGAGATTTTAGAGCTAAACTTATGAAATGCTGTAACTCCTGAACCATACACGTTATATTTAGGGGGGTAACAGCGTCATACTTGTTGGAAAATACAGATTAATATGACATCAGACACGGTTAAGCCAGCGGGTCAGGCTCCTGAGAAGATTCATATCTTGATAACCGGACGGTCTATCCCAAGGAATTTCATATCAGCACGATGGCCAGATTTTACCGAACAAGACGATATGAATTTTATAGCTGTGCGACATACGGTTTTCGTATGCCGACAGGAAATCATATCACCCATGCTTTTCTTATGGCCCGTGCTCGGTGCCGGATCGGCTGGCTTTCTATGGCCCCCCTGTGGAGCCAGTTTCCTGGTCCTTTTCATGGGGACATCTGCTGTAGGGGGAATGAGCTGGGCCCTGCAGGGAGTCCAGCCACGTGCGACATTCCTGAGGGGTGAGGGGACTGCTCTGGCTCACAGGGGAACAGATCTCTGGATTTAAAACAACACAAAATGTCATTTTCGGATTGCTTGCACGACTGCTCAGATCCGACAGGGAGCGATCAGGAAAGCGACTGTGAATTCTCTAGATTCACCTGCGTTTCTCACGGCTATTCCGTGACACCTTCCTTTCCTGACGCCGTGTAGGGGGTTGTCAGCAATACATCAGCCGTAGCAGCAATCGGTGCTGTTGGGTCTAG
The DNA here is from genome assembly GCF_040937935.1 of Hyperolius riggenbachi. Taxonomy (NCBI): domain Eukaryota; kingdom Metazoa; phylum Chordata; class Amphibia; order Anura; family Hyperoliidae; genus Hyperolius; species Hyperolius riggenbachi. The sequence continues at coordinate 371,301,654 of NC_090647.1, read as the reverse complement.
CTCCCCCTGACACCGGGACAGCCCATTGGCGTTTTGGTGTCGGCTGCCTGCTTTGTGTTGGATCGTAAAGTCGTACTGTTGCAATGACAGGCTCCACCGTAGGAGCTTGCCATTGGTCCCAGCAGTACGGTTTAGCCAACTGAGGGGGTTATGGTCGGTAATGATCGTGAAGGAGCGGCCGTACAGATACGATTGTAGTTTCTGTAGGGCCCACACGATCGCTAGGCACTCCTTTTCAGTTGTGGAGTAGGCTACCTCTCGGGGCAGGAGCTTCCGGCTCAGGTAGAGGATAGGGTGTTCATCTCCCTCTCCATCCACCTGGCTGAGGACTGCGCCGAGACCGTAGTCAGAGGCATCGGTTTGCACAACAAACCGACGACTGAAATCCGGGGCTTGAAGCACAGGGGCACTCGCGAGTGCCTGCTTCAATGCTTGGAAGGCGTTCTCGCAAGCGGGGGTCCAGCTAACAACCTTGGGGTGTTTCTTGCTAGTGGCATCGGTCAGGGGCTTCGCCAGGGTACTATAGGCTGGAACAAATTTCCTATAGTAGCCAGCGGTCCCCAGGAACGCCTGGACCTGCTTTTTCGTGATAGGCCGAGGCCATGCCAGGATGGCGTCAACCTTTCCCGTGTCAGGTTTCAGGGTGTTACCCCCCACCCGGTGACCTAAGTACTGCACCTCGGTCATACCAATCTGACACTTACTCGGCTTAACTGTCAGATTGGCTGCGGCCAGCCTCTATAGTACCTGGGACAGGTGTTTGAGGTGTTCCTCCCAGGTGGGGCTGAACACCGCAATGTCATCCAAGTACGCTACAGCGAACCCTTGCAGTCCCTCCAGCAGGTCGTTTACGGCCCGCTGAAACGTGGCAGGAGCGTTCTTCATCCCAAAGGGCATCATCGTGAACTCGAAGAGGCCAAAAGGGGTGATGAAGGCCGACTTCTGCCTCGCGTCAGGTGCAAGTGGTATCTGCCAGTACCCCCGGCGCAGATCCATGATTGATAGGTACCTGGCGGACGCCAGCGTATCCAACAACTCATCGATGCGAGGCATGGGGTAGGCGTCTGTAGTGGTGATGGCGTTCAACTTCCTGTAGTCCACGCAGAACCGAGTTGTCTGGTCCTTCTTGGGGACCAGGACAACAGCGGCTGCCCAGGCACTACAGGACTTTTGAACCACCCCTAGCTCCAGCATCTCCCTCACCTCTTTCTGCATGTCCGCTTGCACCTCTGGGGAGACGCGGTAAGCGGATTGCCTGATGGGGGGATGGGTGCCCGTGTCTACCCTATGCACTGCCAGACTGGTCCGCCCCGGGGCACAGGAGAAGGTGTGCTGTTACGGACCCAGCACCTCCTGCAACTGCTCTTGCTGGGACGAGGAGAGTTGTGGGTTGACGCTTAGGTCGCTGTCCACATCTCGTATGTCAGCCAGCAGGTCTAACAGGGGGTCTGCCTCTCCCTGCTCTAACCGGCTGCACACTGGCAGCACATATTTGGTCCTGTCATGGTGGGCCTTCAGCATGTTGACATGAAAGCTTTTCTGTTTCCTGCCTCCCATGTTCACCAGATATGTCAGAGGGTTTAACCGTTGCACTACAGTATAGGGTCCCTCCCAGGCCGCTTGCAGCTTGTTCTGCCTCACTGGAAGAAGGGCATACACTTTGTCACCTACTTCAAATGACCTCTCTCCAGCAGTGCGGTCATACCAGAGTTTTTGTTTGGCCTGAGCCTGGGCCATGTTTTCCGTTACCATTTCCGAGAGGGACTCCATCTTGTTCCTGAACTTAAGAACATAATCAACTACAGAGACATCTGTGGGGTCCCCCTTGCCCTCCCACGTCTCCCGCATCAATTGTAGGGGTCCTCGGACATTCCTACCATACAGGAGCTCGAACGGGGAGAACCCGGTAGATTCCTGCGGCACCTCCCTGTATGCAAACAACAGATGAGGCAGGTATCGTTCCCAGTCCCCACCTTGCGACTCAACAAACGTGGTCAGCATTTGCTTCAGCGACCCGTTGAACCTTTCACACAGTCCATTGGTCTGCGGGTGGTAGGGACTGGAGACAAGGTGCGTCATCTGTATCTTTTTGCACAGGGCCTCCATGAGTCCGGACATAAACTGGGTTCCCTGATCAGAGAGCATCTCCGCAGGGAACCCGACTCGGGAGAAAATGTTAAGTAGCGCATCGGCCACCTTGTCCGCCCTCAGGGAGGAAAGTGCCATGGCCTCAGGATAGCGGGTGGCGTAATCCACCACCGTCAGGATGTACCTTTTGCCACTGCTGCTGGGAGTGGGCAACGGTCCAATTATGTCGACCGCCACTCTGTGAAAGGGCTCACCTATGATTGGCAGTGGACACAAGGGAGCTTTGCGGGGATTCCCAGCCCTTTTTACCTTTTGGCAAATGGTACATGAGCGGCAGTAGTTCGTCACGTCTATCCGCATTTGAGGCCAGTAGAAATGTCCCCGGATACGATCAAGTGTCCTGTGGATCCCCAAGTGCCCGGCCAGGGGAATGTCATGTGCGGACTTCAGCACATGCCCCCGGAAGGCACTAGGTACCACAAGCAACTTGGTACCCATCCTCATTTCACCTTCGGTGGGGTGTACAGGCTCACTGTACAACTTCCCACCTTCCCAGTATACCTTGAATGTAGCCTCGTCTGTGAGGGGCTCAGAAGCCTGTTTTCTGAGGGCCTCGAGGCTAGGGTCAGTCTGGAGTGCTTGCACAAATGCAGCACTCTCACTCTCAGCCAGCTGGCCCGTGGCATATGAGGTTAGTGGCTGGAGGGTACCATCCCTGTGGTCAGAGGAGGGGGAGGAGGCCGGAACCTCCTCCACCTGTTCTGAGCCCAGGTGCTGAGCAGTACGGCTGCGTGTTACCGCTAGCACAGGTATCCCTTCAGAATGGCACATATTGGCATTACCTACATCATTGTTACAAGCATTAATAACAGTAACAGGAACATTTTCATCACAGACAGTTTGTACATCAAACACAGGTTCCCTTGAACTGGGCATGTTCAACCCACCTCCCCCCTGTTCTTGCCCCTGGGTGCAAAGTACCTGGGTGTGGGCAGAGAGTCCGTCTCCGTCCTGGCATTCCACAGGGCTTGGTGCAGTTTCATAGTACGACACCAGCGTGCCCAAGTCGGTCCCCAGCAAAACAGGGACCGGCAGTTGGTCCAGGATCCCAACAACCTTCTCGTGGACTCCCACTCCCCAGTCAATGGACACCCAAGCTTGGGGAATGTGAGAAAGAGTGCCCCCCACTCCCGTGAGGGTGAGGTACTGGTCAGGAATGATGGCCTCTGTGGGGACAAGGTGTGCACGCACCAGAGTGACATCTGCTCCGGTGTCACGGAAACCAGTGACAAGCTGGTCATTCACAGTAACCAGCTGGTGATTGCTTGTGATGGGGGAGTTCCCTGTCCCCGTGGCAAACATCATGTTGGATGCGGCTCCTGGTTGGGGTACACTGGCGGGTGGTGTCTGCCGCGGGCGAGGTGCGGGTGGTCCAGGTGCTGGGGTGGTCTGCCTCCGCTCTGGACATGTAATCTTCATGTGTCCCGTCTTGTGGCAGTAGTGACAGGTGACCTCTCCAGGGGCTGCAGACCTGGGTGCAGAAGCTGTGCTGGGTGGCCTCTGTGGCTGACGGCTCACAGGGGCAGGAGAGTCTGCCGAGGTATTGGGCTGACCTCCTCTCCAGCTGGATGGGACAGTTCTGCGTGTATCAGCCACCCGGGTAGTTGCAAAAGTCTCAGCAAGGTCTGCAGCGACAGTTGCTGAAGCCGGCTTGCGTTCTAGCACAAACTGTCGTACATCAGCAGGGCAAATGTTCAGAAATTGTTCCAGGACTATCAAGTCCTCCAGGACATCATAAGATCCTTTGGTGAGGCCTAGAGTCCACTGGCGGAGTGTGGTGAGCAAGCTGCTGACCACATCTCGGTACGAATCAGAAGACTTTTTCTGCCAGGCCCTGAACTTTTTGCGATAGGCTTCTGGCGTCAGCTGGTACTTAGTAATGATAGCGTCTTTTATAGCAGCATAATCATTATCCTTTTCCGCAGGCAAATCTGCGAAAGCATCCAGCGCTTTGTAGCGCAGCAAAGGTGTCAGATGTCTGGCCCACTGGTCTTGGGACAGACGATACTGACGGCATGCTTTTTCAAAAGACCGCAAAAACAAGTCAATGTCTGTGTCCTTTTCAATATTAGCAAATTTAAACTTTGCACTTACGGGTGATGCAGCTCCTTCAGCAGGGAGGCTGGGCGGTGAACTCCGGCTGGCCTGTTGAACCTTTGCCATGTTGAGCTCATGCTGTCGTCTCTCCCGCGCCTCTGCAGATTGGCGCTCCCGTTCTCGCTCAGCGGCATCCCTCTCCGCGTGGCGTTCAGCAGCAGCAGCCTTGCGTTCTGCAGATTGGCGCTCCCGTTCCTCTCGTGCTTCCATGTACTGCATGTACTTTTCCAGGTCAGTCTCCATCAGCTTTTGTAATGCCTGCTGCATTACCGGGTCAGCACCCATGGACAGTCCAGTACTGGCCAGTTCCGGGCGAGTACTGTCAGAAACTCTGGGATTGGGGTCCATACTGACAGTCTCTGGCGTAGCCGTTAGTGCAGGGCCCTCAGGATGCACAACCTCTGTACGGTCAGGATTCTCAGTCTCTGGTTCCCCTCGATTGTCAGATGGGCTGGTATCCACTTCAGTGGACACTCCCGGCTCCCGCAGTTGCTGGGTATCCCATCTGGACAAGTCTGCTATCAGGTCCTGTTGTTTCCTGCGGCCGACGTCAATGACTCTCGCTTGGCAAAGATTTTGCAGGTCCGACAGGCACATGTTCTGGTAGTTCCCGGACATTTCCATGCCAAATAAAATAAAACTTTTGGGGAGGGGTACTGGCTACACAGTCTCTCTGTATATATAAAAAATATATTGCCTTCCAGCTACACCAACGAATTAGTTTGTTTCTCGATAGCGCTAGCGCTATCGTAGATACTTTCAGCACAACACAGATCCCACCACTGCCACCACTGTCACAGGAGCCCTAGTGGCTGACCGCAATTGGCCTTCTAAGCGGTGCCAGCGCACAGATCGTGCGAACTCTGGTCGCAGTCAATGCGCAGGAACCGCTAAGAATTAGCCGCAGACAAACCAGAAGGGAGCCTGTGTGATACGGGTAATTACAACGTACACACGATTCCACGGTATCTGCCACCACCACTGGTATGGGCCAGTGAACCCGATTTACTGACTGACTAGTCCTGCGAATAAAACAGTTAACCAGCCGGGCGGTATGGACGAGCTCAGCTCGTCCATCACCGCCGGAGGCTGCCGCTCAGGCCCTGCTGGGCCGATTTTAGTGAAATAAAAAGCAGCACACGCAGCCGGCACTTTGCCAGCCGCGTGTGCTGCCTGATCGCCGCCGCTCTCCCCAGCCGCCTGAGCCCAGCGTAGCCGGAACAAAAAGTTCCGGCCAGCGCTAAGGGCTGGATCGGAGGCGGCTGACGTCAGGACGTCGGCTGACGTCCATGACGTCACTCCGCTCGTCGCTATGGCGACGATGTAAGCAAAACAAGGAAGGCCGCTCATTGCGGCCTTCCTTGTTTATTCTGGGCGCCGGAGGCGATTGGAAGAACGCCTCCGGAGCGCCCTCTAGTGGGCTTTCATGCAGCCAACTTTCAGTTGGCTGCATGAAATAGTTTTTTTTTTATTTAAAAAAAACCCTCCCGCAGCCGCCCTGGCGATCTTAATAGAACGCCAGGGTGGTTAAACACATGGTATTCTGTCTAGCCAACAACAAACAAACAAACAGTAGCGTCTCTTCAGAGACCCGGGATCAGTTCTGTGTGTGCTGATAAGCAGGGTAGCGGACAGTGAATGACTTGGAGAAAGTCGTTTATTCACGGCAATATAAATAATTATTATATACAGACAATTATTAAAATCAACAATTATTAAGACAGTAATAGCCAGTATGAAATAAAAAGGGAGAAAATACTTATGGTTTGTGGAAGTATGTCCTTTTGTGGGAAAATCATCAAGTCCAAGCAAAACGGTTTCAAGTTCTTAAAGTTCTTGGTTTCAATCAACGTTCAGCAGAATTCTTTGTTCCAGGTTACAGAAGATGGCCAATCAAGATGGCCGCTAGCACATGTGTCCTTTGTTTCAGAGCTTCATTCAAAGTTCAGCAAAATGGCCACCAGCCCTATGTCCTCTGGCTGGCAGCAGGATGTTCTCATATGGATGGAATGGGAGGACTTGATGCCCGCCTGCTGGCCATGTGCTTTTGATGAAGCTGGTTTGGGGGTGTGGCAATGCCGGCCCCTCTGAGTTACCAACCAATGACAGTTCATTCCCTCTGAGAGATTTTAGGGCTAAACTTATGAAATGCTGTAACTCCTGAACCATACACGTTATATTTAGGGGGGTAACAGCGTCATACTTGTTGGAAAATACAGATTAATATGACATCAGACACGGTTAAGCCAGCGGGTCAGGCTCCTGAGAAGATTCATATCTCGATAACCGGACGGTCTATCCCAAGGAATTTCATATCAGCACTATGGCCAGATTTTACCGAACAAGACGATATGAATTTTATAGCTGTGCGACATACGGTTTTCGTATGCCGACAGGAAATCATATCACCCATGCTTTTCTTATGGCACGTGCTCGGTGCCGGATCGGCTGCCTTTCTATGGCCCCCCTGTGGAGCCAGTTTCCTGGTCCTTTTCATGGGGACATCTGCTGTAGGGGGAATGAGCTGGGCCCTGCAGGGAGTCCAGCCACGTGCGACATTCCTGAGGGGTGAGGGGACTGCTCTGGCTCACAGGGGAACAGATCTCTGGATTTAAAACAACACAAAATGTCATTTTCGGATTGCTTGCACGACTGCTCAGATCCGACAGGGAGCGATCAGGAAAGCGACTGTGAATTCTCTAGATTCACCTGCGTTTCTCACGGCTATTCCGTGACAACCCATATAAGCAGTGTAGCAGTGGTGTAACCACGGCTGGATAGTGTACTGGTTAAGTGCACCACATAGGAGACCAGGATTTGAATCTTAGAAGTTCCTATTCATTAAGCTAGTACCTATTCAATAAGGAGTCCTTGGACAAGACTTCGTAACACAGCTCGGTCTACTGAGTACGCTTTTGCGGCTGCAGCTCTTAAGCTCTCTAAGTCTGTCAAGAGCAAAGAGCTTTATATACTGTATATATGGGAATATGGGATGCAGAGGTTGCACTGGGGCCCCTTAAACCTCGTCAAATGAATCAGCAATGGCTTTGTTTGTATTCCTTCAATTTCATGTTTCCCCTATGCACATAATCCTATATATTTGACAGTCAGAATTTCCATGAGGTATGTGTGATGGGGGTGTGCCATCTAGTACAGTGACCACCATGTTGTTTTCTTTACTACTTAAGGTTTACTTTAACCTGTCCATTACAATGACTATCCCTGATGAAGACGGGCATTCCTTGTTGAAACATGTCGGTTGTGATTTGCTAGTTGCAGAGAGTGATGCCACTTTTGAATTACTGGGTGTTGCAACACTAACTTTTAGACTCTATTGACAGCTGCTCTAGACCTCGTATAGTTACCGGCCGAGACTATGGGTCTGATGAGCAATTCCTGAGGATACCTCTCCCACCCCACACAAACTGTTGACCAAGTAATTGATCTGATGACAATCACAGGTTACGGAGTACACGTAATGATTACAGCCACTTCGAACTTTTAACTTTCCCTTGATAGAAGCCGGAGGTCTGGAGTTGTATTGGAATCATTTATGCACTGTGCACCTTGTTGATTGTCTGCAAGTGCTGCTGGTATTTAAACATCTGCAGCCAGTGTCTGTTGCCATCACAAGATTGTTTGCATGCAGCAACTGAGTTGTATTGTTTTCAGGGCTGAGGAGTTGGAGTCAAGAAGTCTTAGTCGGAACAGTTTTTGGGTACCTGGAGTCAAATCGGTGGTTTCATAAACTGAGGAGTTAGAGTCGGATGATTTTTTTGCCCGACTCCACAGCCCTGATTGGAATAATTCATGCATTGTGCACCTTTGTTGATTTCCTGCAAGCATGCAAACCTCTACAGCCAGTGACTGTTGCCATCATAGGATCTTTTGAATGCAGAAATGGACCGGTCCACTGCACCATAATAGAGTAGATTGGGAACAGGTTTATTAGCTTTCCAATCTCTGTCTAGGTGTGAGTGCTAGTGTCTGTGAGTGTGAGTGCAGGTGTGTAAGGTGATCAAAAAACACCCTGGAGGGAAAAAAATCACAGAGACAACCGGAGACCAAATGGTGAAGTATGTCACAACAGTGGTTAAATGCTGAAGATGTAAAGCGTGATACTCACTAAGGAAGGTTTGCAGACGGGCAACCGACTACTATAGGCAGGTGGAGATGCACAAACCCGACTCCACTTAGGTGTCCACTTAGGCTGGACATGATCGCACTCTTTGTAAAAAACTCTAGATGGTTATGGGGGTGGTGAAAACACTCCTGGCCAAATAGAACACCCCTCTAGAAGGAGGGTGCGTAATTTGCACTGGCAATGCATTTTGTTGGTCTGTGCCCACTCCCTCAGGCCAAATACCGCCTGTATTCAGCCTGAGGAAGTGGGCACAGACTCAAGAAACGCGTTGCCAGTGAAAATTGAAGTTCGTTATTTAATATATGATGTCTTCATTGAGGTAAGCCATCTCACTCTTTTCATTTTAGCTATTTAGTGCAGTTATCTCATATCTTGGGCGCCTCTTTTCCCCTTTGTGTTTGTGTGTGGCGTGCTGTTGCAGCTATGTTTTCTAACCAGATTTGTGTTGATGCAAAAGCAAAGTTTTAACATATTTTTTATGTGTTTTAGTAAATTTATTTGCAAAAATTAATTCACTAAATACTTTGCATAATAAACAATTAATTAGTTGCAGTGCTAGTTTACCAATTATTTCCTAATGCAGCAAGGAGAATAATATGGGAGCTCACACCCACAGTCCATGCAAATTCAAAATAAATAACTCCTGCACTCTACATCAACGACCACTTCAATATACATAGACATATACATAGTGTGATGATCAGAGCAGATGTCTGCTTGGTTCTGGCCTGGATGTGAAGGAAAAAGTCCTGGATAATGACTGTTGCAAGTTAGCAACAACATTATCTGGTAGATTAGTATGGGATCCAGGGCTGGCATGTATTCGGAGAAGGGTGGGCCTTACACACCACTCCTCCAAGTCCAGGCCCGAGTCTGGCAGACAGAGGGTTAATGGATTCACCTGGGTGAATTTGGATAAATGGCTGCATCACCCAGAATGCAGTGGGCTGTATGTGGAGCAAGCAGGCTCCGGAAAGGCTGTGTAGCCGAGAGGGCTGCCAGGCCTGTAGCAGCAGGGAAGCTGCTGATGCCGAAGTGCTGGAGGGGAGTTGGACTCCAGTACTAGTAAACCAGAAGATGCCTGGAAAAGGGTGAGTGGCACCAGGACTGCCATTAGGCCCATGGCAGGGTGTCACTGAAAAGCCAGTGTGGCTGCAGAAGGCTATATATTTTTGTGCTGTGCGAGTGGTTTATTTTGTTGCTGTTTATGGACATTGTTTGACTGACAATAAAGCTGGATTGTTTTATTTTTACCCTAAAAAGACTCACTGGCTGGTGTGTGACCCTTGATGCTGCTGACCTACTCTACCAATGAGTTAAAACCCCCAGAATATCACAATAGACATATCGCTGCACACCACCAAGGCACACATCAATCCAAACGCTGCATTCACAGCACCCACCTTTCACATCTCCCTAGTGAGCCTCGGTTTACAACAGCTGTACTGTCTGCAGAAATCAAAAATGTTATACGTGCACGGATAAAAAATATATATTTCAATAAAAATATAAAATGTCATCTTCCATACAAAAAGTAAACAGTGGTGAACAAAGTCACTTCGTTCTTACATATACTTATTGCATCAATTCCGAAAAATGTTGCATGAATCAAATATCCACATAGTAAGCAGTATATGCATATAAACTCCTGGTGGCCTCCTTTATACTTACAAACCGTAGCTCTCACTTCTCAATATTAGCATGAATTTTAAGTAAGCGTCTGTTGTTATTAGCTTCAGGATTGCATATCCTTGTTTGTAAACTGCAAGACCTAGTTGCATCCGTGTTAAAGAGACTCTGTAACATCAAAAACATCCCCTGGGGGGTACTCACCTCGGGTGGGGGAAGCCTCAGGATCCTAATGAGGCTTCCCACGCCGTCCTCTGTCCCACGAGGGTCTCTCTGCAGCCCTCCGAACAGCCGGCGACAGACCCGACTGTCAATTCAATATTTACCTTTGCTGGCTCCAGTGGGGGCGCTGTGGCTGCTTTCGGCTCCGAAGTAGACGGAAATATCCGATCTCAGTCGGGTCTCAGTCGGGTCTACTGCGCAAACGCCGGAAACTTGCGCCTGCGCAGTAGAGCAGACCCGACGGCGATCAGGTATTTCCGCCTACTTCGAAGCCGACAGCCGTCAGAGCGCCTGCGCAGGAGGCGGGAAGGTAAATAATGATGTCATTTTGTACGGAGGGCCGCAGCGAGACCCCTGAGGGATGGAGGACGGCGTGGAAAGCCTCATTAGGATCCTGAGGCTTCCCCCACCCGAGGTGAGTACCCCCAAGGGGACGTTTTGACGTTACAGATTCTCTTTAAGGTGGCCACTAATGATCCAATCTTTTCCATCCAATCTTACCAAATCTATGTAGTACAAGGGTAAATTGAGTGAATATACTGAATGGATACTTTAGACAGTTACCTTATATTACATAGAAATAGTAAGATTGGATGAAAAGATTGGATCCTTAGTTTAATTAGAGACAATGTCCCATCCATTTGCAGAAGGCGTGTCTTGTACTATATAGTTCCCGGTTGTCATCAAACTGGGCTGCCACTTGAGAGGGGAACCGCTGCTACTGATCGCCTGAAACGGCAGTGGTTTCGCAATCAGGAGCGGTGATTTTGTGTGCGATGTAGTTCCATGCTGGCTGCGGGACCCGGATGTCCGTAGTGACATCATTCTGGATTAGCCAATACACGGCCAGTGCAAATTATAGGTCGTTATTTATTATACGAATTTGTCTTCATTGAGGTAAGCCTCCTTGCCCTTTTCATTTTAGCTGTTTTAATGCAGTTTTATCATACATTAGCCGCCTCTTTTCCCCTTTATGTCTTTGTGTGGAGTGCTGTTGCAATTACGTTTTCTAGTCAGAGTTGTGTTGATACAAAGGCAAAGTTTTAACCATATCTTTTATGTGTTTTAGTGAATTTATTTGCAAAAATGAATTCACTAAATACTTTGCATGATATTACAGTACAGCGTGGACAACGTGGCCATGATTGACAGCGCCGCTCGCGCAGGCATACTACGGGGCCGACCCCGTTTAATTGATAGTTAGTGGTTAGGTCTCTTCCGTGAGGGCACATCAACATCGTGGAAGAGTCTAGTACTGTACAATGTGCACGCAAACTGTTTCTGGAAGCTAGCATCCTGGATTTGCTGCATCTGTTTTGTATGCAAATTGTGTAATCTGCCCATGTTTTGGGGTCTGCACATATATGCAGCTGGTCAATTCCAGGGCAGCCTCCATTTGGAAGCGCTGCCAATTTCCTCCTGTTGTACAGAGTTATTTATTTCCTTGCCACACCCATGAGTTGATTCACTAAGATGAAAAACACTTGCGGAACATAATGCAAATCTGGCCTGTATCAAAAACTGATTGCTATTGAAAAGGTTTTCAACCCTTTTCTGGGTCATTGAGGACTGCTGAAAGGTTTTGCAGATTTCACTCATCTGCATGAACTCACATTGAGCCTTTGTGCTAATAAATCCAGCATGTACTTATTACAGATGGGTTCTTGATGCATACAGTTTATTGTTATTGCTATTAAACAGTACAAACTGTAAAATTGATCTTTAAAATTGATACAGTATTCTGATACAACCCAGGTAATATTTCTCATCTCTGGCCCGGACTTACATCACGGGAGCCTATAGGCACAGATGTCTTGGCACCCTAGACTTCACCCTGCATGAACCTACAAGTGTACTGGCTGGCTCAGCTGCCACTTCTCCCTTAGTTTACTTACCCATCACGAGTACTGTAGTTACAGGTGCTCATTAATTCGGAGTATAGCTCTGGCTACCTAATACTAAGTAGTTAAAGATGCCCCCAACTGAAGGGAGATCTGGTCAGTGGAATGCTGGTACCTGAGTGAATAACCTCCCATTTACACTCCGCTCAGGAATCTGCATAAGTAGGATGGAAGGAAAGGCACTTGGGGAGAGGCGTGAGCTGCTTTTCCATCATCACGTGCCTTATGGTAAATCCGGCCCTGCCTCATCTAATAGTCAACACTGCTGAAAAATTCAGTCAAGATTTCCTAATCACTTATATTCTCCAGTCTTCTCTAATCCTAGCTAATCCTAGGAAATCGACCCTGATTATTTTTAAATTTTAATTTAAAATACAACTAGGGACAGTGGCATAACTAGAAATCACTGCCCCCCCCCCCCCCCCCCTGTGAAACTTTAGATGCCACCATCCACAAAACAGAACTTGGAAAGGTAGGCCAGGTAGGATATTAAAAAACAAACAAACAAAAAAACATACTTACAGTATAGATAGCCAGGTATAGGTGCCCCCATTATTGGTATCCAGGTACAGGTACCCCAGTATAGGTAGCTAGGTATAGGTGCCCCCATAGGAAGCTTTGTATAGGTGCCCCCAATATAGGTAGCCTGGTATATGTGCCACCATCATAGGTAGCCAGGTATAAGCGCCCCCAGTATAGGTAGCCTGGAGGGGGAGCCTTGGGCCCCCCTACAGCGCTACCCCTCCAGAAATCAGCACAGCAGGCAGGGAACACGGACTCACCTCTTCCGTGTTCCATGTGATGGAGTGCCATGCACCGCTGGTCTTCTCTGTCTCCAGCACCTCTTACCTTCTGCCAGCCCCCTGCAGCCACCTTGTGCCCACGCCGTGACATAACGATCCTCTATTCCTCCCCGGGGCTCACTTTTCTTCTCGTAGTGGAAGACTACTTCAAAGTCGACCTCCACTGCGCTCTGGCCATTCATATGCTTGTACGTGTTCCCGTGGCCAGGAGTGTCCTGCACAGACACAGTACGAGAAAATCTCTACCGGGAGCGTGAACGAGGTCAGGGCCGTGCAGGCGCAGTGGACACCCACTGCGCAAATTGAAAGTGAGCTGTGACATGGGAACGGAAGATTGGTATGTCACGTCGCGGGCACAGGTCGGCTGCAGGGGAGTGGCAAAAGCCCCAGGTAAGTGAAAATCTTTTTTCTTTTTTTTTTTTTTTTTAGACCTTTCCAGTTCCCCTTTAAATTTAACACAGGTGGCACCATCTTTCCTGCTGACAAGGAGCATCACTGTAGAAATGAAACACCTGGGCCCATATGCAATTAACTTTTTCTCCTGACTTTTCTCATAGGTGATATTTTCATAATTGGTTAGTTAAATGCATTTTAAGCCCCCAGCAAGCAAGCAAACACTCAAAATAATTTCTATAGGACCTTTTCACCTACTTTTTGGTGTTTTTTCAATTGGAAAGTGGTAACAAATTACTTTAAAGAGAAGATGAAAAACTGCCCCAGGGGCCATATGTAATTGCCCCAGGGGCCATATGGACTTAACTTATCTCCTGAGTTTTCTCCTAGGAGATCATTTTTCATCTTCAATCTAGAATAAGTTTTCAGCACTTTGCAATGCAAGAAGTACCAAAACGTAAGAGAAAAAGTACTATCAAAATTATGTTAAGTATTTATTTGCTTGGTGTTGGTGGTTTAAAAGGCATTTTATTTACAAGTTTGAAAATATCTCATGGGCGAAACCTCAAGAGAAAAGGCACATATGCAATTAACTTTTTCTCCTGAGTTTTCTCCTAGGTGATATTTCACACCTCGTCAATAAAAGCCCTTCTCAAACTACCAGCAAGCAAGAATATACTCAAAATTTCATTAGAACCTTTTTTTTACTTACGTTTGGGTACTTTTTCGATTAAAAAGTGCTTAAAAGTTATTGTAAAGAGAAGATAAAAAATTATCTCCTAGGAGAAAACTCAGTAGAAAAAATGAATTGCATATGGACCCTGGGCTCAATTTCTACTGAGTCTTTTTTCCTAGGTGATATTTTCACACAGTTGTGAAGAACCAGCATCATTTTGACAGTACTTTCTCACATACCTTTTGGTACTTTTTTAGTTGCAAAATGCTGAAACGTTATTTTAAAGAGAAGATGAAAAATTATCTCCTAGGAGAAAACTCAGGAGAAAAAGTTAATTGAATAAGGCCCCTGGGCACATATGCAATTAACTTTTTCACCTCAGTTATCTCCTAGGAGATAATTTTCATATTCTTTTTGAGGCCTCATTCACACCTAAAATCGAAAACGCAAATACAAGCGTTTTGCGTTTTTGTGTGCTTCCCCACCGCCCTTCCCGGCGCTCCACTGCACGCTGCGTTTCTGGTAAAAGCGCTTTTCTAGAGCGGTTTTGTAATTCACTCCCTGACGCAAGTCAGGAAGTGAACTCTTTGACCCGGAAAAGAATAAATACAATGTATTTATTCTTAAAGACGCTCAAGCAATCGCTGCACAAAGCGATTTTGTGAACGTTTTGCATTTTTCTTATACCTTCCATTGAGACAAAATCGCCTCAAAAATTGTACAGGCAGCGCTTTGCTGAGCGGATCGCAAATGAACCACTCAGTTGTAAACTCTCTCATAGGGAATCATTTTACAAGCGTTTTTAGGGCAATATTGAAAATCGCTTGCGCTTGAAAAAAGGGCAAAAAACGCCCTTAGTGTGAATGAGCCCTGAACCATTTTACAATTGAAAAATTACCTAAAAGTTGGTGAAAAAATACGATCAAAATTATTTTGAGTATTTTCTTGCTTGCTGGTGGTTTAAAAGGCATGTTATGGCAAGGTGTGAAAATATAACCCAGGAGAAAACTCAGGAGAAAAATTCAGTTGAATATAGGCCCTTGTCTCCCATACTACACTGGGAGAAGAAATCAGTATAGCAGCAGATAGAAATACACTCACAAGTATGGGTTGCCGGGTTCAGGCAACCACTTAAAGCACTTATGGGGATATTAGGCCTGTCCCTACTCAGGCTAAAAAGTCACTCTCTGTAGAAGGAAGGAAGGGGCATTCACCCATCCACCAGGTGGATAGCAATAATTGCAATGGAAACAGAGGCGCCAGCAGAGTAAAGATTGATCATAGGCAAAAACAGATAAAAGTTGGGGGGCAAGGGTGGCCCTAACGCGCGGGCTGGAGATACTGCAGATAATAGCTGAGTAGGAGAGACTTCAGTTGGGTGAGGTTACAGAAGAGATAGCCAAAAGCGTGGTAGCACTTAATGAGTTTAGCAATCAAGATGCATTCAATGGCCTTAATGATACACTGAAACAATCAATTGAACGCAAACAGGTAACTATTAAACGAAAAAATGTGAAAAATTTCAGAAAGATTTGGCAGCATGGGACTCAGATGAGGCATTGAATCCCAAGAATCGTATGACAAACTGGAATAAGCACAGGAGGAGAAGGAGAAATACGGGGGGTAGTACTGTAGGTGAACAGTCGGGAGAGGATACAGATGTATCCGCAGATTCCGCTGCAAGTAAAAGATCAGTCTCCTTTTCTGGTCGCGACGTGATTATAGAAAACTCTAAAACTGTCAAAAAGAGGAGGAGGAATAATATACCTAGACAAAAAACCCCTAAAAAACGTCAAAAAATGATCAGACAGAATTGGACAGTTCAGAGGAGGAGAAGGAGGAAGAGACGGGAGTGACAACACGCAGTGGCCAGCAACAGAAACAGAAATAGCTGGTTACAAAAAATCGATAGGTGTGGTGATTAATCTTTCTAAATTCCAGCTACATGATACCCATATTCGGGTGTTGGAGAGGGTCCTCTCTTTCTCACCTGCCTCAAGGGGGGACTCATTCGACATCTATAAGGATGTTTACATGTTTGTAAGAAAAATAATGTTGAAACTTACCTACGGTGAGGGACAAAATGTGTCGAGTGATGCCCCCATATACACAGGCTTGACAATTCAAGAGAGGGAGGCCCTCACCACCCTGGAATCTTTATGGGTGAAGTCAACCCACCATTAGATGATTTACTGCCCTGTGCCTCTGATAATGCTGAGGAATTCTTTCCTCCCAACACCCACTTACAGAAAAAGTCTTTGTACACCCCCTCATTGAATAATAATAAATACCTGTCAGTATTTTTGGAAGCGGGATCTAAGGAGTGGTGACTGGTCAATTCCGCTGTCTCGCTATAATTTGAGTCCAGAAGAATTTAAAGCACTGGAGGATTTGAAAAAAAAAAACAGGAATTATCATAAAACCAAGTGATAAGGGCGGTAACATAGTCTTGCTTGATGAGGGAGACTATGTACAGGAAGCCAAGAGACAACTTGGGGACTCAAATACATACCAGAGGCTGCGTAGACCCACTCCCACAGATCAAACAAAAAGTAAATGACCTTTTGGATGAGGCCCTATATATGGGAGTAATTGATCAGAAAGAGTGGGAATATTTGAGGATAGAAAAGTATAACATACCAACAATCTATTTTATTCCCAAAGTTCATAAGCAATTATTAAACCCCCCAGGACGCCCAATAGTGTCCGGAAATGGGGGACCCACTGAACGTTGGGTCAATACATTGACATTAGGTTAAAGGCCATTGTGTTGTCACTCCCGTCTTTTGTATTGGATACTGGCGATGTCTTGTGCACACTGTCTGAGTTTGTGTTCTCGCCGGGGTCCCTCCTGGTGAGTATTGATGTAGAATCGTTATACACGTCGATTCCTCACCAGGAGGGACTCAAGACTTTGGAGTTTTATACATATGAGCATTACCCGCAGGCACATGCTCGCTATGCCTTTATAGTGGAAGCTATGCATTTGATACTGGGTAATAACTGCTTCACTTTTGGGGGCCAGTTCTATAGGCAAATTCGGGGAACATCAATGGGGGCATCATGCGCCCCAATGTATGCCTGCCTCCATCTCAGACTCTGGGAACGACAAGTAGTCTACCAAGATGAAGAGTTCGGGGAGGGGGTTGCATTGTGGGTGAGATATATAGGCGATGTGCTGGTGGTGTGGAGGAGTGGCGTGGCTGAATAAGAGCGATTTGTCGGTCGTTTAAATAATGTGGAAAAGAATATAAAACTTACATATAATTACAGTTATGACAGTTTGTCATTTTTAGATTTACTGTTAATGGTGAACGGCAATAGAATCGTTACGTCGTCCTATCAGAAGCCAACTGCGGGAAATGGCCTCCTTCACGCCACCAGCCACCATCCGGACCATCTTATTAAAGGAATCCCATACGGACAGTCTGTCCATTTAAGGATAAATTGTTCCACTGATGAATGCTTTAGAAGTGAGTCTAGAGAGATGTATAAAAGATTCCGTGAACGTGGCTACCCACACAAAACTCTTCGAAGAGCTTTGAGGAGGGCGTGAAGTAGAGATAGAGGGGACTTAATGGGTGGAGGGAGGAGACCCGATTGACTGGACAGTGGGGAACAGAGACATAATGATCGGATCAGATTGATAACTACATATGGGGCCCATTGGGGAAAACCCATGACATGCTGGACCGTCATTGGCACATACTGACAGGTTCAACAGAGATTTCAGAAATCATAGACCCTATTCCTAAAATTACAGCAAGACGAGCAACAAACTTGAAGGACATGCTGGTTAGAAGTGAATATAGGAAAAGTCCAGCACCAACCACTTGGTTAAACAAGACCTCAGTTGTTGGAATGTATAGGTGTGGTGGGTGTAAGGCCTGTCCCTATGTACATAAGGCCAAAACTTTTTGGGATAGTGGTGGATCTAAGGAGTATAGGATTCAATCTTTCATGAACTGTAATACTGAAAATGTAGCGTATATGATTACCTGCCCATGCGGCCTTGTGTACATAGGGACGACAGAGAGGGCCTTGAAATCACGTATTTTAGAACATATGTGTAACATCATAAATGGGAATATGGACACAACACTTGGAAAACACTATGCAGAAAAACATGGATCGAGATTACAAAGTACTTTTTTTCAGGGAATTGGTTGGGGATTTCGGGGGGGGGGGGGGGGGGGGGGGCTGGTGATTGGAGAAATGAACTCCTTTGTAAGGAGAGCATGTGGATCTTCAACTTGCAGATTTTATCTCCCTGTGGCCTTAATAATGAATTTAATCTTAAACCCTTTCTGAAATAGGTGGCATACACCTGAAATGGATTATGTGAAGTGACAAGCATTATAGATATAGGTGTGATTGGTGCAGGAGTGCATGGAGTCTGTTTGAATAGAGATATAGATGCAGTCACAGAATATCCCCTTAGTGCTAATTATGCCTCCTCCTATGTCCCTGTTGTATTTCTCCTTTCCTCTGGTAGTGATACTTCTAAGACAGCAGAAAGAATGATGTGGTAGGGTGCAGTTAAAAAGATTGCTGTAACACATATGTTAATGGCAGATTGGATAGCATTTGATACATGGACTACTTATTATGATATACTTGTGCATATTTGTGCATAAGAAAAGGAAAAAGGCAAAAAGAGTTGATATCCCTTTTAATGGATTGCTGAACTGTGCTGTGTGCTGTGGATATATGCTGTGTGACATGTGACCAAAGAGGGAGGAGCACAAGGCAGTATAAGGATGGACTTACGAAGGCCCAATTTACATACTGACGAATCGCCCAACTTGGGGGCGGGAAATGCGTCGATGGGCGGAGACTGTGCGTCACTGTAGCACCTCCTGCATACTACACGCCGGGCTGACCTACGGAGTGCTCTCTGGCGAGTACACGCCTTGCACGAGCTGGGGAGTTAGCGTGGTTCCTCCAGGCTGGATCAAGGCCTGCCATACTGGCAATAGGATACGGAGGCTGGATTCCAAGCTGCCAGCTCAGTGAGCGAGACAGACACTTGCGGAAGCGTGGGTACCCACTGGACTGGAGCGCACGGCGGAGGTGGTGAGATGCAATGTGCATGTTGGCCATTCCTGTTACTGCATGTTGAATACAGCACTGGCAATTATGGCTTGGAAGCCTAGATTTATGCATTGAACTCCCACAACTATCGCTGCTACGCAGGTGGACCCTAATTGCCCCCTATGGGGTGCGTTACCGCTGTCTAAAAGCCCTATCACGTTGGACTGTGGCCACCGTAGTATGTGTGGGCGCCCAGGCTGTATGTGAATGTGTTGGAGTGTGTGTGCTATGCCGGCTTAGATTAGGTTGCTACTGGTCTTGCACGTGCTATATACAGTCAAGTGACTCAAGAGATTCTCCAGCAATATTTTAAACTGGTTCTTTTAAATAGCTAATTTTTGCATGCAATTAAGCGATTTGTGCAGTTATTGTATTATAATAAAGTGATTTATCTGGCAAACACATCATGAGCCCCAGCCGTGTATATATTTTTGCAGTGCTTCATTGGGGTGATGTGTTGCTATATTAGCAAGTACCAGGGTTCTACAATATATAGTATTGCTTGTAGTTTAGTGATACCTTTCTTTAGAAGGGCAAGGGTGGACTTACCTTGCCAAAACCAAACACAACCACTATGTATGGTTTAAACAAGATTTAATTCATACTCCAGAACAAATGCAACGCATTTCGGGGGTCTCTAGCCCTCAAAATGCGTTATCTGTTTTTACCTATGATCAATTTTTACTCTGCTGGCACCTCTGTTTCCATTGCAGTTTTCCTGTATTGTGCAATGCTCAGTTTGGACATGTATTTACCTAGTCACTTCCTTTCCTGTTGCTTATGGTGGCTATACATCGTATTCTTTTAAACTTGCAGAAATCTATTAAACTTGCAGAAATTTAAACAATGTCAATTCCTCTTAAATTAAAACACTGCAAAGGAAATACCTGTACATCACTAAATGTAATCGTTCTATTGATTTCAGAGAGAGGGAGAGAGAGATAGATAGAGAGAGAGAGAGAGAGAGAGAGAGAGAGAGAGAGAGAGAGAGAGAGAGAGAGAGAGAGAGAGAGAGAGAGAGAGAGAGAGAGGAGGAAAACTAGTGAGACAGAATTAGATTTTATTTTTTCAGAATTTATTTGCCAAGTACAACGGGGGTTGTACCTGGAATTGGTTGTGGCACACACAGGGTCGGTGACGGAACAGTATAAGTATATACATAAACAAGGCATAGATAGACAGCATTACAGCAGCAAGAAAAAAAATTGAGAAGGGGAAAAAGTGGGACCAGAGCGGTGGTGTGAGTGCTGAATGACAATGAACCCGATGACCAGATTCAGGATTCCGATAGGCTGCTCTGAGCAACTGTTCTGATTTTGCTGCTGTTGTACCTGCACTGCTTTTGATAAATCCGCATCAGTGTGTAGGTCATGGTTTTTAGGCACCTCCTCCTGCAGCCATTTGCAGCGCCTGAATTAACCTCCCTGGCGGTCTATTAGAAACCGCCAGCGGGCAGCGCAGCACTATTTTTTACATTTTTTTTTTAATCATGTAGCGAGCCTAGGGCTTGCTACGTGATAGCTGCTGTACAGCGGCATCCCCTCGCCCGCTACGATCGCCTCCGGCGATCTTTGATCAGGAAATGTCGTTCAAAGAACGTGATTTCCTGAAGGGCTTCCCCCGTTGCCATGGCGACGGGGCGGGATGACGTCACCGACGTCTAAGGGAGTCCCGATCCACCCCTCAGCGCTGCCTGGCACTGATTGGCCAGGCAGCGCACGGGGTCTGGGGAAGGGGGGGGGTGGCACGGCGCGGCGAACAGCGGCGATCGAGTGTGGAGCGGCGGCGATCGGAATGCACATGCAGCTAGCAAAGTGCTAGCTGCGTGTTGCAGAAAAAAAGTGAGCAAATCGGCCCAGAAGGGCCTGAGAAATCCTCCTGTGCGGCATAGCCCGAGCTCAGTTCGGGCTTACCGCCAGGAATGTTAAAGGCTATCCGTTGAGGTAGCAGTAAATCATACTGTTTTAAACCAGTACAGTATGTCAACTTCTGCAAACCTCAACATTTCAAATAACCTCACAATAATAAATAATTTGAATTTTATTATTTAATTGTTTTCATGCGAAACAATTACAATTTTAGTAGTTAGTTATAATTCAGGTTGGAGTGAGCTTGAGATGTCTCCCAGGGCATCACTGCTGAATATATGCAAATTAACCATTGTTGCCCTTAGAAGCTAAACACACCTCCAGAACCGCTGGAATGCAATGATGTGTCAGCTTGTTAATTTGTACAGAGCCATAATAATCCAACATGCATACAGACTGTTTCGGATTGTTTGATCCTCATCAGTGCATGGCATGGATTAATTTGCTCTATGCAGTATATTTATTACAAATGTTATTAGCTTGGCAGTGTGCTCTTTAATTAATAGTACTGATTTTGTTTTGTTTTGTTGTTTTGTTACATGCCAGAAATCTTATAAAGTGGTTACCAATAAGAGTGCCTCCAATCCCAGACTGTTTCGGTTTGGTTGATCCTCATCAGTGCATACTGTTTGGGAGTGAGTTTCTCCATTTGTGTGTTTGGTAAGTTTTAGAGCAGTAGGAGACAGGCCTTGGGGGTGGCAGCTCCAAGGGTTTGGCTGCGCTCACATATGGTGTTAGATGTTGGTTCTGGGGCCCCGGGCAGTGAGAGTTCCCGGGGCCCCAGGCTGGCTCATGCACCATTGTTTTTAATTTTATTGTAGTATCCCATGCAGTTTAGTTAGGAGGGGGGCAGATGAGAGGGAATATCCTGCACGCTGGTGCCCCCTGCTGGTCATATAGCCATTGTCTATATGCAACTGAAGCCCTCTCCAACTGACTGGCTGACTTGCTCAGCTTCTGTTTGATTAATCACTGCAAGCTAGGTGTAATATATGTGTGCACTTCTCATTGGCTTATAAGCAGCCTGCAGGCTTTATAAAGCAGCAGAGAACTGTTTGGGAGTGAGTTTCTCCATTTGTGTGTTTGGTAAGTTTTAGAGCAGTAGGAGACAGGCCTTGGGGGTGGCAGCTCCAAGGGTTTGGCTGCACTCACATATGGTGTTAGATGCTGGTTCTGGGGCCCCGGGCAGTGAGAGTTCCCGGGGCCCCAGGCTGGCTCATGCACCATTTTTTTTAAATTTTATTGTAGTATCCCATGCAGTTTAGTTAGGAGGGGGGCAGATGAGAGGGAATATCCTGCACGCTGGTGCCCCCTGCTGGTCATATAGCCATTGTCTATATGCAACTGAAGCCCTCTCCAACTGACTGGCTGACTTGCTCAGCTTCTGTTTGATTAATCACTGCAAGCTAGGTGTAATATATGTGTGCACTTCTCATTGGCTTATAAGCAGCCTGCAGGCTTTATAAAGCAGCAGAGAACTGTTTGGGAGTGAGTTTCTCCATTTGTGTGTTTGGTAACCTCATCAGTGCATGGCATGGATTAATTTGGCTCTATGAAGTAGGGCTTGAAAAATTAATCCATGCCATGCATTTATGAGGACCAACCAATCCGAAACAGTCTGTATGTATGTTGGATTATTATGGCTCTGTACAAATTAACAAGCTGACACATCATTGCATTCCAGCGGTTCTGGAGGTGTGTTTAGTTTCTAAGGGCAAAAATGGTTAATTTGCATATATTCAGCAGTGATGCTCTGGGAGACATCTCGGAGCGCACTCCAACCTGAATTATTGCAAATTCTTTATGTTTTAAGAAAGCAAACTTTTGTTTTCCATAGCATTTTAGCAAGGTGGCTTTTAGGACCATTGTAGCCCCTTACACACTCCAATGAGTTCTGGGTTACCATGAGCTTGCTGGTTATTGTGTACCAGTAGTTAGTTATTAATGACTATCAGAATGCAGTTTGTGATTGGCAGTTAGACAATGATAGGCCTACTTGGGTAGACATGGAGGACCAGCTTACGTCCCCTATCAATATCAAAAACCTCCTGTGGCTCACCCCAATTCATCGTGCTAAAATTAGTAACCCTATTATAAAACACTCTCTTCAGGTATGGGATAGCTGCAAGTACTCTGGTCGACTAATGTCTGCCCATAGGCCACTTCTTTCCTTCTTGGGTAACCCCTCTTTCCCTGCAGCTTTAAACTCTTCTGCTCCATACCAGTGGTGGGTTTCAGCTAAACTCTACAGGATCCAAGACTTCATTACTGATACCGGCATGAAGTCCCTAGGCCACCTACGCGATAAGTTCGCGCTCCCGCCCTCTGAGTTGTTTCGCTATATGCAAATTACGCATTTTGTGAAACAACACATTGCAAATGCGGAATCCCTCACGAGCAGGACCTTTTTTGAAAACATATGTGACTCTAACCCACAGGCATCGGGGGTAATTTCATTCATATATAGGGAACTCACTCTCACACACTCTCAAAACAAACCGGACTACATACTTAAATGGGAAAGAGAACTGGACTTACAAGTCGACTACACTGATATGTGTGATATTTGGGAAAACATCCCCAAAACGTCAATAAATGCTGACCTGGTTGAGATAAATTACAAACTACTGTTTAGATGGTACCTAGTTCCCCAGAGGGTGGCCAAGTACAATAAAAAATGCTCGGGAAATTGTTTCAGGGGATGTAAAATGACGGGTTCCTTTGCCCACATATGGTGGAATTGTAAAAAAGTAAGAAGGTTATGGATTAGGGTCTGTACCTGGGCATCATCCCTAATCAATGCCCCAGTTTCACGGAATCCTCTCCATGTCCTATTAGGCTGCCCATACCCCAATCTATCCCCTACTCAAAATACTCTCATCAACTTTATCTTTACTGTAACTAAAATCAAAATAGCGGCGGCCTGGAACACCCAATCTCTTTCATTTGAAGCGGTCAAGAACAGGCTCGGCAATATATTGTTCTTCGAGAAATTGAGGGCCCGAATGAATGACAATATGAAAAGGTTTCACAAAATCTGGGACCCATTAATAGCCTACTTACTAAACCCTGAACAAATAGCGATGGTGCGTAATCAATGACCTTGTCATGGTTACTTATCATAAGCAAGGATAACTTGTATAAGGAGGAACAGCTGGGGCATCCCTCGTCTCCGGAACTTCTACAACTTTTCTATGACTTTTTCCCTTTCCTTCTCTATCTTTACTTTCCTACACTCTTAAACTTCTTTGCACCTTGTTTTATCCACTGAATCCCTTTTATTTTAGAACTTACTGTGGAGTTATGGACGCTAGATCTTCATATCACGATAATATAATGACCGCTAAATTAAAACGAAGTCATTTCTTCCCAGTTTACAGTCTATATCCATTGTTGCAGTTAGTACCTAACTGATTTGATCCATGCTTATGCTAGCTAGTTAGCAAAACCTGACTTCGCTGGAAGACAGGTTTCATGGCCAAAGGTACTGGACAAGATACAGTTGGTTAGCCCCCATCCGACCCCATTGGGGCTTGTGACGGATGTCGGGTTATCCTGCAAGTTTGCATCCCGGACATTTTGCCTGATTACACCTGGGAATTAATGTTTAATCCTTCAGTTATGTGATATATGATAAATAGTGTCTTATGATTGTATGAGTTACAATAAGTTTAGCATCAAATGACTGTATTGCTTTTGCTTATCCCTATAATTGCAATGTCATGCTGTAAAACTGTTCTTTCCCCTTCAAAATTTTTTCTTCAATAAAAACGATTGAAACAGAATGCAGTTTGTGGTGCAGCCACAGAGTGTCACTCAAGTCCTGTGTTAAATACAGCATGCTTTCTAGTGGCTGCGAGCACACTCTTAGGAGCTCTGCTCCACTATGAGCTAGCTGGGCATTGCAATCAGTTACTCTGTGTAAAGATAGATACAACTATCTCCTTGTATTAATAACAAGATTTACAGTATACAGTATTTATTAAAAAACAAAAGTTTGCTTTCTTAAAACAGAAAGAATTTGCGATAATTCAGGTTGGAGTGAGCTTGAGATGTCTCCCAGGGCATCACTGCTGAATATATGCAAATTAACCATTGTACCCTTAGAAGCTAAACACACCTCCAGAACCGCTGGAATGCAATGATGTGTCAGTTTGTTAATTTGTACAGAGCCATAATAATCCAACATGCATACAGACTGTTTCGGATTGTTTGACCCTCATCAGTGCATGGCATGGATTAATTTGGCTCTATGCAGTATATTTATTACAAATGTTATTAGCTTGGCAGTGTGCTCTTTAATTAATAGTACTGATTTTGTTTTGTTTTGTTGTTTTGTTACATGCCAGAAATCTTATAAAGTGGTTACCAATAAGAGTGCCTCCAATCCGAGTGTTGCTAGCAGAGATAAGATCATGCACTGCTTTCCATGTGGGACAGGAGGAAAGTTTCTAAAGGCTCGTACCCACTATGCAATTTTCCCGATGATTTTTCTGACAACCAGTGATTTATTTTGAGTGACGAGCAAGTGTTTTCACGATCTGGCGATATGGATACAGGTGCACGATTACGCTTTAATTATGGTTAACCCCTTCCCAACCGCCTAACACCGATAGGCGCGGGAAGGTGGCAGCCCCAGGACCGGGTAACGCCAAAAGATGTCCAGAGCAATGGGTGGCTTTTAGCGAGGATCGTGTGCGCCGATGTGGGCGCATCTCCGCTTGAATTACGGAGCTCCGCTCCATCAAGCCGTCTATTTACATCATACAGCTCTGCGATCTACGGCAGCGTTGTACTGGGGACAGCCATGCCACTCGGCTGTCCCCTGGAGTGGCCCACATAGCGATCTCTCTCATAGGCTGATGTTACATAGTTACACAGTTACATAGTTATTTTGGTTGAAAAAAGACATACGTCCATCGAGTTCAACCAGAGAACAAAGTACAACTCCAGCCTGCTCCCTGAAATATCCCTGTTGATCCAGAGGAAGGCAAAAAAACCCTTACAAGGCATGGTCCAATTAGCCCCAAAAGAGAAAAAAATTCCTTCCCAACTCCAGATGGCAATCAGATAAAATCCCTGGATCAACATCATTAGGCATTACCTAGTAATTGTAGCCATGGATGTCTTTCAACGCAATGGAAAGCATCTAAGCCCCCCTTTAAATGCAGGTATAGAGTTTGCCATAACGACTTCCTGTGGCAATGCATTCCACATCTTAATCACTCTTACTGTAAAGAACCCTTTCCTAAATAAATGGCTACAACGTTTTTCCTCCATGCGCAGATCATGTCCTCTAGTCCTTTGAGAAGGCCTAGGGACAAAAAGCTCAACCGCCAAGCTATTATATTGCCCTCTGATGTATTTATACATGTTAATTAGATCCCCTCTAAGGCGTCTTTTCTCTAGACTAAATAAACCCAGTTTCCCAGTTTATCTAACCTTTCTTGGTAAGTGAGACCTTCCATCCCACGTATCAATTTTGTTGCTCGTCTCTGCACCTGCTCTAAAACTGCAATATCTTTTTTGTAATGTGGTGCCCAGAACTAAATTCCATATTCCAAATGTGGCCTTACTAGAGAGTTAAACAGGGGCAATATTATACTAGCATCTCGAGTATTAATTTCCCTTTTAATGCATCCCAAAATTGTGTGAGCTTTAGCTGCAGCGGCTTGGCATTGAGTACGATTATTTAACTTGTTGTCGATGAGTACTCCTAAGTCCTTCTCCAAGTTTGATGTCCCCAACTGTATCCCATTTATTTTGTATGGTGCTAGACCATTGGTACGACCAAAATGCATGACTTTACATTTTTCAACATTGAATTTTATCTGCCATGTATGTGCCCATATAGCCATCCTATCCAGATCCTGTTGCAATATGACACTATCTTCCTGAGAGTTGATGATTCTGCCCAATTTTGTATCATCTGCAAAAACAGCAACATTGCTCACTACTGCATCTACTAGGTCATTAATAAATAAATTGTCTATGAGATACGATCGGGGGGATTGGTTGGTGGATGGGGGAGGGAGGGGGGAGGATGAAAAATAATTAGTACATTTTATTTTAAAAAAACATTTAAATTAATAAAAAATTGCAGCCCACCGTAGGTGGGGAGGTCCCCCGGCGTGGTCTTGGCTCCTCTTCCGGGCCCCTCCGCTGCATACCGCACCGCCAACACCCGGGTCGGGTGTCGGGCTCCCACTTCCTGAACCGGGACGCTCTTCGCCATCACGTCGGCCGCTGCGTGTCATCACGGCGGCTGGGGAGACAGTACTGCGCATGCGCGATTTAACCGCGCATGCACAGTACTGTCACACCGGCCGTCGTGATGATGTGCAGCGGTCAACGGGAAAACAAATAGAGTCCCGTTTCAGAAAGTGGGAGCCCGACACCCGGGTGTCGGCGGTGCGGTATGCGGCGGAGGGATTGGGAGAGGAGCCAGGACCACGCCGGGGGACCTCCCGACCTACGATGGGCTGCAGAAAGCCCCAGGTAAGCACCAATTTCGTTTATTTTTAGAGGTCAGGGTCCCTTTAAGTGGTTAACGACATGCGGCCATAACGACCTTCACAGTAGATCGGATCTTCACGACCCCCAGAACTCCGTGCAAAGTAGTATGATCGATTGACTTCCCGATTGCGCCCGTCGTGTAACATTTTGTGACGTCGCACATACACGCCAGCCAGAAGCTGGATCATGGAACATTCGTCATCAGGGAGACGTCACTGGATCCATCTTCCATCAGGTGGTGAGTTTTTAGCTTAAGTTAGATACCTCTCAGGGAAAGAAGTAAACATTTTACCCACTGTGGTCAGAAAATGGGCATGGGTGTGGGAAGAAAATTTGTTATGCATGTAGTACACAGTGCCAAGGGAGTGAAACATGCGGCCCGCATTGGGTACCTTGTGGAAAAACATATGTTATCCTAGCAAATTGTGAGCGGGGCTAAATAATGGTACAGTATAAAAATACATCAGCCAGAGTTACAAGCTAAAGCCACTGTATTAATGTGGAACTCTCTCTTAGCCCATATAGTATGGTTCACATTTTACTATGGCACAAGCAAGCATCACTACCCCTAATGCCACAGTGATGTACATGGTCCTAAGGAAAACATTTAAAACAAAATCCCTAATAATTAAAAAACAATTACTTTACTAAACGATTTCAGTAAAAATATAAAAAAAAGGAAGATGGTACCATAACTACCAGTTAGCCACTCCCAGAGATATTGAAGAGCTTAGAACCTGGGTTTGAGGCATGTTGAGTGTGAACAAAAGTCTAAAACCTATTTGCATTGTCTTCGCTAGGAGAGGTAATGCTGGGCATACACGGCGAGATGCGCTGTTATCAATCGAGCCGCTGATGGCTCGATTGATAATATCCGACAGGTCCGATGACCTGCCGGATGGATTCAACTCTCGATCCCCGCGGGCGGACAATAGGGAATCGAGCGGCTGATAAGGGATGCCCGCGGGAACGAGCGGGGATCGATCCGCGCGCACACGCGGACGAGCGAAGATGCGCTGGCATCTAGCCAGCGGCTCGATCCGGCGCATAATTGCATCCGTGTATGCCCAGCATAAGATCATCCCAATGTTTTAATCACTTTATCTGTTTGTACATCTTTATCTTATCTATTTTGACTCCCTTTCAACTGGCAGAGTCCCAGTGGATTGGCATACAGCCCACGTTTTCCCATTATTTAAGAAGGGCAAAAAATCAGATCCAGGAAATTATAGACCTGTAAGCTTAACATCAGTTGTATGCAAACTATTTGAGGGGTTACTAAGAGATACTATACATGACTTCATAGTAGAAAATAATCTTATTTCTCAGCATCAACATGGGTTTACTAAAGACAGGTCCTGTTTGACTAACATGCTCAGCTTTTATGAGGTAGTGAATGCTAAGGTGGATATTGGGAATGCTGTAGATGTGATATACTTGGACTTTGCAAAGGCCTTCGACACTGTTCCCCACAAAAGTCTGGTGCAAAAGTTGAGGATGCAAGGACTGGGGAGGAGTCTGTGTGCATGGATAGGGAACTGGCTAATAGACAGAAAACCAAGAGTTGTGGTCAACGGATCATACTCAAAATGGGAGACTGTTAGCAGTGGGGTCCCACAGGGGTCTGTACTGGGTCCAGTGCTCTTCAATGTATTTATTAATGACCTAGTAGATGCAGTAGTGAGCAATGTTGCTGTTTTTGCAGATGATACAAAATTGGGCAGAATCATCAACTCTCAGGAAGATAGTGTCATATTGCAACAGGATCTGGATAGGATGGCTATATGGGCACATACATGGCAGATAAAATTCAATGTTGAAAAATGTAAAGTCATGCATTTTGGTCGTACCAATGGTCTAGCACCATACAAAATAAATGGGATACAGTTGGGGACATCAAACTTGGAGAAGGACTTAGGAGTACTCATCGACAACAAGTTAAATAATCGTACTCAATGCCAAGCCGCTGCAGCTAAAGCTAACAAAATTTTGGGATGCATTAAAAGGGAAGTAAAAACTCGAGATGCTAGCATAATATTGCCCCTGTTTAACTCTCTGGTAAGGCCACATCTGGAATATGGAATTCAGTTCTGGGCACCACATTACAAAAAAGATATTGCCGTTTTAGAGCAGGTGCAGAGACGAGCAACAAAATTGATACGTGGGATGGAAGGTTAGATAAACTGGATTTATTTAGTCTAGTCTAGAGAAAAGACGCCTTAGAGGGGATCTAATTAACATGTATAAATACATCAGAGGGCAATATAATAGCTTGGCGGTTGAGCTTTTTGTCCCTAGGCCTTCTCAAAGGACTAGAGGACATGATCTGCGCATGGAGGAAAAACGTTTTAGCCATTTATTTAGGAAAGGGTTTTTTACAGTAAGAGTGATTAAGATGTGGAATGCATTGCCACAGGAAGTCGTTATGGCAAACTCTATACCTGCATTTAAAGGGGGCTTAGATGCTTTCCTTGCGTTGAAAAACATCCATGGCTACAATTACTAGGTAATGCCTAATGATGTTGATCCAGGGTTGTTATCTGATTGCCATCTGGAGTCGGGAAGGATTTTTTTTCCCTTTCGGGGCTAATTGGACCATGCCTTGTAAGGGTTTTTTTCGCCTTCCTCTGGATAAACAGGGATATGTGAGGGAGCAGGCTGGTGTACTTTGTTCTCTGGTTGAACTCGATGGACGTATGTCTTTTTTCAACCAAAATAACTATGTAACTATCTCTTGTGGGGTCATGATGAAGTGAAGGCTGCTACGCAGTTGTAATATACACGCTCTGAATGAGAAGGATCAAACTCGCGTACCTATAATATAGCCGCTGGAAGATTTCGGCACAGGATAAAGCCGATAAACCTTACCCTGCTCCTGCACAAGTCCCAGCGGCATTAATTACTATTCCCCCTCAAGGTCGACGTGGATGGTAGGGAAAGGTGTGATTCGGTTTCCAGCTATTGCTGGTGGCCGAATTACAGTGTTCTTGTAGTGCTTTGTGCTTTGTCTTCTGACGGCACAAAAATCAGTTACTGTGCGCTGCTATAGCCGTAATTCCTATTACGACCTATGGTGACGCCAGCTGAGTCCAAATCTCCTGCTCTGTTTTTACAGTGCTTGCTTGACTTGACTGCTTGTGTTCCATGTTTATTCATGCAAAACCATAGCATACATACGAGTGCTGCGCATCAACAATTTACAATCTTTGGTAATCTTAGGTAACATACCGGTGCATTGTGCAGCGGAAGGTTGTTTTAGGCCATAACCTGTGTGACCTTTGCAGAAATGTAGTAGTCAGTCTAGTACAGTTTCAAGAAACTCTCAGACTTACAGATTTCCCAGCCAGCTCATGGTGAACCAGAACTACTAGGAGCGTGTAAAGGGCTAAGAAGTTCTAATTCACCACAAGCTTGCTGGGCAATTTGTAACTCTGCCTATTGGTGTCAGGTCCTGGGGCCGGCTAATGCAGGAGATCGCACGCAGGCTGCTTGAGGGGCGGAGCTCTGCCCTGCTCCGCCTTCAGTCTCTGAGTGGTGATCGCCGCTCAGGAGACTGTTAGACAGCGAAACCGCTGTCTTTTCAGTTAGTACAGCGCTGCGATCACAGCTGTCCCCCTGGGACATTAGAGAGCGATCAGCTCTCATAGGCAGAAGCCTATGAAAGCTGATCACCAGGATTGGCCGGCTGGGGGGAGGGAGGGGTTTTCGAAAAAAAAAAAAGTGAAAATAGCTAAATTTATTAATAAAAAAATAATGTAAATATTTGTTTGAAAAAAAATAAACACTGTGGGGGGAATCGGACCCCACCAACAGGAGGCCCTGTTGGTGGGGAGAAAAGGGGGTGGGGGGGAATCACCTGTGTGGCTGAGTTGTGCGACCCTGCAGCTATGCCTTAAAGCTGCAGTGGTCAATTAGGTAAAAAATGTCCTGGTCTTTAGGGGGGTTTAACATTGTGGTCTTCAAGTGGTTAAAGGGATGCTTAAGTCATCCCCCCCAAAAAATGAGTTTTACTCACCTGGGGCTTCTACAAGCCCCCTGCAGCCATCCGGTGCCCTCGTAGTCTCGATCAGATGCCGGCAGCCAACTCCGTTTTCGGCGACAGGCCCGACAGGCCTGGGAACGCGAGTGATTCTTCGCATTCCTGGCTGCAATAGCGCCCTCTATACTGCTATTGCGGCCAGGAACGCAAAGAATCACTTGCATTCCCAGACCTGTCTGTCCTGTCGGAGAAAACGGAAGTGGCTGCCGGCAGGGGACAGGAGCATCTGATCGAGACTACGAAGGCATAGGATAGCTGCAGGGGGCTGGTAGAAGCCTTAGGTGAGTTTTTGGATGACTTAAGTGTCACTTTAAGCCCTACCCAATAAAGCCATATTAATCTATGCCATGCACTGCTGAGATTCAACCAGGCCGAAACAGCCTGAATGCATGTTGGATTAGTATGGCTCTGCACAATTAATCACACATCATTGCATTCCAGCAGTTCTGGAGGTGTGTTTAGCTTTAACAAAGGGATAACAAAGGGACAATCTGCATATTCATCAGTGATGTACTGTGGGGCCCCTCATTTGCTCACTCCAGCCTGAATAATCACAAAAACCTTTTGTTTTAAATTCTGTACTATAAACTCTCCTACTTAAAATCACTCTAATTGCACTTTCCTCATTGATTTCACTTCAGCTTTTGTAAAACTTCCACTTGTTTGTGAAAATATCAGCAAAACAGAACCGAAGATTTTTGCTCACCACTATAAATTTCTGAGTTTGGATGAATCACTAGCAGGCATGACTTACAGGACTGAAGTAAAAAGAACATGGAGGCGGCCATATTTATTTCTGTTTAAGAAATACCACTTACCTGGCAGCCCTGCTGATCTATTTGGCTTTAGTAGAGTCTAAATAACACCAGAAACAAGCATGCGGCTAGTCTTGTCAGATCTGACAATAATGGGCATCTGTATATGCTTGTTCAGGGTTTATGGCTAAAAATATCAGAGGCAGAGGATCAGCAGGATAGCCAGGCAACTGGTATTGTTTAACCACTTAACGACCGCCTAACGCCGATAGGCGTCAGCAGGTCGTAAGTGGCATTACATGGAAACTTTCCATGTCAGTTTACGGAGGGTGTCTCCGTGAACAGACTGCGAGCCGCCGATCGCGGCTCACACGCGAAATGTAAACACGCGGGGAAGAAATCCCCGCTGTTTACATCATACGGCGCTGCTGCGCAGCAGCGCTGTAAAGCAGATCGGCGATCCCCGGCCTCTAAATGGCCGGGGATCGCCGGCATCTGATAGGCTGAAGCCTATCCTAGACGGCGCAGGATGGATATCCATCCTGCGCAGCCCATAGCCTGCGGGAGAGGCAGGTAAGGGCAGAGAGGGCGGAAATCGCTGTGGAGGGGGGCTTTGCAGAAATAGCCGGCGGCGATCAGACCCCCCCAGCAGGACATCCCCCTAGTGGGGAGAAAGGGGGGGAAGTCTGGTCGCCCTGGCTCAATCCTGATCGGTGCTGCGGGCTGGAGAGCCCGCGCAGCACCAATCATACGAAAATCCCCTGGTCCTTAAGTGGTTAACAGGAAATAAATATGTCAGCCTCTGTATTCCTCCTGTTACAGTTGTCCTTTAAAGGGAATGTGTCACCTTGATATATTTGCCTGTCTGAAATGGGTCAGCTGGAGCCACATCCTACTCCACATAATAGTTCTGGAAGGGTCACTTTAGATCTAGTGAAGGTGCTTTCCTACCCAGGGCCAGTGCTGCAATAAAGGCAAAGGGAGCAATTGCCCTGGGGCCCCAGGGTCCGTAGGGGTCCCCCAGGCATCCCCCTTTTCCTCTTCAAAAATGTCATTAATCCTGCTGCTGCCCTCCCTTTTGCCCTGTCCAGACCTCCAGGTCAGTGCAGCGACTGACAGACAGACTTGCAGATCAGTGACCTCACTTGAGGCAGAGAGAGCAGCGCACAGTTCCACAAGTAACGTCAAACTCATCACTTCCTGCATTTGAAGTGATG
This sequence comes from Hyperolius riggenbachi, assembly GCF_040937935.1. Classification (NCBI taxonomy): domain Eukaryota; kingdom Metazoa; phylum Chordata; class Amphibia; order Anura; family Hyperoliidae; genus Hyperolius; species Hyperolius riggenbachi. The sequence goes on along the minus strand of NC_090647.1, from coordinate 371,268,152 downwards.
CGCACGGTTGCTGCAGGCCTCTCTGCCTCAGGTACGGTGCTGATCTGCAGGTCTGTCAGCCGCCACGCTGATCTGGAGGTCTGAGACAATGTGAGTGGGATGGGGGAAGGGAGGCACATTACTACCTATACTGGGGGAACCACTCTACCTACAGTGCTGCCCATAATTATTCATACCCCTGGCAAATTTTGACTTAAAGGGGCACTACGGCAAAAAATAGTACATTTTAAAATATGTGCAAACCTAAACAAATAAGAAGTACGCTTTTTGCAGAGTAAAATGAGCAATAAATTACTTTTCTCCTATGTTGCTGTCACTTACAGTAGGTAGTAGAAATCTGACAGAAGTGACAGATTTTGGACTAGTCCATCTCTTCATAGGGGATTCTCAGCAAGGCTTTTATTCTTTATAAAGATATTCCCTAAAAAGGATTTAAACAATGATGCTGGCCAGCTTCCCTTCTTGCTGCACAGTAGAGATGGCCCGAACTGTTCGCTGGCGAACGGTTCCCGGTGAGCTTTCGTGGTTCGCGGTCGCAGAGAACCGCAAACTTTTGCGGAAGTTCGATTCGCCCGATAGTGCATCATTAGGGTCAACTTTGACCCTCTACATCACAGTCAGCAGGCACGTTGTAGCCAATCAGGCTACACTCCCTCCTGGAGCCCCACCCCCCTTATAAAAGGCAGGCAACATCAGGCATTGGACTCACTCGTGTGCCTGCAGTAATTAGAGAAGGGAGAGCTGCTGCAGAGAGAGCTATAGGGAAAGCTTAGTTAGGCTCTTGTAGGCTTGTTAGCTTGCTCCTTGCTGATTCTTATTGCTAAAAAAGCACCCCTCGATAGCTCTTTTGAGAGTTAATCTTCTTCTTGTGATCTATTTATTTTTTTTGTGTGTGTGGCCTACTTGCATTATATACAGCCCTGTCAGTCAGTCGCAGCTGGCCTTTGGCACCTTAATTCCTACTGTGCCACTGCCAGGCCCAGCACATTCAGTGACTACCTGTGTGTGTGACAGGCAGCTGCACATTTGTAATCCCAATCACTGCACCTGTTCACTGTTCAGTGCACCTACCTACCCATACCTACGTGAGCGCATGCATTGTTAATACCACCAGTCATTGCACCTGTTCAGGGTACCTGTGTAACCGTACATTGTATTAGTCAAATCAGTGCATACCTTTCACTTCATCCCCCTCAATATGGACAAAACAAAAGGCAGAGCCAGAGGCAGACCATCTGGCAGGTCTGTTCGAGGTCGTGCTGTCATGATTTTGTGCGGCCCTCGAACAAAGTACAGTGTTCAGAAGAAGGCACGTGCCATCAACCCCCAATATTGTCAGGACATAGTTGACTATTTAACACAGAACACCTCATCTTTCTCAGCTTCCGCACGGAAGCGTGACATATCTTCCTCCTCCTGCTCTGATTCTGGCACCCCACTTAACACTCAGTCGGCCGCCACCACCAAAGTGCCATCACCCCAGGGCTCAGCGGTGTGGACATTTTTTTGTGTGTCTGCCTCAGATGAGAGCAATGCCATCTGTACTCTCTGCCACCGAAAACTAAGCCATGGAAAGACCAAGACCCGCGTAGGGACAAGTACCTTACAAAGGCACTTGATTACAAAGCACAAACTGCAATGGGATGACCACCTGAGGAAAAGCAGCACACAAAAGCAAAGCCACACACAACAGCCCGCAATTTTTTCTCAAAAAAGGCGATACCTAAACTGTACCATGATGTTGAAAGGCAAGTGGTCACATCTCTGGCACACAGTGTTGGGTCAAGGGTCCATCTGACCACGGATGCCTGGTCTGCAAAGCACGCTCAGGCCTGCCCGAAGACTAAGTCAGTCTTCGGGCAGTCATGTTTCTAGTTCTCAAAGTTCGTCTCCCCATTGAAGTCTATTGCAGCTTGCGAAAGTTCGCGAACGTTTGCGGTGGTTTGCAAACACGGTTCGCAAACCTAAAATCGGAAGGTTTGGGTACTTCTTATTTGTATATGTTTGCACATATTTAAAATTTTACAATTTTTCGCCATAGTGTCCCCATTAAAGGGAAGGTCCAAGCAAAAAAAAAAAAAAATGAGTTTCACTTACCTGGGGCTTCTACCAGCCCCATGCAGCCATCCTGTGCCCTCGTAGTCACTCACTGCTGCTCCAGTCCCCCGCTGGCAGCTTTCTGACCCCGGAGGTCAGGGCCGAATTGCGTACATTTTTACACATTCCCGCTAGTGCAGGAACATTAACGCATACATTTTTACGCGTTAGTGGTGCAACGAGTAAATTTTTGTTCCTGCACTAGCTGGAATGCGTAAAAATGTATGCAATGTGGCCCTGACCTCCGAGGTCAGAAAGCTGCCAGCGGGGGACTGGAGCAGCAGAGAGTGACTACAAGGGCACAGGATGGCTACATGGGGCTGGTAGAAGCCCCAGGTAAGTAAAACTCATTTTTTTTTTTTTGCTTGGACCTTCCCTTTAAAGCTACTTCAACCAGCAAGTAATTTTTTAACAGGAAATGACATAGGTGTCTCCCAAAAGATAATAAGACGACGTACAAAAGGCATTATTGGGGAGGGGGGGGGGGGGTGGAAACATTTCTCAGCTTTTATTTACATTTGAGCAAAAAGAGTCCAATCGAAAAATTATTTAAAAAATTCACAAACTGTCACAGTCTGTGGGAAAATCAATAGTTCTATACCAAATAGTTCACACTGTTCTAAAGCATCCTAATTACCCTGATTAATTGGGAACAGCTGAAAACCAGGTGAAAACAGCAACTCTCTGCAGTTGGTTTGTCATCAGGCAGTCTGCAGAGAAACATGGCCTTGGGCACCAGTGGACATTTCAGCATGACAATGACCCAAAACAAACAGCAAACTTGATGAAGAAATGGTTAGAAGACAACAACATTAACGTTTTAGAGTGGCCCAGACAGAGTCCTGACTTGAATCCAATTCAGAATCTGTGGAGGGATGATGGCAAGAAGACCCTCCAACCATGGGCGTAACAATAGGGGATGCAGCCCATGTGCCCGCGTCGGGTGGCCGTTTTGGGGGGCAGGAGGGCTCGCAGCATGAGGGGAAAGCTATGGCCACACTCGGCGGGGAGGGGGAACGGTCTCCCCCCCTCCCTCACCTCGGGCTTTCCCCTCCAGCTTCAATAGCTATATAAGTGCAGCGGAGGGGCGGGCAGCGGCAGGCAAACATACCTTCCGTGCGTTCCAACACGGACACTTCTCGCTCTAGTGACTGACACGACTACCTGTATAAAACACTAGAGCGAGAAGCGTCCGGACGCACGGAAGGTATGTTTGCCTGCTGCTGCCCGCCGCTCCACTGCACTTATATAGCTATTGAAGCTGGAGGGGAGCGCAGAGAGGAAAGCCCAAGGTGAGGGAGGGGGGGGACCGACCCCCCTCCCCGCCGAGTGTGGCCACAGCTTTCCCCTCATGCTGCGACCTCTCCAGCCCCCCAAAACGGCCATGAGCGGGCCCCGGGGGGAGGGGGGCCCGCTCAGAATTTCTGCAGGGGGGCCCAGGGGCTCTTAGTTACGCCCCTGCCTCCAACCTGAAAGATTTGGAGCTCATTGCTAAAGATATATGGGCAAAAGTAGCTGTGGATACATGCAAAAAGCTGGTCTGCAATTATAGGAAGTGTTTGATTGTTGTAATAGCCAATAAAGGCTTTTCTATTGATTACTGATAATAAATACTTGCTGGTTGAATAAAATACATTTTAAGTCAAAATTTGCCAGGGGTATGCATAATTATAGGCAACACTGTATACTGAGGGCACCACTCTACCTATAATGAAGGCACCACTCTACCTATAATGAAGGCACCACTCTACCTATACTGAGGGCACCACTCTACCTATAATGAAGGCACCACTCTACCTATACTAAGGGCACCACTCTGCCTTTACTGAAGGCACCACTCTACCTATAATGAAGGCACCACTGTACCTATACTGGTGACACCACTCTACCTATGCTGGGGACACCTTACTACCTAGGAAGAGAGACTACTGGGGATTTGAAGGGGGAGATGACTGACTTTGCCTTAGGGTAGGCGGCTCCCAGGTTACCTTTTCCCTGGGGCCCCCGTGCTGCTTAAACAGGCCCTGTTTTAACCTCTGAACTAGCTTGCAGTGGTGTCACAGGCTCAGTCCTAACAGATGAGCAGCAGCATTACCAGCAAGACACAGGATTCCACTGGCCTTTTCAATGAGTGTATGGTCATTATGCATCAGATGATTTCTGCACATAGCTCAATAAAGATGATGTACTTCTGAGCTTGCGCCTACCAGTTTGATTCTTCACATTAAAAATATTCTAAATGAAAAGTGTTGATGGCCTTTGTGACCACATTTTTAAGAGCACTGAATTCATACAACAGCAACATTTTCCTTTTGAACATCCTTTATACAGTAGGTACTTAAAGCATTCTCTTTTCATTCTGTGAGTGCTGACCATTCAGTCAGGCTTTTGCCAAGTATGCATCACAAGCAACAAAACCTCATTATTCTGGCATTTGGCACACAGTTCGATAGAAAAAACTATGGGTCAGCCCCTTAGATGCCACAAGAGTACAAGAGCCTCTTGTGTAGATTGTCTTTCAAAAAACACTCTTAGCTGTCATTCATTTTCCCCATAGCTGTCCTTTTCCCATAAAGTATGATTAATAGCCCTCAGTCTTCCCATAGTACTTGATTAATACCCCTCATTTTACAACTTTTTCATGCGAAGAACCAGCACAGAGCCTAGCATTCCTGCCTTGCAATGTGACGGTCTCCAATTCAAATTTGGGACAGGACACAAGCTGTATGGAATCTGTAAGTTATCCCCGTCTATGCATGGGCTTCGTCTAGGCACTCTGGTTTCTTCCCATATTCCAAAAGCATACTGGTAAGTTAAATGGTTCCGCCCAAAGTTGACTTTAGCCTCTGACAGGGACATAGGATTATGGCAGGGATTAGATTGTGAGCTCCTCTGATGGAAATTTAGTGACACGACTGTATACTCTGTAAAGTACTGCGGAAGAAGTCAGCACATTTTTGTGACAAAAATGATCATAGAAACACTGCTGCTTTAAAAAGAGACTTCATAAATATTGGCAGTCCCCTAGTTACAAACACTCGAGTGTTTGTAAGTAGGAGACTATTTTTAATGGTCAGTATTATTTCAGAAAATTCTAAGCCTCTGATTGGAGTAGATGTATGTGGACTTTAGTACCTGTTACTATGTTTGTTATTATATCTTGACACTCCTGTAATTCATACAGTGTTTGCTCTGTATAGCTAGCTATAACTGAAAAGTAGAGATGGCCGAAGCGGTTCGCCAGCGAACGGTTCCCGGCAAACTTCCGTGGTTCGCGTTCGCTGAGAACCTCAAACATTTCCGGAAGTTTGATTTGCCCCCATAGTGCATCATTAGGGTCAACTTTGACCCTCTAAAACACAGTCAGCAGGCACATTGTAGCCAATCAGGCTACACTCCCTCCTAGAGCCACTCCCTTCCCCCCCCCACTTATAAAAGGCAGGCTGCGTCAGGCATTGGACTCACCCTTGTGCCTGCAGTAATTAGAGAAGGGAGAGCTGCTGCAGACTCCTATAGGGAAAGCTTAGTTAGGCTCTTGTAGGCTTGTTAGCTTGCTCCTTGCTGATTCTTATTGCTAAAAAAAAAGCACCCCTCAACAGCTCTTTTGAGAGCTAATCTTGTTCTTGTGATCTATTTTTTTTTTGGTGTGTGGCCCACTTGTATTACATACAGCCCTGTCAGTCAGTCGCAGCTGGCCTTTGGTGTAATTCCTACTGTGCCACTGCCAGGCCCAGTACATTCAGTGACTACCTGTGTGTGTGTGACAGGCAGCTGCAGATTTGTAATCCCATCCCAATTACTGCACCTGTTCACTGTTCAGTGCACCTACCTACACTACCTACTTACCTACGTGAGCGCACGCATTGTTAATACCACCAGTCATTGCACCTGTTCACAGCAGTACCTGTGTGTGTGTGTGTGACAGGTGCACATTTGTAATACCCATCACTGCATATACCTACCTGTTGTGTTCAGTGCACCCACCTACCTACGTGAGCGCACGCAGTGTGATATTTAAAGCAACCAGTCACTGTACCTGTTCACGGTACGTGTGTGTGACAGGTGTACATTTGTAATACCCATCACTGCATATACCTACCTGTTGTGTTCAGTGCACCCACCTACCTACGTGAGTGCACGCAGTGTGATATACCACTCCGTGCATACCTGTTAACTGCACCTGTGTGACTGCACATTGTATTAGTCAAGTCAGTGTATACCGTTCACTTCATCCCTCCCAATATGGACAAAACAAAAGGTAGAGCCAGAGGCAGGCCACCTGGCAGGTCTGTTCGAGGTCGCGCTGTCGTGGTTTCGTGCGGCCCTCGACCAAAGAACAGTGTTCAGAAGAAGGCACGTGCCATCAACCCCCAATATTGTCAGGACGTATTTGACTATTTAACACAGAACACCTCATCTTTCTCAGCTTCCGCACAGAAACATGACATATCTTCCTCCTCCTGCCCTGATTCTGGCACCCCACTTAAGGCTCCCTGCACACTGCAAATCAGTTTTCCGATTTTGATTTCGATTTCGATTCTGTTTACGATTCCGATTTTCAATTCCGATTTTCCCTGAACACATTCAACAGAAAAACAAATCAAAAAACGCAGCATGCAGTAAAAATTAAAAATCGGAATTGGAATCGGATGTAAAAACCGATTAAAAAGCGGAATCTAAATCGGAGATGCATGCAGTGTGCAAGAGGCCTAACACTCAGTCGGCCGCCACCACCAAAGTGCCATCACCCCAGGGCTCAGCGGTGTGGAAATTCTTTGGTGTGTCTGCCTCAGATGAGAGCAATGCCATCTGTACTCTCTGCCACCGAAAATTGAGCCGTGGCAAGACCAAGACCCGCGTAGGGACAACTACCTTACAAAGGCACATGATTACAAAGCACAAACTGCAATGGGATGACCACCTGAGGAAAAGCAGCACACAAAAGCAAAGCCACACACCACAGGCTGCAATTTTTTCTCAAAACAGGCGATATTTAAACTGTACCGTGATGTTGAAAGGCAAGTGGTGACATCTCTGGCACACAGCGTTGGGCCAAGGGTCCATCTAAGCATGGATGCCTGGTCTGCAAAGCACGCTCAGGCCTGCCCGAAGACTAAGTAAGTCCCCACACACAGCATCTCTGCCTGCACGCCGTGTGACTGCCTGCCCCAAGACTAAGTCACTCCCCACACAGCATCTCTGCCCGCAAGGCCGGTTGACTGTCTTCTCCGCCACCACCAACAGGGTCCAGGACTCCAGGTGGATTCCTGAATTTTTAGGGCCGCTATAATAATTTTTTTGGTGCGTGTACATGCCTGCCTAATTTCTCTGGCTGCACTGCAGCTGCAACAACAAGACAAAAGGCATGTACATGTCCCAATTCCCCTTCGTGATCATTACCTTGCCGCGGTGAAGGGGCTTGCGTATCACAATGAAGCAATGACCGACAGCTATATGAGTGTGTCGGGGGAGGGGGGGGGGGTTGATTGGGGCACACCCACGATAATAAGGTCGTTGCTTCATTGTGGACAGACCAAATTTGATCAGCTGGACAGTCACTGTTCTGTCATTTAGCTGCCTCAGCCCGGCGACCATATGGGCTGGAAAGCCGCCATCACCTGCACTCTCGTCATGGTGCGCACCAGTCCAGCACGGCCGTCACTACACACTACACAAACATCTGTTTGCAGTCACTGCATACCTTTCACTGCACATTGTATTATACCTGGCAGTCAGTGCATACCTTTCACTTGAATAGATGGCAGACTTGCCCTCCATAACAGACTCTTGTTAAAGATGATTCATCTCATATACAGCAGAGCCTCGAAAGTCCTCCTGTATTGTTATTTTTGGTCACTACCTCGGGTCGTGCATGCCATGCCTGCTGCCTTCCGTGGATGTGTGGTAGCCGTTCCTGCTCCTTTGCCCACAGCGTGCCTGCTGCCTTCCTTGGATGTGTGGTGGTAGGTAGCCATTCCTGCTCCTTTGCCCACAGCGTGCCTGCTGCCTTCCTCAGATGTGTGGTGGTGGTAGCCATTTCTTAGGCTCCCACTCCAGACCGGAATCAAACCAGAATTCCCCGGCCATCAATACCCGTGGTCACCATGGTACTGAAATAGTACCATCAAAAGTTTCACACAGTTGAATAAATGGCAGCATTGCCCTCCATAACACATTCTTGGCAAATGCTTTCGATTTGGTTCGTCTTGCGCTGGGTCAAGGGTCCATCTGACCACAGATGCCTGGTCTGCAAAGCACGGTCAGGGCAGGTACATTACTTTTACAGCAAATGGGTCCTTACTTAGATGTGTGGTGGTGGTAGCCGGTTCTCAGGCTCCCACTCCGGACTGGAATCGAACCCTGATTCCCCGGCCATTACCCGTGATCACAATGGCAGACTTACCCTCCATAACAGATTCTCGTTACAGGTACTGAACAGCCAGCAGAAAATGTAATTAAAAAAATAGATGTAAGCTTTAACAATGGTAGAGAAAGAACCATCGAGAGTTGATAAAGCAGTGAGACATTACCTGATATCACTGAGGAAGAGCAATCTCGCCATGGTGCGCACCAGTCCAGCACGGCCGTCACAACACAAACAGCTGTTTGCAGTGCGTTACACAGTGAGTTTGGTGTATCAGTGTGAAGCAGTACACTAATTACACTCCCTGATTGATGTATACACATGCAAGATGTTTTAAAGCTCTTTGGGCCTGCAATTTAGCATTCAGTGTGATTTCTGCCCTTAAAACGCTGCTTTGCGCCAAATCCAGATTTTTCCCTGGGACTTTTGGCATCTATCCCACTCATCCATGCAAAAACTCAGATGTTAGACCCCTTGAAACATCTTTTCCATCACTTTTGTGGCCAGCATAAGTGTTTCTAGTTTTCAAAGTTCGCCTCCCCATTGAAGTCTATTGCGGTTCACGAAAGTTCACGCGAACCAAACTTTTGTAGATGTTCGCGGTTCGCGAACCGAAAATAGTAGATTTGGGCCATCTCTACTGAAAAGGTGCTGAGCAGTCTTTCCTTTTTATTATTATATTATGTAAATAGTGTAATTACACAATGTATTTACATAATATAATAATAAAAAGGTAAGCCTGCCCAGCACCTTTTCAGTTACGGCTAGCTATACAGAGCATACAGTGTATGAATTACAGGAGTGTCAAGATATAATAACAAACATACTAACAGGTAATATATTCCACATACATCTACTCCAATCAGAGGCTTAGCATATTATGAAAGTATACTGAGCATTAAAGTGTAACTGTCAGGCATAACATCAAAAATCAATTCTTTATTTTTATCTGGTAACAAGTAATAAGGATACTAACCAGGCAATCCAAAAATTTAAAATCACTCTTATTTTTTTTTTGTCCATAAAAAGTCATTCTCCATAGTTACATAGTCCTTTGGTTGAAAAAAGACATACGTCCATCGAGTTCAACCAGTACAAAGTACAACTCCAGCCTGCTCCCTCACATATCCCTGTTGATCCAGAGGAAGGTGAAAAAACCCTTACAAGGCATGGTCCAATTAGCCCCAAAAGGGAAAAATTCCTTCCCGACTCCAGATGGCAATCAGATAAATCAGATAAAATCCCTGGATCAACATCATTAGGCATTACCTAGTAATTGTAGCCATGGATGTCTTTCAACGCAAGGAAAGCATCTAAGCCCCCTTTAAACGCAGGTATAGAGTTTGCCATAACGACTTCCTGTGGCAATGCATTCCACATCTTAATCACTCTTACTGTAAAGAACCTTTTCCTAAATAAATGGCTAAAACGTTTTTCCTCCATGCGCAGATCATGTCCTCTAGTCCTTTGAGAAGGCCTACGGACAAAAAGCTCACCCGCCAAGCTATTATATTGCCCTCTGATGTATTTATACATGTTAATTAGATCTCCTCTAAGGTGTCTTTTCTCTATACTAAATAAACCCATTTTATCTACCCTTTCTTGGTAAGCGAGACCTTCCATCCCACGTATCAATTTTGTTGCTCGTCTCTGCACCTGCTCTAAAACTGCAATATCTTTTTTGTAATGTGGTGCCCAGAACTGAATTCCATATTCCAGATGTGGCCTTACTAGAGAGTTAAACAGGGGCAATATTATGCTAGCATCTCGAGTTTTTATTTCCCTTTTAATGCATCCCAAAATTTTGTTAGCTTTATGTAATACACGAGGCAGCGGCGGCGGCGGTGCTGCCTCCATGCGACCGTCCGTCCGGCGTCTAGGACGCCGAGGACGGAACGTTCACTTGTGCAGGGGGTCGCCGTCTCGCGCGGGCGCGCGCACTGACGGTACCTTTATGCGGGGAGGAAGCCCGTCAGCTGACCTGCTGAATTCGGCGACCGAATTGGCTGATGGAGGGGGGCGTGCTAGTGAGGTCTCCTCTGCTTCTTAAGCCTCCGGGCTTCATTCACACGCTGTCTGTTGTCGTGAATACTTGCGTGTTAGCGCTCAGACCTTAGACTAGATCCCAGGTGTTGATGCTAAGGACTTCACACCTAGTCTAGGATATTGCTTCATTGTTATTATTTATTTGTTAGACTAGTTCTCGGGTGTTGATGCCAAGGACTTCACACCTAGACTAGGATATTGCCTATTGTATTGATCTCCTGTGTATGACTCTTGGCTATTCCTCTGACTCTGATCCTGCTTTCCAATCCTGTACCTTTGCCTATCTGCCTTGTTAGTTGCTGAACCTTTGCCTGATTACCGACTACTCTCTTGTCTCACGATTCTGTACCGATACTTACCTCTCTGTTGCTGAACCTCTGCCTGTTTACCGATTACTCTCCTGCCTCACGATTCTGTACCGATACTTACCTCTCTGTTGCCGAACCTTGCCTGTCAGACATCCTTTCTGCTCACCAGTGGGCCCTCGCCACTGGTGAGATGTTAGCTTCACCAGCTCCTCTGGTGAAGTTATTCATTAGTGCAGTACTGTTTGTATCTCCTGGCTGCAGTACAGTCTGAGTCACCCGCTCCACGGGTGATCACTCGGCTGCAGTTCATCCTGAATCACCCGCTCCACGGGAGATTCGGCCTCTTCAGTATTGTTTTCTCCAGCTCGCTGGAGCCGGTATTCTAGTGCACGCTCAGTGTACTGATTGTACCTCACCAGCCCCTCTGGTGAGGTCTCATTAAACTATTAAAGTTACGGTTGCACCAAATCACTACACACTCAGCTCTTGTCTGCTATACTGGTATTATTGGTGATTCTGCAGATCACACATAATCTAGTATAGCGTCTGCATAATTGGTGATTCTGCAGATCACCACATAATCAGACATCTGAGCTACGACACAAGACCGTTACACTTTAGCTGCAGATGCTTGGCATTGAGTACGATTATTCAACTTGTTGTCGATGAGTATACCAAATAAGATCCAGTTTCCCTGGATCTTATTTGGTACATTTGCAACACAAAGGAAGTTGCAGCGCATGCTGGGCTTTCATTTTTTCTTCTTTACTTTCCCCTCAGACTTAACTAATGCAGCCTGATTGGCTAAAGCCTATTTACCTCCTGTTTTCCCCTCCCACACCTCTGTTCCTCTCTGATTGGCCAATATTTCTTGTGCTGAGAAGCTGCTGAGTCACACAATGACAATGCACTTTGTATTGCAGACCTGGGTGGGAGTGACTGGAGACTGGGAGGAGAGCGGCCAATGCAAACACAGACAAAGTAAGGGAGGGAATTATTTCAGGATTGACTTCAAGATAGACAAGGTCAAGATGAAAATTCCTAAGAAGGATTTTCTCTTTTTTTACTATAGAGAAATCACTAAAATCAAAATGTGGGCAGTGCAATACATGTTATGTAGAGAGAAAGTATTTATCTGCTTTTTATATGTGTTTTTTTTTCCTCTGAGATGGTATGGCTGATTGCTCCTCTTCAAAATACTTACAAACACTGCCCATATTTATCAAGTCTCCTTTTAAAGCGGTATAAAACCCTGACATAATATTTAATAAAAACATGTTTTGCATTTGTACATAAGTATTATTATTCATTTAGAAATTATACGTTCCCAAAAGTACAGTTTTTTGCTTTGTGAGCTGACTTTGCATTTTATTCATAAGTGGTTTTATTCATTATGTATTGAAGGCAGAAATGCTTTCAGTGTCTCTCTGTGTCCAGGAGCTTCTCCACAGTCAGAGAATGTGTCACATTCCTCACTTGATACACTTAAGTAAACACAAGATAACATTATCTACAACTTTGGATGCCTACACATTTCTCTACACTGAACTTTCCAGCCCTGTGTGTAACCCTTTGAATGCTGTTTTAGTAAAAAAAAATGCTGGTTGTATATAATATGCTGTAAATAATTTTTTAGAACAAAGAAGAAATGCTGGGTTTCATTCCGCTTTAACCACTTGAGGACCGCCCCCAGCCGATGGGCGGCGGCAAAGACTGGGCCTAAACGACCGCAATACGACCATCGGCGGGGGTGGCGGCGGGCATGGTTATGCGGCGATCGTGTCATTTGTGACGCGATCAGCCGCCTGCGACAGGCTCCGCACCCCCCCGCGCTGTAACCTGTCGGTCGTTCGGAAGCGCCGGCGGGTTACTAACTGCCCGATCGCCGGTAACTAAGTGTATAATAGGCTTTGTAATGTATACAAAGCCTATTATACAGGCTGCCTCCTGCCCTGGTGGTCCCAGTGTCCGAGTGACCACCAGGGCAGGCTGCAGCCCCCCTAGTTTGCACCCAGACACACTGATCTCCCCCCCTTCCCTCTGATCGCCCACAGCACCCCTCAGACCCCCCCCACTGCCCACCCCCCAGACCACTGTTTGCACCCAATCACCCCCCTAATCACCCATCAATCACTCCCTGTCACTATCTGTCAACGCTAATTTTTTTTATGCCCTAAACTGCCACCTGCTCCCTCCTGATCACCCCCCCAGCCCTCAGATTCTCCCCAGACCCCCCCATGTGCTGTATGCCTCTATCCCCCCTGTAATAACCCACTGATCACCTGTCAATCACCTGTCAATCACCCCCTGTCACTGCCACCCATCAATCAGCCCCTAACCTGCCCCTTGTGGGCAATCTGATCACCCACCCACACCATCAGATTGCCTGCAGATCCGACGTCAAATCACCTCCCAAGTGCATTGTTTACATCTGTTCTCTCCTCTAAACACTCACTAATTACCCATCAATCACCCATCAATCACCCCCTATCACCACCTGTCACTGTTACCCATCAGATTAGACCCTAATCTGCCCCTTGCGGGCACCCAATCACCCGCCCACACGTTCACATTGCCCTCAGGCCCCCCCTTATCAATTCGCCAGTGCATTATTTACATCTGTTCTTCCCTGTAATAACCCACTGATCACCTGTCAATCAACTGTCAATCACCCATCAATCACCCCCTGTCACTGCCACCCATCAATCAGCCCCTAACTTGCCCCTTGCGGGCAATCTGATCACCCACCCACACCATCAGATCGCCCGCAGATCCGACGTCAGATCACCTCCCAAGTGCATTGTTTACATCTGTTCTCTCCTCTAAACACCCACTAATTACCCATCAATCACCCATCAATCACCCCCTGTCACCACCTGTCACTGCTACCCATCAGATCAGACCCCTATCTGCCCCTAGGGCACCCATTCACCCACCCAGACCCTCAGAACGTCCTCAAACCCCCCCAGACCTCCCCCCCCCTGTGTACTGTATACATCTATTCTCCACTGTAATCACCTGTCAATCACCTGTCATTCACCTGTCATTCACCCGTCATTCACCCGTCAATCACCACCTGTCACTGCCACTTATCAGATCAGACCCTAACCTGCCTCTTACAGGCATCTAAACACCCTCCCACACCATCAGATTGCCCCAGACCTACCATCAGATCACCTCCAAAGTGCATTGTTTACATCTGTTCTGCCATCTAATCACCCATTGATCACCCATCAATCACCCATCAATCACCCGCTGTCACCACCTATCACTGCTACCCATCAGATTAGACCCCTATCTGCCCCTAGGGCACCCAATCACCCGCCCACACCCTCAGAACGCCCTCAGACCCCAGCCCTGATCACCTCTCCAGTACATTGCTTGCATCTATTCCCCCCTCTAATCACACCTTGAGACACCCATCAATCACCTCCTGTCACCACCTGTCACCTCCTAGCACACCTACCCATCAGATCAGGCCCTAATCTGCCCCGTGTGGGCTCCTGATCACTCGACCAAATCCTCAGATCCCCCTCAGACTCCCTTCCGATCACCTCCCCAGTGCATTGATTGCATCTATTTTCCCCTCTAACCACCCCCTGAGACACCCATCAATCACCTCCTGTCACCCCCCTAGCACTCCTATCCATCAGATCAGGCCCAATACGACCTGTCATCTAAGAGGCCACCCTGCTTATGACCGGTTCCACAAAATTTGCCCCCTCATTGACCACCTGTCATCAAAATTTGCAGATGCTTATACCCCTGAACAGTCATTTTGCGACATTTGGTTTCCAGACTACTCACGGTTTTGGGCCCCTAACAATGCCAGGGCAGTATAGGAACCCCACAAGTGACCCCATTTTAGAAAAAAGACACCCCAAGGTATTCTGTTAGGTGTATGACGAGTTCATAGAAGATTTTATTTTTTGTCAAAAGTTAGCGGAAATTGATTTTTATTGTTTTTTTCACAAAGTGTCATTTTTCACTAACTTGTGACAAAAAATAAAATCTTCTATGACCTCACCATACACCTAACGGAATACCTTGGGGTGTCTTCTTTCTGAAATGGGGTCACTTGTGGGGTTCCTATACTGCCCTGACATTTTAGAGGCCCTAAATCGTGAGTAGTTTCGAAAACAAATGCCTCAAAATGACCTGTGAATAGGACGTTGGGCCCCTTAGCGCACCTAGGCTGCAAAAAAGTGTCACACATGTGGTATCACCGTACTCAGGAGAAGTAGTATAATGTGTTTTGGGGTGTATTTTTACACATACCCATCTGTAAATGGACAATTGTGTGTAAAAAAAAAATCAAAAATTTGTCATTTACAGAGATATTTCTCCCACCCAGCATGGACATATGTAAAAATACACCACAAAACACATTATACTACTTCTTCTGAGCACGGCAGTACCACATGTGTGGCACTTTTTTGCAGCCTAACTGCGCTAAGGGGCCCAAAGTCCAATGAGTACCTTTAGGATTTCACAGGTCATTTTGCGACATTTGGTTTCAAGACTACTCCTCACGGTTTAGGGCCCCTAAAATGCCAGGGCAGTATAGGAACCCCACAAATGACCTCATTTTAGAAAGAAGGCACCCCAAGGTATTCCGTTAGGAGTATGGTGAGTTCATAGAAGATTTTATTTTTTGTCACAAGTTAGCGGAAAATGACACTTTGTGAAAAAAAACAATTAAAATCAATTTCCGCTAACTTGTGACCAAAAAAAAAAATGGTGGTGTTTAGTGATATTTAATGAAGAGCCGATTCAGAGCCGTAAGAGCCGGCTCTTTAATGGGAGCCGATTCAGAAGAGCCGATTCTCTGAAAAGAGACGGAATTCCCATCACTACTCTGGAGCAGAAACTTCCCTTCACCCAGGCTGTGTTGCTGTCTTGTGCGGGGGCAGGGCTCCAACACGGACACATCACATTCTTCTCTCTGTGACTGCATCTGTCCCCTGGCTGTCTCGCTCCAGTGTCTGTGTGCAGCCAGTAACACAGGTGGGGGGTCAGACTGTCGGGGGCATAAGCTGGCTGGCCGCTGGCTCCTGGTTTGACTGGCGTGGGGCGGAGTTAAAGGCTGGGCCACACGAGGTAAACACTTTACCTGTGTGGCTACTGAGAAGAAGGGCACGGCTTTAAAGAAGGAGCCTGGCAGAGAAGAGCAGTATTGATTGCTCTATTGGCTGGGGAGAAGTGGAGGTGGAGGCACTGCTGAGCACATGGGGTAGCGTGCCGAGCACCGGGGACTGAGTCGGGAGGTAATATAATATAAAAAAAAAAAAACATGGTCACGGTAGCAGCGGCGGGGGAATGCGCCTCACCACCTCATGGCGCCTCACCACCTCATGGCGCCCCAGGCAACCGCCTATACTTGCCTATAATGGAAAATTCACACCTCCACACCCGTGTGTCAGTCCAGGGCTCCTGGAACTGAATGCCGGTGCTGGTCTCTCACAGGTGTGAGTTTCTCTGCCTATAGTTGCCTGGTGGTTGAGACGCCCCTGTTTGGACCCCTTAGCGCAGTTAGGGTGCAAAAAAGTGCCACACATGTGGTATCGTCGTACTCAGGGGAAGTAGTATAATGTGTTTTGGGGTGTATTTTTACACATACCCATGCAGGGTGGGAGAAATATCTCTTTAAATGGACAATCGTGTGTAAAAAAAATCAAAACATTGTCATTTACAGAGATATTTCTCCCACCCAGCATGAGTATGTGTAAAAATACACCCCAAAACACATTATACTACTTCTCCTGAGTACGGCAATAACA
This sequence comes from Hyperolius riggenbachi, assembly GCF_040937935.1. NCBI lineage: Eukaryota > Metazoa > Chordata > Amphibia > Anura > Hyperoliidae > Hyperolius > Hyperolius riggenbachi. Next base: position 371,251,557 of record NC_090647.1, on the reverse strand, counting down.
CATGTGTGGCACTTTTTTGCAGCCTAACTGCGCTAAGGGGCCCAAAGTCCAATGAGCACCTTTAGGCTTTACAGGGGTGCTTACGATTAGGCACCCCCCAAAATGCCAGGACAGTAAACACACCCCACAAATGACCCCATTTTGGAAAGTAGACACTTCAAGGTATTCAGATAGGTGCATAGTGGGTCCATGGCAGATTTCATTTTTTTTGTCGCAAGTTAGAAGAAATGAAAACTTTTTTTTTTTGTCACAAAGTGTCATTTTCCGCTAACTTGTGACAAAAAATAAAATCTTCTATGAACTCACCATGCCTCTCAGTGAATACTTTGGGATGTCTTCTTTCCAAAATGGGGTCATTTGGGAAGTATTTATACTATCCTGGAATTTTAGCACCTTATGAAACATGACAGGTGGTCAGAAAAGTCAGAGATGCTTCAAAATGGGGAAATTCACTTTTGGCACCATAGTTTGTAAACACTATAACTTTTACCCAAACCAATAAATATACACTGAATGGATTTTTTTTATCAAAGACATGTAGCACAATAAATTTGGACAAAAATGTATACAGAAATTTTACTTTATTTGAAAAATGTCAGCACAGAAAGTAAAAAAAATCATTTTTTTCACAAAATTCATGTCTTTTTTGATGAATATAATAAAAGCTAAAACTCGCAGCAGCAATCAAATAGCACCAAAAGAAAGCTGTATTAGTGACAAGAAAAGGAGGTAAAATTCATTTAGGTGGTAGGTTGTATGACCGAGCAATAAACCATGAAAGCTGCAGTGGTCTAAATGGAGAAAAAGGCTCTGGTCCTTAACCTGCCTGGCGTTCTATTAAGATCGCCAGGCAGGCTGCGGGAGGGTTTTTTTTTAATAAAAAAAAAACTATTTCATGCAGCCAACTGAAAGTTGGCTGCATGAAAGCCCACTAGAGGGCGCTCCGGAGGCGTTCTTCCGATCGCCTCCGGCGCCCAGAATAAACAAGGAAGGCCGCAATGAGCGGCCTTTCTTGTTTTGCTTACATCGTCGCCATAGCGACGAGCGGAGTGACGTCATCGACGTCAGCCGACGTCCTGACGTCAGCCGCCTCCGATCCAGCCCTTAGCGCTGGCCGGAACTTTTTGTTCCGGCTACGCTGGGCTCAGGCGGCTGGGGGGACCCTCTTTCGCCGCTGCTCGCGGCGGATCGCCGCAGAGCGGCGGCGATCAGGCAGCACACGCGGCTGGCAAAGTGCCGGCTGCGTGTGCTGCTTTTTATTTGAGCCAAATCGGCCCAGCAGGGCCTGAGCGGCAGGCTCCGGCGGTACTGGACGAGCTGAGCTCGTCCAGACCGCCCAGCAGGTTAAGGGACGAAAATACTGTGGCCCTCAAGTGGTTAAAGCAACACTGTTTCTATGATAATTTTTAAAATTAACTCAAAGCGCACAGATGAAATTGATTGCAATCTAGAGATAACAGTTCCATTATACTATCCCTTGGAGAGATCTTGAAAAAGTCCTGGCTAGTGAGTCACCTCTACCACACCCAGAAGATGGAGCACTCACCCTTAAGTTGTGACCCTCTATTAGATTGGGTCCCGGCGGGACGCACAGACGTGGAATACATGGTATACAACTTGAAGTTTCTGGAGTAACAGCGGCACACAGTGCACCAGGAGCCAGCCAGATGGCCCACGATCGGGGTAGAGTTCGTTAAAACTCTGTGCTGATTTTAAAAGCTACTGACATGTGAGTGTTCAATCATAATTTTAATAAATTTATAGTATAGTTTTACACTATAGGGCGGGGGGAGGAGACCTTGATTGCCCCGCAGGCGCTGACGACCCAATCTAATAGAGCGTCACATCTTAAGGGTGAGTGCTCCATCTTCTGGGTGTGGTGGAGGTGGCTCACTAGCAAGGCATATCTGTGTAGTGGACTTTTTGAAGCTATCTCCAAGGGATAATCAGATTTCATATATGATTGGAACTGTTATCTCTAGATTGCAAGCAGTTTAATCTGTGCACTTTGAGTTAATTGTACTTGTTGTATGAAGAAAGATAAGTGCACCAACGCATGGACACTCTGTTATGCCGGGGAATACACTTTGTACCACTCGATGATGCCGCTGATCTATTCCCGCTCATCCCTGCGGGCGATCCTCTTATATTCTGCCCGTTTTCCTTATCTTTTTCCATTGTCCCGTCTGCGGTATCGAACGTGGAATCAATCCGGAGGGTGATCGGACATGTCGGAAATTATCAATCGAGCAGAGGCGTCTGAGCCATTAGGCAGCTATAAATTCTTGCCTAGAGCGACAGGAGGAGGGAAGGGCGGCGGGCGCTACTGCACTGAGTAGTGAGAGAAGAAATGTCTCTCAGCTCACTCAGGTATCAATTTACACAGCAGCAGCAGCGCCTGACTCGACTCACCACTGATTTACTGACTGATTCATTCATTTCCTTCAGCTCAATGATTCAAAGAACCACAGTAATGAATGAGTCAGTGAAAGAAGGCACTCGTCCTAGTCAGGGATCCGAGTACAGCATCAGCTCCTGAGTCCTGAGATTCATTCAGTCCCTCTCTCTCTGCTACTGGTAACTGCGTGGAAGTAGAGACTGTGTAGCAGCCAGGCATTGACTGCCCCCCGGGCCGCCTTTTATTCATTGATTTAGGGTTGGTCCTGTGTCTACTGTATTCAAGTTTGTTGATGTAAGGCATTGTAAAACACTAGGCTAGCTGATAAAAGTGCAATAAGAGTGCAGACAAGCTGGTATATATACACAGCATGATGCAGAGGAGGGTCCGTGGGCAAACATCTGTCTGGTCTCTCCCCATTGTTAAAATGACTGCATGTGCAGATAAGGTGTTAAACAGGTTGAAAAGTTTTGACAGTCCCTAGACTCCAGGAGGGCTGCTTTCTGACTTGTGTCAGAGACTGGCAGGGACAGCAGTCCTATTACCGGCAACTAGCCTCTGTGTAATGTGGGACTGCAATACAGATTAGCTATACGACAAGGGGTGACTGTGTGACATAATTTGGGCTGAGGCTGCCATGATAACGGGCCTCTAGTCTGTGTTCCCCCCCCCCCCCAGGCCAAAAGGTCCCAGTCCTCCCCTGGTAGCAGGCTAGCAGCATAGTGTGTGTGTGTGTGTGTATAGTGTATGCCGCCGCAAGGCTGTTAACGAGCCAACCGCGCCATTGCCACATAACACCAACCCTGTGCTCACTCCACTGGCTACCGATAAAATGGAGAATTCTGTGTAAGATTGGCTTACTGACATTCAAATCCTTGCTCAATCTGGGCCCTGGATACATGAAGGACTTGTTGCAGCTGCATCGCACCCCCTACAATCTTAGATCAAAAGGACGTAACACCTTGGTCACCCCCAGAGTCCACCTCAAAAAGTTTGGAGAAAGAGCCTTTTGTCATGCTGCCCCTACACTTTGGAACTCCCTGCCACACCCAATCAGGACAGCTCCATCGCTGGAAGCATTTAAGTCTAAACTGAAAACCTATTGAAATTTGTGGTTGGGCACACCATGAAAAGTTGGGTGCTTGGTATTGTGGCATAGGCAAACCACCATCAAAGTTTATATTCAAATATACCAGCACTCTCTAAAACGTTCAAAGAAATCACGCTCTTTTTATTGAGCTGACATATCCACAAGAAACCGACAATTGTTTCGGGGGCCTCGCAGGGTCCCCCTTTCTCAAGGCGTGTGGTTACCACAGTGCTGGTATATTTGAATATAAACTGAAAACCTACCTCTTCAGTCTGGCATTCATGAACATCTGACTATCTCCTCTGTAACACAACCCAGCCTGCAACCCTGTATTAATCTGAGACACAACTATGCGCTTTGAGTCCAATGGGAGAAAAGCGCTTTACAAATGTTATTGTATTGTATTATTGTATAGTGTATGTCTACTGTGTGCTGTGTATACAGGCCCGGCCCTAGACTTTTTGCCGCCTGAGGCAAGCTTTAAAGAAATCGCCGCCCCCCCCCCCAAGCCGTGGGTGTGGGGGGCCGCCCGAGCTGGAGGGGATAGCGGGCAGGAAGGGGGTATTGGGCCTAGCGGCAGGGAGGGGGGTCGGACCTACGCCGCAGGAAGTGACGTCAGTGGAGCGCACGCTGGAACGAGGAAAAGGTGAGTGATCCCCGCCCGTTGCCTCTTATAGCTGCAGCCAGCGACGTAACTTTTTAAAGCTGGAGGGGAGCGAAGGACGGGGGACCCAGGCGAGGGAGGGGGGGTCCGACCCCCCTCCCCGCCGCTAGGCGTGTGTGTGTGTACTGTGTGTGGTGTGTGTGAGTGCATGCCGCAATAAGTATATTTTATGGTGAAATGCTCTGCTGCATTACAACTATTTTCTGGTGAACCCATGCCGCAATAAGTGTACTTTCTGGTGAAACGCCAGGGGCGTAGGGCCTGTGGTCGCAACGGTCGCCGTGGCGACCGGGCCCGGCACCTGAAGAGGCGGGGAAGGGGCCCGGGGGGCCCATGTAGTGCTGACCTTGCGCGCTATTTCGAGGGGGGAGCCGGAGCCGCGGGGAGGGCAGCCCGACCTCTCCCTCCCTTCCTCTCCTCGGGCCCCCCCCTTCAGATGCAGAGTGCGTGGCGCATGGAAGCGCTGTAGGCAGAACTCACCTCTGTCCCTGCGTTCCAAGCGCCGCTGATCTCCTCCCGCTGTATAGATGCTGTTACACACTGCTTCCGGCTAAACAGGAAGCAGTGTGTAACAACATCTATACAGTGGGAGGAGAGATCAGCGGCGCAGGGACGGAGGTGAGTTCTGCCTACAGCGCTTCTGTGCGCCGCGCACTCTGCATCTGAAGGGGGGGGGGCCCCGGGGAGAGGAAGGGAGGGAGAGGTCGGGCTGCCCTCCCCGCAGCTGCGGCTCCCCCCTTCATTATGGGGGGGCACCTACCTACCCACCCTATGCTGTGGGGCAGCTACCTACCTAACCTATCCTGGGGGGGCAGCTACCTAATCTAACCTATCCTGGGGGGGGGGGGGCAGCTACCTAATCTAACCTATCCTGGGGGGGCAGCTACCTATTCTATCCTGGAGGGGCAGCTACCTACCTAACCTATCCTGGGGGGGCAGCTACCTACCTAACCTATCCTGGGGGGGGGGCAGCTACCTACCTAACCTATCCTGGGGGGCAGCTACCTACCTAATCTATCCGGGGGGGGGGGGAGCTACCTAACCTATCCTGGGGGGGGCAGCTACCTACCTAATCTATCCTGGGGGGGCAGCTACCCACCTAACCTATGCTGGGGGGCAGCTACCCACCTAACCTATCCTGGGGGGCAGCTACCCACCTAACCTATCCTGGGGGGGGGGCAGCTACCCACCTAACCTATCCTGAGGGGCAGCTACCTAATCTAACCTATCCTGGGGGGCAGCTACCTAATCTAACCTATCCTGGGGGGCAGCTACCTAACCTATCCTGGGGGGCAGCTACCTACTCTAACCTATCCTGGGGGGCAGCTACCTACTCTAACCTATCCTGGGGAGCAGCTACCTACTCTAACCTATCCTGGGGGCAGCTACCTAATCTAACCTATCCTGGGGGAAAGCTACCTAATCTATCCTGGGGGGCAGCTACCTAACCTAACCTATACTGGGGGGCACCTACCTCATCTAACCTATACTGGGGGGCAGCTACCTAATCTAACCTATACTGGGGGGGGGGGGGGGCAGCTACCTAATCTAACCTATCCTGGGGGGCAGCTACCTAATCTAACCTATCCTGGGGGGCAGCTACCTAATCTAACCTATCCTGGGGGGCAGCTACCTAACCTATCCTGGGGGGCAGCTACCTACTCTAACCTATCCTGGGGGGCAGCTACCTACTCTAACCTATCCTGGGGGGCAGCTACCTACTCTAACCTATCCTGGGGGCAGCTACCTAATCTAACCTATCCTGGGGGAAAGCTACCTATTCTATCCTGGGGGGCAGCTACCTAACCTAACCTATACTGGGGGGCACCTACCTCATCTAACCTATACTGGGGGGCAGCTGCCTAATCTAACCTATACTGGGGGGCACCTACCTATCTAACCTGGGGGCACTTACTTGTCTAACCTGTATTCGGGGCACCTAGCTAGCCTATACAGGTGGCAACTATACTGGCTACCTATATTGGAGGCACCTACCTAACTAACCTATACTGGGGGCACCTACCTATCTAACCTATGCTGGGGGCAACTATTCTGGCTACCTGTATTAGAGGCACCCACCTAGCTAATCTGTACTGGGGGCACCTGTCTAACTTATCTAACTTATACCGCGGTCACCTGCCTATCTAACCTATACTGGGGGCAACTATACTGGCTACCTATGCTGGAGACACCTACAAGGCTAACCTATACCGGGGGCAACTATACTGGCTTACCTATGCCTGGCTACCTATACTGGGGGGACCTAAAGCTATCTATAGGGATTCGGATATGTGTGTGCGTCGGGTGTTGCCGGGGGAGGGGGGCTGATGTTGCCGTGGGGGGGACCCACATCCAGATTCCGCATCGGGGCCCAGTGGTTTGTAGCTACGCCACTGTGAAACGCTGCTGCATTATGATTTTCGGGGGTTTGGCGGTGGGGTTCACCACAGGAGTGGTGTTCACAGGATTTCTCACCTGTAGAGACAAAATGGCTAGAGATGCCCCTGCAATCGAGCCATCTAATGTTTGCACCGTGTATTCCTAGCATTACTTTGAAATTGAGCGTAATGTCTATGATAATTTTTGCCCCCAAACAAGTAATATGGCTCTAGCCATCACCTTTGTGCACAGAAATTCTAGTTTTACCTTCAAAACTACATCTAACACTAACATTAATGAGTTTGGCTAATGTTACTTTGCAATTCAGCAGGGCAAAGGCTATAGAGTAGCTGAATGCTGGTGTCCATTTCATTCCTTGTACTTAATGCACCAGCCCCCAAATCACCTGACAGGAAGACAACTTTCACTGTATGTATTGTAGTGCAGTGCCCATAGGCAAACGCAGGGGGGGATTACAGCTGCCCAGAATCCCCCCTTAGACCAGGGCCGGTGCAGTGTCTGGGGACAGGCACAAGTTGAGACACCAGATTATCTGCAGGTATCATGCAGCAGCTCACAGCACTGCCCCCTTTCTTTCCCTGCTACAGTTCACTTTGGATGGAGCAGCAGCGTGTGTACAGAGCATGGAGCAGCAGCGTGTATACAGAGCATGGAGCAGCAGTGTGTGTACAGAGCATGGAGCAGCAGCATGTGTACATAGCATAAAGCAGCAGTTTGTGTACAGAGCATGGAGCGGAAGTGTGTGTACAGAGCATGTATCAGCAGCAGCGTATGTACAGAGAATGGGGCAGCAGTGTGTGTATAGAGCATAGAGCAGCAGCGTGTGTATAGAGCATGGAGCAGCAGGGTGTGTACAGAGCATGAAGCAGCAGTGTGTGTACAGAGCATGGAGCAGAGGCGTGTGTACAAAGCATGGAGCAGCAGTGTGTGTACAGAGCATGGAGCAGCAGCGTGTGTACAGAACGTGGAACAGCAGCGTGTGTACAGAGCATGGAGCAGCAGGGTGTGTACAGAGCATGGAGCAGAAGTGTGTGTACAGGGCATAGAGCAGCAGCGTGTGTACAGAGCATGGAGCAGCAGGGTGTCTACAGAGCATGGAGCTGCAGGGTGTGTACAGAGCATGAAGAAGCAGTGTGTGTACAGAGCATGGAGCAGCAGTGTGTGTACAGAGGATGGAGCAGCAGCATGTGTACAGAGCAGGGAGCAGCAGTGTGTGTACAGAGCATGGAGCAGCAGCATGTGTAAAGAGCATGGAGCAGCATCGTGTGTACAGAGCATGGAGCAGCAGTATGTGTACAGAGCATGGAGCAGCAGCATGTGTACAGAGCATGGAGCAGCAGTTTGTGTACAGAGCATGGAGCGGCAGCAGGGTATGTACAGAGCATGGAACAGCAGTGTGTGTACAGAGCATGGAAAAGCAGCGTGCGTACAGAGCATGGAGCAGCAGTGTGTGTACAGAGCATGGAGCAGCGTGTGTACAGATCATGGATCAGCAGCATGTGTACAGAGCATGGAGCAGCAGTGTATGTACAGAGGATGGAGCAGCAGCGTGTGTACAGAGCATGGAGCAGCAGCGTGTGTACAGAGCATGGAGCAGCAGCATGTGTACAGCAGCATGTGACCCATCAGCATCCATAAATGCGTGTCTAGTGGATTTACAAAATTGGATAAAACGCTGGCTGAGGCTGAACTCTGACAAAACAGAGGTGTTGGTGGTAGGTGGTCCACACATGATGGATAAAGTTCAAAACGCTCACCACCTCAAACTAGCAATTGGGGGAGATACTGTACAGTATAAATACTCTGTGCGAAACCTTGGGGTGATCCTGGATGGAAATCTAAAACTCAAACAGCAGATATCAGCTGTCGTCAAGTCTTCCTTCTTCCATCTAAGAAATATAGCGAAAATCAAACACCTTATCCCAGCTGAAGACCTACCTGCCCTGGTTCATGCATTTGTATCCTCCCGCCTAGACTACTGCAACGCCCTGTTCATCGGATCTACAGAAAAGGTTCTGCGCCCCTTACAGCTAGTACAGAATGCTGCAGCCAGACTCCTAGCCAATGCCCCCCGCAGCACACACATCACCCCAATACTGCAAACTCTTCACTGGTTGCCAGTAAAATGGAGAGTCAATTTTAAGATCTGCCTGCTGACATTCAAGGCTCTACACCACATGGGACCCAAATACATAGCGGATCTATTGGAACTTTATGTCCCTCCACGCACCCTCCGCTCTGCCAACAAGATGAAGCTGATTATTCCCAGGATACACTTAACATTTGGTGCTCGGGCCTTTTCCTATGCAGCCCCTACTCTATGGAACTCACTTCCACAATCAGTACGAGAGGCTCCCTCTCTGGACAGCTTTAAAAAAAGGCTAAAAACTCACCTCTTTTCCCTAGCCTTTGAGACTGCATAATGCAGGGTCACAGCGCTTTGAGTCCCCAGGGAGAAAAGCGCTATATAAATATTATTGTTATTGTTATTGTTACAGAGCATGGAGCAGCAGCGTGTGTACAGAGCATGGAGCAGCAGTGTTTCTACAGAACATGGAGCAGCTGTGTGTGTACAGAGCATGGAGCAGCAGTGTGTGTACAGAGCATGGAGCAGCAGCGTGTGTACAGAGCATGGAGCAGCAGTGTGTCTACAGAACATGGAGCAGCTGTGTGTGTACAGAGCATGGAGCAGCAGTGTGTGTACAGAGCATGGAGCAGCTCTCTGGGGAACTTTACAGAGTCAGGTATGAGCACAGCCCTGTGCCTTGCTGTGTGAATGCTTCACTTTCCTCTTACCAATGTCAGCTGTACTCATTATGATCTGTATTTAAACTTCTCCTGAACATTGTCGATCGGGAGCAGATCGGACATTTAGGTTAATTCCCATAAGTCGGAGGGGAAATTGCATTATGTGTACCCAGCATGATGTCCTACCATATTATTATACTGTATTATGCGTGGCTGAGGGAGACCTTTCAGGAATCCTCCCCTTGAAAAGCCTGGGTTTGCCCCTGGTGCCTATAGAAAAAAAATAATGGAGGTGCATTTTGATATGTTGGAATTGGGCATCCCCATTAACTTGCATGGAATGGGGGTATTTGGTTCTGTACTTAAACAGTTAGTTCCAAGCTGTTTGCACTGGTGCCTGTGTGGACAGGTTCTTAGACTTGAGAGAGTAGGGTTAGGCCTAAAGAAGGACTGTACCTTAGAAGGGTATTTTAGGGTTTGGCATCGGGAAGGACTTTACTGGGGCGCGCTACCGCGGGGCCTCAGGGAGGGGTTGTCCTTTTTAGGGTGAGGGTTAGGAATTATGAACTAGTAGGGCATCAACAGGGGATAGATGGGTGATTGGAGGGCACTAAATACACTACTGAAATCACCATCCTAAAGCCAAAATATGATATATCAATATTCCACCTATCAAAGTAAGCTAGCACCCAGTTTACCAGTATAGAAATTAAAAGTACTGCTACTGTATGCCTAACACTATAAGGCCCCATTCACACTTAAAAATGCAAACGCAAGCATTTTGTGTTTTTGTGTGCTGTTTTTTTTTCCCCTCACGTTACGCCACTACGTGCTGCGTTTTTGTAAAAAGTGCTTTTCTAAGTGCTTTTTCACTTCCTGAGCAATCGCTGCACAAAGTGATTTTGTGAGCGTTTTGCGTTTTTCCTATACTTTCCATTATAGCAAAAAAGCCTCAAAAATGGTACAGGCACTGCTTTGCTGAGCCGGATCAGAAACAAACCGCTCAACTGTGAACTCTCTGATAGGGAATCATTGCACAAGCGTTTTGTGGGCAATTTTAAAAATCGACTGCGCTTGAAAAAAGCCGGAAAACACCCCTAATGTGAACGGGCCCTCAGGGCTGGTTTACGCTGAACACTTATTAATGGATACGTTTTAACCGATTTATTGTTCAACACATACAGCAGTAAGCCGGCCATTTTATACATATCCTGGGCTGGCAGTGTCTTTTATAATTATCCCGTTCCCATGGAGATTTTCCTAATAAATTGTGCTGTACAGAAGACCCCTTACACTAACTGTAAATTACATCAGGGGCAAGAAATAGATTGAGGCCAGTTTGACACTGGTCAAAGCATTTCAGTGCAATGCTCCGCCCCCTGCATCACATTGCAATGCCAAAACATAAACTCCTATGACCCTGCGGTACAATGCGCAGACAGGGTCATATGCATAGTGCTTCCCCCCGCACGCCTATCACCGCCCCTTGCCCAGTGACATAATCCCTGCTGGACAGATAGTATGTCATTAGGATTCCCAGCTTCCCCGTTGTTTTTGCGTATTCCCATGCGCTGTGCATGCCACTGCCAACACTGCCAACATATTTAAAGTTTTACATGCATTCAGTCGCTGCAAAAGTTCGACGACACGATGCTGACTTTGCAGCGGGTCCGCGGCTTTTTGGCGGAGAATCTGACATTTTTGGCGCAACGCGACGTGGTTAGTGTGCTATGCCCCATAGACTTTGATTGCTGTTGCGTTATCCTACGTGCAGAAGGAGTAACACTATGCAAAGAAAGTGGCCTAGTATGAAAGTGGCATCAAGGTTCTACTGGAACAAACTGTAAGGGCGCGCTTCCATTAAAGCGCAGGGTCCTTTGGCTCTGTGCTGTGTGTCACTCCCGGCCGGGGGCAGGGCTTGCGATCCCATTCATTATTGAATGGGATCAGTCAAGTAAGGATACCTGGCCGCACTCCCCTTACCACAATTGAGGTGCATTCACGATCAAGCCACCAGAGCACTCCATGGCAGCACAATCTCTGTATTCCACAAGGATCAGCACACTCAAAAGATATGTTGCTAAAATTATAGCTCTTTTAATGAAAAAGCAAATCCATAAAAAATCACGTGTCAGACAAGGACTAGCAACCTGCAATTGATAGGTATCATAATGCCAGCTGGTAACCTTGGAATAGATAGTCCATGAGGTGATAGAGTCCTAAGTCCACAATACAGCAGATAGTGGCCCATATGCAATTCACTTTTTTACCCGAGTTTTTTCCTAGGTGATAATTTTAAACTTGTCAATAAAATGACTTTTAAGCCACCAGAAAGCAAAAAAAATACTCAAAATAATGTTGATAGTACTTTTTCACTTACTTTTTGGTACTTTTTTAGTTAAAAAGTGCTGGAAAGTTATTTTAAATAAAGATGAAAAATTATCTCCTAGGAGAAAACTCGGGTGAAAAAGTGAATTGCATATGGGCCCGTGTGCCTTGGATAGTGGCGACAGACACTGGCCTAGAGCTGTTTCTGGCATTCTCCCATCCTCAAGCTGAAAAAATGTGCACTACAATGTGCAATCCTCTTTAACCTCAGCCACCCACTCTGCCGTCTCTAGACGGCAGAGTTCCTGTGAGCCGGTCGGGAGCCGCTTTCATTGGCTCCTGACCCTGCCTATCAATGTAAGCGAATGGGAGTTGCTTACGTTGATAGACAGGGTCTGGAGCCAATGAAATCGGCTCCTGACCCACTCACAGGGCTCTGCCGTTATAGAGACAGCATAGCGAGTGAGCTGCGGTCGGGAGACATCAGCGAGATCATCGGGAGCAAGGAAAGTGGCGAGAATGCGCGGCGTCAGTGTATTGAAATCTCCGCCCTGGCAGCCAGATAGCCATCAAAACAGGGCGTAGATTTCAATTAGCGCGGTCCTTAACTAGTTAAAAGCAATGATCGCATAACAGAATAATCCAGGGATAGATCCCCTTTCCTTAATGCAGTTGTCTATCCCGGGCCGTGTCCAGCAGTGCAGTGACCGATCGCGTGGGCTCTCAACGTGCATGGGTGTGGGCATGCCTATTCCTGACATGCCTCCAGCCTCCTATTTTCTCCTACTGCTTACAGTCAGGCACATATGCACAATGGAAGCTCGGGGGGGGGGGGGGGGAGGAGGGAGCACATATAATGGGTTTGACACCTGTTATCTAGAGACACACTGGAGTTAAGATATCACCTCACCCCGAGACTGCCAGCTTCCCCTGCCTAAATTGCACCCAGGGCGAGGGTGTAAAAATCGCCCCCCTCCCCATGTGGAGACAGGTATAGGTGCCCACAGTATAGGTTAGCCAGGTCTAGTTGCCCCTAGCATAGGTAGCCAGCTATAGGTCCCCCCAGTATAAGTAGCCATATAGTTGCCCCCAGTATAGGTTAGATAGGTAGGTGCCCCCATATAGGTTAGATAAGTAGGTGCCCCCATATAGGTTAGATAAGTAGGTGCCCACAGTATAGGCTAGCCAAGTAGGTGCCTCCAGCATAGCTAGCCAGTATTGTTGCCCCCAGTATAGGTTAGATAGGTAGGTGTCCCCATATAGGTTAGTTAGGTAGGTGTCCACAGTATAGATTAGATAGGTAGGTGCCCGCAGTATAGGTTAGATAGGTAGATGTCCGCAGTATAGGTTAGATAGGTAGGTGCCTCCAGCATACTTAGCAAGCACAGGGGCAAGGAAGAGCGAGCATAGCGGAGTTTCAACCCACCTTCCTCGATCTCCGCACTCAGCCTCTAATGCTGGATACACACCATGCGTTTCTGCGTCGAATGCGTCCGTCGATACGCGTCGATTCGATTATTTCCGAGCATTTCCGAGCGCATTTCGATGATTTTTAGGTCGATTGCCATGTAAAGTATGGCAAATCGACCTAACGATCCATCGAAGCTTGAATCGCACATGTCGGAAATAATCGAATCGATGCGTATCGACGGACGCATCGAACGCGGAAATGCATGGTGTGTATCCAGCATAACTCCTTCCTGTCCCGGGGTCTGTGGCATTGGTAAGAGCGACCCCTGTGATGACATGTGTTCACGTTACAACAGGTGGCGCTGTTACCAACTTGACAGGAGAGGCTGTGTGTGTGTGTGTGCAGGGATTGAGTTGTAGAGCTATGCCCGCTATCCCCCGCTGCTGCTCCCCCCCCCACCTGCCTCTCTGCCCGGCACTCAGGGCAGTTGCACTGTCCACATGGACTTGGAAACTTGCCCCTGCATCATACACACGGATGATACACCATCAACAATGCTGTCTCCCCTAACGCTCTGAGAACAATGAATATTAGTATATTACTGTTAATGAACATTATAGAAGCTGGCTTAGGGCTGGCCAAGGGCTTGAGATGAGGAAGTGAGGGTTTAGTGGAGTCTTGCCTTTATACGTATGCAGAGAAATGCATGCAGATTCACATAACACGGACACACTTACATAAAGTGCAGTAATCAATGGCAGTGTGCCCACTCTCATATGGATGGAGCAGTCAAAACAATAAAATAATTACTTACCAGCCTGAACACACTCCTAGGTTAGTTAGCTTCATAATATAGGTCTTTGCATTTCTTAGAAAACAGAGAGCACTGCAGTCACCGGCAGCTGCCGCAGACATGATAGTTATACAATGTGTATACGGTATGTGCAAGTCTCAACATTGTTTATCCCAATTTATCTCCAGTTTTGAAACTGGTGATTTGTCAATGTATGTTTCGGCTCCGACTTACAATAAGTTTTGATAAAGTGCTTTCTGGGATCAGTAGGGATCAATACTCTTCCTTTTAAGACTAAGAAGTATAACTCCAAGTCTAAGCTGGAAAATGCTGAGTAATTGGGAGCTGCTTCTTGGATTGGTGCCACAGAACTTCACCCCAGTGCACGGCTTCATCATCACAACTGACAGGAGATCGGATTTATTTCCCTAACAAGGAGCCCCTCTGCAACTATGTGTTCTGAGACATGATGCTCTCATCCTCTCACAAGCTGATTCCTGCTAACCATACCCAACCACAGTTCAGGCATCCCGTCTGATCAATCCCTGGCAAGCTTTATGCAGCACATTCTGGCATTATGGTATCGACAGGAAATGCTTATTAATTGCACTAATGAGTTTTACAAGCCAGGGTAAAGGAATGAGAGTGGAGGCAATACAGCTAAAGAGTTAAATTGCACTTTAGCAAACTGAGTGAACTGCAATAGACCATTATATCAAATAGAAAAAAATTCTGAAGCCTAAACTACAGAAAATAACTGAGATTCTGCATTCAGCACAAGCAGGCACAAGAGACGCAGGGGTGTAGCAATAGGGGTTGCAGAGGTTGCGATCTCATCGGGGCCCTTGGGCCAGAGGGGCCCCGAAGGGCCCTCCCTCAACTGCAGTATTAGCTATCTATTGGTCCTGTGTTGATAATAATCACCTCTATAGATGCTTTGAATAGTAGTAATCATTAACAACGTGCTCCCCATCTCCTTCCTGCATCTCTAAAGCCGCATCTACACGTGTAGATGCGGCCGCAATGTTCCTTATCAATCGAGCCGTTGATGTGGCTCGATTGATAAGATCCGACAGGACGGATCTCCCCACCGCCGATTCCCTGCTCGCTCCCCGCGAGGGGACAATGGCAGGGAATTGAGCGGAAGATAAGCGGCGCGGGGACGAGCGGGTATCGAGCGGGTATTGATTCCGCCGCACGCGCGGCGAGCGGGGACGCGGTGGGGACGCGGAAGAGGCGATCCGACGGCTAATCGAGCCGCCGGATCGCCGCCTCATCTACACGTGTAGATGAGGCTTAAAGGGACACTTAAGTCAAACAAAAAAATGAGTTTTACTCACCTGGGGCTTCCAATAGCCCCCTGCAGCTGTCCGGTGCCCTCGCCGTCTCCCTTCGATGCTCCTGGCCCCGCCGGCAGCCACTTCCTGTTTCGGTGACAGGAGCTGACAGGCTGGGGACGCGAGTGATTCTTCGCGTTTCTGGCCACAATAGCGCCATCTATGCTGCTATAGCATATATCATATACCATATAGCAGCATAGAGGGTGCTAATGTGTCCGGGAACGCGAAGAATCACTAGCGTCCCCAGCTTGTCAGCTCCTGTCACCGAAACAGGAAGTGGCTGCCGGCGGGGCCAGGAGGATCGGAGGGAGGCGGCGAGGGCACCGGACAGCTACAGGGGGCTATTGGAAGCCCTAGGTAAGTAAAACTCATTTTGTTTGTTTGACTTAAGTGTCCCTTTAAGGCCTGGTGCACACCAGAGGAGTTTTTCTGAGTGTTTTGAGTTTTTGAAACCTCCTGCTAATGTTATCCTATGTGCCTATGCACACTGGATCGATGAGGTTTTGTAAAAAAAAACCCCATAGCATTACATTGGGAAGAGGTTTTGAAACCTCTAGCGTTTGTGGAGCTTTTCTGGTGTGTCTCAGCCCTTACACTGTAGTTGCCATTGGCAGGTTTTGGTGCACCGTATCAGTTGTTATGTATAGAGTGCTTGGGGGACCCCAATGTAAAACTTGCATTAGGGCCCACAGCTCCTTAGCTACGCCACTGAAGAGACGTGACGTGCGTCCCAGTTCATTGTGTGATTTTCTTTACTATGAAGTAGTGATTCAGTAGCATAGAAAAGAGGTCACGGATTAATTTACAGACACACCCAAGTTGTTGCCATCATTGACTGTCATTTTTTTCTATAATATTTCATAATACTTCTTGTCTACATTCCTCATTTTGCATGTTTCATTTCAAAACGTGAATAAAGGCTGTTTTATGCTACAAAACACAATTGCAAACCCATTGAGATCTCATTTTTACAATACAACATTCTTTGCTTTTTGTCAGTTTTCTCTGGGACCACGAGCACAAATGCTCAAATAATGCAGCAGGACTGCCACTTGCAATCAGGAAAAATCTGATTGCACTAATGTCAAAGGGTTTCCATTATTTTTATCATTTTGTAGATGTCCATGTGGTTTGCGATTTGATCGGAAACGGATTACAATTTGTTTGTAGTGTAAAACAGTCCTTAGGTAGGAAATCATATAATATAATGTAATCTGACGACTTTGAAGAGTGTTGTGTTCTATGGCGGGGTTGCAGTGAGCAGCATAGGAGTAGTGTCATGCTGGGGAAGGGGGGGGGGGGGAAGTTGGTTAGCAGCACGGGAGTGGCATCACACCTAGGGAGAACAATGCGCTCAGCCATTGCTTGACCGAAGTGAACCACCAGAATGGTCGGGTAATCGAGAGGGATCGGCGGTGGCTGACAAGACAAGACAAGACAAATAACATTTATATTGTGCTTTTCTCCTTGCGGACTCAAAGCGCCAGAGCAGAGCAGCAGCCACTAGGGCGCGCTCTATTGGCAGTAGCAGTGTAAGGGAGACTTGCCAAAGGTCTCCTACTGAATTAGTGCAGGCTTACTGAACAGGCAGAGCCGAGATTCGAACCCTGGTCTCCTGTGTCAGAGGCAGAGCCCTTAACCATTACACCATCAGCCAACTGCTGCCGCACACTCGCTGGATTCTCAGCAGAGGCAGTGGTTATCGGCCAAATTTCGTGTGGCGTGTGTACGGAGCTTTAAAATTATGGGCAATACTATTGTTGAGATTTATCTTGTGCATGTCTCCATAGTCTGAAGCTCTGAATTAACTTATGATTATTATACATTAATATTGTGTAATACAGAATATAATGAAAAAGATTAGATTGGAGAACTCCGGCAATGAACTTTGCAGATCTATTTTTCACGTGATGGGTCTGAAGTGAGAGACAGAACACGAATGATCATTAAAATTCTTGCAATAGTCTACTGACATTAGTGAAAGTATGATCGATCGTTCAAGCTGTGATCGTTCAAGTTGTGATCTGTCATGACTGTCTTTTAAAAAGAATGATTGTCACGGTTTGTCACCGTCTTTAAAGGGGAACTGAAGTAAGAGGTATACGGAGGCTGCCATATATATTTCCTTTTAATCAATACCAGTTGCCTGGCAGCCCTGCTGATCCTCTGCCTCTAATACTATTAGCCATAGCCCCTGAACAAGCATGCAGCAGATCAGGTGTTTCAGACTTTAAAGTCAGATCTGACTAGACTAGCCGCATGCTTGTTTCTGGTGTTATTCAGATACTACTGCAGTGAAATAGACCAGCAGGGCTGCCAGGCAACTGGTATTGATTAAAAGGAAATAAATATGGCAGCCTCCGTATACCTCTTACTTCAGTTCCCCTTTAACAAATTTTTGTTAAATGTTGATTACTCGATATGGTGCGGAACAAACGTTGATCGTAATGAACAACTAAATCATGCCATAGATATGGACCTATAGGTCATTGTTAGCCCTTTAAAGGACCACTATCACGAAAAAAGTAGGCAGTTAAAATGGACAGAACCGACAGGTTTTGGGTGAGTCCATCTCCTCATGGGAGATTCTCAGGGTTTTTTGTTTTCAACAGCATTTCCTGAACAGCAGTTTACTTGCCAAAATAGTATGATACCAGCCAGCCTCCCTACTTACTTGCACGCTATTTTGTCAGTTAGACTTTGCAACTGCTGTTCAGGAAATGCTGAACAGAGACTGTGCAAAGTCACGTTTCCATGACATCCTCAAAAGTAACTGTCATTGGATAAGTTACTTGTTAAAGCCACAAAAAAAAAAAAAAGGTTGGGGGGTGCCAACACATAGCAATGATTCTGTTAGTTATAGTGAAAGTCTTCAAAGACTATTTTACTATAACTGTTTTTAGACTGTGGAATGAATCCACTGCGTTTCCAATAATTCTTATAGGGAAATTTGCTTTGATATAAGAGTGCTTCGGATTACAAGCATGTTTCCGTAACAAACTATGCTTGCAAAACAAAAACAAAAAAAAACTAATTAAAGAGTTTATTTTGCACATACAGATGAACCTATACCACTGTATGTGCAAAATAAACTCTTTAATTGTTTTTTTTATTTGTGAAAGTAAAAAATAAAGCCTTTTCAACAGAGAACAGCTCTACTGCACCACTGAATTCCTTCAGAATTTGTTGGTTGATACTCACAAATATTTTACAGAGAATATGTCATAAGCTAAATGTTATTCAAAAAAAACTCTCAATGTGACTATATTCAAGCCTGAATCACCCACAAAACAACGGAAAAAAGCTTTGGAGGCTGGCACTTCCAAAAATAGAAAAAGCTCTTTATTGAATCACAAAAACAGTGGTAATACAGCTGTATTACCACTGTTTTTATGATTCAATAAAGAGCTTTTTTTATTTTTAAAAGTGCCAGCCTCCAATGCTTTTTTGCTATATGGACAGGATCTGAAGGTGTGGGGATCCATTGAGGCTTGGGCACACTTATTCCTTGCTATTTATGAGTGCTACTCTTTTTACCATTGTTTATGTCCACAAAACAACTGAGGCAGCCCTCTTGGGTCTTGAGGGTCCATTAGGTGATGAGGAAGCTGTCATGATATAGCAGCTGTTTGTGATATTGGGATAATACAGAAGCATATTTTTCATTTTTCTGTCGGCTGTGTACTATTTCAGATGTGTATGCATGTCCTGAAGCTGTCTGGTTTTGGGGGGTATAATTGTCACCTGGCTCGGGGAAGCTGCTAATGTGGTTGTCTGTATGGCAGTGTGAAGTACATTAGCATTCAGTTCCTCTGGACACTGCGGTCTCCAGCAAGGAAACAGGTAATTACATAACGACCCCCTTTTTGTTCTGAATCTGTGGAAAAGGTGTTGCATTGCTTTGAACTTTGTATGCATGTAAACAGCTCTGTTGACCCAATATACAATCGGACTAACTGAAGTCTGCAAAGTTCAAAAGTGGGACAGGAACATTTGAAGTTTGCATATCACAGCCAGCAAGGATATGACAAGCATTCTGTGCGAACCTTCTGAGGAAATTAAATTATATCTGGACTTGTACCCCCAGGCTACAAATCGGACTATATAAGTCGGCCTAAGACAGTCACAAACCATCTTCTCCTGGAGGTAGCACATAGCTAGAGATGATCCTGATCGAATCAGAAATGTGTGCCCTCCCATGACCAAGTTAGACCTCGTACTGGTAACGTTTGATTCCCGTTTTTTAGTTTTGCAAACTGTCTTGTGTGTTTTTGTAATTTTTACTTTGTTTTTGTAAATCTCTTGTATGTATTACTTTCTGCACTGTTCCACTTTTTTCTGGAATATTAAATATTTATTTAATAAGTTTGACTTCTGATGTACTAACAGATCATAGCCTAGAGAGAGACTGCAGTGTAATTTGTGTTACAAGTTCAATGCCTGATTGTGCCTTGCTACTGTGTGATTGTGTTGTGTGTGTGTGGCGTTCCCTTATTTGGCCTAAGCTGACCCAAATATGAAAACGCTGGAGTGCAGACCACTCGACAGCAGAGTGGGAATTGTTGAAGTGTCTAGCAGCAGCTAGTGGTGGCAGTGAGAAGTGTTTTTGAGGGGTGACAGCCTTGTGTGAGCTTGAGTAAGGCTGCTTCCCCTCGCGATCTGGTCAAAACCCCTAGTCAGGAACAGTATCTGCAGGCGTGCCGTGGGTCCGGTTCCTGACAGAAGCCCCCATGGGTCATGATGTCCACAGCTAGTAATGCCCCCCCATGGAGCCCCTCAAAGCAGAGCATGCTAGGGGTAACTCACCTGTCCTGCTGATGTGCTGCTTCCTCCTCCTCTCCATTCAGTGTGTCCGGACACCATAGTTTCCTGTAGCAGCATCGCTTCTCCCATGACATACCAAACAAGTGATGTGGGAGCCAGGAATGAACTACTGGCAAGGAGACATTTGATAGGCCAGGCTCACCGACTGGACTGGAGGTGGAGGGAGTGAACAACTACTCCATACTTTGTTGCTTGCTCTGGAATTGGAGAGAAACAACAGTAGGGGCAGATAGCTACTCAATTATTATTCCTGGTGCCAAATGGATAACTAAATTTTTTATCTGGGAGACACACACGGCTACTTTAATTTTTTACAGAGGTACGTGGCTATTTAATTGTGGTATCTGGGGGCACCTGGCTGCCTAATTTGTGTATCTGGGAGCACATGGCTACTTAATTCTGGTATTTGGTGGCACATGACTAATTATGCTGTTATTTGGGGGGGGGGGGGGGGGGGCCCATCTGGCTACTTTTTTTATGTATCTGGGGGCTACTGTACAGAAGACCTCTAGTGCCATTCATTAAAATGACATAAATGATTCAGGATATCCATTTGTATCTTAATTATTCTAGTTTCAGCTTTAGAAATGCTTCTTACATCTATATATTGCTATTTATTTGTTTCTAACTCTGCCCTTCCAATGATGTTTAGCCTAGGCTATATTGTGATGTAGTCTTCTCCCCTCAGAGCACTCTGGGAGATTGTGTGATATTCCTGTTTACTATACAGATGAAAAAAAAACATCCTTCAATGATTCACCTTGACAGCAGTAAATATGCTGGCATCTCTGATAAATGTAAGGATATACTGTATATTGGGGTAAGGTAAGATTTTACAGTGAGCAAACATTGACTAAATAAATGTGAATATTGTAAGACATTTAATTCATTAAGCTATATACAATAATATTCCTCTTTATTTGTATATCCTGGGGGAGGGGAAGAAGTGACTACTTAATACTGGTATCTGGGGCAACTGATTTCTCAATTCTTGTATCGTTAGCACACATAGCTTCTTTATTCTCATATCTTTTGGTCACCTGCCTACTTATGTGTCTGTGGACACATTACTACTTGATTCTGGGTACTGAGGGCACAGGGCTGTGTAGTTCTGGCATCTGGGTAGCACATAGCTTCTTAGTTCTGGTATCTAGGAGCACATGGCATCTTCCTTCTGGCATCTTGGGACACATGGATGCCTAATTATGTTATCTGGAGACACATAGCTACAAATATTATTTCATCTAGAACGCACATAGTTACTTAATACTTGTCTGGAGGGGAGCACCTGGCTACTTAAGTTTTTATATCTGGTGGCACATAACTACTGAATTCTGGCATCTGGAGGCTCTTGACCAGGCCTGTTTCTAGGGGCTGTGCAGCTGTGCGGCTGCCCTGAGCGCTATTGGGAGGAGGGCGCTGTAATGGGGGGGGGAGCCGCAGCCGCGGGGAGGGCAGCCCGACCTCTCCCTCCCTTCCTCTTTCCGGGCTGCCCTCTGTGCTCTCCCCTCCATTATGGGGGGCAGCTACCCATCTAACTTATAATGGGGGCACCTACCTAATCTAACCTCTACTGGGGGGCAGCTACCTATCTAACCAATACTGGGGGGCAACTACCTAATCTAACCTCTACTGGGGGGGCAGCTACCTATCTAACCTATACTGGGGGGCAACTACCTAATCTAACCTATACTGGGGGCAGCTACCTATCTAAACTATACTGGGGGGCAGCTACCTATCTAACCTATACTGGGGGGCAGTTACCTAATCTAACCTATACTGGGGGGCACCTATCTAATCCAGCCTATACTGGGGGGCAGCTACCTAATCTAACCCATACTGAGGGGCACCTACCTAATCTAACCTATACTGGGGGCACCTACCTAATCTAGCCTATACTGGGGGGCAGCTACCTATCTAACCTATACTGGGGGCACCTACCTAATTAACCTATACTGGGGGCAGCTACCTATCTAACCTATACTGGGGGGCAGCTAAATAATCTAACCTATACTGGGGGGCACCTACCTATCTAACCTATACTGAGGGGCACCTACCTATCTATCTAACCTATACTTGGTGGGGGGGCAGCTATCTATCTAACCTATACTGGGGGGCAGCTACCTATCTAACCTATACTGGGGGCACCTACCTAATTAACCTATACTGGGGGCAGCTACCTATCTAACCTATACTGGGGGGCAGCTACCTAATCTAACCTATACTGGGGGGCACCTACCTATCTAACCTATACTGAGGGGCACCTACCTATCTATCTAACCTATACTGGGGGGGGCAGCTATCTATCTAACCTATACTGGGGGGCAGCTACCTATCTAACCTATACTGGGGGCACTTATCTAACCTGTATTGGGGGCACCTACCTACCTAGCTAGCCTATACAGGTGGCAACTATACTGGCTACCTATATTGGAGGCACCTACCTAACTAACCTGTACTGGGGGCACCTACCTATCTAACCTATGCTGGGGGCAACTATTCTGGCTACCTATATTAGAGGCACCCACCTAGCTAACCTATACTGGGGGGCACCTTCTTAATCTAACCTATACTGGGGGGAACCTACCTAATCTAACCTATACTGGGGGGCAGCTACCCATCTAACCTATACTGGGGGAACCTACCTAATTAACCTATACTGGGGCAGCTACCTATCTAACCTATACTGGGGGGCAGCTACCTATCTAACCTATACTGGGGGGCACCTACCTAATCTAGCCTATACTGGAGGGCACCTACCTAATCTAGCCTATACTGGGGGGCAGCTACCTAATCTAACCTATACTGGGGGGCAGCTACCTAATCTAACCTATACTGGGGGGCACCTACCTATCTAACCTATACTGAGGGGCACCTACCTATCTAACTATCTAACCTATACTGGGGGGGGGGGGGCAGCTATCTATGTAACCTATACTGGGGGGCAGCTACCTATCTAACCTAAACTGGGGGCACTTATCTAACCTGTATTGGGGGCACCTACCTACCTAGCTAGCCTATACAGGTGGCAACTATACAGGCTACCTATATTGGAGGCACCTACCTAACTAACCTATACTGGGGGCACCTACTTATCTAACCTATGCTGGGGACAACTATTCTGGCTACCTATATTAGAGGCACCCACCTAGCTAACCTGTACTGGGGCACCTACCTATCTAACTTATACCGGGGGGCGCCTGCCTATCTAACCTATACTGGGGGCAAATATACTGGCTACCTATACTGGGGGCACCTACCTAGCTTACCTATACCGAGGGCAACTATACTGGCTCACCTATGCCTGGCTACCTATACTGGGGTACCTATTCTTGGCTACCTATACTGGGGGGACCTATACTAAGTGCAACTAGACCTGGCTAACCTATACTGCGGGCACCCGCACCTTGCTCCGGTGGGGGGGGTTCTTGGAGATAGACAAGGAAGAAAACGAAGCAAGAGGAAACAAATGAGAGGTAAGCAACCAGGACTGCTAACTAGACAGAGCTACTCCACATAAAACCCCTCTTCCTAGCGCACTTCTTGCAAATGTGAAATCCCTAGCAAATAAAATGGATGAGCTCCAACTGGATATCTGCACGTATAAAACTACGAGAGACTGTTGCATTTTGATTTTTTTGGAGACATGGGTGGACCCCTCTGTACCAGACGCTGCAGTTGAGCTTGCAGGTCACACGCTTCACCGTGCTGACTGAACGCATGATTCTGGCAAGAAAACAGGTGGAGGACTATGGGCTTGATTCACAAAGCGGTGCAAACTGTTTAGCACGTGAAGTGTTTTTCGCTGACTTTTGCACGCGGAAAGTGCCGCGATTCGCGCGATCTCGGACTTTTGCGCGCGCAATTTGCCGGCAAATTTGCCGGCAAATTGCGCGCGCAAAAGTCCGCGATCGCACGAATCGCGGCACTTTCCGCGCGCAAAAGTCCGCGAAAAGCACTTCACGTGCTAAACAGTTTGCACCGCTTTGTGAATCAAGCCCTATGTGTCTATATCAATACTGTTTGGTGCACTAACATAACCATAATCAACAAGTCATGTTCTCCTGATGTGGAATATCTAATGCTGAGATGTTGACCATTTTACATACCCAGGGAAAATACAGTTATTATTATTGTGGCAGTGTACATTCCACCTCAGGCCAATATTAAGTCAGCAAATGAACACCTGTTTGATGTCATTAGTTAGCAACAAAACTTGCACCCTGATGCAATTTTCATCATTCCTGGAACTTCTAACCAAGCAAATCTTAAGAATGTATTCCTGTATGGCACGGGACAATTTTGCCGCTCGATTCTGCGCCCAATCGTTTTCCGCACTTGATTCTGCGGGCAATTCTCTTATCTTCCATTCGTTTTTCTTATCTTTTCCCATTGTCCTCCATGCATAATCGAGCATGGAAACGATTGGGCACGAGATCGGACATGTCGGAAATTATCTATTGAGCCATTTAAATGACTCAGAATCGACCCGTGTATTCCCAGCATGAGACTGCTGTCTCTCAGCTCCAAGATTGCTTTGAACATAAAGTTTGTAATATATTCTTTCATCAAACAGACTTGAGACATGCACTTCCTTTGTATTGTCATATGTTAATTTCTGTGTGGACACCATCACTGTCAACAAAAGAATTACTGTTTACCTAAACCAAAAACCATGGATAAGAAAATAACTCAAAGAACTCCTAAGGAATAAAAATAAAGCTTTTAAACACAAGACAAAGAAGCATATTCTTCAGCCAGAGCAAGTCTGAAAAGGCATACGATATGCAAAACTTAAATACAAACAAAGGATTGAGGAAAACTTTGAAAATGATTGAAACCCAAAGAGGATGTTGCAAAGCATTCAACTATTCACAGATTACAAAAAGAATGGCACACAATACACACTGGACAATAGGAACCCCAGCTTAGCAGAGGAACTTACTAACTTCTTTGCTAGATTTGAAAAATACATCAATCAGCCTCCAGTCAACTTTGGGCCCACTACAGACTCATAGCCTTTAATCCTTCACATACATGAAGTGCCGCAGGCACTCACAACTATCAACACCAGGAAAGCTGCAGGTCCTGATGGTGTGCAAGGATGTGTGGTCCAGGCCTGAGCTTGTCATCAAGCATCAAATATTCAACCTCTCTCTGTTCTTGGGTGTAGTCCCCTCATGCCTTAAATCAACAACCATTGTGCCAGTTCCAAAAAATCCTAGGATAACCTGTCCTAATGATTATCGACCAGTTGCTCTAACCCCTGTCATCGCCAAGTGCTTTGAACGACTGGTAGCCACACACATCAAGGCCTCCATCCCAGCAAATCTAGATCAACACCAGTTTGCCTACCGAACAAGTAGATCGACTGAGGACGCCATCTGTGTAGCTCTCCATACTGCCCTCTCATAACTACAAAAGCCCAACACCTATGCAGTGTTCTCCCCAGGCTCTTTCAAATGGGTGCTCCACCCAGCTAGTTTTGGTGAGCGCCCGGCTGTCATCTGCTCACCTCCTCCTATGCTGAAAGCAGAGTTGTGCAGAGAAGCACCGGCCCTGCAATCTCTTATCTCGCTCCACCCGGCTACTTTTTCATGCCACCCGGCTGAAAAACATTTCTGGGGAGAACACTGCTATGTTAGGATGCTCATTGTTGACTACAGCTCAGCATTTAACACCATCGTACCTAGCCAGCTGACCAACAAACTCCATGCCCTAGGTCTTGCTCCCTCCATATGTACCTGGTTATTGGACTTCCTTACTAATCGCCCTCAAACTGTCAGACTAGGAAAACAGACATCCTCCCCCTTTACACTGAGCACTGGCGTGCCACAGGGCTATGTATTAAACCCTCTCCTCTATGCACTTTTCACCCATGACTGCCAGCCTATCCATACCTCAAACATAATTAAGTTTGCAGGTGATACGACTGTCATTGGGCTTATATCAGACAATAAGGAAGCTGCATACAGAGACGTTAGGAACCTGACTGCATGGTGCAACATTAACAACCTGTTAATAAATAAAAAGAAGACCAAAGAAATTATTCTGGACTTTAGGACCACCAAAAATACCACTCACTTACCGCTAATGATCAATGCAGAGACTGTGGAGAGAGTTTGAAATTTTTGGGAGTCACCATCACAGAGAACCTGTCCTGGGCTGACAATGCTTTAGCTCAAACTGGTAAAGCACAACGCCTCTACTTTTTGAGAAAACCAAGGAGCGCTAACCTCCCACAGAAGCTGCTGGTTAATTTCTACAGATGCACCATAGAAAGCGTTCTGACCAATTTCATGACGGCCTGGTACAACAGCTGCACGAAGGCTACTAGAGAAGCCCTGCAACGAGTTGTTAAAACAGCAGAGGTCATTATCGGCACTGAACTACCATCACTGGAACTTTTGCATAAGACTCGCTGTATGAGAAGGGCCAAAAACATTATCAAGGACAACACTCACCCTGGAAATGCCCAGTTTGAGCTCCTTCCATCAGGTAAACGTTTTAGATCAAGCCGCATACAAACAGACTGAAAAACAACTTATTCCCATCCACCATAAACTTCATGAACTCTGAATCATCTCTGTAATAATTATCACTGTGTACAAATTGTATAAATATCTGTAATACCTGGCATACTTGTATAATTTCTTCTCTTTCTACCTTTGTTACTATCACTATGTTCCCTATCTGTACCGTGGGGTTGTTGTCATAAAAAGTAATTTTGTTGTGTTATACAATGACAATAAAGTGCTTGAATCGTGCTTGAATTTGTAGACACATGGCTACCTAATCTTGGTATTGAGGGCTCATAGCAACTGTATATTACATTGCAGTTTCTTATCAACCCCTAAAAATGTATGTGATTGGGGGGGGGGGGGGGGAAGAAACATAACTCTGCCTAGAAGACTGTTTGTAAAAATATATGTATCTTTACAGCAATTACGAATTAGCGAATACAAAATTCAAAATATGTCACATACTGTATATTGGATGGCGTGCTTAATACCAATATTAATTTTGGTATATTTTACCCAAAAAGTGAAGTTACTTTTAGTCCCTTTTCCTTTTAGCTCAGTGTTTGTTTTATGGTTTTCACTTTAATGATATGTATGTATTATAGGAAAACCTGCTGTTTTACAATGGACTGTTTCAGTTTTCACCATGGTAGTTTGCGTGTATTTTTACTGCTCACCAGGTCAAAAGGCTATTTTTATAGCTCATTCAGTTTGTTTGTTGTTCCAGCCTCCAGTCAGGATGAAAGTCAACAGTAAACTTATATAACATCAGGCTGTGCAAGCTTCTGTCCCACCAGTAGTAGCAGCAATGAGAGCTGGAAGCTCCTTGGGTCAACGGAAACAGCTTCTAATCAGCATAAAGGTGAACTGAAAACATTAAAGACAAATGAAAAAAAAGTTGTTCTGAAAATCAAATCTTGGCTCAATCAGTATTATTTATGTACATAAATATAAATTATAAGTTCGCCATTGCTTCTCATGACTCCACTTAATCTATTCCCAATTGCCTTATTCCTTTTCTGGAGAAATATTGCATAACCTTCTGCTACATATTCTGGTTTTGATCAGAAGTACAATTCTAGAAGGGGAACCATAAAGGACATACTTAAAGGACTACTGTAGGGGGTTAGGGGGAAAAAGAGTTGAACTTACCTGGGGCTTTTAATGGTCTCCCACAGACGTCCTGTGCCCGCACAGCCACTTACCGATGCTCCATTCCCTGCCTCCGGTTCACTTCTGGAATTTTCGACTTTAAAGTCAGAAAACCACTGCATCTGTGCGTCCACATCCCCGCTCCCACTGACGTCACCAGGAGCATACTGCGCAGGCACAGACTGTACTGGGCCTGCGCAATACACTCCTGCTGACGTCAGCGGGAGCGAGGTCACAGCTTTGCAGGAGCAGTGTTTTCTGGAGTCGGTAATTCCAGAAGTGAACTGGAGGCTGGGAACTGAGCATCGGTGAGTGGCTGCGTGGGCACAGGACTTCTGTGGGAGACCATTAGAAGCCCCAGGTAAGTTCAATTTTTTTCCCCTTACCCCCCTACAGTATACCTTTAAAGCACACCTGAATTGAGGTATATGGAGGCTGCCATATTTATTTCCTTTTAAACAATACCAGTTGCCTGGAACTCCTGCTTTTCTTTTTGGCTGCAGTAGTGTCTGAATCGCACACCTGAAACAAGCATGCATCTAATCTAGTCAGAAATGCCTAATCTACATGCTTGTTCAGGGTACATGGTTTAAAGGACCACTATTGTGAAAAATTGTAAAATTTAAAATTCATGTAAACAAATACTAAAAAGTACATTTCTTCCAGAGTAAAATGAGCTAAAAATTACTTTTCTACTATGTTGCTGTCACTTACAGAAGGTAGTAGAAATCTGACAGAACTGACAGGTTTTTAGCTAGTCCATCTCTTCATGGGGATTCTCAGCAAGTGGTTAGCGCTCTTGCCTTGTACCGCTGGGTCCTCGGTTTGGATCCCAACCAGGTCAACATCTGCAAAGAGTTTGTATGTTCTCCTTGTGTCTGTGTGGGTTTCCTCCGGGCACTCTGGTTTCCTCCCACATCCCAAAAACATACAAATTGGTTAATTGGCTCCCTCCTAAATTGACCCAAGACTGCAACACATACACTATACAATATAGACATAGGATTATGGTAGGGAATTAGATTGTGAGCTCCTCTGAGGGACAGTTAATGACAAGACTATATACTCTGTACAGCGCTGCGGAAGATGTTGGCACTATATAAATACTAAATAATAATAATTCTTTATAAAGACATTCCCTCAAAAAGGAGGTGCTTTTGAAACTAAACAAAACCCTGAGAATCTCCCATGAGGAGATGGGCTAGTCCAAATCCTGTCAGTTCGGTCAGATTTCTACCTATCTACTGTAAGTGACAGCAACATAGGAGGGCTTCCTCCAGCCCCTGGCAGCAGCTATGTCCCTTGTTGCAGCTCTGCTGGCCCCTGTTCCCTGACGTTGCGCAAGGCGACCTCCAGGTCGTCCTCAACTGTGCCTTTGCAAGCACCACTGTCAAACACCTCCATGTGGTCCAGAACGTACTGCACAGGCGCAGTAGTTCTGCGCCTGTGCCGTATGTTCCGGACCTCGTGGAGCTGATTAACAGAGACGCTCACGCAGGAGCAGTAGAGGACGACCTGGAGGTTGTCCTGCGCACCGTCGAAGAAAGGGGGCCAGCAGGACATAGCGGCTGCCAGGGGTTGGAGGAAGCCCCGGGTAAGTAGTAGAGATGGCCCGAACGGTTCGCCGGCGAATGGGAACCGGCGAACTTCCGGGGTTCACGATCGCGGAGAACCGCAAACTTTTCCAGAAGTTCGATTCGCCCCCATAGTGCATCCTTAGGGTCAAATTTGACCCTCTACATCACAGTCAGCAGGCACATTGTAGCCAATCAGGCTACACTCCCTCCTGGAGCCCCACCCCCCTCTTAAAAGGCAGGCAGCGTGAGGCATTGGACTCACTCGTGTGCCTGCAGTAATTAGAGAAGGGAGAGCTGCTGCAGACTCACATAGGGAAAGCATAGTTAGGCTCTTGTAGGCTTGTTAGCTTGCTCCTTTCTGATTCTTATTGCTAAAAAAGCACCCCTCAACAGCTCTTTTGAGAGCTAATCTTGTTCTTGTGATCTATTTTTTTTTTTTGTGTGGCCCACTTGCATTATATTATACAGCCCTGTCAGTCAGTCACAGCTGGCCTTTGGCCTCTTGGTGGTAATTACCTGCCACTGCCAGGCCCAGCACATTCAGTGACTACCTGTGTGTATGACAGGCAGCTGCACATTTGTAATCCCAATCACTGCACCTGTTCACTGTTCAGTGCACCTACCTATGTGTGCGCACGTATTGTTAATACCACCAGTCATTGCACATTTGTAATTCCAATCACTGCAGTGCATACTTGTAACCTGCTCAGTGCACCCTATGTGAGCGCAAGCAGTGTACCACCAGTCACTGCACCTGTTCACGGTACCTGTGTGTGACAGCTGCACATTTGTAATTCCAATCCCTGCATACCTGTTCACTGCACCTGTGTGACCGCACGCTGTTTAGTATACCAGTCTGTGCATACCTGTTAACTGCACCTGTGTGACAGCTGCACATTGTATTGTAATACCAGTCACTTCATACCTTTCACTGCACCTGTGTGACTGCACATTGTATTAGTCAAGTCAGTGCATACCTTTTACTTCATCCCCCACTGATATGGACAAAACAACAGGCAGAGGCAGACCCAGAGGCAAGCCACCCGGCAGGTCTGTTCGAGGTCATGCTGACGTGATTTCGTGTGGCCCTAGACCAAAGTACAGTGCTCAGAAGAAGGCACGTCCCATCAACTCCCAAGATTGTCAGGACGTGGTTGACTATTTAACACAGAACACCTCATCTTCCGCAGCCACTAGCGCTACTCCAAGTACCACATCCGCTACATTTGACACTTCGCAGGAATTATTTGGTGGGGAAATCACTGATAATTCACAGCCATTATTGTTACAACAAGATGAAGGTGCTAAGCAAGTTACACCACCTCATATGTCTGAGTTAGGCGATACTATGGACGTAAGGTGTGAGGAGGAGGATGATGAAGTACCTGCTGTTGGTGCAGTTTTGGAGGTGTTTGATAGGACAGTTCAGAGGGGGAGTCAGAGAGGAGTAGGAGGAGATGAGTTGCTGAAAGAAGCAGGGGAGCTCGTCGTCAGAAACAGCTGGTGACAGTGTCTGGCGCCATGTATCGCCACCTATGGACAGCCAGCCAACATGCACTTCAACGTCAGCTGCTGATGCCACCATAGTGCCCACACCCCTGGGCTCAGTGGTGTGGAAATTTTTTTATGTGTCTGCCTCATATCAGAGCAATGCTATCTGTTCTCTCTGCCACCAAAAATTGAGCCTTACGAAGGCCCATGGAGAAAAGGCACAAACTGCAATGGGAAGACCACCTGAGGAAAAGCAGCACAGAAAAGCAAAGCCACCCTCCTTCTCCTCTTCCTCCTTCAGGTGCATCATCTTCAGCCTCTTTCTCCCTTGCACCTTCACAATCACAGCCACCCTCCTCCACTCCGCCTCTCACCTTGACTGGTTCCTGCTCCTGCACACAGCAGCAGCCAGGTGTCCGTGAGGGAAATCTTTGAGCGGAAGAAGCCAATGTCTGCCAGTCACCCCCTTGCCCGGCGTCTGACAGCTGGCTTGGCGGAACTGTTAGCTCGCCAGCTGTTACCATACCAGCTGGTGGACTCTGAGGCCTTCCGAAAATTTGTGGCCATTGGGACACCGCAGTGGAAGATACCAGGCTACAATTATTTCTCGAAAAAGGCGATACCCAAACTGCACCATGAAGTTGAAAGTCAAGTGGTGTCATCTCTGGCACACAGTGTTGGGTCAAGGGTCCATCTGACCATGGATGCCTGGTCTGCCAAGCATGGTACACAGCCCATTGGGTCAACCTGGTGACCGCTGGAAAGCAGGGAGTATGTGGCTGTGAGGCAGACCAAGTTGTGACACCTCCATGGCTTGCAGGCAGGCCTACTGCCACCTCCTCTCCTTCTCCTCCGACTCCTCCTGCTACATCCTCTTCACTGTCATCATCCTCCGCCTCCTTGGCTGAGTGGCATTTCAACTCTACTGGTGCTGCAATCTCCTCTCCAGCTACACAGCCCCAGCTCCCCAGGGCCTATGCTGCATGCCAGGTACGATGGTGTCACGGCATCTTAGACACATCTTGCCTCAAAGCGGATAGTCACACTGGAGCAGCTCTCCTGGCTGCTCTGAACAAGCAGTGGCTGACCCCGCACCAATGGGAGATCGACAATGTGGTGTGTGACAATGGCAGCAATCTCATTTAGGCTTTTAATTTGGGAAGGTTGACACATGTACCCTGCATGGCACATCTTCTGCAGTGCTTTACAGAGTATATAGTCTTGTCACTAAAGGGGCCCATACACTTACACGATTTTCCGGCGATATACAGCAGATTCGATCACTGTGATCGAATCTGCTGTGAAATCGTTGCACAAATGCTGACCAAACGATAGATTTCCATCCAAAATCGATCGTTCCTGTCGATCTGTCCACGCGGAAGATTTCACTCGATTGCCGTCGGGAGTGCATCGATAGCGGCGTTCGAATGTCTGACAACCAACGCTAGCGGCAATACATTACCTGCTTCGCTGACGCATGTCCCCGCTGTCTCTTCTCCACGCTGGGCTCCGGCTGGCTTCACTTACTTCCTGTCCCGACAGGAAGTTTAAACAGTAGAGCGCCCTCTACTGTTTAAACTTCCCCCGATAGGAAGTAAAGTGAAGCACGGAGAAGAGACAGTGGAGACCGGGGGACTCGCGCTGGCCGGATCAGGTAATGTATGCAGGGGGTGGAGGGGGGTATGGCATCGGCGGCAGCGGCAGCTCCGCAGATTGTGAATCGGTTTCATAGTGAAATCGATTCAAAATCTGTTTGCAGTGTAGGCAGCCAATAGATCCCTCTTTGATCAGATTCAATCACAGAGGGATCTATCTGCTGGTCGATTTGGTGGCAATCGACCAGTGTACGGCAGCCTTAACTGTGCCTCAGAGGACCTCATAATCTAATCCCTAACAGAGTCATATGTCCATTGTAGTCTAGGGTCAATTTAGGGGGAAGCCAATTAACGTATCTTTATTTTTTTAGGATGTGGGAGGAATCCCACATAGACACAAGGAGAATATACAAACTCCTTGCAGATGTTGCCCTGGCTGGGATTTGAACCAGCGTTGCAAGTTGAGAGTGCTATCCACTATACCACCGTGCTGCTAGGGTTTATGTTTGGAGTAAGGCTGCATTCACAGTGGTCATTTACATAACGCACATGTTATAATGAGTGTCACCTGCAACTTTGACTGGATGAACATAGACTTTAACCACTTGAGGACCACAGTGGTAAACCCCCCTAAAGACCAGGCTCTTTTTTTCATAATTGGCCACTGCAGCTTTAAGGCCAAGCTGCAGGGACGCACAAAACACAGCACATGAGTGATTCCCCCCCCTTTTCTCCCCACCAACAGAGCTCTCTGTTGGTGGATCTGATCGCCCCCCCCCCCCCCCCCCAGTTGTTTGTTTGTTTTTTTAATCAATATTTGTTTTTTTTATATTATTTTTACTATTTCTTTAATTTTTTTTTTTTTTAAAACCCCTCCCTCCCCCCAGCCGGCCAATCAGGCGATCGGCTGTCATAGGCTTCTGCCTATGAGAGCTGATCGCTCTCTTGTCCCCCAGGGGGACAGCCGTGTGATGATCGCTGATCGCAGTGCTGCACTGTGTAAATAGATGGCGATCACGCCATCTAACAGTCGCCGCTTGGAGACTGAAGACGGGGCGGAGCTCCGCCCCCCGAGAAGGAGATGCGCGCGCACCCTGCGCGTGATCTCCTTCAGTAGCCGGCTCCAGGACCTGATGCCAATTGGCGTTAGGCAGTCCTGGGGCTGCCGCCACGGCCATGCCCATTGGCGTGGAGCGGTCTTTGAGTAGTTAAAGAGACACTGAAGCAAAAAAAAAGATATGATATAATGAATTGGTTGTGTAGTAGTACAGATAATTACTCGAATATTAGAAGCAAAGAAAATATTCTCATGTTTTTATTTTCAGTCTTATAGTGTTTTTTTTTATAACAAAGCATCATTATCTAATATTTGCAGTTTACACACTACTTAGCATTCTAAATGATTTTTACAGAGCAGGCTGTGCACTTTTGACCTGTCCTCTGCTGAAGAAAAAACAATATAGTGACTGACAGTTGAGAGAACAACCTTCAGAAGACAGAGCCCTCTGGGACTGGAGCTCAATGGCTTATTTGCATAGATAACTACTGGAGTTTCTTAACTCTTCCTGTACTGGAAACAATATTAGACGTATGTCTCTGCTCCTAATGTTTTATTTCTTAGCTGTACTACACATACAACTAATTATATCATCAATTTTTTTCGCTTCAGTGTCTCTTTAATGCAAAGCCCGCTTTCTGTGAGTTTAAATAATGCGATCCGATACAATGCAGTACTGTGAACAGACCCATAGAATTGTATCGGCAGTGAGATGGAGACTTATTCTGCAACACAACTGAGCACTGTAAACTATCCCTAGTACTTATATTTTGTGCAGCCACAAAAATCCTGAAAAATCATTGTAGGGCTTGGTCAGTCCTGCATTTGTCCGCTACCTAATGGTGGCCAATAAAGGTAAAATTTTTACCAAAGAATCATATAAAATCTGCAAGGGGAACATTTTATTTCTTTTAAGGATATTCGAGAGAAAAAAAACAAAGTTAACTGCATCCTTTGGCAGTGTATATCCTCCGTTCAACCCCCCCGGTGACCTCCTTTCAACCGCTACTCACCCCGTTAGTAGCAACTAGTACTAGTCAGGATGTATGACATGGTCCTCGTGCATGCGCAATAGCCTCCTTGTGGTTGCGCTGTCCTTCTGTCCGCGCTCCCAGTGGCTCTCCGACTGCTGCATGTTCATTCTTAGCACAGTACCGACAGGGTGACCACAAGAAGGCTATTGCACATGCATGAGGGCCATTACTTCCAGATCAATGGTCCTGACTATTACTAGTCAGGGCCTACTAATCTGATCGAAAAAGTGATTGTTGACTAACAATTGTACTGTAAATAGGCACCTTAAGATGCAAGCGTATGTGCCTGTATGACATCCTGTGCAAGCATCCAGGAGGTTACTTTGCAGTCTATTGACATAATCAACAGTGGCAATGTTCTGTGATCTCTCTGCAGATCTAAAAGGTTATTGAAAAGAGTGCTTTACTCATTCGCCTCTGAACATTATGGCATCAAAAAATGAGAAATGAAATGATCTAACATTTGTAAAGTGCTTTGCTCTTGTCATACTTAAAGCACACGGGGAGATAAGGAGATCTGCAAAATGGTCCTTAATTCACAAACAGGATAACATTGAAATATAAAGCCACAACATAAATAAAAACTGTAGATAGACAAATGAATATTCCGTGACAAGAAAAACCCCAGCATTTTTTGTGTTTGCTTCACAGACTCTGCTGCCTGAAATAGTCTGTGCTAAATATTTGTTTGGGTGAAACTCTGCAGGTAAAATATTTATGATCAAATCAAACAGAAAATTCAAGTAACATATTAATTAACATTTTTTTAACATTCTTAATTAACATTCTTTTCGGTCTGGCATCTCCAACATAATAATCACACAAGTAATAAAATACTACATCTTGGGTAAACAAGAGATTGATGCTTCTTTTATAATTTTTTTTTTAATAAAAGTAAATTTGCAAATTAGTATTGTAAAATATACAGTTTTGGTCGCCACACTATATAGGAAGAACATTGACATACTAGAAAAGGTACAGGGTGGGGATCTAAATTCATCAGAGGGATGGAATTTCTCAGCAAGAAAGGTTGGACAAGCTGGGTTTATTTAGCTTGGAAAAAAGGGGGTGACCTGTTGTTGTTTTTTTGTGAACGCAGTGCACCTGTGGCATTGCACCCAACTTAAACAGATAAGTTGCATTGAAGCACTCCAATATTGGGTATAGTTTTCAACATTGTTTGTTGCTTCTATATAATTAGTGGTTTATTGTTTTAACACATCGATAGGTGTATTTAACACAACAAAGCGATACCTATACAATTCTATCCATGCGTACCCCGACAAAGTCATCCTTCCAGTGGACTTGTTTTTCTCTCTACCAATCAGTTCCTAACTGACTTATAGTTCCTATCTCCTCGCCAGTGAGTTTTCTATATCCCTTGCTGTTTTCAGACGGGCAGGAGAAGTGTTCTCCGTGACTGTATCCTGTTTCTGCCCACAAGCAATTATAGAAGGGGCACCTCTCTTCTGGCCTTCCTCAATTAATTAATACCTGTGCTTATATAGTGCTTAGAAGGTTTACCCAAGTTGATTTTACTTTCTTTTGTTGAACTCCCTTATTCCCCTCAAATGCCTCCCCTCTTTACTTCAAGAAAGTTGCTCATAAGGGTTATACACCTTACGCAAAATAATAATAATCAATGTGACATGGAGGGAATCCCACCTTTTCTTTATCTACTATCACCTAATGCACCCTTTCAAATATATTTCCTGGTATTGCAGAGAATAGCTCCAGGGAATATTATGCCCACTGGAACTGCCTTCCTAACTTCCTTTCACCACAAGCACATCCAAAAGTCAAAACTTACTATTAGTACCACAGAGAATGAGCAATTAAGGAGGGAGGGTGGGATTTTCTATGTTTTTCCGTGTTATTGTTATTATGTTCAAGAAAGGGATGGGATAAAGAGCTAGTTTTACTATGTTCAACCACTACAAACTTGATCTACAAACTGAAATGACTTTCAGCCTCGTGGCAAGTAGATGCTGGGTACCTAGCATCTCCCAAGGACTTGGTCACTTACATTATATGACCGATTTACCACCTTGAGAGTGTATTTTAAGATCTCGACTGAGTACTTGGTCTTTATTTTATCCTGTCTGTTACCTCTTCAAACATTCTAAAATCAGTGCTTTTAGCCACAATTGTCCCTATTTATTAATATGTGCTACTTCATTATTATCAGCGGCTCTGAACTTCCAACATGTCTTCTCCGTCCCGATCACATCCGATCACAAGTTTTGACATGTCATCGGGATCCAGGGGATGTTGCCAGCATTACAGTGACACTCGGTGGTGTAAGAGGGTTGATGGAAGAGTCTGACACCATCTCCTGGATTGTAATCACATGTCATATCATGTGATCGGATGTGATCAGTGACCCAGAAAACATGTTGGAAGTGCT
The DNA here is from genome assembly GCF_040937935.1 of Hyperolius riggenbachi. NCBI lineage: Eukaryota > Metazoa > Chordata > Amphibia > Anura > Hyperoliidae > Hyperolius > Hyperolius riggenbachi. The sequence goes on along the minus strand of NC_090647.1, from coordinate 371,214,727 downwards.
GTGCCGCTGCTGTGGGTGGAGAAGCCTATCCAGCCGTTTAGACAGATAACTGTGTGACGTTGTTTTGAAAAACCTAGAACTTTCATAATACAGCACTGAGTGCTACTCAATTAACTCTTGCATTTTTCTGTTCTGATTGGTGATAAGGACTGAGAGGGCAAACTGATATATAGTAGTGTGCTCTTGATTTGCAAACACTGGAAATGGAGGACACTGCTCAGTTACTATTATTAATTCCGGAATTGCTGTATTATATGTGTGAGCACTGTTGATCCATTTACGTAATTGCTAACGGAGATTTTAGTGAAAAAAATGGATAAAAGAACATTGTTATATATTCGGCTTCACCCTGAGCCCTTTTAATTCCGTTATTTTAACATATTTATAATACTAATGGAAATTAAAGATGAAAAATGAATGATTAAAAAAACCTATATTTTGACATTTTGGCTTCAGCACGCACCCTTTTCTCCTTTCACCCCTATTTAATGTACGCATGTCTGGCACCCTTTTATAACCAAAATCACTTTTCTCCGCTATATCCAGTGCCCTTTTATAACCAAAATCATTTTTGTTGGCTATATCCCTTCAAAATAATGGCTAGATATGGCCCAAACTTCGCATTCGCGGTTAACCGCAAACTACATGCGAGTTTGACCCACCCCCTATACTACATCATTAGGCTCAACTTTGACCCTCTACATCACAGTCACCAGACCCAGGGCAGCCAATTAGGCTACACTCCCTCCTGGAGCCCCCCGCCCCTCTTATAAAAGGCAGGCAGTGTCAGCCATTTCCCTCACTTGTGTGGCTGCGGTAATTAGAGAAGGGAGAACTTGCTGCAGAGAGACATAGGGAAAGCTTAGTTAGGCTCTTGTTAGGCTTGTTAGCTTGCTCCTTGCTGATACTTATTGCTAAAAAGCAACCCTCAACAGCTCTTTTGAGAGCTAATGTTGTTCTTGTGATCTATTTTGTGTGTGTGTGTGTGTGTGTCCCACACATATACAGCCCTGTCAGTCAGTCGCAGCAGGCCTTTGGTAATTCCTACTGTGCCAGGCCCAGCACATTCAGTGCCTACCTGTTCACGTGTGTGACAGCTGCACCTGTGTGTGTGACAGCTGCACATTTGTAATACCAATCCCTGCATACCTGTTCAGTGCACCTACCTACGTGACCGCACGCAGTATTATATACCAGTCACTGCACCTGTTCATGGTACCTGTGTGTGTGACAGCTGCACATTTGTAATACCAATCCCTGCATACCTGTTCAGCGCACCTACCTACGTGACCGCACGCAATGTTATATTATATACCAGTCACTGCACCTGTTCACGGTAACTGTGTGTGTGTGAGCCAGCTGCACATTTGTAATACCAATCCCTGCATACCTGTTCAATGCACCTACCTACGTGACCGCACGCAGTGTTATATACCAGTCACTGCACCTGTTCACGTTACCTGTGTGTGTGACAGCTGCACATTGTATTGATACCAGTTACTGCATACTGTGGTGATATATTGGGGTGCTGATGATGTAAGGAAAACAGGAACATATTTCTTTCATTTTTCTATCTGCTATATATTTTGTCAGAGGTGTAGGTATGTCAGCCAGTCTGGCTTTTGGAAGGTGTCACCTGGATAATGTCTGTATGTAGACTAAAACAGTCATTAAGGGCAGAGATCAAGGGAATTGCCATTGTCTTCATTGAATAGACCAGTCACCTTCAATAGGCAAGGAAGGGGCTCATTAGGCCACTAGCAGTCACCTTTGATGTGCTGTCCCAGGTGTGATTGTCTGTGAAACCAAATTTGCTTTGTATTCCTGGGGTAGCAGGGTACTGCTAATTAGCAGCCATCTGAGGGAGAACAATAGTAGACAATCTCAGATGTGATTGTCTGTGTCTGTTTACAGGCAAACTGTTACCTGTAACCAAAATGCAATCTTTTGATGTATAGACTTTTACCTGGGGAGATTGGATGTTAAGGAAGTCTTTTGTTGTGTGTCTGCTATAATACACTTTTCACATGTGGATGTTAGATCTCTGGGAATCCAATTATGTCTGAGGATGTAATTAAATCTAGTTCCCCCCGTCCAAACAGGCTTGCAGCCTCCAGGCAAATATTCCATTATAAAAAGCAGGGGACAGATACCTAAAATCAGTCCTCTTCTGACGGTAGCTGCAGCTGGACTCCTAGCCCAAGCTAAGGGGCTCCTGGTCAAGCCAGGGCTGTGTCCGTCTACAAAAGTCCAAGGTTCTTCTATCTGGATCCCTGTATTTTGGTAAGCAAATCGCTTTGTGTGTATCTTTGTAAACTCTTAATTTTGTAACTTTTTATTTTGTTTTTTTTGTAATCTTTTGTATATACACTGTTCTGCATTGTTCCACTTTTTTCCTGGAATATTAAATTATTATTTAATAAGCTTGACTCCTGCTGTACTAAACTAACACTCATAGCCTAGAGGAGACTGCAGTGTAGCTGTGTATAAGTCCATGCCTAATTGTATGCTTGAGCAACACTACCATATGAAATTGTAATTGCATTGTGTGTATGGGGCACTTCTGCGCTCGACAGCAGAGTGGGAGTGGCTAACAGTATCATTCGGAACGACTGTTAGTGGTTTTGCTTCACTACAGTGTAAGATTGCAACTGTGTGTGTGTGCATGGCGTTCTCGTATTCGGCCTAAGCGCAAAGCTGACCCATATACGAAAACGCAGATTGCGTGTTGAGCACTCGACAGCTGAGTGAACGTGTCTAGCAAACCACTAGTGGTGGCAGTAAGGAGCTTTTGAGGGGTCACAGCCTTGTTTGTAGCTCGAATAAGGCTGCTCCCCGCTTGATCTGGTCAAACCCGCAGTCGGGAACCGTATACGCAGGTGTGCCGCGGGCCGGTTCCTGACACATACCAGTTCAGTGCACCTACATGACCACACGCAGTGTTATATTATATATCAGTCACTGCATACCTGTTCATGGTACCTGTGTGTGTGACAGCTGCACATTTGCAATACTAGTCACTGCATACCTGTTCACTGCACCTGTGTGTCTGCACATTGTATTAGTCAAGTCAGTGCATACCTTTCACTTCATCCCCCCCAATATGGGCAAAACAGGCAGAGGCAGGCCACCCGGCAGGTCTGTTCAAGGATGTGCTGTCGTGATTTCGTGTGGCCCTGGACCAAAGTACAGTGTTCAGAAGACACGTGCCATCAACCCCCAAGATTGTCAGGACGTAGTCGACTATTTAACACAGAACACCTAATCTTCCTCAGCTTCCGCACGGAACCATGACATATCTGTCTCCTCCTGCTCTGATTCTGGCACCCCACTTAACAATCAGTCGGCCGCCACCACCAAAGTGCCATCATTCCAGGGCTCAGTGGTGTGGACATTTTTTTGTGTGTCTGCCTCAGATGAGAGCAATGCCATCTGTACTCTCTGCCACCGAAAATTGAGCCATGGAAAGACCAAGGGACAACTTCCTTACAAAGGCACATAATGACAAAGCACAAACTGCAATGGGATAACCACCTGAGGAAAAGCAGCACACAAAATCAAAGCCACACACCTCAGTGGAAGATACCAGGCCGCAATTATTCCTCAAAAATGGTGATACTCAAACTGTACCGTGATGTTGAAAGGCAAGTGGTGTCATCTCTGGCACACAGCGTTGGGTCAACGGTCCATCTGACCACGTATGCCTGGTCTACAAAGACAGGTCAGGCCTGCCCGAAGACTAAGTCAGTCCCCACACACAGCATCTCTGCCTGCACGCCGTGTGACTGCCCGCCCCAAGACTAAGTCGCTCCCCAAACAGCATCTCTGCCTGCAGGCCGCTTGACTGCCTTCTCCGCCACCACCAACAGGGTCCAGGACTCCAGGCGGATTCCTGAATTTTTAAGGCCGATATACTAATTTTTCTGGTGCGTGTACATGCCTGCCTAATTTTTCTGGCTGCACTGCAGCTGCAACAACAAAACAAAAGGCATGTACATTTGCCCATTCCCCTTCGTGATCATTACCTTGCCGCGGTGAAGGGGCTTGCATATCACAATTAAGCAATGACCGCCGGCTATATGAGTGTCTCGGGAGGGGGGCACACCCAAGATAATAAGGTTGTTGCTTCATTGTGGACAGACCAAATTCGATCAGCTGGACAGTCACTGTTGTTCTGTCATTGAGCTACCTCAGCCCGGCGACCATATGGGCTTTAAAACCGCTATCGCCTGCACGCTGGCCATGGTGCGCACCAATCCATCATGGCCATCACTACACAAACAGCTGTTTGCGGTGCATTACACAGTGAGTTTGGTCTGTCAGTGTGAAGCAGTACACGCGTTACACTACCTGATTGATGTATACACATGCAAGATGTTTTAAAGCACTTTAGGCCTCCAATTTAGCATGCAATGTGATTTCTGCCCTTAAAACGCTGCTGTGCGTCAAATCCTGATTTTTTTCCCCGGGACTTTTGGCGTGTATCCCACTCCGCCATGCCCCCTCCAGGTGTTAGACCATTTAAAACATCTGCCCAGCATAAATGTTTCTAGTTTTCAAAGTTCGCCTCTCGATTGAAGTCTATTGCGGTTCGCGAAAGGTAGCGCGAACTGAACTTTTGCAGAAGTTCGCATTCGAGGTTCGCAAACCGAAAATCGGAGGTTCGAGCCATCACTAATAATGGCTACAACGATCTCGAGGAATACCGTTTATAGGAAAATTCAGCTGCAACAATGATGCCAAATACGGGTTATATCCTTCAAAAATTGCTGCTACAATATTCACTGACTACCGTGGTTAAGGTTAGGGGTTAGTTGCCTTCCAGGGGAAGTTAAGGTTAGTTGCCCACTGGGGGGTTAAGGTTAGTGGTCCACCATGGGGGGGGGGTTTAAGGTTAGTTGCCCACCAGGGCTGTTAAGGTTAGTTGCCCATCAAGGGAGGTTAAAGTTAATTGCCCACTGGGGGGGTTATGGTTAGTTGCTCACCGGGGGGTTAAGGTTAGTTGCCCACCAGGTGAGGTTAAGTGTTAGACATCACCAGGGGTGGGTTCTGTGTAAGAGTAGGGAGAAGTTAGGTCATAGCAATCACTTTTCTTGGCTATATCAGCCGGCCTTTTATAACCGAAATCAATTTTCTTGGCTATATTCGGCACTCTACCACTTCTTTCAGCTATATCCTGTGCCCTTTTATGTTTAAGAGCACTTTTCTCGGCTATATCCAGCACTCTTTTATAACTGAATTTATGTTTCTATAAATGTCTACATAAGGGGCCCTTTTTTCAATACTTTTAGCCATAGACCATGAACAAGCAAGCAGCAGATCAGGTGTTACTGACATTATTTTCAGATCTGACAAGATTAGCTGCATGCATGTTTCTGGTGTGATTCAGACACTACTGCAGCCAAACAGACCAGCAGGGCTGCCAAGCAACTGGTTTTGTTTAAAAGGAAATACATTTGGCAGCCTCCATTTCCCCCACTACAGTTGTCCTGTAAGCATGGTTGCCGTGTCCAAGCTGATGTTCAAATGTTTTTTTTTTTATTTGTACACTGCCAGCTTCTCCTGACTTATGGGGGTGATGGTCACACAGACCAAGCCGCTGCCCCTCCCCCCCCGGTCACTGTTATTTTATGGGATATGTACATTGCCTGCTTCTGCTGACTTATGGGGGTGATGGTCACGCAGACCAAGCCGCTGCCCCCCCGGCCACTGTTATTTTATGGGATATGTACATTGCCTGCTTCTCCTGACTTATGGGGGTGATGGTCACACAGACCAAGCCGCTGCCCCCCCCCCCCCCCCCCCCCCGGGTTACATAGTTACATAGTTACATAGTTATTTTGGTTGAAAAAAGACATACGTCCATCGAGTTCAACCAGTATAAAGTACAACACCAGCCTGCTCCCTCACATATCCCTGTTGATCCAGAGGAAGGCGAAAAAACCCTTACAAGGCATGGTCACTGTTATTTTATGGGATATGTACATTGCCTGCTTCTCCTGACTTATGGGGGTGATGGTCACGCAGACCAAGCCGCTGCCCCCCCGGTCACTGTTATTTTATGGGATATGTACATTGCCTGCTTCTCCTGACTTATGGGGGTGATGGTCACGCAGACCAAGTCGCTGCCCCCCCCCCCCCGGGTCACTGTTATTTTATGGGATATGTACATTGCCTGCTTCTCCTGCCTTATGGGGTGATGGTCACACAGACCAAGCCGCTGCCCCCCCCCCCCCCCGGTCACTGTTATTTTATGGGATGTGTACATTGCCTGCTTCTCCTGACTTATGGGGGTGATGGTCACGCAGACCAAGCCGCTGCCCCCCCCCCCCCCCCGGGTCACTGTTATTTTATGGGATATGTACATTGCCTGCCTCTCCTGACTTATGGGGGTGATGGTCACACAGACCAAGCCGCTGCCCCCCCTTCCCCGGTCACTGTTATTTTATGGGATATGTACATTGCCTGCTTCTCCTGACTTATGAGGGTGATGGTCACACAGACCAAGCCGCTGTCCCCCCCCCCCCCCCTGGTCACTGTTATTTTATGGGATATGTACATTGCCTGCTTCTGCTGACTTATGGGGGTGATGGACACTCTGACCAAACCACTGCTCACCCCGCCACTGTCATTTTATGGGGTATGTACACTGCCTGCTTCTCCTGACTTATGGGGGTGATGGTCACTCTGACCAAGCTGCTGCTCCCCTCTGCCTCTGTAATAAATAATACTGACACGTGCACTTGCTAAAATAATTTTTTTATTCAAAATCACTATGTATATTGAGGCGTGTAACAATAAACAATACAGTAACATAAATGTATACTTTTTTCCTATCATAACTTTAAAATTGATTTTCTCCAAAACTAGAATTAAGTTTTCCCTTATACCCACTTTTCTCCTTAACATACTCTTCTAATTTGGTGATTCTAGCTTGTAAGGGGGCTTTGCAATTTACCTCGAAAATCACGGACATTAGGCGAAAATAAACACAGAAATATTTGATCGAAAATTCGCCTGTCGAAACGAAAATTGTGTTTTTTTCCGGCAAAATTCTGCGAAAAGAATCTTTGCATTTTTGCTCATCACTGTACATCACATCACATTTTCTTTGGGGATATGAAACCAATACAGGCATACTAGTAAATCAATAATCCACTGTTATTTTTACTTATTTCTGTTTTCAGACACTAATGATACTAGTTTACTAACTTTCACTTTTTCTTGTAGAGTAATAACTATTCTCTCTTACTTCCCCATTTGGTAAATTCAGAAATAGCTGTCTAGGGTTCACTAGTTCTCATTACAATTACTACTTCCTTTGCATATAGTCTATACTTATATAATATACACTATAACAAATATTTAACCTAGATAAAACAATTTAGTTAATATCACATAAACCTGACTTGACTTATTCGAAATCTACCATTAGTCACAGTGATTATACAGATATGACCTTTTTAGCGAAAATCATAAAATTAATGTTAAGCATAAAAAAATACAACTCTTGGTCGGATTTTCCATTCCCAATACAGTCTCAGTCTCTCATAGAATGTAACTACCTTAGTCCAATGGTAAGAGTATAGGACAGGATTAACAAAATAATAATAATAATATGTGTGTGTATCTTTTTTTTTTTTTTTCTGGTGTTACAGGATGTGCTGTAGAATAGTGTCACGTGTATTGATGTCTTTAAAATATATTTACAGCTTCCTTTACTTTTCTTGTAGCTCCTGTCCTAAGACTGTATAGCTAATCAAGAACAACCAATTTTTTCTTATTCTTTTTAGAATACATCCATGAGACAGAAATAACATACAGGTAAGCTCCTACATATTATATAAATATATCAATATTAAAGTGGATCCGAGGTGAACTTTACTCATTGCATAATTGTGTTCCTTTCCTATTGTTTATAGGGCATTCCTCAAGCCAAATACTTTTTTGTTTTTGTTTTAATACTCTAATTCCCTATAAAGTAAATAAACCACACCCACAGGTTTTCAGAGAGCCTTGGCAGTAGCAAGGGCTCATGGGAGCTCAGTCTGGGCAGGAGGAGGTGTTACTAGCCATTGATTTCAGAGGCAGGGGGGAGGAGGGGGGATTAGGTTTTTTTACAGGCTGAGTGCTCAAGATACAGATAAGCCTGCCTCTGTGTAATGTTTACAAACAACATGTCTGCTGTCATATCACAGGAAGAAATAATCATTTTCTATTAAAGCTGTTTGCAGCTAGATTTGCTGTGTAAACTACATAAACTTTAGATAAGATATATAGACAAGTTTCTTATTCACCTCCACATCAAAATACATCAATAGAATATAGGAAGAGGAAGTGCTCTGCTGGCCTGAAGAAGGGGTTAGTCTATGAAACAAGTTGTGTGCAATTATTAGCCAATAAACGCAAGTTTATGCCAGTAGAGTGCCCGCTTGTCCTATAATCTATAATTGTACTGAGATAGCTAAGGCAGACACAGGAACTACTTGTGAGCCACTTTTAGTGAACTTTCATTTCCTATAACTGGCCATTCCAAATACCAATAAGAAGACAAAGTATCTTATACCCCAGAAGATTATTATTATTGATTTATGAACAACACATTCCGCGGCGCTGTACAAAGTAAGAAGCGAACATGGGGTACATAATAATACAGACAATGGAGTACACCTATATACAAGATACATAATTAGTGACAAAATACAAAACAATACAAAATACAGAATACAGAATTGGTGATGACAGTGATAAAAGTAACATGGTGAATAAAATGTTTAATGATTTCCAAGACACAAAAGGAGGAGAGAGCCCTGCCCTTGCGAGCTTACAATCTAAAGGGAATGGGGGAGGAAACAAGAGGAGGGCTGATCAGCTTATTTCATAGCCGAGCGCCTAAACTGGGCGCCCCATAGCAGCAATGCTATGCTACGTGGGGCGCATAGCTGTAATTTGGGGCTCTGGCGGCTGCCAGACCCCGAATTACATCTCCCTCCAAGTTGCGACAACTCGGAGGGGGAATAGTTTTTAACTCCGCCTCAGAGTTTAGCAGCAGCGGTAAGAGCTGTCATTCAGCTCTCACCGCGCCGAACTGAGCGGCGCTGAAATAATATGCACCCAGAGGCAGGGTAGTATACAACAAATATATAGATGCAGTGTGTTTTATGATATCTAGCACATATGATTGTTGAAACAAGTGAGTTTTTAGAGAGCGTTTAAAAGTAATAAAGGTTGGCGAGTGACAGGTGTGTTGTAGGAGGGCATTCCAGAGGAGGGGTGAAGTGCGTGCAAAATCTTGTAAACATGATTAAACATGAGGTAATTCTAGTGTTGGGCGAACATCTAGATGTTCGGGTTCGGGCCGAACAGGCCGAACATGGCCGCGATGTTCGGGTGTTCGACCCGAACTCCGAACATAATGGAAGTCAATGGGGACCCGAACTTTTGTGGTTTGTAAAGCCTCCTTACATGCTACATACCCCAAATTTACAGGGTATGTGCACCTTGGGAGTGGGTACAAGAGGAAAAAAAAATTTAGCAAAAAGAGCTTATAGTTTTTGAGAAAATCGATTTTAAAGTTTCAAAGGGAAAACTGTCTTTTAAATGCGGGAAATGTCTGTTTTCTTTGCACAGGTAACATGCTTTTTGTCGGCATGCAGTCATAAATGTAATACATATAAGAGGTTCCAGGAAAAGGGACCGGTAATGCTAACCCAGCAGCAGCACACGTGATGGAACAGGAGGAGGGTGGCGCAGGAGGAGAAGGCCACGCTTTGAGACACAACAACCCAGGCCTTGCATGAGGACAAGAAGCGTGCGGATAGCATGCTTTGTACCACCATGCAGTCATAAATGTAATAAAGATAAGTGGTTCAATAAACAGGGACCACGCGGCAACGCTAACCCAGCAGCAGCACACGTGATGGAACAGGAGGAGGCGCAGGAGGAGAAGGCCACGCTTTGTGAGACACAACAACCCAGGCCTTGCATGAGGACAAAAAGCGTGCGGATAGCATGCTTTGTACCGCCATGTAGTCATAAATGTAATAAAGATAAGAGGTTCAATAAACAGGGACCACGCGGCAACGCTAACCCAGCAGCAGCAGCAGCAGCAGCACACGTGATGGAACAGGAGGAGGCGCAGGAGGAGAAGGCCACGCTTTGTGAGACACAACAACCCAGGCCTTGCATGAGGACAAAAAGCGTGCGGATATAGCAGCAATGCTTTTTGCCGCCATGCAGTCATAAATGTAATACAGATGAGAGGTTCAATAAACAGGGACCGGAAACGCTAAACCATCCCAGATGTTCATCGGTCAGGTTACTTGGTTGGGGTCCAGGAGTGTTGCGTAGTCGTTTCCAATCCAGGATTGATTCATTTTAATTTGAGTCAGACGGTCTGCATTTTCTGTGGAGAGGCGGATACGCCGATCTGTGATGATGCCTCCGGCAGCACTGAAACAGCGTTCCGACATAACGCTGGCTGCCGGGCAAGCCAGCACCTCTATTGCGTACATTGCCAGTTCGTGCCAGGTGTCTAGCTTCATGCCCGGTTTCAGGTCCAGCGGTGCCAGCCACAAATCCGTCTGTTCCTTTATTCCCCTCCAAATTTCCTCCCCTGTGTGCTGCTTATCCCCAAGGCAGATCAGCTTCAGCAACGCTTGCTGACGCATGCCAACAGCTGTGCTGCACTGCTTCCACGATCCTACTGCTGCTGGTGCTGGGTTAGCATTTCCGGATGAGGTACAGCTTTGAGATGCGTTGGAGGAGAAGGAGTCAGAGAGGTAGGTGCTGCTGTTGTTATCCAGCTGTTTGCGGCGTGGGCAACACCCGCGCCGTAGCAGGTGAGGAATCGCTGCCAGGCTCCACAAGGTTCACCCAGTGCGCGGTAAGGGAGATGTATCGACCCTGGCCGAACGAACTCGTCCAGGTGTCAGTGGTGAGGTGAACCTTGCAGGCAACGGCATTCTTCAAGCTTCGGGTTATTTAGCTGACCACGTGCTCATGCAACTCAGGCACTGCAGAGCGCGCAAAGTGGTAGCGGCTGGGAACAACGTAACGTGGGATGGCCACTGACATCATGCCCTTGAAGCTGTTTGTCTCCACCACTCGATATGGCAGCATTTCGCAGGCCAGAAGCTTGGCTATGCTGGCTGGCTGTTACTGCCACGGCCCGGGGGTCATTTGCTGGCAATTTCCTCTTGTGCTCAAACATCTCAGAGACAGACAACTCAACCGTAGCGCTGCACACCGAAGGGCTGTTGGTTGTTGTGTTTGATGAACACTGGGAGACCTCAAGAGCACTAGTCCGGAAAGTGACAGTGTCAGCATCGTCTGATGTTTGTGAATGTTGTGAACCACGCAATGGCTGGGCTACTGCTGCTGCTGAGGCGGGTCTGGTGGTGAGTCTGGTGAACCCAAGGGAGGCAGTGTTGCTGGTGGTACCCTGTCCTGCCGCGTTTGCCCACAGAGTGGGATGTTTGGATAGAATGTGGCGGCTCATGCTGGTGGTGGAGAGGTTGTTAATACTTTTCCCCCTGCTCAGGCGGGTCTTGCACACCTTGCAAATCGCCATGGTAACATCCTCAGTGCAGTCTTCAAAGAAAGCCCAGACTTTAACTGGCTGAGGACTCGGACCTCGTGCGTGATGTGCTGGTGCTGCTTAACCCACTGCTGGACGCTTGAGAGGTCATCCAAGTAATTATCTGGTCCTGTTCTTTTGGATCTGTGAGGGTTGTTGTCCTGGACAACATGGGCAGTATTGAGTGGGTTTTCTTGGGTGCTCCCCTGTGGCCTGTACGTGAACCGTCAGGGGAAACACCTCTTCCCTTGCCCCTCCCTCTTTCAACGGATTTCTTCCTCATTTCACTTATCCTTAAAGTACACGCTGACTGGCAGCAGTACAGTGGCAGTACAGAAATGCTATACAGTGGTGGGTGAGCGGTGTACCACTATTGTCAGCAGTGACACAGAGCACAATGCTATACAGTGGCGGGTGAGCGGTGTACTACTGTTCCCAGCAGACACAGAGTGGAAGTAAACACAATGCTATATAGTGTGGCTGAGCCGTGTACACAGAGTGGCATTAAACACAATGCTATATAGTCTGCTATATAGTCACCCCGAACAGGGTGATGTTCTGCAGAACCCGAACAGTGGCAAACACTGTTCGCCCAACACTACTGGGAGGGAACGCAGATTTTAGTACCTAAACACACGATACAACATGTTTTCCGGGGTCGGACTCTGAGGCACATACAGATGGTCCCGATCATCATCCTCATCATACAACTCTTCTCCTGAGTCTGACCCACCCACCACCTCTGCCACCCCAACATCCCCAGACACAGACCCCTCATCGTCCTCAACATTAACTTGGGATGCTGGCCTGAGCCAGACCTCCTCCTCCACATCAGGCCCCATCATCTCCTCAATGGCAGCCCTCATTAATCGCTCTGGCGACGGACTGATGGACACAACGTTCTCCTCCGGGGAGGGCTGCTGCTGACCACTGGCTGCTGGGGTGGATGTTATAGCTTGCGTGGGGCGTTGGCTGTTGCTGTTGTTGGGAGTGCTGCTCACAGCGGAGGTCTCTGGGGAACTCATGTTGAGCTCATATAGTGGTTGACGGTGAGTGGAGTATTACTGATCCCAGCAATATACACACTGACTGGCAGAGTACGCAATGCTATATAGTGTGGCTGAGCGGTGTACACAGAGTGGCAGTAAACACAATGCTATATAGTCTGGCTGAGCGAGCGGTGTACTACTGTTCCCAGCAGAATCAGAGTGGCAGTAAACAATGGTATATAGTCTGGCTGAGCGGTGTACACAGAGTGTCAGTAAACAATGGTATATAGTCTGGCTGAGCGAGCGGTGTACTACTGTTCCCAGCAGAATCAGAGTGGCAGTAAACAATGGTATATAGTCTGGCTGAGCGGTGTACACAGAGTGTCAGTAAACAATGGTATATAGTCTGGCTGAGCGGTGTACACACAATGCTATATAGTCTGCTATATAGTGTCAGTAAACAATGGTATATAGTCTGGCTGAGCGAGCGGTGTACTACTGTTCCCAGCAGAATCAGAGTGGCAGTAAACAATGGTATATAGTCTGGCTGAGCGGTGTACACAGAGTGTCAGTAAACAATGGTATATAGTCTGGCTGAGCGAGCGGTGTACTACTGTTCCCAGCAGAATCAGAGTGGCAGTAAACAATGGTATATAGTCTGGCTGAGCGGTGTACACAGAGTGTCAGTAAACAATGGTATATAGTCTGGCTGAGCGGTTTACACACAATGCTATATAGTCTGCTATATAGTGTCAGTAAACAATGGTATATAGTCTGGCTGAGCGAGCGGTGTACTACTGTTCCCAGCAGAATCAGAGTGGCAGTAAACAATGGTATATAGTCTGGCTGAGCGGTGTACACAGAGTTTCAGTAAACAATGGTATATAGTCTGGCTGAGCGGTGTACACAGAGTGTCAGTAAACAATGGTATATAGTCTGGCTGAGCGGTGTACACAGAGTGGCAGTAAACACAATGCTATATAGTCTGGCTGAGCGAGCGGTGTACTACTGTTCCCAGCAGAATCAGAGTGGCAGTAAACAATGGTATATAGTCTGGCTGAGCGGTGTACACAGAGTGTCAGTAAACAATGGTATATAGTCTGGCTGAGCGGTGTACACAGAGTGGCAGTAAACACAATGCTATATACTCTGGCTGAGCGAGCGGTGTACTACTGTTCCCAGCAGACACAGAACAGTGAACAGAATGCTATATAGTGTGGCTGAGCGAGCGGTGTACCACTATTCCCAGCAGACACAGAACAGTGAACAGAATGCTATATAGTGTGGCTGAGCGGGCGGTGTACCACTATTCCCAGCAGACACAGAACAGTGAACAGAATGCTATATAGTGTGGATGAGCGAGCGGTGTACCACTATTCCCAGCAGACACAGAACAGTAAACAGAATGCTATATAGTGTGGCTGAGCGAGCGGTGTACCACTATTCCCAGCAGACACAGAACAGTGAACAGAATGCTATATAGTGTGGCTGAGCGAGCGGTGTACCACTATTCCCAGCAGACACAGAACAGTGCACAGAATGCTATATAGTGTGGCTGAGCGAGCGGTGTACCACTATTCCCAGCAGACACAGAACAGTAAACAGAATGCTATATAGTGTGGCTGAGCGAGCGGTGTACCACTATTCCCAGCAGACACAGAACAGTAAACAGAATGCTATATAGTGTGGCTGAGCGAGCGGTGTACCACTATTCCAAGCAGACACAGAACAGTGAACAGAATGCTATATAGTGTGGCTGAGCGAGCGGTGTACCACTATTCCCAGCAGACACAGAGTGGCAGTAAACAGAATGCTATATAGTGTGGCTGAGCGAGGTACACAGAGTGGCAGTAAACAGAATGCTATATAGTGTGGCTGAGCAAGCGGTGTACTACTATTCCCAGCAGACACAGAGTGGCAGTAAACAGAATGCTATATAGTGTGGCTGAGCGAGGTACACAGAGTGGCAGTAAACAGAATGCTATATAGTGTGGCTGAGCAAGCGGTGTACTACTGTTCCCAGCAGTGACACAATGACAGGGGGGACCCTGGCTAGCGTGGCTGGAGCGCGAACTACCCTGCCTGCCTACCCAAAGCTAAACCCACAGACAAATGGCGGAGATATGACGTGGTTCGGGTATTTATTTACCCGAACCACGTGACCGTTCGGCCAATCAGAGCGCGTTCGGGTCCGAACCACGTGACCCGTTCGGCCAATCACAGCGCTAGCCGAACGTTCGGGGAACGTTCGGCCATGCGCTCTTAGTTCGGCCATATGGCCGAACGGTTTGGCCGAGCACCGTCAGGTGTTCGGCCGAACTCGAACATCACCCGAACAGGGTGATGTTCTGCAGAACCCGAACAGTGGCGAACACTGTTCGCCCAACACTAGGTAATTCTAGAGGAGGACAACAGAAGATCATGTACAGATCTCAGATTCCAATTTGGTTGGTGTCTGAAAATTAGTGAGGAGATGTACAGGGGAGAGAGATTGTGGAGAGCTTTGTAGGTTAGGGTTAAGAGTCTGAACTGTATCCTCTGGTTAATTGGTAGCCAATGATGAGCTTGACAGAGACGGGCAGCAGAGGAAGATCGAGAAGACCGACTGTTGTAGGGTTAGGGCCCTTTTACACTTAATCAGCTGGTGTGCGATAGTGTGCGTTAGTACGCGTTGGTACGCGTTAGTACGCATTTTTTTCATAGCAGTGCATTGTGAAAAAGATTTCAGTTAAAACGCGTTAAGTGTGAAAGGTGCCATAAGAAAACATGGGCATTACTTTGAAAATCAGTTTTCTTTCCGTTTTAACTGAGAGCAACTGATTAAGTGTAAAAGGGCCCTTAGTCTGTTAGAAGGTAGTGCACAAAGTAGTATGTTACAGTAGTCCAGACGAGATATTATAAGAGCATGTATTACCATTTTAGTTGTGTCTTGAGTGAGAAAAGGTCGGATGCGAGATATGTTTTTGAGTTGGAGATGACAGGAGCTGGTTAGGGAGTGAACATGAGGAATAAAATAGAGAGAGGAGTTGAATATTACCCCCAAGTACCATGCTTTGGGAACTGAAGGATTGTTATTAACACTTATTGTTATTTCAGACAGAGTGGTGGACAAAGACAGTGGAAAAATGATTAGTTATGTTTTA
This sequence comes from Hyperolius riggenbachi, assembly GCF_040937935.1. Classification (NCBI taxonomy): domain Eukaryota; kingdom Metazoa; phylum Chordata; class Amphibia; order Anura; family Hyperoliidae; genus Hyperolius; species Hyperolius riggenbachi. The sequence continues at coordinate 371,199,017 of NC_090647.1, read as the reverse complement.
CTCATTAACTTTTAAGAAGCGAGAGGACATGAAGGAGGATATAGCAGACAAGCAGTCAGGAACATGGGTGAGGAGGGAGTTAAGGTATGGACCAAAGAGGTACAGTTGTGTATCGTCTGCATATAGGTGGTATTGAAACCCAAATGAGTTGATTAATTCACCAAGACCGTGCATGTAGATGGAAAAGAGGAGGGGGCCAAGGACAGAGCCTTGAGGAACCTCGACAGACAAAGGATGAGAAAAAGACATCTGATCTGAGTAAGAGACTGTAAAGGACCTTCCAGAGAGGTAGGAAGATAACCATGAGAGAATGAGGCCCTTTATGCCTACATCTGAAAGTATCTGTAGGAGTAAGGTGTGGTCAACAGTATAAGATGCTGATGGCAGGTCAAGAAGGATGAGTATGGAAAATTGACCTTTGGATTTAGCTATAAGAAGATCATTGGCCACTTTAGTAAGAGCTGTTTCTGTGGAGTGGTTAGAGCAAAAGCCAGACTGGAACTGATCAAGCAGGGAGTTAGCAGATAATTAGTAGATAAATGATGGCTCATCTGAAACTTCTGTTATCTGTTCTCATAATGTTGCACGCAGATTCAAAGGAACTGTGTTGTGCTTGCATCAATTATCACCTGTTGCTATCCTGCATGCCAGGCTGCTGGAACTATTTCATAAAGGCCCATACACACGTCGGACTTTTGCGAACGACGGGTCGTTTGAACTCAGTCTTACCACTCGAACGACAGTCTGTACACACGCCCGATTTGGCGTGCGGACGACTGAACGACGGGACGTTCAAACGACCCGTCGTTCGCAAAAGTCTGATGTGTGTATGGGCCTTTACTCTGATCAAATTACTATTGCTGTTGAATAGTTTTGCATGAAGATTATTATACTTGGATTGCTTCAACTAAACAGTGTACTGCTGAACTGTGTTACTAGCTTCAATAGTGGCCCCTGGTGGTATATCTGCCTTCTATGTCAGCTTGTCTGCCCTGCTTGCCTTAGTCCTAAGGCAAGCAGGGCACACAAGTCCTAACTAGGGCCAGCTAGTGGTGTGCCAGGTCGTCCCTACCTACCTGTAGGTGTCAGTTAGTGGTGTGCCAGGCTAGATGAAGAGCGAGACCGATAGCCTAGTACATACACACTGACTCCTAGAATTGTACCACCAAGCCTTACATGGATATTATAGAGGGGAGAGAATGTTCAGAGAGTGGAGAGAAGGCAGTTAAAGAGCAGTTAATGAGAGGTGTGGAGGTGGGATTTGAGGGCTGCATGGAGAATTCACTTAAGATTTTGTCGATTTTATCAGTGAAGTATGTTACAAATTCTTCAGCTGATAAGCAAGATGAAGGAGGAGGAGGAGGGGGATAGAGAACGGAGCTAAAGGTGCTGAACAAGCGCTTTGGATTGTGGAAATGGGCAGATATTTGGGAAGACAATAGAACTGTTTTGCCACAGAGAGTGCATTTCTGAAGTTGTTCAAGGCTATTTTATATAGAGATGGCCCGAACAGTTCGCACGTGAACTTATTAGTGCAAACTTTAGTGGTTCGCGTTCGCGGTGAACCGCGAACTATATGCGAGTTTGACCCGCCCCCTATACTACATCATAAGGGTCAGTCTCTGCATACCTTTCACTGCACCTGTGTGACTGCACAAAAACTCAAGGGGAATGAGCTGTACTGGGTGGCCCCGCTACTAGACCCTCGGTATAAGCACAAAGTGGCGGAGATGTTTCCAAATCACCAGAAGGCAGAAATGATGCAGCACTTGCAGAACAAGCTGGCAACTATGCTTTACAGTGCGTTTAAGGGTGATGTCACAGCACAATAAATAAAGGTACCACTGTCAGTAATCCTTCTCCCATGTCCACGCAGAAAAGGACAGGACGCTCTAGCGATCTCATGGTGATGTCGGACATGCGGACATTCTTTAGTCTAACGTCTTGCCTTAGCGCTTCCGGATCCACCCTCCACCAACGCCTCGAGCGGCAGGTAGCCGACTACCTGGCCTTAAGTGTGGATGTAGACACTATGAGCAGCTATGAACCCCTGGACTACTGGGTGCGCAGGCTTGACCTGTGGCCAGAGCTGTCACAATTTTCCATCCAACTTCTGTCTTGCCCTGCCTCAAGCGTCCTGTCAGAAGGACCTTCAGCGCAGCTAGAGGCATTGTCACTGAGAAGAGAAGTCACCTAGGTCACAAAAGTGTTCAGTACATCACCTATATCAGAATGAATAAGGCATGGATCCCAGAGGATCCACGTGGTCTGCAAAGCACGGTCAGGCCTGCCCGAAGACTAAGTCAGTCCCCACACACAGCATCTCTGCCTGCAAGCCGTGTGACTGGCTGCCTGCCCCAAGACTAAGTCGCTCCCCACACAGCATCTCTGCCTGCAGGCCGCTTGACTGCCTTCTCCGCCACCACCAACCGTGTGGCCCTCGTCAACCAAAGTACAGTGTTCAGAAGAAGGCACGTGCCATCAACCCCCAATATTGTCAGGACGTAGTTGACTATTTAACACAGAACACCTCATCTTCCTCAGCTTCCGCACGGAAGCGTGACATATCTTCCTCCTCCTGCTCTGATTCTGGCACCCCACTTAAAACTCAGTTGGCAGCCATCACCAAAGTGCCATCATCCCAGGGCTCAGCAGTGTGGAAATGTTTTGTGTGTCTGCCTCAGATGAGAGCAATACCATCTGTACTCTCTGCCACCGAAAATTGAGCTGTGGAAAGACCAAGACCCACGTAGAGACAACTACCTTACGCAGGCACGATTACAAAGCATAAACTGCAATGGGATGACCACCTGAGGAAAAGCAGCACACAAAAGCAAAGCCACACACCGCAGTGTAAAATACCATCACGCAATTATGTCTCAAAAAAGGCGATACCCAAACTGTACCGTGATGTTGAAAGGCAAGTGGTGTCTCATCTCTGGCACACAGTGTTGGGTCAAGGGTCCATCTGACCACGGTTGCCTGGTCTGCAAAGCACGGTCAGGCCTGCCCGAAGACTAAGCTAGTCCCCACACACAGCATCTCTGTCTGCATGCTGTGTGACTGCCTGTCCCAAGACTAAGTCGGTCCCCACACAGCATCTCTGCCTGCAGGCCGCTTGACTGCCTTCTTCGCCACCACCAACAGGGACCAGGACTTCAGGTGGATTCCTGAATTTTTAAGCTATAATAATTTTTCTGGTGTGTGTACATGCTTGCTGAATTTTTTGGGCTGCACTGCAGCTGCAACAACAAAACAAAAGGCATGTACATGTGTCAATTCCCCTTCGTGATCGTTACCTTGCCGCGGTGAAGGGGCTTGCTTATCACAATGAAGCAATGACCGACGGCTATTTGAGTGTCTCGGGAGGGGGGCACACCCAAGATAATAAGGTCGTTGCTTCATTGTGGACAGACCAAATTCGATCAGCTGGACAGTCACTGTTCTGTCATTGAACTAGTTAATAATCAGAGATATACTGAAAACACAGGAAACCAAAAATTAGCAAAAATACTTTTTCTTTTTAATTTTCCAAAAAGTGCAAATTTTTGTGTACAAGAAACTATGTCTAGAAAATTTATTGACAGAAGATATCCCCCTAATCTGGTACGCCGTTTGAGGAATAAGGTAGCAGGAATGAGTCGTAGTTCTCTTTTGTCTCCAAGAGCAGGTCGCTCAACAGAGGGCAATGATAGGATGGTCCTTGCTACATCATTTAATACACTGTCTAACCAAATTGCTTCCTTGGTAAGAAAACACTGGTATGTCCTATCATCCTTGAGCAAAGAAATTGGAAGAAATTCAAGCTTTTAGTCAACCACCGATGATGGCTTATAAGAGAGCGAAGTCTATTCGAGACATGGTGGTTAAGGCAGATGTAGGACCATCAGTAATCAAATCACAGGGTCGGTTGGCTCCATTACATGTAGGTACCTTTCTGTGTCTTCATTGTATTAATTGGCAGTATGTGATTAAAGGCAAATAATTTAATCACCCTATGAGGGAGACGCCCATTAAGCTACATCATTATGCAACGTGTGAATCGAGTTTTGTGGTCTATGGGTTAAAATGCCCATGTGGCAAATTTTATGTGGGAGAGACCACTCGTCCTGTTAAAGAACGTATCGGTAAACATTGTTCAAATATTGAGGTTGCCTTTGAACGCAATGGAGCGCAGTCCACCTTAGTATCCCCTGTAGCTCAAAACTTTTGGGAAGCTAAATACTCTGCAGGCCAGCTTAGATTCTTGATTTTGGAAGTCGTTGAAAGATCTAGACGAGGAGGAGATCGTCAGGCTTATCTATTAAAGAGAGAGGCCTTTTAGATAAAGTTTTTGAACACGTTGGCCCCCCATGGTATGAACCTTGAGTATTGCCCATGATACCTGTTTAGGATTATTCGTTATTTATGATGATTATCTGTAACTGTATATTATGGTTATTGATGTTTTTTCTTTCTTTCTTTTTCCCTCTTTTTTAGCTTTTCAAGCTATTCGGTGTGGAAAGCCTCTCTTCACTTTCTAACACTTTCTTGGGTACAGGTAACTGGAGATGGGCTGTATGCATGGCTCTTTTATTTTTATTTTTATTTTTCTAATTTTCTCTTTAAACCTTATAGATTTATTGGTAGTCAATGTACGCATGGATGGAGGTATTTTTTCTATCATTTATGGCTGTTTTTCCGCGTTGATTGCGGATGTGGTTACGTATGCACCTGTGTTATCTGCGGGCAACTTTCCGCATTGGATGTTCCGCATTCTGGACGTTCTTCCGCATATTATGCGGAGGATGTGACGTGTATGTTTATGCGTTCCATTATGATTGGTCATAGGAAGTAGGTTATCTTTTGCGGTCGCTTTTCCGCATTGGATGCGGAAGAAGTGACACGTAAGTTGATGCGTTCCAGGATAGTTTTTGATATAGGAAGTGGGCTGCTAGTCGGCGCTTTGTTAGTTACATCACTTCCTCTTACTTTTATTTCCCTACCAATCATCAGATTTAGAACAGGTGTAGTTTTGTCTGAGCATGCCCAGTACCACTTCTTTGGGTATTTAAACCTAATTAATTTGCTGAGTAGCCACCACCCGGTTCGGATGTCCTGTTCCCATGCGGCTCTTCTTTTGAAACTTGTTGTGGTAATTATCTACCTTATTGGCTAATAGTTGTTATTTTTCAACTTGTCTTTGTTATTTCTTAATAATATTTGACTCTGGTCTGCAGTGTTACTTATTAAAGTTAGTTACTTAATCTCTAGTCCTTTTGGCATTTGTTGCGAGCTGATTATCCCCCATTACTGATTTTCCGTTTGGTTCCTGTATTGATCCATGTAGGTGGTCTACCCTGGCTTTATATTTGTCCAGATGAGATACTACTGTGTAACCAAATGCCTCAATATGACCTGTGAAATCCTAAAGGTACTCATAGGACGTTGGGCCCCTTAGCCCACCTAGGCTGCAAAAAAGTGTCACATGTGGTATAGCCATACTCAGGAGAAGTAGTATAATGTGTTTTGGGGTGTATTTTTACACATACCCATGCTGGGTGGGAGAAATATCTCTGTAAATGACAATTTTTTGATTTTTTTACACACAATTGTCCATTTACAGAGATATTTCTCCCACCCAGCATGGGTATGTGTAAAAATACACCCCAAAACACATTATACTACTTCTCCTGAACATGTGTGACACTTTTTTGAAGCCTAGGTGCATTAAGGGGCCCAACGTCCTATTTACAGGTCATTTTGAGGCATTTGGTTTCTAGACTACTCCTCAAGGTTTAGGGCCTCTAAAATGCCAGGGCAGTATAGGAACCCATCACCAAGGTATTCCGTTAGGTGTATGGTGAGTTCATAGAAGATTTTATTTTTTTGTCACAAGTTGACACTTTGTGAAAAAAAAAAACAATAAAAATCAATTTCCGCTAACTTTTGACAAAAAATAAAATCTTCTATGAACTCATCATACACCTAACGGAATACCTTGGGGTGTCTTCTTTCTAAAATGGGGTCACTTGTGGGGTTCCTATACTGCCCTGGCATTTTAGGGGCCCAAAACCGTGAGGAGTAGTCTGAAAACCAAATGCCTCAAAATGACTGTTCAGGGGTGTAAGCATCTGCAAATTTAGATTACAGGTGGTCTATGAGGGTCAGAATTTTGTGAAACCGGTCATAAGCAGGGTGGCCTCTTAGATGACAGGTTGTATTGGCACTGAAGTGCAGGAAGCACGGGATTTTCTCAAATCGTGACCTGGACATGGCAGCAGAGAACATGGGCATGCGATGTATTGGGTGCGTAGACCAATAAGACCGCAATACATTCTTTTTGGCTAGACCCATGTTAAGGAGAAGGCCCCAAAAAATGTTACGTTCAGAAAACTTGGAGTGGCTTCCACCGAAAAGGCTGGGCATAGTAGCTTCTTTGATTGGCGGTTGCGTATTGTGTGGCATAAAGGTTGGTCTCAGCCACAATTAAGTCGTACCAGCAGTGATCAGAAAAAAAAAATTCTGTCACTGCGGTGGGGCGGGTGAGGGTTTGCCCGGGTAATCAGAAGCCCACAGGGGGCAGATTAGGGCCTGATCTGATGGATATGAGTGCTAGGGGGTGACAGGTGGTGACAGGAGGTGATTGATGGGTGTCTCAGGGGGGTGATTAGAGGGGAGAATACTGTAGATGCAATCAATACACTGGGGAGGTGATCGGAAGGGGGTCTGAGGGGAATCTGAGGGTTTGACCGAGTGATCAGGAGCCCACACGGGGCAAATTAGGGCCTGATCTGATGGGTAGGTGTGCTAGGGGGTAACAGGTGGTGACAGGTGGTGACAGGTGGTGATTGATGGGTGTCTCAGGGTGTGAATAGAGGGGGAATAGATGCAAGCAATGCACTGGCGAGTTGATCAGAGGTGGTCTGGGGGGCTATCTGAAGGTGTGGGCGGGTGATTGGGTGCCCGCAAGGGGCAGATTAGGGTCTGATTTGATGGGTATCAGTGACAGGTGGTGACGGGGTGATTGATAGGTGATCAGTAGGTGATTACAGTAGAGAATATATGCAAGCAATGCACTGGCGAGTTGATCAGAGGGGGTCTGGGGGCTATCTGAAGGTGTGGGCCGGTGATTGGGTGCCTGCAAGGGGCAGACTAGGGTCTGATCTGATGGGTAGCAGTGACAGGTGGTGACAGGGGGTGACAGGGTGATTGATAGGTGATCATTAGGTGATTACAGGGGAGAATATATGCAAGCAATGCACTGGCTAGTGGATCAGAGGCAGTCTGGGGGGCTATCTGAGGGTGTGGGCGGGTGATTGGGTGCCTGCAAGGGGCAGATTAGGGTCTGATCTGATGGGTAGCAGTGACAGGTGGTGACGGGGTGATTGATGGGTGATTGATGGGTGATTAGAGGGGAGAGCAGATGTAAACAATGCACTTTCGGAGGTGATCTGAGGGTGGGTCTGCGGGCAATCTGAGGGTGTGGGCGGATGATCAGGTGCCCACATGGGGCAGGTTAGGGTCTCATCTGAAGGGTAGCAGTGACAGGTGGTGACAGGGGGTAATTGATGGGTGATTGACAGGTGACTGACAGGTGATCAGTGGGTGATTACAGGGGAGGATAGATGTATACAGTACACGGGGGGGGGGGGGGGGGTCTGGGGAGGATCTGAGGGTGTGGAGGAGGGGATCAGGAGCCTCCAGGGGGAAGTTTAGGACCTAATCTAAAAAATAGTGTTGACAGATAGTGACAGGGAGTGATTGATGGGTGATTAGGGGGGTGGTTTGGTGCAAACAGCGGTCTGAGGGGGTGATCAGGGAGGGGTCTGATGGGTGCTGTGGGCGATCAGGGGGCAGGGGGGCAGGATCAGTGTGCTTGGGTGCGTACTAGGGGAGCTGCAACCTGCCCTGGTGGTCCCTCGATCACTGGGACCACCAGGGCAGGAGACAGCCTGTATAATACCCTTTGTATACATGTATACATTACAAAGCGTATTATACGCTTTACATGCGGCAGATTGAGGGTTAACAACCCGCCGGCGCTTCTAGACAGCCGGCGGGTTGACGTCGCGGTTGGGCGGAGCTCAATGCCGGTGGATGCGCGCGCATCCATGCACGCAATCCCCGGCTTTTTAGTGTCCCAGGAACCGACGCCGATGGGCGTTCGGCGGTCCTGGGCGTGCCACTTTGCCGACGCCCATAGGTAGTGGGCGGTCGGCAAGTGGTTAATAGTTTATGCATAAACCACTTTTTATTTTTTTCCTCATTCGCAAAAGAGGTCCTTAAAGTAATTACCTGGAATTTCTAGCAAAACTGTTTAGTTTTTTCAGCAGTGGCAGCTTCAGGAATGAGCATGTACAGGTAAAGCACTTAATACATAGTTTATAGTTAATGACCCTTATCCATTAAGGTGGCATCAGACTCAAATTAAATGTTTACACTAGCCTAAATATGTACATTTTCCTGACACATAAAGAAGAAACAAAGAAAGAAAATATAAGATGTTCAGAAGAAGTTTTAAATCAGGATGATACCGTTTATTGGCTAACTAAAAAGAATAAGTTACATAATCAGTTATTTCTGTAAGTGAAAATTTTAGCCACTGCAGGAAAAAACTTGATTAGAAAACCATAAACCTGTAACTTTAGGTAGAGAAAGAGGTATCTCACGTCCCACTCCTGACGCCCTGGAATTTCGCAGCCAAGCTCCCATCTATGAACGAGTGTGGCCGCACTGCGCAGGTGTAAGACGCCACACACTTTGTGGTAGCATAGAGTCGCTTAGGCTCTGTAAAAAGCCAAACCTGAGCAGCTCTGTGCTACTGTGCAGGGCCGTGGTGCACAATCTTTGACAAGCCCCTGTTGAAGAGGTTGTAAGGGTTCCAGGCTAGAATGGCGAAGTGGAGTGGGGATGGGGGAGCCTTTGAATTATCCAGAGACTTCCTTTTACTGTGGTACCCATCTCCCTACAGGAATACTGTAAAGCAAATTGTTTCCTATTTCATGAGCTTTAATAGTAAATAAATTGTAACTGAGGCATGTGTGTGCAGTCTGAATCCCTTCCTAAGTCAGTAACACCTCACCAGCATATATTCTAACTTGTACATGTACCGTATTTTCCGGTGTGTAAGACAACCCCCAACTTTTCCATATAAATGTTCAATATACATTTTGGGATATACTTGCCATATAAGACTACCCCTCTTGACAGTTGGACATTTGTATACTGTATTCTATGCACTGGTGCTATACTGTATAAATAGGTACAGATACTGGTGCTGTACTGTATTTGGTACCCAGTATACAACAACCAGCCAATCACAGCAAGCAATGTACCTTACTGGCGATTGGCTGGTTGATGTATACAAAGCCTGCTTGGATTAGTCAGCTATCCCTGTCTCCAAGACTATCAGAGTGGTAGCACAAACATGCCTCTTTCACCCGTCTGGCCCGCCCTTTTAAACTACCGGTATTACTTCCTTCTCTGCCCCTTAGATCTTGCACATGCGAGCTGCGCAGCTTCACTGCAGTCCTCAGGAGTGAGATCTGAGAGGCAGAGAAGGAGGGATGGTAATAAGATACAAGGGCGGGCCAGACAGGTGAGAGAGGTGTGTTTTTCAGGGCACAGCACCACTCTATCTCTTTTTTTACATACCTCGGGTGTCCCGGATGCCTGCAGCTTGCTCCGCCTTCACTTACACCTTCCCAGTGAGGTGCCCCCTCACCTTGTCATCGGGACCGCGTTAAGTCACTTCTTTCCATGAATCCTGGTGAGTGGATTTTCTTCTACCATACTTGTATAGGACCACTCTTGCTGCTTTCATATGGTCACAGCATACGGCGGGCATACAGCCGCGGACGTTTTTGAACTCACCCACCATATACGGCAACCACAGATTCTCCAATCTGGCTTGGAAGTTTTAGCACCCGCCCTATAAGACTACACCCGGCGTATAAGATGACCCCCGACTTTTAGGTTTCAATAATTTTTATTGGGGTTTTTCAAATTTTCAAATACAGCCATTTTCATAAAAAGAAATATCAATAACAGTATGATTATTACATCAAACAATGAACTATTAGACCAATTTCAACAGATCAGAATAAAAACTATTATAGAACAGTGTATGCCATAAATCCTATTCAACAATACAATATAAGATGTATTATTATGTGTTAATAAAAACTAGAATACTGCTCGTTGTCTGTTATTTTCCATGGAGCTGAATCCTCCAGTAACTGGTGGACTAAGATCCAACCAACAAAGTCACTGGAAGTCGCATCCAACCTTTATAAAACTGTATTACAGTTAGATCATCATTTAAAGATTTTGAGACCCCCCACTTTTGAGAAGATTTTCCTGGGTTAAAAAGTACCAGTAGTCGTATATGCCAGAAAATACAGTATTTTTGTATTTTCACTAACAATGTTTTTTTTGTTGTTGTTTTTGAAGGGCTAGCTTTACAACATATTCCCTTTATCAGATTCTAAATTTAAACTTTAATGCAATGTAAAAATACATTCTGTATGCAATGATGTAACTAGATGGAGAGGGTAAAAATATTCTCAGGTCTTGCTGCAGTAAATGAAACAATGAGCATTAAAGGGAACCTGAACTGAGTAAAATTATTTAAAATAAACAAATGACGTAGCTGCAAATGAATATCAGAAGTTCACCATTTGCTTCTTACAGTGATCCCTTCCAGTTCTGACAATATTTTGTCAGAACTGAAATATACCAGTTGCTGTCAGTTATATATCAGCAGCTGTCAGTTACAATTGAATGTGCAAGGTAATGTCCAAGTTTCTCTATTGCTCAAGTGGGTTATATTATAGTTTAACAGTGTGCTGTCCAGGAAGCTGTTATGGGGTAATGGCCATTTTCAAAATGTAGGACAGAGAATTCCATTGATCACAGTGGACAATCAGGACGAGGAGAGGAGAAAGAGATTGAGGAGTAGACTACACAGGAGGCAAGTATGGCGTGTTTATGTTTATTTTGACTTTTTATTTTCAGTTCAGGTTCTCTTTAAAATAGTAAAATAATCTGTTGTAAATTTTCCCTCCTCTGTCTCATAAATCTCCATATCTGTTGTAATTCGTGATCTATCTTTTCTTATCTCTTTTTACCCCTCATGGATTATCTCTTCTTATCTGTTTACCTCATTCATTATATTTCCCTATCTTTTTATTTTATAAAGTATATTTTCTTATTGGTTTATCTCATGGATCATCTCTGCTTATCTACTTTAAGTGGCCATACACCTGTAGATGGCCACCAGATCGACCATCAGATATATCCCTCTCTGATCGAATCTGATCAGAAAAGAATCTATTAACTGCCCTGCCCACATGCTGTACACAGATTTTCACTCAATTTCAGCATGAAATAGATTGCAAATCTGTAGAGCCTGTCTGGCTGCCCGGGTCTTCCCATCTGTGCTTGCCCTGGGTGTTAGAAGCCGAGCTCTCACCTGTCCCACTGCCGCACCTCCTCCTATGTCCGGTGTCTTTTTTCTGTGCCGCAGGGCTCCTCCTCCTTGTGTCTTCTCCTCCTGTCATGTGACAAAAGCTGGAGTTCAAACACTAGAGGTCAGGCAGCTTATAGCTCCACTGCCGTCCTGTGCAATTGACCGAATCATCCTGTGCTTTTGAGCATCATTTGCGGCACTGATTTCTAGCATATTCGGTCACCGTGATCAAATCTGCTAGATATTGATGGGTAGAATCGGCAAGTGTATGGCCATCTTTATAGTTAAAATGAAAAAAAGTAAGGAGATATAATTCATGAGATGAGTTTTGTGAAACAGCCCCAGTGTTCCTTGTGGCACTGGTTGCTATGCAACCACAAAGCATAAAGGTGGCCACACAGCATGCAATCCGACTGTACAATCAATCACCAAACTTTTATGTAGTATAATATACTAACTGAAAAATATATCCAAGTCACAGTGAATCTGTTGCTGTTATACTACATGGATGTTGGTAAGATTGTATAAAAATTGTACAGTCAGATTGCATAGTGTGTGGCCACCTTAAGGCTATGTTCACAGTGGGGCGTTGTGGTGCCACACAACAGCCACATTGTAACACGGACTGTCGCAATGCAAAAGCAGTATGACATTCACAGTGCTGCCATTGCAGTGCACCTAATGGCGTGCCGCATTCTCTGCCATGTTTAACAATTGTCAGGTGTTATTTTTTCATCAGATGCACTGATTTCATCTCCAAACAAATCTCTAATAATTGTGGTCTCCCAGTACAATATTTAGTTCATTAGTAGCACTTGTTTTGAAAGGCCTTTGACTTGTCTAGATGGTGTTTTGCACACCTCATGTATGGCAGCACGGTGGCATAGTGGTTAGCACTCTCGCCTTGCAGCGCTGGGTTCCCGGTTTCAATCCCAGCAAGCTCCACATCTGGAAGGAGTTTGTATGATCTCCCTGTGTCTGTGTGGGTTTCCTCTGGGCACTCCAGTTTCCACCCACATCCCCAAAACATACAGATAAGTTAATTGGCTCCGCCCTAAAATTGGCCCTAGACTACAATACATACACTACATGATACATACATAGACACATAACTATGGTAGGAATTAGATTGTGAGCTCCTCTGAGAGACAGTTAGTGACAAGACAATATACTGTACACTCTCTACAGTGCCGCAGATGTTGGTACTATATAAATACTAAATAATAATAAGATGAGATCGTGTTGCAGGTAAAGCTTACTCCTGATTAGTTCTTTTTAATGACACACTGAGGAGAGTGGAAGTTGGAAGCGTTTTGCAGTTTTCAAAATCCCTTTCTTTGCAGAGATTGTGTAGCTTTCATTTCAGATCCTCATTCAGTTACTTAGAGATGCCCATGGTTATTCAGAGACAGCCCAAAGTTTGGTTTGTCAGAAACTTTTTAAAGCTCTGCAGAAGATGTGACTGATCCTAATGGTTGCTAAGGCCTAATGAGGTAAGTGAGTTCCAGGACCTTGCAAGAATGGTAAATAGATAAATACAGTAAATAAATCTTGATCACTGTACAAGTAGGAGTGCAGGCTTTTGCACATAGGACAGTTGCTGCTTATGCCATAAACATTTGCAGCTTTGTTGTTTTTTATACTCTGCTTCTTACACTAGCTGTTTATTACTTTTTACTTACAAAAATGTGCAATTGAGCCATGGGCACCAATCATTTGTATACAATTTATGGTCCTAATTTACTGTTGCTGAGGGGATTAGTGTAGTCTCATGATGGAAAACAATCCCAATTATGGATCTACAAGAAAAAGATATGCTTGGCTTGCTGCCTGCAATTGCACTTCAGGAATTAACTAAATATAGCTGTGGAGATTAAGCTTCAGGCAATGGCTGAAGCTGAATACGCTTCCTCAAATGTTTATAAGACATCCCTGTAAACAGTAATAAATGTAGTATCAATATATACCCATTGGAAAAGTACCATCATGTCAGTCTCTTGCTTAGTCCAGCTTCTTGGAAACACGGGTAGGTAGAAGTCTTTTATTTTTAAATTCAGACAGCATCAACATTCCAAAAGTAAACAATTGATTTTTCCAGCAGATTCCCTTTAAAGCATTTTTCTTTTTTTTCTTTTTATTGTTGTCTGTCATAGGTGGCATGCTACTAAAAATCTGGTACTGCAGATTCGGGCACACATTGTTGTGCCTTTACATTTGCTGGCAGGCTTTCTGTGAACCATCTTAAACGGCAGATGCTGCTTGGAAATGAGTTTTTACCATTCTTTTTGTCTTTTGAATGTTTGTGAGGGGAGGTTTTGTGGGTAATCTCTTTAATGCTGGAGGCAGTAGTGGGTACTCCCCCGAGTGGTGAGAGCATATTGGGGAAATTGCCTGCGCTGCTCCTACCTTGGGGTGTAGCTTGCTGGTGGTGGTCCCAGGCGGTGTGAGTCCTTGGGACCCCGTCTGTTTTGCGCACCTCAGTACAATAATAGACAGGTCAGAGAACATGGTGTAGTGGGATGTGCCTATGCAAGCCTTGAAAGACTTTTGAATTTGCATAATATCTTTGGGTGACGGCAATGAACCTGTTTTTTTTTTTTTTAAATAAACATTGCAGTTAGTTATTTTAGTTTTCCTTATGGGTCTTATTTAATGAATGCTATTATTATAAGGAATTAAAGGGTTTTTCTTTTCTTCTTCCTTTTTTATCTTACCTTTCCTGTTACTTAAATCTGTCCTCGTTTTGAAGTTTAAGAACATGTTCCTTGCTCTTTGTAAGTATTGTTACTGTGTTTAGAATACAAATAAAGTCCAAGCTCCAAATCCACATTCCCAAAATAAAACTGTAAGAGGCAGTAGCTGAACATCAGCTGATGGTTTTCAGATGCAAGTTCTGCCAAACAGAGCAGTCCCCCTCTCTCTCACTCTCTTTTTCCACTGCTGCAGCCATCACCTGACCAAGCTGTTTTCAGATGACAGAGGGAGTCTGTTACTGCTTACTCTGGCATGTGGCGATGGACTGGCACGTCAAAGCTGCATGGTACGTGCAACATGAGAGTGCTCCATAGGTTTGCTGAAGTGGAAAACACGACAAGATGCTTAGGCCATCATACTTCAGCTGGATTTTAGGAATAAATGCATGGGAATTTTTACTGAACATTCACTACAGTACATGCTCTTTGTGCTGGTAAAACTTAATTGGCACTTTATTTGCAAAGTAGTTCAGTTATTACATAAGATAGGCTGTTACATAACTATGCATTGTCCAATATTCACTCTGTAGTAGATACACATGCATATAATGTTCACATATTAGATACTGTAAATATATTTCACATTTTGCAAAATAGGTCAATGTGAGTGACAAAGACAGACTCAAAGGAGGTTCTGCGATTTCTGCTTTTTTTTTTTTTTTTTACTTGAAATTATGAAATCAAACTGCTACAGTGAGTAGCCAGTGGATCCAGGGGATCACTAGGCAGTACACCTAATAAGTGGAATAGCAGCACCAGATGAAAACCATACACTTCCTTACTGATTGCCAATGAATTGAGGGCCGCCAAGCTAATGCCAGTATTCATAATAATACAGTGGGATTATTATTAGTTGCACTTGTTTGGTCTATATTACATAATCATAAGGGATCAATGAGTATTCCCTAGCCTATTTAATTCTTATACTGTAAATAATTGTTAGTTAGGCAGGGCCGGATTTGTACTTTTTACAGCCCTAGGCCTGCTGTTACAGTTGAGGGTGCAGAGACCAACTGTAGCGGTGGTGGTGGGGGGGGGCTGGGAAGGAGTAGTAACTTAAGAGGTGGTCAGTGGGAGGAGGGATCAGCGAGGTTGGGGTGAGGAAAGAAAAATTAAAGGGGGCAGTCAGAACTGAGGTAAGATTTAAGGAAATAGCCAGGGCCAGAGTTTTCATAGCGGCAAACTGAAAACCGCTCCCTGCATGCCCCCCTGCCCCTCCATAGAAACACTACAGCTGCAAGCATGCCCCTATCCCTCCACAGAGGCACCACAGCTCCCAGGATGCTCCTCCCCTTCCAGAGGCACTGAAGTTTCCAACATGCCCCTCCATCACCATATAGCACTGGGTTGACCACCAGGGCCCCAGAGCTGGCTGCTGGGTTACCCATTGTGAACAGTGGTCCCCTGAGATCCCTGTAGAGTATTTACAGTGGAGCACAATCCCTCCATCTATGTGCGTCATCCTTATAGGCGCCTCATCGACTGGCAGCACGTACATACTCATGTGCCGCTGGGTTACGGAGATGAGGTGCCTGTGAGGATAAGCACAGTGGAGCATTCCAGACAGGTAAGTGCAGACTGCTGTGAATACTCTGCAGAAGTTTTGGGGGGGCCACTTTTCACTTTGGGGAAGACCAGGGGGGTTCGTGGAGTGGCATGCTTGGAACTGAAGTGCCTTTATAACTGTGGGTTGGGCGGGCTTGCTGGGAGCTATGTTGCCTTTAAAGAGGAGGAGGAGCATCCTGGGAGCAGTAGTGCCTCTATGGAGGAGGGGGGAGGGACCTTCTTGCTGGGAGCTATATTGCCTCTATAGAGGGGAAGGAGCATGCTGGGAGTAGTAGTGACTCTGTGGAGAAATGGTTCTTGCTGGAAGTTACAGTGTATTGCCACTATAGAGGGGAAGGAGTATGCTGGGAGTAGTAGTGCCTCTGTGAACAGGCATGCTGTAAGGAGTAGTGCCTCTTTGCAGTTGGGGGACATGCTGAGAGCTGAGGGAGGGGACAAAAGGACCACCTAATGCTGCTTGGGGGGGGATGGGGTGTAGTAAAAAAAACATACAGTAACAACACTAACTGACAAGCATGACGTTGCAGCAGAAGTTATCCTCAGTCAGGAAACAGATCATCCTGTTTCCTACATCGTGGTGTGAAACCTCTCCTCTGTACACTGGGGAAGGCTGCACAGGGTGCTTTGCTTCTCCATGTGTGAGCTCAGTCCCGCCCAGCTGACCACTCTCTCCCTCCCCTGTACTTTGCTGTCGGGACTTGTAGGGGAGAAGGGACAAATAGCTGCCTGCTGTGGTCCTCCTGATTTGTGCATGGAGGTCTTGCTCTGTGTCTGGATGTGTCCTGAGGGTTGCTGATCAGTGTTAGTCCCAGCAGCATAGCGAGAGCTCCTTACACGCTGCAGGCGCTGTTCCTGCGCTCCCATCAGCTGATTGGCTACTTTGCTCTGGACTCCTCTGTAGCTGCCTGCACGCAGACACGCACACAAGGGCATGCTGCAGCGTGCAAAGCGGGCGGCTGCGGATGGAGAGAAAAGCAGACCTGTGTCCCATTGTGGGGATTGCAAATGTCGCATTCGGCTCCCCACCCGCCCTAAACATTGTTTCGCCCTAGGAACTGGCCTAGGTGGCCTGCCCCTAAATCTGGCCCTGTAGTTAGGTAGGAAGTAAGTAATGTGCACCCGACCAGGGCCGGTTCTAGACTTTTTGCTGCCTGAGACAAACTTGTGAGGATGTGTCCGCCGTCCCCCGATTTGGAATGATCGCACAGCACCCGAGAGACAGGACATGCTGCAGCTCAACATAATAACACACTGGCTAGCTGGCTGCGTGTCTGTGACAAAAAACTGCACATCCTCGCCTAGTTCGCCATCCTCCATTTCTCCTCTGTCTGGACAGCAGTGCCAGGTGGCACTTGTGCAGTGCAAGTCAAATGAAACATTTCTGATCTCCTGCCTCTCCCTCCTCACTCACTCACTGTCAGACTCCTCACACAGCTCAACAAGCTGCTTTTCCCCAATGATGACATCTACACCTCCCTTGCTCTCGCTTTTCATCCTACTCTGACTGCATGCTGTAAGTGTAAACACACAGTACAAACATGCTGCCCCTGTAATCTCTGCGACTGATGCAAATGTTTCACCTTGCTTCATGAGCGAACTGACCCTGCTCCCGAGTAGTTTACTGAGCCAAAATTATTTTACTATTGACAGTTTTTCGAGAAGATGTGCCTGCAAAGTGCAAGTCTGCTTTAAGTGTTGTTGTAGGAAGGTTATTAAAAAAATATTTGATTTTTAGATACATTTTATATAATGAGGTTATGAGGGTCTTCTTTGCAATACTGCAGTAGCCGCTTAACGCTGATTTTAGATTGGTGAGATGAGTGTATACTTTTTTTTTTTACTATTTCGTAGTAATAGACTCCTCTGCCTCTGATGAATGTTGTTAGGAATTCTTGGCCAGTGGAATCACAGAATAATGTTTTCTCAGAAAGCTAGGGTAATAGTAAACAGGTGGTTTGAATATTGTGGTTTAGTGTACTTAGAGAGGAACTGTACTGAAAAACAATTATAATAATAAAATTGATAATTTTTACAATATCAATATAAAATAGTCATTGGTTGCCCATCATAAAATCTTTCTTTTGATTCACATTCTGCAATTTATCACGGGTGGTGACATCTTTAGTGCAGTCAGGTGCATCTCTGCGGAATGTTTGTATACTCATTGTTCCCATGCCAGTAGAAAAATACCTGGTATCTCAGAATGCTTTGGGAGGAGAGTTCCACATAGCTAAAGAGCCTGGGCTGGGACATCACTGGGAGGGCAGGGCTTCAAACTAATATACAGCAACATATGGTTATAAAAAGAGTTTCTGATGCTGAAACCAGTTAAATTGCCATACAAGTGGGTATCCTTATAATTTACTACATTCTACTACATGACACTACGGTCACATAACCAAAATTAAAACTTAAAAATAATTTCTTGTTGCTTTGCCCCTCTGTAGTCATATGTATGTATTGCATATGGGGGTCTTGTGTGCTTACTGGCCCTTTAACTTTAGGTTAAAGGTTAGAAGTATATTTTATCAGTCAGCAGATTGTGATGGTGTAAGCTTCTTCTAAAGAATATTTACAGAATGTGAAGAACAGCGTCCCCCAGTAGTAGATAGTCGAGTCATCAGTCCTTGATGTTCTTTCTCTTTCTGGATCACTGACATGAGCTAAATTCAGCTAACTTTATTAAACTGTGAGTAAATCATCTAACCAAACATGTACCTGTTATTACTGGAGTCCAGTGTTACCTACCTTGATAGGTAAAGCTAGGCATGCACAACCCAGTCTTTTTAATAAATTAGACATTCAAATTTATAATGTAACTAAATGAATATAAATAAAATATATTAAAACTTCAAAAAAATCCACAACTTGGTTAGTGATATCTTTCATTACGTATAGGAGTTGTGGCAATAGTAGGAGGAAGATAATATGTGTAATGATCTGCTCTGCTGTATGCACAGGCAGACAGCTTTTTGACCATTTTGTAGCTCTGAGCGTTGCAGGTCCCTGGAAAGGAGACCTGTCTTCACTCTGCAACTTGCTGAGCTGCTGTTCTGGGGAGGAATTTGCATCCACTTGTCATGCAAATTGCTTAGCTGCTTCCTCTGATGGCTTGCAGTATAAAAAACATTTCTTCCCAGAATTCCTGGCTGGTCATGATGGTTTGTTCCTGCTGACTTACCTGGAGTCTCAGCCTTTGCTAATTGTTTGTTAAGATTATCTTAGAGTAATTCTTTGGGAGTGCACTAGGCATTCCTTCTAGCGTAGTCAGGTTGTATTATCTGTTTGCCTTCTACTGTCTATCTGTTGCAATTGTCTTGTCACCAGCGGCGGTCGACAGGAAATCGTTCTGTCTGTTGGGATCGCATTCGCCCTAGCGGTAGCGGCGGTGGTTCCTTCTGTATTCTGCCTTAGGGGTGCTAACCAGAGCAGCAGTTGCTACTGGTAGCCCCATCTGTCTGTCTGTCTGGATCGCATTCGCCCTAGCGGTAGTGGCAGTGGTTCCTTCTGTACTCTGTCTGGGAGTGTAGGCCAGAGCTGCGGTTGCTGCTGGCTACTCCTTCTCTCTGTCTTGTCTGGTACGAACGCTTGCTGTAGGCTCGGTGTGGTAACCGTTTAGCAAGCGTTCGCGTTCTCTATTGTCGTGTTTGTGTTACATTGGTTAGTTAGGGTGGCACGCTTATCACTGGGCGCCTAACGTGCGGTGATCATGTCTTTAACACGTTCACTGTTGCAAATGAGTGCGGAGTTCGCGTTTAGCTATCGTTTGTTATTTTCTTTGATGTTCTGATCATTGTTATTTGCCATGTCTTTTTTGCTACACTTGTGCTCTGTCTGATTAGGTCTCGTGTCACTGTTGGCAATCGCCACTCTTGCGATTGCGTTCCCACTTTGTTTCCGCTGTTGTGTGTTCACCGTCGCTGGGTGGCGACTAGATTGGTGGACACACATACATTGGCAATCGCCACTCTTGAGATTGCGTTCCCACTTCGTTTCCGCTGTTGTGTGTTCACCGTTGCTGGGTGGCAACTAGATTGGTGGACACACATACATTCTGTTTCTGTGCTCTCTCTCTCTTTAAGGGCTATCTTGCCCTGCATTGCTTAAAGTCGTACAATTCCCATCTGGCATCTGTGGCAGGGCAGAGGCTGTGTTCCTCTGCACTCCACAGCTCCATCTGCCGGTGGGAATTTCCCTCTACAGGTGCATAGCACCATAGCTGGGTTCTGTTAAATTACACGCTTGTGGAGGATTTCCGTAGTGTCAGCGCACATCTTGTGCGCTGACCACGGAAATAATTCCGCAATCGTTACAATATGTAAATCATTTGGGAGTTTTCTCATCAATAGAACATATCCCTATTGGTGTTCTACCACACCTGTAATCATCTTCATTAGCAGTAAGGATTTTCAAAAAAGAATTCAGGAGACCATAGAATGCAGCTAAATTCTTTTTGCACTTTTTAATTTTCAAAAATGCAAACATATAACACTTGTGATTCTCTTCAGAGGTAATACATTTATAAAGCTGTTCCTACTTATAGGTTAGAACCATGGAACGAATAGGCCATTGTAACGATCGGTGTCAGCACACAGAGAGAATCTGATTATTGGTGATCTGCAGTATCACCAAGAATACAGATATATACCTGATTATTGATGATCTGCAGAATCACCAATAATACAAGTATCACTAACCTCTGGACACCTATAAAGTGTGAGTGTTTGGTGCAACAGTAAAGACTTTGAGTGAGACCACCCGAGGAGCAGGTGGTCTAGGCAGGATGAGAAATACCTCCCTCTGGGAAGTGCAAAGACCTTCCAACAGCCTGAGACTTCCAAAGGGGTGGAGCCCCAGGCTGACTAGTAGGAAGGCCCAGTGGCTAAGTGACACCTATAGGGTGGGCATCACTAGCAGGACTGGAGATTAATCTCTCAATGGAGAGGGATAGCTCGCAAGGTCGGGCAGGCCAGGTCGGCAACACACGGGCAGATAAGGTACAGAGACAGAAGGCTGATTCGGAAACCAGGGGCAGGCAGGGTTGGCAACAGGAAGTCAGATATGCGTAGTTACCGAATCAGAAAGCAGAAGGATAGTCAGGAATGCAATAGGTCATAACAGATATCAAACAATGCCTAGTCTTGGGTGTGAGGTCCGTGGTCTCAACACCCTGGAACTAGTCTGAGGTATTACACGATGGTAACACAGTATCCCTAGTCTTGGGTGTGAGGTCCGTGGTCTCAACACCCTGGAACTAGTCTGAAGTATAACACAATAGTAACACAGAAGTAATCTGGCTCAGAGTGAAATCCCAGGTCCTCCTGTTTCTAACACACTGTGGGATCTGACTATGGTCTGAGTGCTTCATCCATAAATATGCAAGGATCCATAAAGTAGATTGAACTATGCTATGCTCTATTGTCTATAGTGTGCTTAAAGGGAAGGTTCAAGCAAAATAAAAAAATGAGTTTCACTTACCTGGGGCTTCTACCAGCCCCATGCAGCCATCCTGTGCCCTCGTAGTCACTCACTGCTGCTCCAGTCCCCCGCTGGCAGCTTGCCGACCTCGGAGGTCGGCGGGACGCATTGCGTACATTTTTACGCATTCCCGCTAGTGCAGGAACATTAACACATACATTTTACGCGTTACTGGTTCAATCCGTAAATTTTTACGCATTGAACCAGTAATGCGTAAAAATGTATGTGTTAATGTTTCTGCACTAGCGGGAATGCGTAAAAATGTACGCAATGCGTCCCGTCGACCTCCGAGGTCGGCAAGCTGCCAGCGGGGGACTGGAGCAGCAGTGAGTGACTATGAGGGCACAGGATGGCTGCATGGGGCTGGTAGAAGCCCCAGGTAAGTGAAACTCATTTTTTTATTTTGCTTGGACATTCCCTTTAACAAGTGTCACTATCAAATAGACCTCAGAAGATATAGGATTCATATACTTCTTTCCATATGCCGCTAACTGTGCCTTCTATCAATAGCCATGAGTGTAACAGAGCCAAAAAAGTTGAAACGGTCTCACCATATTTGTCAACACATCTTAATGGATTCGCTAGTTGCCGCTTCCAGTAAATAGCTTGTAGACCTTCATTCACCACTCTGGCGACGTCTTGCCTCGTGGCTATCAACGCTCCATGTCGCACTCTCGGCTGCCTTATTAAGGTATGTATAGTCCCGATTGGTATAAAGATCCCAACAGCACCATCAGTGAGGCACTGTAGCGGCACATCCAAAGCTCACAATGTGGGGCTGTCAAATGTGGCGACCGGTTTCACCAGGCACGCCGGTTTTCTCAAGACCTCAATCATTGCTGTGCAGGAGGAGGTGGGAGATCGGGGAGAATGGTGGGCCTAGCAACGGCCATTTCGCATCCTACTGGACGCTTGGTCACGCTGCGTTCCACTGTGTAAAGTCCACATTTTAACAACACGGACTGTAAAGAACCCCTTCCTAAATAAACATTTATCCTGTTTAGTGATTATAATTCTGCATAATGTTGTATCATCTGCAAATATGGAAACATTACTCTGTATTCCATCTGCTAGATCATTAATAAATAGTTTGAAAAGCCGAGGGCTCGCCACATGATAGCCGCTGCTCAGCGGCATCCCCCCAGCCCCGCCGATCGCCTCCGGCGATAGGCGATCAGGAAATCCCGTTCAAAGAACGGGATTTCCTGGAGGGCTTCCCCCGTCGCCATGGCGACGGGGCGGAATGATGTCACTGACGTCAGCGACGTCGGGACGTCATTGGGAGACCCGATCCACCCCTTGGCGCTGCCTGGCACTGATTGGCCAGGCAGCGCAGGGGTCTGGGGGGGGGGGGGGCGCGCCGCACCGGATAGCAGCGATCGGGCGCGCGGCGGCGGCGATCGGGGTGCTGGCGCAGCTAGCAAAGTGCTAGCTGCGTCCAGCAAAAAAAAATTTATGTAAATCAGCCCAGCAGGGCCTGAGCGGCACCCTCCGGCGGCTTACCCCGTGTCACACACGGGGTTACCACTAAGGAGGTTAATCAGTGGTGCTGGTCATGACCTCGTGATCACGAGTCATTTCTGCAGATCACGAGGTCTTAATCGGCAATCGTAATCGACTCTCGATCACAAATGCCGATCTCGAATGCACTCGTGATCGCACTCATTACCCGACTTGCGATCACGAGTTACTTGTGATCACTAGTCGGTATTCGTGATTAAAAACCCACTGATTTTAGCGGTTATTAGCAAATCCCCCTTACATGCGAGAAAAACAAAATTTGCCAGAGATATTAAGAAGAACAGTGGGAACAAGAGGAATGTTTTTTTCTCTAAAAAGACCTTATAGTTTTTGAGAAAATCGATTTTAAAGGTTCAAAGGAAAAAAAGTATACATTTAAATGCGGTAAATGAGTTAATGTATTTACCGCATTTAAATGTATACTTTTATCCTTTGAAACTTTAAAATCGATTTTCTCAAAAACTATAAGGTCTTTTTGAAAAAAATGTTTTCCTCTTGTTCCCACTGTTTTTCTTAACCTATCTGGCAAATTTGGTGTTTCTAGCATCTAAGGGGGCTTTGCTATTAACCGTTAAAGTCAAATCGGGATCACGTCCGTGATCACGGATATCACTTTTAATCATGGTTAAAGTCAGAGTCGAATTCGGAATTGGGCATCAAGTCCAGATCATGATCACGGCTTATCCGGATTTCGATACTGCCATGATCAGATTTACTCGAATCTGTGATTGAGGGTATGCGAGCACCTCTACCCTTAATCAGTTATCACCTGGGGCTCGATTCACAAAAGCGTGATAACTCTGCACATGCAACCCTTTTAGGCATGATAACTAACTAGGGTGCTAAGTAGTTTGCACGTGCAAAGTTGTTGCTGTTTGCGTGCTAAGTTTTAATGCGTGTACCGCGTAACGCCGTTCGTGGCTAAAACTTAGCACGCGAATAGCAACAACTTTGCACGTAGAAAGATAATGTCCGCAACACTAAGCAATGTAATAATGTGCGTGCTAGGGCCCAAAAAGGTAATATTGAAAAAAGACAGAAAGAAAGTCCACAACGGCAGCACCACTCAAAGATAAGCAATATTTATTGATACATAATTTTAATATATAGAGGACATTTATTGAATATTCAAATAAATAAAAACACTAAAAACAGACCACATATTCCCACACTAAACAGCTGCAATCAATCCTGCCAAATGAATAAATAACCTATACAATTGGGTGCATACATATATATATATATATATATATATATATATATATATATAAACCTCTGAATCAATGTGTGTATAGGTCAGGTATAGTTATGAGAGATGTAGAATGAATGCTGAATAGATAAATACACCTTTGTGGGCATCAATTTAGAGCCCATCAATGGTTGAACCCGGGTTCAGTAAAGTGCAATAGTGAAAAAGCATATATATACAATAGATGAATCACATGAACTACATGTACCACAAAGTGCAATGCAAAACACAGGTGAAGAAATAGACAATTAATGATCTGGATGGCTGCAAAACAAATGAACATATATAGGAGCAGCCTATATCTAAAGTGCATAAGAGGATGTGCGCAAGAAGATACTTAGCCCAGGGAGCAAAGGAGGAAAGACCAGGCAGTGCGGCTGAAGGTGGGAAGAGGGTCCCCTCAGAACATTCCCAGCAGCTCCGCGGGCGTCACCCCGCTTTAGAAGGAGGAGAGGACCTCCTTCTAAAGCGGGGTGACGCCCGCGGAGCTGCTGGGAATGTTCTGAGGGGACCCTCTTCCCACCTTCAGCCGCACTGCCTGGTCTTTCCTCCTTTGCTCCCTGGGCTAAGTATCTTCTTGCGCACATCCTCTTATGCACTTTAGATATAGGCTGCTCCTATATATGTTCATTTGTTTTGCAGCCATCCAGATCATTAATTGTCTATTTCTTCACCTGTGTTTTGCATTGCACTTTGTGGTACATGTAGTTCATGTGATTCATCTATTGTATATATATGCTTTTTCACTATTGCACTTTACTGAACCCGGGTTCAACCATTGATGGGCTCTAAATTGATGCCCACAAAGGTGTATTTATCTATTCAGCATTCATTCTACATCTCTCATAACTAGACCTGACCTATACACACATTGATTCAGAAGTTTATATATATATATATATGTATGCACCCAATTGTATAGGTTATTTATTCATTTGGCAGGATTGATTGCAGCTGTTTAGTGTGGGAATATGTGGTCTGTTTTTAGTGTTTTTATTTATTTGAATATTCAATAAATGTCCTCTATATATTAAAATTATGTATCAATAAATATTGCTTATCTTTGAGTGGTGCTGCCGTTGTGGGCTTTCTTTCTGTCTTTTTTCAACAACTTTGCATGTGCAAACTACTTAGCACCCTAGTTTGCATGTGCAAAGCCTTGAAATCAATGGAGCTTCGCCCGCACAGTAAAATAGAGTATGTTAATGTAATTATGAATGGTGGTTACATTGACATGTGCGATACTGTAAAGTGGTGCGCGCAAAGTCTTACGCGCGTCGCATAATGAAGTATATACAGTAATAATCAATGTTTTACATTGCGCTCGCGTGATCTGCACTGAAGTCTGTGCAGTTCACAGTACTTTGCACACGAATCGCGAAACTTTACGCACGCGAACTTTGACACGCATGTCAGCATGTGCAAAGCATGTTAGCACGTGCAAAGTGGCTTTTCACTGGCGTGCTAACCAGGGCCGGCCCAAGACTTTTTGCCGCCTGAGGCAAATTTAGGAGAAAATTGCTGCCCCCCCCCCGCCCATCCGCGGGTGCGGGGGGGGGGGGCAGCCGCTGAGCTGGAGGGGTAGCGGGCAGGACAGGGGTATTGGGCATAGCGGTGGGTTGTGGGGTCGGACCCCCCCTCCCTCGCCTGGGTCCCCCGATCTGCGCTCCCCTCCAGCTGTAATTAGGAAGCAGCCGCTTGCAGATCGTAAGAGGCACGGGCGGGGAGGACTCACCTTATCCGCGTTCCATCGTGCGCTCCACTGACGTCACTTCCTGCATCGCCGTCCACTTACAATACAGTGGGCGGCGATGCAGGAAGTGACGTCAGTGGAGCGCTCGCTGGAACGCGGAAAAGGTGAGTCCTCCCCGCCCGTTGCCTCTTACGATCTGCAAGCGGCTGCTTCCTAATTACAGCTGGAGGGGAGCGCAGATCGGTGGACCCAGGCGAGGGAGGGGGGGTCCGACCCCCCTCCCCACCGCTAGGCCCAATACCCCCGACCTGCCCGCTACCCCTCCGGCTCAGCGGCCGGCCCCCCCGGGCAGGTGCCGCCCCTAAAAGTTTGCCGCCTGAGGCAAATGTTTCACCCCGCCTCATGAGCGGGCCGGCCCTGGTGCTAACACTTTGCACGCTTTAGTGAATCAAGGCCCTAGGCCCTGTATCTTGATTCTCTAGATGTGGGGATTGCACTGCAAGGTTACATCAGCTTGTTGACTTGGCAACTAACAGAAAGACAAGCTTATTACCAAGTCATGAAGCTGCATCATAGTGGAGGATGAGAGAGAGGCTGGGAAAATAGCGGAAGACCAGCATGGGCGCCTCACACAGTTCACAGACAGCTAGCACTGACACTATACCTTATGAAGCAGACAAAATCTCTGCAAAATGCATTGTAACAATAAAGCTTTGAAAATTCATTATATTGGCTGCAAATTCCTGGACGTAAGTAGTTACATACACTCCTTTTGAAAGTTTTAGTTGTTTTAACCTTTTCCTGGAGTGCCATTGGCTCTGGGGGGTGCAATGCCACTTGATTAAAGAGGAAGTGTAACGACAAAACGGCCCCTGGGGGGTACTCACCTCGGGTGGGGGAAGCCTCCGGATCCTAATGAGGCTTCCCACGCCGTCCTCCATCCGTCAGGGGTCTCGCTGCAGCCCTCCGTGCAGCGGTGACGTAATATTTACCTTCCTGGCTCCTGCGCAGGCGCTCTGACGGCTGTCGGCGCCGAAGTAGGCGGAAATACCCGATCGCCGTCGGGTCTGCTCTACTGCGCAGGCGCAAGTTTCCGGCGCCTGCGCAGTAGAGCGGACCCGACGGAGATCGGGTATTTACGTCTATTTCCGTGCCGAAAGTCGCCACAGCGCCCCCGCTGGAGCCAGCAAAGGTAAATATTGAACTGACAGTCGGCACAGTCGCCGGCTGTTCGGAGGGCTGCAGCGAGACCCCCGTGGGACAGAGGACGGCGTGGGAAGCCTCATTAGGATCCGGAGGCTTCCCCCACCCGAGGTGAGTACCCCCCAGGGGATCTTTTTAATGTTACAGAGTCTCTTTAAGCCCCAACCCAAGTGAAGGCCTGCCCCGAATGGAGCCCTACCCCCAAATGAAGCCCTGACTTCCACGGGGTTGGATTACCCTCTTCTGCTGAGTGTGTACAGCAGCAGGAAGTTCGGTGGCCTGAAAAGCAGAAGCATCACCGGTCTCTGGAGAGCAGACATCACAAGGTCCGCATAGTGTAAGTTGCAGGCAGCATCCACTGTGTCCCTCTGTGCCACCTCTCTCCCCCATTCCTCCTTCCGTCCTCTTGTGCCTCTTTCTGTACCCCTTTGTGTCTGTATGTCTGTCTCCTTGTGCCTCCTTCAGTCCCCATTCATCTTTAGAAACAACATCCCATGAAAAAGGTGCAATAAATTACATAGCAAGATCAATTGTTTGGAGTGAGTTTGCAATTTTTAGTGCTCATTATAGGTACTTTTTCTTGGTAAAATTTATTCTATATTGCCTTTGAGCAGATTCATTGGAACAGTTAGAGATTGCTCTGAATATGAGTGTTCAATTGTTTAGAAAGACAACGTTGAATTGTTTGTGGTAGACCCTTCTTCAGGCCTTCACAAACAATTGTGTACATCTCACTAATATTATAAATGCAAAAATGTGGATGTTTGTTACTCAATCACGCAACAATGGCTGAAAGGATTTGAATGAAATTTGGCACACACATAGTACATTACCTGGAATAACATATAGGATATTTTTTATCCCCATAACCAAAAAGTGGACGGAGACAAATACAAATTTCACTGGGAAAATGTAAACTGCAGCCATTCTTACACTGTTTATGGTAGGGTTCTCAAACTTCGCACAGTTGGTCACTGGGTGACTGGGATTAATATTCAAAAAAGTGGGTGGAGCCTACAAAAGCCAATCAAAATTCACCTATTGATTTTCAAGGGGAATATTTCATTGCTGCCATTCTTGCACTGTTAATGGCACAAGTCTCAAACCTGGTACAGCTGGTCATTGGGTGACTGGAGTTCAAATTCAGAAAAGAGCCACAGCCAATCAGATTTGTTTCATTTAAATGCAAATGATTGATGCCAAATACTGCAAAGCTGCCGGACTAGGTCATTGAGCAATTTAGTAATTGTGTGTTAGGGTTAGAAAAAGTGGGTGGAGCCAACAGCAGCCAAATAAATATCTGGGCAACACCGGGCCTTCAGCTAGTACTATATAAGCAGCACAAGATGGAATAACATCTGGACCACAACTAGACCAGGAATAGCCATCTGCACTGTATAGAAAGCAATAAATGGAACAGCATCTGGACAACAACCAAGTCAGGACTCACCACTTCCAGTGTAGAGAAACACCTCACACAGTAGACAAACGCTGCACCTGGTCCGTCCTGCCTGTGTGCGGCGTTTGTCTCCACTTGAAGTGGTGACTCCTGACTTGGTTGTAGTCCAGATGCTGTTCCATTTATTGCTTTCTATACAGTGCAGATGGTGATTCCTGGTGTAGTTGTGGTCCAGATGTTGTTCCATCTTTTGCTGTTTATATAGTATGTACACAATTGTTTGTGAAGGCCTGAAGAAGGGTCTACCCAAAACAAGTCAAGGTTGTCATCTTTCTAATCAATTAATTTTGCTATGTAATTTATTGCACCTTTTTCATGGGATGTTGTTTCTAAAGATGAACTTCTCTGAAGATTTGTGAACTAATTTTTTGCACATTTTGATACATTAAATATTTAAGGTCATCTTTGAAAAAATGTTTTTGGTCTCTTCAAATGATGTATGCATTTATGCTTGTATTTATACTGGTAAATTAGTGGTGTAGTGGGCGGCCCAACATACACACGCTCAACAGCGTTGACGCAGCACAATTGTTTATGCAGCACAGTTGTGTTGTGAAACAAGTTGAAACAGCTAACAACAAAACAACAAAAGTTGTTCAACAATTGTGCTGCATAAAAGACCGCTGTTGAGCGTGTGTATGGGGCTAAAGGATATGTTTTCTGGTCTCCTAATTTACATAAATACAGGAACAGTGAAGAGCAAACCTGGAATTAATTTTCTTAAAGAAACCATCTGGTGGGGTGATAGCAGTCGTGTAATTGCAGCCACATGCAGCACCTGCAGTGCAAATTATTTGTAATAAATCTAGGTAGCACTGGCTTTATTTAAAAAAAAAAAATTGCACTGCAGGTGGTGTTTGTAAATGCAATTACATAACTGCTATTTCATTCACCTCTTAGCAAATAGAGATGGCCCAAACCTCCGTTTTCGGTTCGCAAACCGGGATAGACTTCAATGGGGAGGCGAACTTGGAAAACTAGAAAAAATTATGCCACAAAAGTGATGGAAAAGATGTTTCAAGGGGTCTAACACCTGGAGGGGGGCATGGCGTAGTGGAATACACGCCAAAAGTCCCAGGAAAAAATCTGGATTGTACGCAAAGCAGCGTTTTAAGGGCAGAAATCACTTTGAATGCTAAATTGCAGGCCTCAAGTGCTTTAAAACATCTTGCATGTGTATACATCAATCAGGGAGTGTAATTAGAGTACTGCTTCACACTGACACACCAAACTCACTGTGTAACGCACTGCAAACAGCTGTTTGCGTAGTGACGGCCGTGCTGGACTGGTGCGCACCATGGCCAGAGTGCTCTTCCTCACTCAGTGATGTCAGGTAATGTCTGACTGCCTTATCAACTTTCGATGGTTCTTTCTCTACCATTGTTAAAGCTTACATCTATTTTTGTAAATACTTGTTCTGCTTGCTGTTCAGTACCTGCATCGAGAATCTGTTATGGAGGGCAAGTCTGCCATTGCGAGTGACCAAAGGTAATAGCCGGGGAATCCTGGTTCGATTCCGGTCCGGAGTGGGAGCCTAAGTAAACGACTACCACCAGGGCCGGGACAAGGCTTCCCAGCACCAGAGGCAGAGATTCCAAAGTGTGCCCCCCCCAAACACCACCACAAAAGCAGGTAATTACAAACATAAATATGACTAGATGTGTTCTCAATACTGCAGTGCTCTCAATCTACCCTTACTTCAGAAAAGGGAGAGTTAGATTGAGGGCACTGCTGTATTGAGAACACATCTAGTCACACAGGCAGCTAATTGATATGTGTGTCTGTGTGTAATTCTGTCTTCATAACTGTCTGTCCCTTTCGAAGCCCCCTTCCCCCCACCATACCTGCTTCTTCCCAGGCATCCGCAGGACAACAGCTGGTCTCTGTCTTCTTTTTCCAATGTCCAGTCATCTGTGGGCACTGTCTGGCTTCACTGAAGGCTAGCAGGGGTCCCCTCCCCCGTTCAGTCCAGCGGAATCTCACATAACACGTGCAGTTTGTTTTGTCCAGTGGCAACTCTGCAGGAAGCCGATACCAGTTCCGTTCCTGCAGAAGTCGGCTTCCTGCTGTTGCCTAGCAACCCAATGCACACAGCCGTGCCTGTCATCTCTTTGATGACAGCACGGCTGTTACAGTTCAGGGCAGAAGGGCCATGCCAGATAAGAGAAGGAGGAAACCGAGTGGACCGGAGTGGAGAGGTTAGTTTGAGGACAGAGATCACAGCACAGGACAGATGGGGAGAGTCCAAAGGAATGGGACAGATGGGCGGCGGGGAGAGTGCAGTGGAATGCGCCCTCTAGGGTAAGGGCTCAGAGGCTGCAGCCTGTCCGGCCTCTGCCTCGTCCCGGCCCTGGCTACCACCACCGCACATCCAAGGAAGGCAGCAGGCATGGCATGCACGTCCCGAGGTAGTGACCAAAAATAACATTACAGGAGGACTTTCGAGGCCCTGCTGTATATGTGAAATGAATCAACTTTAAATCCTTTAACGAGAATCTGTTATGGAGGGCAAGTCTGATGGTGCCTTCATTGCGACTCACCAGGTTGGTCACCTCCTCAAGAAGGAGAGAATCTGTATGGAGGGCAAGTCTGCCATTGTGAGTGACTACGGCAGGTAATGGCCAGGGAATCAGGGTTCTATTCCGGTCTGGAGTGGGAGCCTAAGAAACGGCTACCACCACACATCCAAGGAAGGCAGCAGGCATGGCATGCACGTCCCGAGGTAGTGACCAAAAATAACAATACAGGAGGAATTTCAAGGCCCTGCTGTATATGTGAAATGAATCAACAGGTAGGTAGGTATATGCAGTAATGGGTATTACAATGTGCACCTGTCACACAGACAGGTAGTGGACAGGCACAGTGACACTAAGTGCGCTCACTTAGGTAGGTGGGTGCACTGTGAACAACAGGTAGGTAGGTATATGCAGTAATGGGTATTACAATGTGCACCTGTCACACAGGTAGTCACTGAATGTGCTGGGCCTGGCAGTGGCACACACACAGTATGAATTAGCAAGGCTGTCTATGCAACACTAGTAACAGTGGGACACACAGAAAAAAAAATAGATCACAAGAAAAAGATTAGCTCTCAAAAGAGCTGTTGTGGGGTGCTATTTTAGCAATAAGAATCAGCCAGGAGCAAGCTAAGTAGCCTACAAGAGCCTAACTAATCTTTCCCTATGAGATTCTGCCAGCAGCTGTCCCTTCTCTCACTACTGCAGGCACACGAGTTAGTGTAATGGCCGGCGGTGCCTGCCTTTTATAAGGGGGGAGTGACTCCAGGAGTGAGTGTAGCCTGATTAGCTACAATGTGCCTGCTGACTGTGATGTTACATATAGTTACATAGTTATTTTGGTTGAAAAAAGACATACGTCCATCGAGTTCAACCAGTATAAAGTACAACTCCAGCCTGCTCCCTCACATATCCCTGTTTATCCAGAGGAAGGCGAAAAAACCCTTACAAGGCATGGTCCAATTGGCCCCTAAAGGGAAAAATTCCTTCCCGACTCCAGATGGCAATCAGATAAAATCCCTGGATCAACATCCTTAGGCATTACCTAGTAATTGTAGCCATGGATGTCTTTCAACGCAAGGAAAGCATCTAAGCCCCCTTTAAATGCAGGTATAGAGTTTGCCATAACGACTTCCTGTGGCAATGCATTCCACATCTTAATCACTCTTACTGTAAAGAACCCTTTCCTAAATAAATGGCTAAAACGTTTTTCCTCCATGCGCAGATCATGTCCTCTAGTCCTTTGAGAAGGCCTAGGGACAAAAAGCTCATCCGCCAAGCTATTATATTGCCCTCTGATGTATTTATACATGTTAATTAGATCCCCTCTAAGGCGTCTTTTCTCTAGACTAAATAAACCCAGTTTATCTAACCTTTCTTGATAAGTGAGACCTTCCATCCCACGTATCAATTTTGTTGCTCGTCTCTGCACCTGCTCTAAAACTGCAATATCTTTTTTGTAATGTGGTGCCCAGAACTGAATTCCATATTCCAGATGTGGCCTTACTAAAGAGTTAAACAGGGGCAATATTATGCTCGCATCTCGAGTTTTTATTTCCCGTTTAATGCATCCCAAAATTTTGTTTGCTTTAGCTGCAGCTGCTTGGCATTGAGTACGATTATTTAACTTGTTGTCAATGAGTACTCCTAAGTCCTTCTCCAAGTTTGATGTCCCCAACTGTATCCCATTTATTTTGTATGGTGCTAGTCCATTAGTACGTCCAAAATGCATGACTTTACATTTGTCAACGTTGAATTTCATCTGCCATGTATGTGCCCATATAGCCATCCTATCCAGATCCTGTTGCAATATGACACTATCTTCCTGAGAGTTGATGATTCTGCACAATTTTGTATCATCTGCAAAAATAGCAACATTGCTCACTACTGCATCCACTAGGTCATTAATAAATAAATTGAAGAGCACTGGACCCAGAACAGACCCCTGTGGGACCCCACTGCCAACAGTCTCCCATTTTGAGTACGATCCATTGACCACAACTCTTTGTTTTCTGTCCATTAGCCAGTTCCCTATCCATGAACACAGACTCTTCCCCAGTCTTTGCATCCTCAACTTTTGCACCAGACTTTTGTGGGGAACAGTGTCGAAGGCCTTTGCACAGTCCAAGTATATCACATCTACAGCATTCCCAATATCCATATTAGCATTCACTACCTCATAAAAGCTGAGCATGTTAGTCAAACAGGACCTGTCTTTAGTAAACCCATGTTGATGCTGAGAAATAAGATTATTTTCTACTATGAAGTCATGTATAGTATCTCTTAGTAACCCCTCAAATAGTTTGCATACAACTGATGTTAAGCTTACAGGTCTAAAATTTCCTGGATCTGATTTTTTGCCCTTCTTAAATAATGGGAAAACATGGGCTGTACGCCAATCCACTGGGACTCTGCCAGTTGTAAGAGAGTCACAAAAGATAAGATAAAGGGGTTTAGCTATAACTGAACTTAATTCCCTTAGGACCCGAGGATGCATGCCATCCGGGCCAGGTGCCTTGTCTATTTTTGATTTATTTAGTCTTGCCTTCCCTTCTTCCTGCGTTAAGTATTTAATATTACAGTTAGAAGATTGAGACTCTTCCGCCTCTGTAGTTTGCAACAGTGCTGTTTCTTTTGTGAAGACAGAAGCAAAGAAAGCATTTAATAACTCTGCCTTACCTTGGTCATCCACCATTGAGTTCCCATCCTCATCCTTTAGGAGTCCTATACAGTCAACCTTTCTTTTTTTAGAGTTAATGTACTTGTAAAACTTTTTTGGGTTAGATTTGATATCCTTAGCGATTTGTTTTTCAGCTTCAATCTTTGCCTGCCTAATTTCTTTTTTACAATTTTTATTGCACTCCTTATTATTGCTTAGTGCAGCCTCGGTCCCCTCCTGTTTTAAGACCTTATAGGCATTCTTTTTCCTCTTCATTTTATCTTTAACCTTTCTATTCATCCATAGAGGCCTTTTTTTATTCCTAGACATTTTGTTTCCATATGGGATATACATACTACAATATTGATTGAGTAAAAGTTTAAAAGCTTGCCATTTCCCTTCAGTGTCTTCCCCTTGTAGTACATTATCCCAGTTCACCAAACTTAGTGCCTGCCTAATCTGATTGAACTTTGCTTTTCTAAAATTCATAGTTTTAGTGGTCCCGCTGCCCCGTGGCCTATCAGTCACCAGATCAAACGTTATCATGTTGTGATCACTATTTCCCAAATGTTCTTGAACCTGCACATATGATACATTATCTGGTCTATTAGAAATGATCAGATCCAGTAACGCATTCCCCCTAGTTGGTTCAGTTACCATTTGAGTCAAGTAATTGTCCTGTAGTGCTGCCAGAAATCTGCTGCTTTTACCAGAATGGGTAGCCTCAATACTCCAGTCAATGTCTGGAAAGTTGAAGTCGCCCATAATTATGACCTCATTTTTACTTGCAGCTTTTTCAATCTGCTGTAGTAATCGCAGTTCTGCAGCTTCATTAATATGAGGTGGCCTGTAGCATACCCCAATAAGCAATTGGCAACTTTTATTTCCACCATGAATATTTACCCAAACGGACTCCACATCTTCGCAATCTTCCTCCATCTCATCGTTGAGGACAGCTGTAAGAGAATTCTTAACAAAGAGACAAACCCCTCCACCTTTTTTCCCTGTTCTATCCCTCCTAAACACATTGTATCCTTTTAAATTAGCTATCCAGTCATGGCTTTCATCCATCCATGTCTCGGTTATTCCCACAATGTCATAGCCTTTGTCATTCAGAATGAATTCTAGTTCGTCTATTTTATTTGCAAGGCTCCGAGCATTGGTTACCATGCACTTTATATTTTTACCACCACATTTACCAATTTTGTTTACATAAAATGGGCTACTTGAATTTTTACCAACCTCCTTAATCTTTACACTGTCCCCACCCCCCTCTCCACCCTCCATAATGATAGGTTCCCACTGTCTTTTTACCTCATCTTGTCTACGTAATGAGACTTTATCCTCCCGCCTCCCCCCAGATCCTAGTTTAAAATCTCCTCCAACCGTTTAGCCATCTTCTCCCCCAATGCAGCTGCACCCTCCCCATTAAGGTGTAGCCCATCCCTGCTGTAGAACCTGTAGCCGACTGCAAAGTCTGCCCAGTCCTCCAGGAACCCAAACCCTTCCTTCCTACACCAATTTCTCAGCCACTTATTTAACTCCCTAAGCTCCCTCTGTCTCTCAGATGTAGCACGTGGCACTGGCAGTATTTCAGAAAACACCACCTTGGAGGTCCTTGCTTTAAGTTTATCTCCAAGTAACTGAAAATAATTTTTGAGGACCTTCCATCTCCCACTAACTTTGTCATTGGTGCCAATGTGTACCATGACAGCCGGGTCTTCCCCAGCCCCACCCAGTAATCTGTCAATTCTTTCCGCTACATGCCGAACCCGAGCACCCGGGAGGCAACAGACTGTACGGCAAAGTTGACCCTAATGGTGCATTATGGGGCCGAACCTAACTTCCGGAAAAGTTTGCCTTAGATGACGAACGTGAACCACTGATAGTTCGCCGGCGAACCGTTCGGGCCATCTCTATTAGCAAACACCACTACAATCTGATATAGCATAGGGAACACTTGCCACATAATAAGATTTTTTTTAAAAGCAGTCCAGGTTTGCTGTACCACATAGGGATTCCTTTGGTCCTTATGGCAGAGAGCACACTTCTCTAAATCACATGCGTTTTACCGCATAGCAAAAATCACATACGAAATGAGCTGCACAAAAATCACATTGGTGTCTGCTTTCCAATGCAATTTTAAAATCGCACAGCAAGTTCCTTCTTCCCACATACTGTACGCGATTTGACTGCAATGCTTTCCAATTGAAAATCAAAAGCGTTTTTGATGTGGTGTTTGTAAAAATCATCTGATACTGTATTGTTTGTTGTTGTTGAAAAGGGATATTGTTAAAAATGCAAAATTCAAAACACAACCGCAAACACATATAAAAAACATGAATCCTTAGCCTTAGGGCTGGTTCACACTACACACACTTTTTTAGCGCTAGTGATTTGAAATGCTCTTGCTAATGCAATACTATGGATAATTTTTATAAAATCACATTGCGCAAGTGAGAATACACACATAGCAATACATTAAAATTAGGGATGGGACGAATCCACAATTTCTTCGAATCCGAATCCGGATCCGAATCTAAAAATGTTCTCGAATATCTCGAACCTTTCGAATCCCGAATCTAACGAATCCTGCACATAAAAATTGTGCGATCCATGGTATAGTTGCCCGCAGTATAGGTACCCAGGCATAGGTAGCGAGGTAAAGGTGCCTTCAGTATAGCTAGCTAGGTATGGGTGCCTTCAATATTGGTAGCTTTCAGTATAGGTAGCAAGGTATAGGGGCCTTCAGTATAGGTAGCAGGGTTTATGGGCCTTCAGTATAGGTAGCAGGGTATATGGGCCTTCAGTATAGGTGTCAGGGAATATGGGCCTTCAGTATAGGTAGCAGGGTATATGGGCCTTCAGTATAGGTAGCAGGGTATATGGGCCTTCAGTATAGGTATCAGGGTATATGGGCCTTCAGTATAGGTAGCAGGGTATATGGGCCTTCAGTATAGGTAGCAGGGTATATGGGCCTTCAGTATAGGTAGCAGGGTATATGGGCCTTCAGTATAGGTAGCAGGGTATATGGGCCTTCAGTATAGGTAGCAGGGTATATGGGCCTTCAGTATAGGTAGCAGCGTATATGTGCCTTCAGTATAGGTAGGTAGCAGGGTATAGAGGCCTTCAGTATCGGTAGCAAGGTACATGTGCCTTCAGTATCGGTAGCAAGGTATAGGGGCCTTCAGTATAGGTAGCACAGTACATGTGCTTTCAGTATTGGTAGGTAACTAGGTATAGGGGCCTTCAGTATAGGTAGCAGGGTATATGTGCCTTCAGTATAGGTAGCAGGGTATATGTGCCTTCAGCATAGGTAGGTAGCTAGGTATAGGGGCCTTCAGTATAGGTAGTAAGGTACATGTGCCTTCAGTGTAGGTAGGTAAAGGGACCTTCAGTATAGGTAGCAGGGTATAGGGCCTTAAGTATAGGTAGGTATGTAGGTAGGTAGGTATAGGGGCCTTTAGGTAGGTAGGTAGGTAAAGGGACCTTCAGTATAGGTAGCAGGGTATAGGGCCTTAAGTATAGGTAGGTATGTAGGTAGGCAGGTATAGGTGCCTTTAGGTA
Source organism: Hyperolius riggenbachi (assembly GCF_040937935.1). Taxonomy (NCBI): domain Eukaryota; kingdom Metazoa; phylum Chordata; class Amphibia; order Anura; family Hyperoliidae; genus Hyperolius; species Hyperolius riggenbachi. The sequence continues at coordinate 371,161,901 of NC_090647.1, read as the reverse complement.
GGTAGGTACGTATAGGGGGCCTGTAGGTAGGTAGGTAGGTAGGTATTGAGGCCTGTAGGTAGGTATAGTGGCCTGTAAGTAGGTAGGTAGGTAGGTATAGGGGCCTTTAGGTAGGTAGGTAGGTATAGGGGCCTTTAGGTAGGTAGGTAGGTACGTATAGGGGGCCTTTAGGTAGGTATAGGGGGCCTTTAGGTAGGTGGGTATAGCGGCCTGTAAGTAGGTAGGTAGGTAGGTAGGTAGGTATAGCGGCCTGTAGGTAGGTAGGTAGGGATAGTGGCCGGTAGGTAGGTAGGTAGGTATAGTGGCCTGTAGGTAGGTATAGTTGCCTGTAGGTAGGTAGGTATAGTGTCCGGTAGGTAGGTAGGTATAGGTGCCTTTAGGTAGGTAGGTATGTATAGGGGGCCTGTAGGTAGGTGGGTAGGTAGGTAGGTATTGAGGCCTGTAGTTAGGTAGGTATAGTGTCCGGTAGGTAGGTAGGTATAGGTGCCTTTAGGTAGGTAGGTATGTATAGGGGGCCTGTAGGTAGGTGGGTAGGTAGGTAGGTATTGAGGCCTGTAGGTAGGTATAGTGGCCTGTAGGTAGGTAGGTAGGTATAGGGGCCTTTAGGTAGGTAGGTAGGTATGTATAGGGGCCTTTAGGTAGGCAGGTAGGTACGTATAGGGGGCCTTTAGGTAGGTATAGGGGCCTGTAGGTAAGTAGGTATAGTGGCCTGTAGGTAGGTAGGTGTAGCGGCCTGTAGGTAGGTAGGGATAGTCTTTGGTAGGTAGGTAGGTAGGTAGATAGAACCCCCCTCCCCCGCCAACCCCCCCACGGCCCCCTCCGTCCCCCGTGCCTCCTCCGTTCACCCCTGCATAATAATCTACTCACCTTTCCCGTGGAGCGCAGAGCGGCAGACCTCTTCGTTACTTCCCTGTTCCCTCTAGTGGCCGGACGGGCTCTTACTGATGACGTCATTGTAAGAGCCGGTCACTAGGGGGAACCAGGAAGTCGGCAAGAGGTCTGCCGCTCTGCGCTCCGCTATGTATAGGTGAGTGGATGGTAACTATGCGGGCAGGGGGGGCGAGCGGAGGAGGCGCGGGGGGGGGGGGTCGGAGGAGGACAAGTGCGAGCGGCGGATGCGCGGCGATGCGGCGTCGGGATTCGGCGGATTCGTATAGTGGAAAATGGCGTCGGGATTCGAATCCACGAATCTCGAATATTTCCTAATATTCGAGGGATTCGTGGATTCGCCGGATTCGTCGTCCCACCCCTAATTAAAATCATAAGTGCTTAGTCACGGAAGAGCCGTGAGAAAAGAGAACGCAATTGCACCGATTGTCGTTGATGTGCCAGATCACGATTGAATGTTTAGGGATAGCAGGCTGTCAAGCCTTGGGGGGTCTTCTTTTGGGAATCTGGCCATCTCAGCTACTAGTAGAACTCTTTTCATGAAGTATGTTTTTTGACCAGTAAAGTTAATGTTTGTGTAATTAACTTGATCAAAAGAAGTTCCTTCATGGGCCAGTGACACCCAAGTGTGAACATGCCCTTTGAAAGGATACCATTTGGTGATCCCAGCAAAAAGTGAGCTTCCCACACAGCAGGGCTCTAGCCACAGAGGAGGAATACATGGAGTATATGATTATTAGCCTGTTTAAGGAATACCATTTATATGAGAGTTATGAAAGTTATATCATTCTGCTGGTCCGGATCTGATGAATATTTAATATTAAATTGGGGCCACTGACATACCCAGTCACCGAGGTATGCAGTTGCCTCATGCCAAAACCTGTTACCCTAATCGAGTTTGATGTCCTACAAATTGTCATGTTCTGAGGAATATTAATCTGTGGTTGTTATTTGTGTGCCAGATGTGTAAGCTGAGTTATAAAATGTTCCACCCAGGAGAGTAACTGCCCCTGTCCAGCTCCTGGGCTGAACCTGAGAACCCACCCAAACATGTGGGTCATTCAAAAGAACCTGACAGGGACTCCTCCCCGAGTCTTCCAAATTCCATCTTCACAAAGGCATGCTGTTGCTCTGAGGACCTAGCAGCGGCCATATTTGTTTGAACTTTGCTCCGGAAACAAAGAAACTTCACGTGTTTTCCCAGGAAGGACATATTTTCACCTGACCTTAAGTATACATATTTTCTTCCCTTTTTATTTTTATACTGTCCTACTATTGTCTCTATAATCATTGATTTTAATGATTTTCTGTATATATTAATTATTTATATTGCATTTATAATAAAAGACTTCTAAAAGTCATTTATTTGTTCAGCTACCCCTGCTATTCAGCCACACAGAAAGAATTCTAGCTTCTCAAGATCGCTACTGGGAATTGTTGTTATTAGTCAGAACAGGGTGTGTTTTAACCGTTCTTTTTGCAGGTATTAGTATCAGGCAGATTGGGGCTTCTCTTCCCATCAAAAAGAGGTGATGGCAGCCAAGTATTTTGTGTTTAATAGATCACACGCCTCCCTCTGGTCTGTCTGCTGCCAAAATTCCAGCGGTTTCAGCTCATCAATTGTGTCCACGAGTTCGGATGGTCTGTGTGCTGAAACTGATTGGAAGGCATTGTGCGGTCCAGCCACTAGGGGGCGTGTGACTAGGGGGCGTGTCCAGCCACTAGGGGGCTCTTGCAGTGTGAACCAGCCAACCAGTGTGACACTGAAGCGAAAATAAAACGTATGATATAATGAATTGTATGTGTAGTACGGACAGTTCATAGAACATTAGTATCAAAGAAAATAATCTCATATTTTTTATTTTCAGTTATATAGCTTTTTTTTTTATAACATTGCATCATTCTCTAATATTTGCAGTTTACAAACTCCACTCTGCATTTTAAACTATGAAACAAAGCAGAGCTAATGAGCCTTTGAACTTCCCTGCAGTAAAATGTTATCTGAAGTTTTCTTTCACTGTTTCTTTGATGTATAAGTGCTTCAGAAAATAGCATTGTAGCCGACTAAATTAGTTGGAGAGCTCAGAAAAGCTCTTTTGCAAAGAAAATAACTGAAGTTTCTTAACCCTTCCTGTACTGGAGACAATATGAGACTCATATTTGCTACTAATGTTCTATTTCTTAGCTGTACTGCACATACAATTCATTATATCATAAGTTTATTTTCACTTCAGGTTCCCTTTAGGGTTTGTTCACACTACGAGAGCTTTTCTAAGAGCTTTGTGATTTTAAAAGCTCTTGCTAATGTTATCCTATGTGTGTGTTCTCACTGGAGCGATATGATTTTGTAAAAATCCCCCATAGCATTGCATTGGGAAGAGCTTTTCAAAATCACTAGCGCTTAAAAAGCTCTTGTAGTGTAAACAAACTCTCAGTGTCTCTCAGTGGAGTGGACCTGAACTCTTGCACAGGACAGAAAGAAAACATAAAGAAATACACCCTGTATGTATTTAGAGAGTTTAGCCTGTCTAATTCTTCCTCATTTGTGACTAATCACAAGTTGTAATTTGATCCCTCAGCTGTGTCAGCTGGCTGCCTTAGCAGAGAGTTAACTGGCAAGCACAGGATGCTAACAATATGTCTGCTGCCATGAAAGCACAAAGTAGACAAACTGCAGCTGTAACAAAGAAATGTTTTTCTTTAAAGGTTATTATACTGTTGCTTATCTTTTAGAGCAGAGAGGAAGTTCTGAGTTCAGGTCCACTTTAAACTGCATAGGGAAATAGTATCCCAAGGATCAGCAATAAGGTTGTAGGCAGAAAAAAAAAATAGATTTAACATATTGTAGTTGAAATAACAGATACAGCTGGTGGATACTTTAGGATTTGAATAGATACAAACTTTGGTACTGTGGAAAAGTATTAGTACATCTGTGTGGGATGTAAAATTCTGTCTGTGCCCCCACTGAGAAGTTCCAGTTACAGGTTCACCGACGGCAGTAACAACTTATCACTTGTATCAGCAGGCCCCGGATTTACCTCCCATGAACCTACAAACTCCCGCTGAACTGCACTGCAAGTGTGCTGGCTGTCCCAGTTGTCACTTCTTCTTCCTTACTTTCCTTGCCCATCATACGTAACTACAAGTGTCCCTTGGGATCAGGTAGCCAGACGTACCCTCAGTATTAAGTAGCTAGTGGTGCTGAGAATGCTGAGAGCTGGGGTGAATAACCTCTAATTTATGCTCTGCTCTGGACTCTGGGAGGGAAGGAGGCACTTAGGGAGAGATGTGAGCTGCCTTCCCAACATTAGGCACCTGTAGGCATGTGCCTACATTGCCTTATGGTAAATCCAGTCCTGTGTATTAGCCTTTGCCCATACTAAATAAAATGAAAAGCGTTGGCTGGACAGTCTAAAGTTAATGTTAAAGTAAATGTTAATGTTCCAGCGACATCTGCTTTTCACTGCCAGTAGAATGGTGACACAAGTAGTAAAACAGTGTCGGGTTTCAACTATATTTATAACGTATGACATAAATGCAGGTTATATGGTAGTTAATAGCTTGTCTACGCTTGGCATGGGCAACAATATTTCTAAGAAAAGCTAGGCTGTGTCTATAAAGCTTGCTGCATAAACCTTGTCATGAGGTAAACATGAGGGCTAGTACTGCTGGCCTCCCTCCAGGAAATCTAGCAGTCTCACTGTAGGCTTACCTTGAATAGTATTTGCAGCCTGGGAAAAGGAGAGGAAAGCCAAATCCAGTGATCTGTGAGTGTAGTGACTAACAAGTAATAGAAATATGACCAGCACCAAAGTGCCAGTATCTGAACCTTTTTATAAAAAAAATATAATTTTGCATATATTTTATTAAGATGCAAGCCATTTTGTAATGTAAAGTAAACCTGTAAGGACTTAAAAAAAAACCCCTGGGGCTTTTACCGTCCCCCCTGCAGACGTCCTGTGCCCGCGCCCGGACAAAACAATCCTCCGGTCCCTTGCTATGGCTCAGTTTTGTTATCACTGACTTACAAGTCGATGGGCACTGCGTCTGCACAGCCCTGGCCGCGTACGTTCTCATTCACGTTGTCGGGAGCATCCTGCACAGGAGCAGTATGAGGTTTCCTTGCATCGGGAGCACAAACAAGGAAGCGCTTTGCCAGGGCAGGCAGATGCAGTGGCCGTCGAAGTCAGTGATAACAAAACTGAGCTGTGGCAGGGGACCAGGGGGATTGTTTTGTCCTGGCGCGGGCACAGGACGTCTGCAGTGGGCCGGTAGAAGCCCCAGGTAAGGTAAGTTAAACTTTTTTTTTTTTAAAGTTCTTACAGGTTTCCTTTAATGCAGTTATAGGCCACTTTTAACTTTCCATTTCAGTCTGCAGTGCACACATGATTTCCTAGATATACAAAAAAATCTAAATATGCCTCCTGCCCAAAATAGCAACCACAATGTTTTTTGGTAAATGTTATGTTCCAAAATCTAATTTCTGTGCTTATGAGATTTGCTTTCACTGCATTCATGTGTTTGTATGTATTTTTCCACAAGCGATTTTCAATTTTGAATTGCATTGTTGTGCGGTTTAATGCATAGGGTTGAAACATAATTGCTTTTGAATTGCTTGTTGTTAATGAAAATAAGCAGAATGCAGGCAGTTCTTTTCTAGCAATGCACAGTTGCAGAGTGCTAAAAAGTTATTTTAAACAGAGGATGAAAAATTATCTCCAATGTGAAAAAAAAAATATGGGCCTGTAGGCCCATATGCAATTCCCTTTTTCTCCTGAATTTTCTCCTAGGAGATAGTTTTTTCATCTTCTATTTAAAACAAGTTTGCAGCACTTTGCAATTGAAAAAATACCAATAGCAAGTAAAAAATTATTATTAAAATTATGATGAGTATTTTCTTGCTTGCTGGTGGTTAAAAAAGCATTTTATTCACAAGTTGGAGAAATATCACCTAGGAGAAAACTCAGGAGAAAAGTTGAATTGTATATGGGCCTAAGTGGCAAAGTGGGCGCAATTTGCCCAGCCTCAGGCAGACACACACAGTAACTTACTTTCAGGTGCTTAAATTGCCTGTCTCATACAACAGTGGCATTACTAGTCATCTGTACAATATCATAGGTAAGGCTCAGTTCCCATAAGAGTGAATGCAAAATGGGCACGGTAAATGCATCTGCTAGCAACAAGGATCATTTTAATTGGTCCACCATAAAACAATGAGTATTCGTAGGGATGGAGGCACCCAAATGTAAAGTGATATTCTATAGACTTCTAATAATTAAAAAGCGAGGTATTCTCTTACCTCTCTAGAAGATAAGCACCAGTCATTTTGGACAAAATATTTATTCAAAATACAAAAAAGACAATGCGTTTCACGAGTGTTAGCATGCTTCCTGAGGTCAATACATAGTGCCTTGCAGCAAGGTGATCAAGGTATAGGTGCCTCTGAACCAATACTATTCTATTGCCAAACCATAACTCTAGGGGTGGTTTCTTTTTATGAGTCCTAAGATACTAGAAACTAACTAGTACTTTGTAGTTCCACCATCAGAAATTTTAGGGCCCCTCACACATTTTTAGACCTGGGTTTCTTCCCCCCTCCCCGGGCCCACCCACTGGCTGCTGTGCCTGCCCACTAGCCACCCCACCCCCGTGCCCTCCACCATTTACAACAGTGGTCCCCAACCTTCTTGAAAACGTGACACGTCACGCCAAATGCTTAGTTCTCCATGACACATCACACATGTCCACCATTCCCTCCCCCCCAAATAAAACACCCTGCCTCCCTCCTGCCTTACCTATGCAGAGTCCCGAGTTGTGTGTAGTATGTAACTATCAGGGATTAGCTCCAGATCACCAACTTACCCAGCAGCCTTCTTCTTTAACCCGTCCCACGGCGCGTCCCATGCTGCTTTCCAAGCCGCGGTCACGTGACTACAAACACTTCCTCCTTGCAGGTTGGAACGCAGCGTGGGACGCGCCGTGGGACGGGTTAAAGAAGAAGGCTGCTGGGTACATTTAAACCCCTCTCCCCCGCACACACCCGCTCAGTTGCACTAATTAGGAGGATGAAATCTGAATGAAACTCATTCGGATTTCATCTGAATTTGATCCGGAGCTCATCCCTAGTTACTATGTAACCATGTGTGAATGAGAGGTTACTCACCTGGGTCTCGGCATTCCACTGACCAGATCTCCCTTCAATTGGGGGCACTGCTAACTACTTAATACTGAGGATAGCTCTGGCTACCGAATACTATGGGGCACCTGTAGCTACCTATGACAGGCAACCTACACCTAGCAAATTTATACTGGGAGACACCTGTGCATTGTAAAACCTCATGACCGGGATGCCCGACACCGTGTTGGGCATACCTCTTTTAGCAAACATTTTTGCCCGACACAATGTTGGACATACCACTCAGGAGGTTAAGCAGTGCCAGTTGCTTGGCTATCCTGCTGATCCTTTGCCTCTAATACTTTTAGCCATAGACCCTGAAGTAGCATATGGAGATCAGGTGTATCTGACATTATTGTCAGATCTGACAAGATTAGCTGCATCTTGTTTCTGGTGTTTTTGCAAAATTATGCAAAATTATATGTGATTGCATAGTTATGGTTCCTGATTGTGGTTACAAGCTAAATTAAATATATTTTCCCAAAATTTTGTATTGCGATTTTTGCATCATAATTGCGAATTATGATGCAAAATTACAATTATGTGAAACTCATGCACCTCACTTGTTGGCTGAAGGGGCCTTTTCTGGGAAAAGGAATGCACCTTTAGTGTTAATTTTCATGTATTGCACATTTGTGTACGCCATACGTAGTGACAGACCCCCAGCAACTAACACCATAGAACCAAGACTAAAGGTGGCCACACACCATACAATTTTTGAAATATCAGTTCAATTTAAGAATTGCAATCAATTTTTCTGACTGATTGTAACATTTCAAAAATATGACCAATGTACCACACACATGTTCAATTTTTCCCCAAATATGATCAAAATTATTGTAAACTGACAATCTAACACACACAATACAATCTTTAGGAACATTGAAGAAAAATTTCTAGCATTCCGGATCAATAAAATCTGAAAAAAATGGGAAATCCGATCAGATTTTTCAGTTGAATGAAAAAAAAAAGCTTTCAAGATCCGATCATATTTATTGAATTACCGTAAAATCAGATCATTTTATTGTATCGTGTGTGGCCACCTTAACACATAGAGAGATATAGACCACAGTGCAGGATCATGGACAGATGAATCGCTTCTCCTGTCCTCTCCTCTCACTCCTTGCCATCTCATTGTAGGAAAGTGAGCAGCATGAGAAGAGGTGGGAAAATAAGATCAGAAGAATGCTGCAGTCATCAAGGCCTGGATCTCTCACATCACTGCTTATACATTCTGAAGGCAGAGAGGTATTGGTTCAGGCATAGTTTGTGCAGCCTTGTTTACAGCATGATCTACCCCATTGTTCTTTTGGAAGAAATCGTGAATGATGCACTGTGCTAGTAAGCCTGCTGTCTCTCGCCGTTTTGGTTAATAAACTGAATCATAATTATCAATTAATTATACAAAACGTGGTTATCCATCCAGCATTGCCCCTAATGTTGGTCTGAACACCTGGGCAGAGTCGCAGTTCACTCACGTGAAAATATTTTTACATCTGCATAATGAATTTCTTCAAATGAAAATGTTTTATTTTTCCTTGTGTTAAAATGTATTGATGATTATCAAGCTGAGCAGCATTACTGATTGCCGTGGACTTACAGTGACCTTCAACCTACCAGATTAATCACCTGATGGAATTTGGCACATTTCATTTCTCGGGAGTCTCTTGCTTTATTTGGCTCACCCTGCACAAATCGTGAACGCCTAGGATTTCTAACTTTGACCTAGAAAGGAGTGCTTCGCTGACTTATAAATGCTGATTCTATCTGCTATAATGCTCCACCCTGCAGAGCTGCAGCACTGAATATGCCTGCTTCAAGGTTATGGAGAACATCAAATAAAATTTAGTATAGAAGGCAGAAAAGAAAACTGTATATATAAAATCTCCTGTGCCAGGAACAAGTTCACTCCATTTTCAAAGACTATAAGGATTTACAACCTGTTGAAAATTGCAACCATACTCTCTTTACAAGTAACCCTGTACTATGTCTTTTCACTCTCATGTGTTATGCAAATCTGCTCTCAAGTAAAATATCATGATATAATAGAAGCATTTCAAGTTTTTACTTTTGTTAATGGATCTTTTTGCTATCAGTGATGTGACAAGTGGCTAAACTAAATACAGTCCTAATTCAAAAGCACCTTTTTAAATTATTTATTTATTTAGTATTTATATTGTACTAACATCTTCCACATCACTTGACACAGTATATAGTCCCCCCAGGGGGCTCACAGTCTAATCTCAGTCTAGACAGTTTAGATTAGTCCCCAAACATTTAAAGTTGTCATTTTCAGTTTCATATTATGCGTCTTATTATTATGCTTATTTACCATAGTCATACAGTCTGTCCATTATAGTTTAAGATTACTATGGAGAATCCAAATCCAATTAATTTATCTGTATGTTTTGTTTTTGTAACATTTGCAGTATGTATTGAGAACAGTCCAGCTGTGGCTAGTGTAGCCTTACCATCATACCTTTGCTGTGTCATTTAGTGCTGCCCATCATCTTGTGCTGCCATGCATGCACACTACAATTCTCTTATTTTGCGTGCCTGCCCACTATGATTCCACATTGGAATCTGCTTCCCCGGGAGGGGGCTGGTAATGTTGGGCGTATGTAAAAGGATGGTTAGTATTAGGCATCAAACAAGTCTGGAGGTTAGTGTTAGGGGTCAGAGAAAGTTAGTGTTAGGTAGAGATAAGAAGAGGATAGTTTTATTCATTGCAGACACTCCGCAGCTTAAAGCGAACGAGGCACCATTTTTTTCCCTCAGTTTCTCCAGTTTTCTAATAGCTGTAGGAGCTGCCATGTTTCCCCCTCCCCTTCTAGCTGTCCTTATTTATCCAGGGGCAGGAGTGAAGATAGGATGTGTGACTCCTCTAAACTCTTTGAAGCACAGTGTCCTATCTCTCCCCCACCCCACCCCCACTGAAGAAAGATTTTGTTTGCTTTCTGCTAATGTGTGTCATAAAATAGTTACATCAGTCCTTATCTGCCTGAAATTTCTGTCGGGCAGGCCCTGCCATCCAGGGCTGTGGAGTCAGAGTCGGAGTCGTGGAGTCGGAGTCGTGGAGTCGGGCAATTTTGGGTGCCTGGAGTCGGAGTTGGGAAAAAATGCACCGACTCCGACTCCTAATGAATTTGTAACTGTAATTAAAATAGAAAATATGATAAAATGTTCTATTTCTCAGATAATAGTCATTAAAAATAATGTATATATACAGTATATATACAGTAATAGCTGTGCTTAGTCCACAAAAATGAAATAAACCAATCAAAATTAGTTACTTGTGCTGCTTCAATAAAGCAGTCCCCGTATTTTTAAGGTCAGATATACATATCTGATTGTGACTGTATATATGATGTGTACACAGGAATCTCTTATATATACTAAATAACATCTATGCTGTAAGAATAAAGCCTGATGTGTAGCTATGTCACTAATAGAGATGGTCAACGAGATGGAAATAATTCTGCATTGATGCTGATTTATGCAAATGTATGCACTCCCTTTGCTGATGAAATAAAATAATTTGATATGTTATTAAAATTTGGTTTGGTGACTACAAATTAAAGGGTAACTGAGACGGATGAAAAGTAAAGTTTTATACATACCTGGGGCTTCCTCCAGCCCCCTTCAGGCTAATCAGTCCCTCACTGTCCTCCACCACCCGGATCTTCTGCTATGAGTCCTGGTAATTCAGCCAGTCAGCGCTGTCTGGCCGCATGCCGCTCCCACAGCCAGGAACATTCTGCACCTGCGCAATAGTGCTGCACAGGTGTAGTATGCTCCTGGCGGCGGAGTGTGTGCATGCGCACTACGCTTGACTGACTCAAGTACCTGGACTCATAGCAGAAGATCCAGGTGGTGGAGGAGGACAACGAGGGACTGATTATCCTGAAGGCGGCTGGAGGAAGCCCCAGGTATGTATAAAACTTTAATTTCATCTGTCTCAGGTTTACTTTGTTACACAGTAGTACTATACTCTACATATGCACTCCCCACAGAGCTGCAGGGAATCCACTGAGAATGCTGTGCACATTGAACACAGAGGTGTTGTCTGTTTACAATCTCCTCATTCCCCTGCAGAGTACCTGCACATCATTCTTACATGCACCCACACTTGATAGATGTTCTTTGTTCCGGTTGTACCTTTTACAAGTACTCTTACCAAGGACTAGTTTTAGTCTAAAGGGAATAAATATAGTAGTCTACATATCCTTCTCACTTCAGTTGTCTTGTAAAATTCCTAAGCGTTGGCAGTTAAGAGACGAATTTCATGTTACATACTTTTAATCAACAAAATTGTAATATGCAAATTAGAGGAGTCGGAGTCATGGAGTCGGAGTCGGAGTCGGTGGAATCCTAAACTGAGGAGTCGGAGTCGGTGGATTTTTGGACCGACTCCACAGCCCTGCTGCCATCCACAGAAGTAAGGTAATAAAAGCTTCTGCTAAACTTTCAAATGTAAAAATAAGAGGTAAAATTAAAAGTTTTTTTTTAATTAATTATCTACTTGGTTAACATGCATTTTTATTGTACTATTGATATGCCCTAGGGTGCTAAAAATGGTGTTTGATTCCCTTTGATGTAGGGCAGCACAAATAGACATTACATCTGCACTAAAGGTTTCTCAACACATGGATTTACTGAGCACCAGCAGCTCCATTTTAGCTGTTTTAACATGCAGGGAAAACAGACATGCCCCAGCACATCATAGCTATTGCAGAGGCCAGAAAATGATCCATTGAGGTAGGGGACCATCAAACAGTTGGGTTCCATGTAAAATACAGCTAAATTCAGCAACCATCTCTTTTCCAAAAACTTGCAGGCAAGGTAGGGCTAGCTTTCTGCAAAAGCCATATAGGCCCAGTGTGATTGCTGAATACAGAGTGATTACAAATGGAAGAGGATTAGGTACCTGCAAATGGTGGTCTGTTGTACATGGTGGGTTACTCATGGTAGAGACTCCCTGCTGCACATTAGAGGCTTCATACAGGAGAATTATGATGCTGAATGAGGAGCAGGTACGTTTGCAGCACAAGAGAGACCTAGAACCGCAAAAGATACAAACCCAGATCTGAGGCACAATGGGCAGGCTGAAGTACTGTCACATGGGACTGACATGCAGTGCAAAGTTATACCTTTTAAAGAATATCAAAAGTGGAATTTTGTTATAAATATCCTACAAATAATTGAGAAAAGATTGTGCAACATGTACAAAGTAATTATATTTCGTAAGCGCTGAAGAAATACCACAGTACCCTGCTAAGTTCATATCAAATTTATTTTATACATTGTAATATATATATATACTGTCTGTCCTTGTATTGTTTTGGTTGTGTTTGTTAAGCAACTGCCAAGACTAATTCCTTGTAAGTGCAAACTTACTTGGCGAAAATAAATTGATTCTGATATATGCAATTCTTGAAACTGTACCTGCTTCCTTCTCTTCTTTAATGTAATCTTTCTTGGCTTTATTACTGTAATAAGATATTATAACTGTAACAATCCAGTGTTATTCTTCTTCTTTGAGACACATAGATTATTGTTAGATAACCTACATATGTATTATTTTATGTCTCTCAATAAATGGTATAGCAAATCCACAGTAAGTTTCTCACAGTCCAATTGATGTGTTGCGTTCTTTATTGATACAGGACAGGTTTCTGGATTTACAAAACAGTGACGTGTTATCCCTAACTGAACCTCAATACATCAGTATCATCATCCTGAAGATAGCAACACAAATGCAAATCAATGGGAGGAAGCATTAAGCAATGCTCTCGCCTATCAGTTACTGTGCTCTTATCAGTGTGTTCTCACTGGGTAACCTGTGCTGTATTGCTGCTGGAAGCAAATCTGTTAAGCTGGCCATACACTGGCCCGATTTGCCGCCGTTTCGACAGCAGATTCGATCACTGGGATCGAATCTGCTGACAATCGTTCGCGCTACACGCCGAATTTCGATCCATTTCGTCCGATCCCGTCGATCGCTCCGTGCGGAAAATTACCGTCGATCGCCCGCGGGTAGGGAGCGAGTCGCTAGCGGCGTTCGAGTGCCCGACGACCGACGCAATAGAGCGGCAATACATTACCTGCTCCGCCGGCGCGACTACCCCCGGTCACCGCTGCTCCGTGTCCGCGCTGGTCTCCGGCATGCTTCAGTTCCTCCTGAACGGCAGGAAGTTTAAACAGTAGAGGGCGCTCTACTGTTTAAACTTCCTGCCGGGCAGGAAGAAACAAAGCATGCCGGACCTGGAGACCAGAGCGCAGACAGAGCAGCGGTGACCGGGAGGACTCGCGCCGGCGGAACAGGTAATGTATGCGGGAATGCGGGCGGGGGGGGGGGAGCGGCGGCAGCACCACCATCACCACCACAACAGATTGTGATCGGTTTCAGGCTGAAATCGGTTCACAATCTGTTTGCAGTAAAGGTAGCCATACGATCCCTCTCTGATCAGATTCGATCAAAGAGGGATCTATCTGTTGGTCGAATCTGATGGCAAATCGACCAGTGTATGGCTACCTTTATTCTTTTGTCACTGCGCTGTGACTAATGCTGGGAATACACGGCTCGTTTTTGAACCATTTAGATGGCTCGATAGATAATTTACGACATGTCCAATCTTCCGCTTGATCGTTTCGCCGCTCGATTCCAGTTAGCAGTGAATGGAAAAAGATAAGAAAAACGAGCAGAAGATAAGAGAATCGACTGCAGAATCGAGCGGCGAACGATCGAACGGCAGAATCGAGCGGCAAAAACGAGCTGTGTATGCCCAGTATTATACTGGTTTTATGAATACCACTACAAATGCAAGCAAAAGAACAGCAATACCACAGAGAATTAAAGCAGTAGTTAATTACTTTTGTAATTATCGTGCTTTTTTGAAAATCAGCCTCTAAATGGTCACAGCACTGTGTAAGCAGTGTACCACCACAACCCATCTACTTTGAGATGCCCTCACTCAAATCATAAGTGACTGACAGGCAGTAAATGTAACACGTCAGCTATTTGTGCAAACTAGCCCTTAATATAAATGATAACAGAACCACTAAGGTATATAAATAAATCACACGTGATAATACACTTCCAGCTTAGCGGTTTCTAGCCTTTTTTACAACTAATTTAGTGTTTCTTGAAACGCAGATTAGTAAATACTTTCAAAGAGATTTCTTTTTATCTGCTTTATGGCAGGGAACTGGGTAAGACTGACAATTAAGGTTCTGTTTGGTTGTGATCCTATTTCTCAGCCAGGTTTAGCTTGTGTGTCGCTGGAGAATTACAGCAGAGTATGCTGCTCTGGCCTCGCAAGCCGGAAATTAATGGTCTTTTTTTGTGCATAGAACAATGCATACTTCTGTGCAAAACCAGGCCAGTGCTGCTAACTACACTACGTCCCAAGAAAGACTGGCTCTGATTACTGTGTCCCATCACAAGCGACCCTCTGTTCTGTGCCTAGAAGGAAAGACCATTAGTGTACAAACATGTACAGTACATAAATACACATATGTGTCCTAAGAGGTAATTAATAAGTCATTGACTGTATTTATTCAAATATAGAGAATTAACAGTAAAAAAAGATAAATCCAAACATTCTTTTCAAAAATGTGTAAAATTGGTGTCATAGTGTGAGAAAACGCGGAAAAGCCGCCGCGTGTATTGATAGCAAGGTGGCTGGCTCCGCGTCCAGCGCGGCGGTTTGTACGCAGCAGCATGTGTCTGATAATATGATACATCGCGGAAAAACCGCCGCATGTACTGGCAGCAAGGCGGTTGTTTCCGCGTCCAACGCGGCGGTTTGCACGCAGCAGCGTGTGTCTGGGGTGGCTGGGTCTGTTGCACCTGGATGGAGAACTACGCGCGCGAGCCAGAAGTCAGGACCTTTATGCCAGCAGGAGATGGATCAGCTGATCAGGACGATCAGCTGATTCCTGCTGGACTCCTGATTGGCTGAGTGGCTCGGGCGGGGCGGCAGAGTCCTGCAACTATATGTATAGTTTGCTTGCCAGTTACTGGTTGTCTGCCATTGCGATCACTACGTGGAAGCACTCAGACCTAGTCAGATCCTTCAGTGTGTTTGAACCAGGTGGACCTGGGAATTCACACTTAGCCAGATTATTTGAATGTATTCTGTTTATGCTTAAGCTAGTTCCAGGGTGTAGAGACCAAGGACCTCACACCCAGCTTAGGGAACTGTGTTATCATCTGTGTTATACCTCAAGCTAGTTCCATGGTGTAGAGACCAAGGACCTCACACCCAGCTTAGGGAACTGTACTACCATCTGTGTTATCTTTCAGACTAGTTCCAGGGTGCTGAGACTACGGACCTCGCACCTAGTCTAGGGAACTGTATTATCATCTGTGTATACTTCAGACTAGTTCCGGGGTGCTGAGACCAAGGACCTTGCACCCAGAATAGGCATTGCTTGATATATGTTATGACTTATAGCTTTTCTGACTAGTCCTCTGTCTTCTGATTCGGTACCTCGCATATCTGATATTCCGTTGCCAGACCCTGCTTGACTTGGATACCGAATCAGCCTTCTGTCTTTGTACTTTATCTGTCAGTGTGTTGCCGACCCGGCGTGCCCGACCTCGAGAGCTATCTCTCCCCTTAAGAGATAGTCTCCAGATCAGATAGTGACATCCACCTTTAGGTGTCACTCACTCTCTGGCCCTTCCTGTCTCCAGCCTGACTCCTCCCCTTGGAGAGCCTCAGGCTGCTGGAAGGTTCCTGTGCTCCCAGAGCAGTGACTCTTTACTGTCTATTATCACCTGCTCAGCAGGTGCTTTACTCAAAGTACTACTGTTGCACCAAACACTCACATACCAAAAAGGTGTCCAGAGGTTAGCAATATATCTGTATTATCGGTGATTCTGCAGATCATCAATAATCAGGTATATATCTGCATTTTTGGTGATACTGCAGATCACCGATAATCAGATTCTCTCTGCGTGCGGACACCGATCGTTACACATAGTAAAGAATTAATAGTCAGTTAGATCTGTTTGAGTTGCTTATTTAAATTTCTTGCCTCTTAATAAATTACTCTTGCAATTGATTGTCTTATTCAGGAATACAGTATGCATTAAACCAGACCTAAATACAAAATGCAGCCTTCATTTTTTTTTCTTCAACCAAATATTTTGGTAGGGATTAGATTGTGAGTTACTCTGAGCTAGTTAGTGACAAGACTATATACTCTGTGTAGCACTGTGGAAGATGACAGAGCTACGTAAATGTGTACTAAATTAGTAATTGTATACTCATATGGTGCCTTTTTTCTTTTTTTTTTTTTATCCCCAGCTGTTCTGGATTTATTAAGAAAAAAAAGCTTGCTGAAAATGCAAACACACGATCATTAATTTACTTTCTTCTCAGCAACCCTGACTCAGGTGAGTGTGACAAAGCCTTAATTGTAACAACCACCCGCCAATCCCGTATTACTATGCCACAGTTGCCATACAGGTCTCATCCAGTAGAGGCTCCTGGAGGCAAATACACTGTGAGCAAAGTAAACATTTAAGATTTGTTAGTGTACCCATACATGATACAATCTCGATTGTATGTACAATTGGTAAAATAAAAAGTTATCGATCTCGCACTGGAAATCAGGTATTTTGCTGCAACCACTCTCTAGATTGACGAGGTAGAGAAACCTCAAAGCTAGCTATTCCTAAAAGGAAGAAACCAGTTAATTGCAGCCTAACTAGCCAAATCAACAATTTATAAAAATAAGAAAATATGGTAGTGAGTCTCTTCGTGAGGACATAGAGTTCTAGCTTACATCAGAATAATCAGGTAACAGCATTGTGTATTTGGAAATATCATCCCGACAAGCCCGATTTGGATTATTCAATACAAAGACTATTGCTTACTATTCCAAACACGGTATATTGAACTTTCAGACATTGTAACTTATTTCTCATCAAGTTATTCTATCCAACCAATTTGTTCAACTGCCAGATATATTTATTTGCCAGCTCTAATGTATATTTGTGTGTATAGTTTTATAGTAAAGCCAGGTCGAATCTGACAGGAATCTATCTGATGTGTGCCACACACTAGGAACAGATTTCCAATAGATTTCAGAATGAAATCTATTGAAAATCGATCGAAATGCATTATTGCACCATTCGATCCAATGAAACTCTATGGGCCAGAAATCATGCTTCCTGCTGCATTGATTTCTAGCCGATTCGATCAGAGCGGTCGAATCCATCGTCGATTGATGGCTGAAATCAACCAGTGTATGGCCCCTTTAGACTTTCTGGCAAGGAGTTTACTACAGGATGGGCATGAACAACATGGAAATTTGGAGATAGGGTGGTTGATGAAGGACTACTTTTAGTAGGAGTTTTGCCAGCATGGGTTTCTCAGCAGGAAGCTGTGCTTCCAGGAAGGTCCTGATAAGACTAATCTAATTACGGTACCTCTGCAATTTGGCCTGGCATAGCAGAGAAAGTTTAAGTAGTGGCTGCTTGTGTGTGACACTGTGACTGAAATGTGTGTGCACCAGCTCACAAGATTACGTTTTGCCAGCCCTGGTGCTGTGTAATCTGCACACAAGAAGAAGGCGTCACACTAATGAATTAACAGCAGACACATTTTAATAAATCCATTCCAGGTTTGCTGGAAGTCTTATGAAATCCCATTGGAGAGACTTGGTGATTTGTTTTATTAGTAAAGCTGCAGTAAAGCTGTGGCCCTTTTTTTTATTAGTAAAGCTGCCTTTGTTTCTTTTCCTACACCCAGCTTCAGTGTATTTTATTTCATAGCTTGTATCAGTTTATTAGTTTGTGTGATTAGTCTACTGATACATCATCAGCCCTTTTGCCTTCAAGTTGTTTATCTTCATGCTATAAGTTCATTTTTAAATTTGAATTATGGGACTGGCAATTTAAATGTATTTGGCATAGTAGCAGAAAAAAAGAAAATAAAACAATATAGTTAATGATTGTTAATTGTGAAAAAATTGTATCCTGTCATAGAGACAGATTGAGAAAGGAAAATCTCAGTTAGGTAAGTATCTTTTTTCGATTTTGCTGGTACCTCCATTGCAACAGGGTATTAACCTTATTATAAACAAAGAGATAATATATGGTAGTTAATATATGATAGTAAACATAATATACGACATAACAGAATAGTGAGAAATAAAAGTATAAGAATTCCAGCTGATTGATTTGCAGATTGTGTAACTTGCTTGCTCTGCCCAGGATGGAGCGATTGCATTGGTGAAATGAGCCATGGCCTGACTAGGCAACACAAGCCTCTTAAAGAGACTCTGTAACACAATTTCAGCCTTATTTCTTCTATCCTATAAGTTCCTATACATGTTCTAATAAGGTCCGAATTACTGCAGCCTTTTCTAGTTGCACTGTCTCTGTAATATATCTAATCTTCTTCTTTTTTTTGTCAAGCTTTGTCGACTGAGGGAGGAATGTGCTGCCTCTGCTGTGATAGGGAGAAGTTATGCACGCCCCCTCCATGCCCACCTATGCTCTCCTGTGTGCTGTGTGTATGAGTCACAGGCAAGGTCTCTGCTCACAGCCAGCCTGTCTGGGAGGCTCACGGAGCTGTGACATTTGAAACGACTTTGAGTGCAGAAAGATCAGTTCAGAGCCCAGACAAGCAGCTAAGGCAACAAGTGGGAATAACATTCCAGCTGTCAAGTCAGGCTTGAGAGGAGCCACTGCAAACAGGCACCTGCTCTGATGATGTATTTCCTGTTTGGCGGCCATCTTCATTGTTTACAAAAACAATGAAAAAAACAGTGATTTTATCACCAAGAAAGCAGCGGGGAGTGGGAAAATGTCACAGAGGAGGCTAGGAGAAGACAACAAACAGGCTGGTACTAGTATAAGTTTGGCATATCAGTTTTAAATTGTACCTGTAGGGGAAAAAATACCACAAAGGGGTATGCACCTGCATAGAGGGAAGCCTCTCAATGATCCAGAGGCTTCCCTCATCCTCCTCCACTGGGCCTTTCCAGCATTGTCCCCTCTGCAAAATGATCAGTAGTTCAGATGGGTCCATGCTACTGCCCATGCATGACCCACCTACACCTACGTAATAGCACAGACCCCACCGGCTCAGCTTTTTATGCCAAAGCCTGAGCGGATCCGTCCTCCTGTGCAGGCGCAATGCAGTCAGG
The DNA here is from genome assembly GCF_040937935.1 of Hyperolius riggenbachi. NCBI lineage: Eukaryota > Metazoa > Chordata > Amphibia > Anura > Hyperoliidae > Hyperolius > Hyperolius riggenbachi. The sequence continues at coordinate 371,142,670 of NC_090647.1, read as the reverse complement.
CTTCAGGGGTCTAAGCACTGATGGAGGAAGAAGGGGGAAGCCTCTCCAGAGCTAAGTATCAGTTTTAGCATTGTAGAACCTCAAAGATTTACTTTAATATACAGGTAGTATGGTTCTGGGGGATGCCTGCTTGCTCCTTCTGTATCACCACTTTGGGGAAAAAGTGGAGCTGAGCATGGTTAATGGTCACTCTTTTATTATAAAAACAGTTCCTGTGTCCCTGAAAATTACAAAGTACAGTTGCTTTATCCCTGAAAATTACAAAGTGCAGTTGCTTTTTCCCTGAAAATTACAAAGTGCAGTTGCTTTGTCCTTGAAAATTACAAAGTGCAGTTGCTTTGTCCCTGAAAATTACAAAGTCCAGTTGCTTTATCCCTGAAAATTGGAATTCTGAAATTCTTCCTGGTAATGAGATATCTTTGAAAAACATATTCTAGAAAGAAGGAATGATGTGAAGTTCAGAACTACTGATAGATCCAACTGAAGGAAAATATTTTTTTTCTGTGCATGTCTTAATTTAAGAACTGTCTTCATGAACAAAATAATCAAAACATTAAGACCTTGTTCACATTGTGTTCCATTCGCGTGGACCTTAGCGTTGGGTGGTTTTTGACGCAATTTTTTTTTCCATTCCCGGCGCTTGGGTGGGCGATTCGTTTTTGTGCTAAGTGGTTTTCTAAGCATTTTTCCCAAGCTGTTTTTAATTCACTCCCTGACGCAAGTCAGGAAGTGAACTCTTTGACCCGGTAAATAATAAATACAATGTATTTATTCTTAAAAACGCGAACGCAATCGCTGCACAAAGCGATTTTGTGAGCGTTTTGCATTTTTCCTATACCTTCCATTGAGGCGGAATTGCCCCGAAAATGGTACACGCACCGCTTTGCTAGCCGCACAGCGCAGGACCCGTGCTGATATGAACCTTCTCATAGACATTCATTGTCCACGCGGTCGGGGGCATTTTTACAAAGTGCACGCGGGCGAAAAAAAGCCGAAAACGCCTGCAGTGTGAACGGGCCCTGAGAGACATTTGGCATGATTCACAAAGCTTTTTCAACTGATTTCCCCTGTTTTCACCTTGTAAGCTCTCAAAGAGCAAAAATCTAATATAATTAAGGTAAGAAAAGTAATATTGAAATGAAGTTAATCAGGAACAACTTTCTTTGAGGGGTTATTTTGCTTGTAAATGTGCTGAATGTTTATTTTTTTAATCATTTATGAGAAGTTTTGTGAATAGAGCCCATTGAGAGAGAGAGACCAACAAGAGCCTGAAAAGAATGAAATGTCAAAGAAAATCCATATTGATTTCTTACATCACTGCCACTGGACCCATGTATCTGGATACAGTATGTAGCTAGGATAACACATAAAACACCTAATGTCTCCAATTAAGGCATAGTACACGACAGTCTACATGTTCAACTGCTTTTGCCAAGCACACTTCCTCAGAAGCCCCTAATTGGACACAGATTGTGTTCTATGTGCTATTTCGCCTTTATATTAGAACCAGATACATAGATCCAGTTGTCTACATTTATTTTTTAATGCTTATGTTTGATGTTTTGAAGCATCATGCATTGGAATATGGTGGAATATTAGTATACTGTGTGACAACAAGATTTGTAATATGCACTGTTAATTATATTTACCACAACTACATTGCCGATCATTATAAATAATGACATTGTCACCATTAAAAATACTGGAAATACGATTTGGTAAATCTGCTGCATTTATTTAGACAACTAAAATCCTCCCAATTATTCGTATTGTACTTACTTTATTGTATATTTAAATGATCCTATCTGTCCCAAGGACATTATACGCTTACCTGTCGGCAGCATTGTTTATTTGTCTCTCTCAGCTCTTGTTTGAAGGATAGAATTCTCCTCAGTGTTGTGGTGCGAACACCTGCCTCTATTCAGCCATTTCTGAACTGTCTGTGATTATTGTCATTGCACAGCAATATCATAAAGGGTACAGTCTATTAATACACTCATACACAGGGCTCTGTGTTTAGTAGGTTGTATTGAAATTGTAATCCATGCTAACTTAATAGGGAGAAAGCAGAAAAAAACAAAGTACAACAGATGGATTAAACACAAAGTTTTATTTTGAATTTTTGATTTTAGTTTGTCTAGTTTCTTAGGTCAGCTTTTATGTATCAAACCAATGTGGCATCTGTTCTAACAAGAGATAACAGTAAACCTGTCATTAGAGAAATATGCTTACCTTCTGGCTTTGCATACAGAATCACAAACCTAGAACAAGTATGCAGGTAAGACAATTTAGAGGAAATCTGAATCTAATCTGCATGTCTAGTTGAAAGATCTAGAAGCTACTCCTTCCACTGGATAAAGATGCCAGCCAAGGAATTAGCATTAATTAGGAGTTAAACAATTGCAGCCTCTACATTTTCTCCATAATTTACTTACCGTAAGTTATATTGTAAATATTACTACTAAAAACGTTCCTACTTTTTATGTAAAAAGTCAGAGCCAAAAGTTCTCCATTATTTTGTGTAAGTTTTAGATGCATTGGAACGGAGTGTTATAATGCATCTAAAACTTACACAAAATAATGCAGAACTTTCAGTGAGTCTGTGTTTTATGTGAAAAAGTGACGATGCAGCCAGTAGTGGTCTCTTTATCTTTCAGAGCAGAACTGAGTATTTTACACTGACAGATGATCCATGCTTTAAGTTTAAAATAATTAAACATGATTTGGGACTGTGGTGATATTGGGGATTCTGAAGCGATGTACCAGAGTATACTATATAGTACATTAAATAAATTTACCATACATACCCTGTGGAAATATGAATTGGTCCAGAAAGATACTGGCTCTTTTATGCCAAAAACATGCACCACCATTGCATGGAAAGATAAAGAACCCCAATCTCTTGTCATTTAGTGTTGTAAAATAGTAATATTCAATTATTTAAAAAGATGTATCCTTCTAGAAACTGTGCTTCTCAATTCAATAAGATGTGGGACTTCCGGTTGAATGGTCATCACATTTTGGAATGATATAATAACATTATCATTTTACCATAATGACCATGCTTATTTCGTACTTCTGCACTCTTGTACTTACCTTGTTATAAAAGTTTTTTGGGGAAAAAAATGACATGATATTTGAATAAACATTTTGAGCAGAATACCTGTCGTAAGGACCGTGTTGAACCTTTGAGCCAGGAAGCACTCGCTGCAGTGTGAAACTTAACTGAAATAGCTAAGCTGCGCTGCAGCTGTCAAGCTTTTGCTTCTTGATTTTGCTCTGAACACTCAAGCCCAGTAAAGAAAGCTTAAAGGACTTCCGAGGCCAAATGACCAAAAAAAGTTAATTACCTGCATCATCTTTTAAGGCACGGAGGACGCCGTCTGCGCCCTCCATGCCGATCCGCCGGGTCCCCCCCCCGCTCATTAGCCCCCCCGGCCAGCTTCCGACCCCACGGGGGTCGGGCTCTCCTGCCTCTCCTAAAATGGCCGCTTGATCTGGCCGCGGCTGCGCAGTCCGCATAGTCGCAAGTGCGGCTGCGCAGCTCTAGGGCCAACCCCCGATCCACGCTACAGTAGTACAGTACAGTGGCCCTAGAGCTGCGCAGCTGCACTCGTGACTATGCGGACTGCGCAGCCGCGGCCAGATCAAGCGGCCATTTTAAGAGAGGCAGGAGAGCCCGACCCGGGCCGTTGGGTCGGGAGCCGGCCCGGGGGGCTAATGAGCGGGGGGACCCAGCGGTTCGGCACAGAGGGTGTGGACGGCGTCCTCCATGCCTTAAAAGATGATGCAGGTAATTAACTTTTTTTTGTCATTTGGCTTCGTAAGTCCTTTAAAGGGAATCTGAAGTGAAAATAAACTTATGATATAAGGATTTGTATGTGTAGTACATCTAAGAAATAAAACATTAGCAGCAGAGATATGAGTCTAATATTGTTTCCAGTACAGGAAGAGTTCAAGAGAATCTGTACTGTCCGATTTGTACAGTAAAAAACATACCAATCGAATCACTGTGATCTCCTGGATCCCTCTTTGCCGTTTCCGCCACTCCCCGCAGCAATCCTGGCTTTTAATCGACAGCTTTAGGCAGTGTTTACAAGACATGGCCGCTAACCAGGAAGTAATGTTTGTGTATATATATATATATATATATATGTATATATATATATATATATATATATATACACTAATATATGTGTGTATATATATATATATATATATACAGTATATATATATATATATATATATATATATATATATATATAGTATATACAGTATATATCATGTTACAGTATACTACAAGTTTTCATTACATAGTGAATTATCTGCACTCCAGTCTGGGATTCTCACAGTTTCTCAGCATGTGACAGGCAGCTCCCTCCACCCTCAGCCTCACAAACTGCAGACATGCTGAAACTGAGAGCAGGGACGCTGTCTGTGAGGAGTAAACAAAGCACACAGAGCCTGCAGGGTCGTGCATAACTCATTATTAGTAGTATTATTACAACAGAGGCAGCCCAATACTCCCTGGGTCGACAAAGCTTGACAAAGAAAAAAAAAAAAGATATATTACAGAGACAGTGCAACTAGAAAAGGCTGCAGTAATCCAGACCACATTAGAACAGGTATAGGAACTTATAGGATAGAAGAAATAAGGCTGAAAATTTTGTTACAGTCTCTTTAAAGAGGAATCATCACAAAAATCTTAAAATTTAAAACACATACAAATAAGAAGTACATTTCTCCCAGAGTAAAATGAGCCATAAATTACTTTTCTCCTATGTTGCTGTCACTCACAGTAAGTAGTAGAAATCTGACATTACTGACAGATTTTGGGTTAGTCTATCTCTATATAAAGTCGCAGAGAGCTTGGTCTTTTGAAGCTTATTATCTCAACTGTCTGTCACTGTATTTTGCTTTTTCTGCAGAGTAAAGTAGCTCAGTGTTGGAGCAAAGAGCAGAGACTTTGAGTCACTTGATTTATAGAGATAAGCCAGCTTTCCCCTTTTGTTAAACTTCCTGCTTTTGCATGCTTCCCAGATCCATCAAGTGGAAGCAAAAAGCAGGAAGTCTGTCCAAGAGCCAATGTAGGCCTCTACTTACTATGACAAGCTGAGTAAGCACACCACTGTCCAGTTGCTACTGGCATGTGTTAATTCTAGGCAGGAACAAAATAGACTTTACTGTGGCTTTCTAAATATTTCAGTGGTGCAGTCAAATATTTACTGCACTTCCCCTCCCCCATGTTCAAAGCTCTATTTACCACAGGTGTTTTAAGTGAAAATAAGGTTAAAGATGGCCAGTGGCCACTAAAAGTCCAATTTCTAGCGAAAAATCGTCCGAGCGATCAGAAATTTGGATCGGAAGTGAAATTGTTCACTACACCATCAACAAACCAATCTTTGCTTTATATCCATGAAAACCAACAAGAAAGTCCAAATTTTGGTTCAACGAAAATCCAATCGGACGACTGTTTTCATAATCGTTCATAATCCATTGTGCCCATCAACAGAGATTATTTACAACCAATCTGATCAGAATTTCTGATCGCTCGAACGATTTTTTGCTAGAAATTGAACCGTTAGTGGCCACCTTAAGAAACCTTTCTGTGAGCCCAATGTCATAGATAAGCACCCATGTACTCATCTGTGGGCTATTTACCTCCTGAACATCAGTCAGCGGACTACTGAAAACGAAAAAAATATTTTCTGTAATGTAGTGAGATTTCTCTGGTGCAGCAGTGTTGCCCAAACATTTCAGCCTGCAAGCTACTTGGAAAATCACCAAGTCAAGATGATCTACCAGGTAGATACTACCTACAGATGCAAGCCACGATAGAAGGACATACTGTTCAAGCATAGCAGCAGTCCAATAGTATAGTACATTGATTACCACAGGCCACTAGTCAAATTAATACATGTCATAGCATCCTCCTGCAGCAAAATTGTAACCTGCAATAGCACATAATGCTTGTACGTGTATGCCTCACCACCTTGCTACATCAGCATCTTCTCAACTGTTGTGCAAAACTCCAGGATGGCATATCACACTAAGCATGTCTGAATTACAGACAGCGTGCGGCATTCAGGTATGTGTAATCTAGCCAGAAGTTCATTGTGATTTACTCAATAGGCACACCTGGTCTAGTGGAGAGTGGGAAAAAAGGGCGGGTACTGGGAGACATTACAGAGGAGTATGTAAATGCCCTTGGGTTGGTTAGTATAAAATAAATATAAAATAAGATGTATGCTTATGAAAGGGGGCTATCAAACAAGTAACCAACCAACCAAACATATTGATAAAATCACAACAAACCTCAACTAGGTAAGATAAGTGAAAATATAATTAGGAGGTGCTTTGTATCCACACTGCATGTTCTTTTTATCTAGAAGGCAGTAAATAATATATTGCCAGTTTTCTTTCTCTAAAGGTGGCCATACACATACAGATTTCTGATCTATCTGATGTGTTTAGGAACATTTTTTACTAGGAACAGATATCCAATAGATTTCAGTATCAAATCTATTGAAAATCGATCTGATGGCATTTTTTTGCCATCAGATTTCCATTAGGTACAATGCAAAATGATAAGTAATCTCAACAGATCGACCTAGATTTTCCAGCATGTCAGATCGATTGAAATCGATCGAAATCGGCCGCAAATCGATTGATCGGTCAATCGATTTACGATCGATCGATTGGCCGCTAATCGGCTCAGTGTATGGGCCCCTTAAGTGTAATTTTATTAACTGTGAGTTCTTTGTTAGGGTTAGGGGAGGTAATGTGAGGAGTTGTATTGGTGTATGGGTTTGTGAATGTTTTCTCTTTGTGTAAGTGGTAGGTTTTTCTTTTAATTTCATATTTATTTTTCCAACTGTGCTTGTAAAATCGTACAAGTATAAAAAAGCTACTCTTAAGGGGCCCCTACACTGACCCGATCAGCGGCCGATCGATTGATCGCAAATCGATTGACCGATCGATCAATTTGCGTCCGATTTCGATTGATTTCGATCGATTTCAATCGATCTGACATGCTGGAAAATCTAGGTTGATCTGTTGAGATTGCTTATCATTTTGCATTGCACCAAAAGGAAATCTGATGGCAAAAAAATGCCATCAGCTCGATTTTCAATAGATTTTATACTGAAATCTATTGGAAATCTGTTCCTAGTAAAAAATGTTCCTAAACACATCAGATAGATCAGAAATCTATCTGATGATCTATCTGCTGCTAATCTAACGAGTGTATGGTCTACCTTAACACATGCAACAAGCATTCACCTACTCATACTAACACCAACTGCTTGCATTTAATTTGTAGCAGGAATATCCACCTTCCATGTGTTCCCTGCCTTTTGCATCGCTTGTGTGTCGGTCTCCTGTTTGTCTAGTACTCAGCCACTCCATTTAAAAATGTTGTTGTCAGGAAAAATAATGCCAGCACACAAGCCATGATAAGCAGATCAAAGGGATCAAGGAGTGTTGTCGACTGTGGCGCTTAGAACAGGAGAGCTGCCAAAGGACTGTGATGTATGCCAAAGTGGCAATGCAGCCAGAGGAGTTAACACCTCCAAAGGTAAACAAAGGGCTACATGTTCCTTCAGCAGCACAAGTAGTGCCAAATATCCAACACTAATCCTGACTCAGGTGCACACCAACATATCCAGATCAGCTACATGTAATGGAATGGCTATCTCATGCTTATTCTCCATCACTCTTTGGACATAGCACTTATGCCTCAAGATCAAATAATCTTTCGAAAATGAGACTGTCATCAAGCTTCCCTGTAGGGAAGAGCTTGTGCCAGAAAAAGGAACTTAGCTCTGATGTGCAAGTCTTAAAGGGGAACTGAAGTAAGAGGTATACGGAGGCTGCTATATTTATTTCCTTTAAATTAATACCAGTTGCCTGGCAGCCCTGCTGGTCTATTTCTCTGCAGTAGTATCTGAATAACACCAGAAACAAGCATGCAGCTAGTCTTGACAGATCTGACATTAATGTCAGAAACACCTGATCTGCTGCATGCTTGTTCAGGGGCTATGGCTAATAGTATTAGAGGCAGAGGATCAGCAGGAAGGTCTGGCAACTGGCATTGCTTAGATGGAAATAAATATGGCAGCCTCCATATCCCTCTCACTTCAGTTGTCCTTTAAGCCAAATGGTGTGCAGTCTTAAAACAAATTAAGTTTTCCAGTCGTTTCGATCACTTTCATAAAAACTACTGGATATCTATTGCTCTCAACATATCCAATTGATTAACTTTCAATTAATGTTGTTTAGTTTATCAGTCAAGAGGGTTAAATTAGCAGGTCACAAATTCAGTTTTCAGAATAAAGTATGTTAGACTTGAAATGTGCCTACAACTATAATACATTTGGTTATATCAGTTCAAAATAAAATATATACAGTATGTTTGACAGGGCATCTAAAAATCAGTTATATTAGCAGGTGCCTAAATTCGGTTATATCAGTTCCAAATAACATCTACCGGTATGTTTGACATGAAATGCAGCTACGATTAGGCACCACCATGGGGGGAGGTTAAGGTTAGGCACCACTGGGGGGGGGGGGGGGGGTATATAGAACGCGTGGCTGGCTCCGCCATTCGCATTGGGGTTTAGCATGGGGTAGGTAGGAGACAGAGCTAGCGTAGCGGTTAGGTAGGTGCCAGCACTGCCAGCCAGGCCAGCCACAGTGCCCCAGCCTCACCACCACTGCCAGCAGCAGCCACAGTGCCCAGCCTCACCACTGCCAGCAGCAACCACAGAGCCCCTGCCTCACCACTGCCAGCAGCAGCCACAGAGCCCCTGCCTCACCACTGCCAGGCATTGGCAGCAGCCACAGTGCCCCTGCCTCACCACTGCCAGCAGGCACTGACAGCCCACTGCCAGCAGGCACTGCCAGCAGCCACTGTGCTTTCAGTACTTTCAGTGCCAGCTGGGAACAGTTGTGCCCATAAAATAAACACACTTTATTGCATTTTACTCTTGCTTATTGTTGAAAAAAAAAGTACTTTTAGTGCCAGCTGAGAACAGTTATGCCCATAAAAAACCCATTTTGCAGAAGTTTCCCTCATTTTGCAAGTTTTTTCAGGCCTGCAAAGCAGGCATGCTTGGATTCCCATTGACTTCAATTAGGCTCAGTGTTCGGCCGAATATTCCAAACATCTGGACCATGTTCGGCCGAGCCAACCCACGCCCAAATACTTGGGTGTTCGATCAACACTAATAGGCATCTGACAGAAATGTATCTGATGGTCGAATCTGCTGCAAATGTGTATGTCACCTTTATGGTGGCCATACATGGTAAAAAAAATTTCATACAATCTTACCATTTCTATGTAATATAAGGGAACTGCCTAAATTATCCTTTCAGTATCTTCACTTAATGTAACCTTATACTACATAGAAATGGTAAGATTGTATGAAAAAATTGTACCATGTATGCCCACCATTAGAGTTAGGCACCACCAGGGGAGGGTTCTGTGTGAGTGTAAGGAGAAGTCAGGTCATAGTGATCACTTTTCTTTGCTATATCTGACTGCCACCCTTTTATATCCAAAATCACTTTTCTCGGCTATATACGGCACCGTTTTACAACCAAAACTAGGTTTCTCTGCAACATATGGCACCCATTTTTCCAGATGCCCTTTTCAAATGTATGCCGATGTGTTGTGCTGGGAACATCACTTTACTATAAAAGCATACAAAACCTCTTGCTTGCCACTTCACTAGTGATTTAGTAGCAGCAACTAATGATGTAACTCTGTGATGGGACTAAAAGCAAAATTATCACAGGACACTAACGTCTGACTGCTATGCTGGGCATACATGGCATTTTCAGCCCTTATCAATCGAGCTGCTGATGGCTTGATTGATAATATGCAACAGGTTTGATGACCTGCCGGATAGATTCCCCGCTCGATCCCCGCTGGCGGACAATAGCGGGGAATCGAGCGGGTGATAAGCAGCACACGCGCGGAGGAGCGGTGATGCGCCGGCATCGAGCCAGCAGCTCGATCCGGCGCATAATTGGCTAGGTGTAGCATAACTTTTCAAAAACAATTCCTTTTGTGTTTCCTGTACCATTCTTAACTGGTTACATAAACTGAAGCATAGTAAGCCAACTGAATTATTACTGCATTATTAGCTACCCTGAAATCACCTCCATAAGCGAAAAGAAAATTACTGTAGAAAGATAAGTGTTTCATGGTGCCTCAACAACTTCTTCACTTAGATCAAGTATGCAACTCAGTTGTTCTGTCAATGCTTTGATATTTGTAATCTACAAAGTTCTTCCACATGAGTGTACAATGGCCAGAGGAGCTGCATTCTGGCCAGGCTACTAGAATTGTCATAAGAAAGCTGTTAGTGGCAGCATTCATATTTCTTTCATGACACATGTATTGAGTGTACATATCAGAGTTTATGTAGCCCGTTATCTGTGTAAAAAATGCAGTATTTCAGGTGTTGCCTGTGGACTGACGCCAAGTGCCCAGCCAGCTGAATGTTTGCCTTCAAGCAGGAAACTTTGGCCAAGACACTTAAATAGTCAAGACAAGACAAATAACATTTATATCTTTCCTAAGGTTGATGCCTTTGGCAATGTCTAATTTGGAATAGTGTTGATACAATTCAGCTAGCTTAGATTCTCACGTGCTTTAACCTTGCATAACCATCTTATTTCATACAAATGTAGATGATAAGGATTATACTATTTATATTTTCATATGTCTCTTTAAATATTTAAGCACAATAATTATTTCATATAAAATATAAAAGACACAATCGCAACAGTGAAATCACAATGAAATGTGTACTCCAAACATAACAATGCTGAAATGCATAGGCTGCGCAGTGGGGAGAGGATATCCCCTCTGCTTTGCATGAACAATGGCAGCTTTCTCCAAAGCTTAAAGAGGAACTTCAGCCTAAACAAACATACTGTCATTAAGTTACATTAGTTATGTTAATTAAAATAGATAGGTAATATAATCTTACCCACCTTGTTTTAAAAGAACAGGCAAAGGTTTGATTTCATGAGGGCAGCCATCTTTTTCGTTGAAAGGAGGTGACAGGGAGCATGAGACACAGTTCCAACTGTCCTGTGTGCTGATCACCCCTCCCTCCCAGTTGCTAGGCAACGTGAATAACAACATAGGAAATCCCATCATGCTTTGCACAGCATCAGGGGAAAAAAAGCCCGGGCAGTTTTCTTTGGGGCGGAGCTCAAGCTTTTGTGCAGCTAAAAATAACTTGGCTTATGTAAGAAAAACAAAGTTCTGTTGCTGTGAAACTGTTAAAGAAACACCAAGCCTTTTCAGTGCTGCTGAGTAGATTTTTAGTCTGGAGGTTCACTTTAAGGACTTAACTGATATTCCGCATCAGCAACTCCCAAAGTGTACTTACAAGTTAGAAGTTTCCACTTTCTAGTATTATGTTCTTGGACAGAATTTGGTTTGAAATGATTTTGGTACTATATAATAATTCTGACACACTACACACTAAAGCCGATAAAATCACTACTTCAGAATGGAGACACATTACCATCCAACGCAAAGGTGAAAGTTTATCTGGAATCTGACAGTTACCCTCCCACTCCCAGAATTCTGTGGTTGTAATGCATACTTAAAGAGGAACTCCAGTGAAAATAATGTAATAAAAAAAATGCTTCATTTTTACCATAATTATGTATAAATGATTTAGGCAGTGTTTGCTCATTGTAAAATCTTTCCTCTCCCAGATTCACATTCTGACATGTATTACATGGTGACATTTTTACTGTGGGCAGGTTATTTAGCTGTTTCTAGCTGTTCTGGCCTTGCAGACAGCTGTAAACAGCCATTTCCTGTCTGTGAACATTGTTACATTGTGGCAGTTTGCCCAGAGTACCGTACGGTACCAGACCCTCTTGTGGGAGGGGTTTCAGCACAAAATCAGTCATACAGCGCCCCCTGATGGTCTGTTTGTGAAAATCATTATATTTCTCATGTAAAAGGGGGTATCAGCTACTGATTGGGATAAAGTTAAATTCTTGGTCGGAGTTTCTCTTTAATCCTAGTTCCTATCAGATGCTGTTTTGTCTTTTTCTGGAAAATAACCCACTTGCCTGGTGTAATGACCAATATCACTGATTTAAAATAAGGATGATGAATGACAATAAAACTTTGACTTGCACGGTAATAGAAAGTGTGATTTTATTCGCTGCAGCAGTAGCAGAAGTACAAAAAGTTGCTTCAGTGAAAATATTTTATGTTTTCACAAGAAAATAAAATTGTGCCTGCGTGCAATGATGGTATTGTTTACCCATAAGATTTATTTATTTTATTTATTTATTGTATTTATAAAGCGCCAACATATTACGCAGCGCTGATAATCAAGAAAATCCACCACCTCTGCAACTTACATTAAAAACACAATAAAGTTCATAATTAAAATCTACTAGTCAGATTATTTGCTTCATGGAGACCTGGGCAGCATGGATAATAATGATAATAATATTCTTATCCCCTGCACTGTCATTATTACAAGATAATTTTAGCAAGATCTCCTCAAGGGGATGGAAGGAGTATGCTTATGTCAGGAGTCTATTAATTTGGGTATCTGGTGTTGCTGACAGCTTGAAGATCATTAATGTAGTACTACAGATAGTCTATTATTGCCTAACCCTAATTCCCTAACTTTGTACTTATCACTAACCTCGCTACTTATAACAGACACTAACCAGCTCTCTACCTACATCTAGCACTAATTTCCCTTACCTACACCTAGCACTAATTCCCCCTACCTATGGCTAACACTAACTTCCTTTGCCTAACCATGAACTCTTTCCTCCCCATGCTAACTCTAACCCTCCTAACACTAGGTATCGGTTCTCAACTATACAATAGCCAAAGCCGACATCAGTAGAACAGAAGGGCAAAAGCCACTCATAGAAGCCAATTTCCAGAGCTCTAGCACCATTAGCCGATTTCTGGTGCCCAACTATAGCTGCAAATTTACATTGCAGGCAATGGTAGAGCCTGAACAGGTTATGCGCCCAAATGAACTGATCCAAGATGGAAGCTTATGTAGTTTTTAAAGCGAGCAGAACATTAATTAGTGATCGATAATGGGTCTAGAGTGAATTTTTCACTTAACTGACAATCAGCAGTTACCACAAGCCCACTGTAAATCACATTTATCTATTCTATTAGTCTGAAGGAAAATGCAGTGCCATTTTTTTATGGCCTCTGCTTTTGCTGCTTGCTCACCTGAGACTACAGAAATAGTTCTTGTTATCTACTATAAGCTTTAGGCTGCATAGGGGGACCAGTAATGAAGGCAGGAGGTGTGAACAGGGCAAGACACTCCACTGCACCATCTATAGGGTGCATTGCGGTATTATCAGGTATTATCAGGTGGGACAGTCCACTTTGCCAACTCATTTGATGTAAGGGGCTCTATTTTTGCCCCTGTCTAGAAAAACATTAAATATTGTTTAAAATAATGTTGTGTGCACTCTCAGGGACATTTAAGACCCCAGGACCCATATGCAATTCCCTTTTCCTCATGATTTTTCTATTCTGATTTTTAGGTGATATTTTCACACCTTGTCATAAAATGCTTTTTAAGCCACCAGCAAGCAAGACAATACTCAAAATAAAATTGATAGCACCCTTTCACCAACTTTGAGGTACTTTTTTCAATTGTAAAATGCTGAAAAGTTAGTTTAAAGAGAAGATGAAATGTATCTCTTAGGAGGTGAAAAAAAATAATTGCATATGGGCCCGAAACTCTTCTAATTGTATAAAAACGAATGACTTCCCCATTTGCTACATTGCACAGATGTGAAAATTCTGTGGAATACTGTATTAGCAAATTCCCATGTATTTTTGGCAGAGCACAATATGTTAGTTGCAGTCATTCCTGGTCAGCACTTACCCTGCTACCTGTTTTTTATTTTAGCCTTTACTTGGGTTTTAAATATTACACAGCCACATCATATTTAAAGCTATAGGCTTGCTATACACCAGCGGTTCTGGATGCTTGTCTGGCTTACAGGGGCAAAAAGAGATAATTTGCATATTCAGTAGTAGAGCATTGTGGGTAACCACAAATGTTCACTTATAGCTGAATTATTGCAAGTTTCCTTCTGTTTTAAGAAGGCAAATTTCACCATTGCTTATTAGTAGGAGGGCTTTTCGGTCTCTCTTATCCCCTTATATATTCCTAGTGGTTTGGGTCACCCTGAGCTGCTTGGTTACTCTCTTAGGTTTTAACACACAATGCTAAGTGTATGTTGAAGGCTCTGGCCACAGCAACCCTTACATTTCTCTCCTAAAAATGCATATCAGCACTAACATATATGGACACCAGATCATGCAGAGCAGAGGAAACATCTCTCCCAGGCAGCTAATTTTTAATTTATTCTGACTGTCACTGACCTTGCCCAAAGAAGACTTGTAGATTGTCACTGTTTCAGCTCAGCTGCAATGTTAGCATGCTGTGGAGAGATGTTCCACACATTTGATGCAGCTGCAGGAATGAAGAATTAGCAGAGTAAGGTATGAGCTAGATCAGGGTTGAACTGGGACACTGGGGGCCCACCAGAGAAATTTCAACCTGGGGCCCACACATCCAATGACTATGGTGAAAGGGGGTGTGATCATGCATCGGAAGGTGGGCGTGGTCATGATGTATCGTGGACAGGGCCAGATGTCAGTGCTATACAAATACATAATAATAATAATAATAATATTAATAATAATATGGTACAACATAAGAATATGACTATGGTAGGATTAGATTGTGAGCTCCTCTGAGGACAGTCAGTGACATGACTACTGTGGGGTAGGATGAGAGGAGGGGGTGAAGGAGTGTGGCTGACCGTGGGGTAGGATGAGAGGAAGGGGGTGAAGGAGTGTTGCTGTGGGGTAGATGAGAGGAGAGGAGGGAAGGAATATGGCTGTGGGGTAGATGAGATGAGGGGGGTGAAGGAATATGGCTGTGGGGTAGATGAGAGGAAGGGGGTGAAGGAGTGTTGCTGTGGGGTAGTTGAGAGGAGAGGGGGGAAGGAATATGGCTGTGGGGTAGATGAGATGAGGGGGGGTGAAGGAATATGGCTGTGGGGTAGATGAGAGGAAGGGGGTGAAGGAGTGTTGCTGTGGGGTAGATGAGAGGAGAGGGGGAAGGAATATGGCTGTGGGGTAGATGAGATGAGGGGGGTGAAGGAATATGGCTGTGGGGTAGGATGAGAGGAGGGGGGTGAAGGATTATGGCTGTGGGGTAGATGAGAGGAGGAGGGTGAAGGAATATGGCTGTGGGGTAGGATGAGAGGAGGGGGGTGAAGGAATATGGGTGTGGGGTAGGATGAGAGGAGGGGAGTGAAGGAATATGGCTGTGGGGTAGATAAGAGGAGGGGGGTCAAGGAATATGGCTGTGGGGTAGAAGAGATGAGGGGGGGTGAAGGAATATGGCTGTGGGGTAGATGAGAGGAGGGGGGTGAAGGAATATGGCTGTGGGGTAGGATGAGAGGAGGGGGGTGAAGGAATATGGGTGTGGGGTAGGATGAGAGGAGGGGGGTGAAGGAATATGGGTGTGGGGTAGGATGAGAGGAGGGGGGTGAAGGAATATGGCTGTGGGGTAGATGAAAGGAGGGGGGTGAAGGAATATGGCTGTGGGGTAGATGAGAGGAGGGGGGTGAAGGAATATGGCTGTGGGGTAGATGAGAGGAGGGACTGAAGGAATATGGCTGTGGGGTAGATGAGAGGAGGGGGGTGAAGGAATATGGCTGTGGGGTAGATGAGAGGAGGGGGGTGAAGGAATATTGCTGTGGGGTAGATGAGAGGAGGGGGGTGAAGGAATATGGCTGTGGGGTAGATGAGAGGAGGGGGGTGAAGGAATATGGCTGTGGGGTAGATGAGAGGAGGGACTGAAGGAATATGGCTGTGGGGTAGATGAGAGGAGGGGGGTGAAGGAGTGTAGCTGTGGGGTAGGATGAGAGGAGGGGGGTGAAGGAATATGGCTGTGGGGTAGGATGAGAGGAGGGGGGAGAAGGAGTGTAGCTGTGGGGTAGAATGAGAGTAGGGGGGTGAAGGAATATATGGCTGTGGGTAGATAAGGAAAGGGGGGGGGGGTGAAAGTGTGGGCTGGGGACGTGTCACAAGCCTGAGAGCAGGTAAATGTAGTGCAGGGCGCAGGCACTTGTACTTACAGGGTGAGGGTGTTTGTCCGATTCGGCAGGGCTCCCAGCGTCCAGGCTGCCACGCTGCACCTTCTCCACCTCTCCTCCTCCGCTTCTTGGAGTCCATGTTTTTCCAGCCTGTCATCCGGCTTACAGTTGAACCCAATGCCCTGGGGGGAGAGCCTCAGACACCACAGAGAGCAGAGCCAGTAGCAGCAGCTCCTCACACCACAATGCTGCCACTCCGCTCACTCCATCCTGCTGTTCCCTCTCTCCAAACTCCAGCTGTTACTGCAGGGTGCCCAGGGGGAAAGCCCCAGCCAGCACGATGAGCAGAGCTGTCAGCAGCAGGGCCCAAGCCTCCATCCTGAGCTCCGTAGATCACCGCTCCACTCACTCCAGTCCATCCCTTCTAGCTCTTACTGTAGGGTGGGGGGCTCTGCCTCTGATCTCTTCCCGCTGCACTCATGGCCATGAAGGAGACTGGCGCCTGGCGAAAGTGTCTCTGGGCTCAGGCGGCCATATTGTGGAAGGCAAAAAAAGTCAGTCTCGCTCTCGCAGCCCCGCCTGATGAGAGCGGACAAGTTGTGACTGTCAGGGGCCAGCGTCGCCCCCAGAATTCCTACCACCTGCCCAGATCCAGAGGCAGGGCCCACTGGAGACATGGAGGCGGGGCCTACCGAGGGAAAAAACAGTACTTTGGTGGCCCAGTCCGAGCCTGAGCTAGATTGTTAAAGACCTTTCAGAAAATGTACCATTAAGGTTAACTTTTGTGAAGCAGTGCTTATTTATTTCACACAAGAAGACCTATGCTGGAGTTTCTCTGTAGTATTGATAAATGACAAAGGCCAACTGAAAGACTATAGCTAGAGATGCCTCAGGCTACAAGGCTACAAAAATAATGTTGCTCCTTCCTCAAAACACCTTAGGGAATTCTTATGGTCTACACAGATTTCTTACAATGACCTTGACTTGTATTTCTCCAGCATAGCAGTACAGAATGTTGTGGGCTGAGTAGTGTAATTACCGCGATAGCAAAAATACATATTTGTAAGAAGAAACAGATGTGAGAATGTTTTTACTAATACTGTTTAGAACTTGTAACCGCCACAAACAATGTAGTGGTATAATTTATCACTGACAGTGGCATAGGGAACACCATAGCAACCATAGCGGCTGCTGTGGGGCCCATAGCCAAGCAGGGCCAAGTGGTCTCGGTAGGTGATAAGGGGGTCCACCGTGAGTCTCAGGGAGAGGACCCCTGAGGTGCAGAGTAGTGAGTGGAATGCTGGAAAAAAGTAACATACCTCTCCGGATTCCATCTACTATCTACTTTCCTCCTGGCATCCTCATATCCATGACTTCTTTTTTGTCTCATGGGTTACATGACAAGAGAGGGCGTTGACATCATAGTAATCATAGTTGGGGGCTAATCAGGCTATTTATACTTGTGGGCTAATCTGGCTACCGATACTTGAGTGTCTGTTCTGGATACAATAGGGGCTAAACTGGCTATCTGTACTGGGGGGACAACCTATGCTGGGGGAAGGGGGGGGGGGGTTATTGTGGCTACCTATACTTTGGAGGGGGGCTAATCTGGCTACCTATACTTGGGTCATTTATCTGGCTAACTATACTAGGAGGCTACTTCCAGCTACCTACAATTCTGGATACCTATACTGTGAGGCCCCTCTGGATACCCATAATGGGGGTACCTCTAACCACCTATACTCTGGCTACCTAATACTGGGAGGTACTTCTAGCTCCCTATACTGTGGGGCTACCTGGGCACAAAGGTACCTTATATTTTGTTTTATTTTTGGGTGAGGGGACAATCTACATTTTTCTATAGGGTCCCATGATTTCTAGCTATTCCCCTGATCACAGACAAGAGCACTATCCACCAAACAGTGTCATTGCAGAGTAGTCTCTTTTTACAGTAGCTTCACATTTAGGCCCGGTTCACACTTGCGTTTTATGCAGATACGGTCCGGTGGCACGGATCCGGTCTGGTCTGTTCCGAGAACATCCGTTTGCCATCCGGATCCGGTCAGTTCGCGTTCAGTTTGCATCCGGATTGTCTTCCATTCTGCATGCGGTTTTGCATCCGTTTCCGTTTTCGAGGGGGGGGTCTGGAGGGTCTCGAGAAGTGCTGGGGTCCTTTTTGGAGAGAGCCTGCTGTGTGGACATCATCCTTGGAGGGGGAGACTGCTGTGTGGACCGTGGATCCAGTGGTCTGCGTGCCCCTTGTCCCGCGGGTCGGGTTTCCCCTGCACCTGGAAAGTCGAGTCCTCGGTGGAGTGTTCCCTGGCCTCCCCTGTGTTCCCAGGTGGCTGTGGGGGAGACTGGGGGCTGTCCCAGTCACGCAGCGCTGGGCCCATGTGTCCTTGGTGGCAGATGACGTCCAGTGTCTTCAGGAAGTGTGTTGTGCGCTTCCGTTTCTCGTTGGTTCCTGTTGTGCTGGGTTAATGTCCAGATCCGTTCAGGCGGCGGTGGATGGAGGGGACGCTCCGGAAAAACGACGCAGGTTGGAAAATTCCGGACCGCAGGCCGGACCGCAGACCGCATCCGGATCCGGAGGAACGGACGAGTGCGTACAGATCCATTGATTAACAATGGACCCTTTCTCGTCCTTTCCGTTCCCTCTGTATGCGGTCCGGCTGCGGTCTGCAAAAGAACGCCAATGTAAACCGGGCCTAAGGGCCATTTCCCACTGCCATTTTCAGCCAAATGGATCAGGTAAAACGGATCCGGTTTCTACTTCACCGGATCTGTAAGGCTTAGTTCACACTGGCAAACAGATCTGTGAAAATGCATCTGATCATGGGTCAATCGGATCTGTTTTCACTCCGTTCCACCGATCGATGCACCTGAGCGGGCGGGTGAGGGAGGTTTAACTTACCAGGCTTCTGTCTTCCTCTTTCAATTGCGTCCCGCTTTGCGTTCCATGTCACATTACGTGACTACCACGCTTCCTCCTTCAACCCAGAAGGAGGAAGTGTGGTAGTCACATGATGCGACGTAGGAGCAATTGAAGGGGAAGAAAACTGAAGCCTGGGTAAGAGACCTTCCCTCCCTCACCCGCCTGCTCAAGTGCACTTTGTCCCCACATCCCCCCATACCTCCACCCCCAGTGAAGTGTCCCCACATCCCCCCAGACCCCCACCCCCAGTGGAGTGTCCCCCACATCCCCCCAGACCCCCATAGATTTTGCCCTTAGAATGGTCCATTTCTTCACTAGTGAAAAGAAACGCTCTGTTCTCTCATTGCACCCAATGCAGGGCTTCATCTTCCGCTTCCGGTCTGCTGGGCTCAGCGTTCCGAAATAATAGGTGCAGCAGTAAACTTGTGGCCCATTCAGTGGATCATGCGGAATGGAACAGTTTGAATGGATGTTAAGGGATCTATAGGTTAACATTGGATCTGTTCGCATCCATTCCGTTTGTACAGTATCCATTCTGTTCCGATCCATGAATGGACCGTTTTTTTAACGCTAGTGTGAAACGTGCCTTAGTATTACAGCATAGCATCATGTTTCAGATGGTTAAAGCGGATCTCCAGCCTTAAATTAAAATCTAACAGCCTTCCTGTAAGATACCATCGTTATTTATATAGTGTATATGTTGCTTTACAAATTCATGTAAGCTGTAATGTATGCTACACACATTATTGGTGCACTTTGCACTTTGTTACCTGGCTATAGTCAACTATTCAAATGGGTATATTAATCACTTTTCATTCTAAAACCACATGCTAGTATATCAATTCACCACACAGGATGGAAAATGTAGCCAGCTCACTCATTATAGTTAACTGCGCTGCCTTGTCCCTCGAAGATGCCCTGAAGACCCTGAATCAAACAATGTCTGGCGCATGTCCTTGCCTACTCTACCTAGATGGAGAAAAACACCAAGATGTTTACTCTAGTAAAGAACAGTAAACATCTTGGCATTTTTTTTGGGGGGGGTGAAGTGGAACCACATGCCGGAAGTTGGATGATTCAGTTGGGTGATTCAGGATCTTCGGGATATACCGGTAGTTGCACAGGCAACTATAAATTTCTTTTATAGGTGTGCTTTAACAGGTAGCCAGTCCAGGTCATGGCTTTCTAGTAAGCTATTGAGAGGTGAACACAGCTCCTATATGTGGAATTAGGAGAGATGCAGATTCCAAAGAAATGTAAACTATAAGGGGAACAAAAGGCTGTATTTAGTGATACACAAGAGTAATTTGTTGCTGTGTTTTACCCTTGTCGGGCTGACCTTTGTTATTATGCATAGTAGCAGAATTTGTATGTGAGCTATAATAACCATGAACTTTGACATGCTGTGTTCAGTGGTTGTATAATGAAGGCACAACAACAGTAGCAATACACTGTGGGTGAGTCACTTGCCATAATAAACCTGTTTAGAATCTGATAGTGCATAAAATGTATGGCACAGCTATATAAAGTCCATGGGAAGTACTGGATACCTGTTGGAATAAGTGAGCTGGGTACATTTTCCATCCTGTGGTGAATTGATATACTAACATGTGGTTTTAGAATTAAAAGTGATTAATATACCTATTGCACAAAAGTGCAAAGTGCACCAATAATGTGTGTAGCATTTCCATCTTACATGAATTGTAAAGCAACATATATATATGTCAGTTATACACAAGTTGTGAGGCTGAATATACTGTACAATAAATAACGATGGTATCTTAATTTCACCTATAACCTACGCAAAATGTATGCCAATAATAAATGCTGAACTACACTTTTGAGATTATTTTTATACCTTTTTATCATTGAGCTGATGGATGAGTACCGTATGTAGCGGATAAGCTCTCCTGTGTATACGGTGAACCCCCATTTTTGGCCTGAAAAATAGGCTAAATCCTATGACCACTGTTTCACTGTAACGAATTAAAATGTGGACGGAAGGTGCACTTTTTTTCTCTTATGGCGCTAAACCATATGACCCACTGATTGGGCAACCCCCCCAATATGTCACTGTAGCCCCCCCCCCCATGCAGAGCGGAAATTGGAGCGTGCTGACGGGTGCAGAGTGCGTATTGTAAATGTGTCATGACCACAGTGAGCCTGGAACTCTAGTGGCCAGTTCAGAAGTTCCAAGGGACACTAGAGGATACAAGCTAGAGCAAGCACAGGTAGCAATACATGCTTAAGCACATTCCAACACGCATTCTGCATGTGAGGACTCCCACACATGTCACCCGCTATATATCACCCATGGATAGGCCGAGCCCCCCCCCCCCCCTTACACCTAAAATTTGGGTGTCAAAAAGTCGGCATGTCTGCAGTGATACACACCATGTAATTTTTGCCATAAATATAAAATAACGTATGTTTTTTAAACACAATGACGAGATCAGAAATGCATATATAAGTTAAAGTCCTTCTCGGGATAAGGCACAGCCATAGGAAAAAAAAATCCTTGAGAGGGCTTTAATGTAATTAAGTGAAAGGCTTTTTCATCTCTGATGAGAGAATCAAACAGAGGTAACAATTGACAAGTATTTTCCCGTAATGCGGCATCTTATTAGAACTGACAGCTCTTGTAAAACAATATAAATCAATGAGATCCTTTATATCTAATGCAAATATTGCCATGCAGGGAAAAACATGCAGCCAGTGGCACCCTTTCAGACATTGTACATTTTCTCTATTTTTGTACATTAGCAGCTGTGGGAAATCATGCTGTTTTTTGCATACAAATTCACAAGATGTCCACGAAAACAATTGTAAAAATATGTGTACGTTTTCCGCAAATAAAAGTGTGCCTCACACTGAAGCTGAGCACTTTATTCAAGATCTGAAAATGTGTAAAAGTACTGCTGAAAATATATGTGGTCTTATTCCATAAATTCCTAGGGACATCAAAGAGATGCAAATAATTCCAATTTGATGCAGGATGCTTATGCAAATTTTGATGCACATTTGTGCAGCTCGAAAACAGACCAATCGAATTATGCCAAGGTAAAATTCTATTGGTTCATTTCTAAGGTGCATATATTTGCATATTACTGCATTAACTCTTATTGACCATCCCTAGTAAAATCCTTTTCTGTATGAAAGTACAACTATTTGTGGGAATAAGTAAGTGGTATTAATTTACCCCTTTACCCAATCACCTGGACGGTGGATATCTGGGTGCCTCCTCCTTTAAGTGGGCTTCCAGATTTCTCCGTAATTCACCCTTCTGACCTATACTTCCTTCTGGGCACTGGAGGTGGAGACGGGCCACTTGTCCATAACTTCAGACAAGAGTACTTTAAAGAGACTCCGTAACAAAAATTGCATCCTGTTTTTTATCATCCTACAAGTTCCAAAAGCTATTCTAATGTGTTCTGGCTTACTGCAGCATGTTCTACTATCACCATCTCTGTAATAAATCAACTTATCTCTCTCTTGTCAGACTTGTCAGGCCTGTGTCTGGAAGGCTGCCAAGTTCTTCAGTGTTGTGGTTCTGTGATGCATCTCCCCCCTCCAGGCCCCTCTCTGCACACTGCCTGTGTATTATTTAGATTAGTGCAGCTTCTCTCTGCTCTATTATCTTTTACAAGCTGGATAAATCCTCCTCTGAGCTGGCTGGGCTTTCACATACTGAGGAATTACATACAGGCAGAGCTGTCTGCACTCTGCAGGAAGAAACAGCCTGACACTTCAGTGGAAGATAGCTGCAGGGGGAAAGAAACACACAAATGATCTCTTGAGATTCAAAAGGAAGGGTGTATACAGCCTGCTTGTGTATGAATGTATTTTCTATGTGTGGACATACTGTACATCAACCTACTTCCTGTTTTGGTGGCCATTTTGTTTGTTTATAAACAAACTTTTTAAAACTGTTTTTAACCACTTTTAATGCGGCGAGGAGCAGGGAAATTGTGACAGAGGGTAATAGGAGATGTCCCCTAACGCACTGGTATGTTTACTTTTGTGCGATTTTAACAATACAGATTCTAACGAACACTGCGAATCCAGTGCAGGAGACTTGGGCGCAGCCAGTACCACTCTAGACCGTAATAGAAATTACTGATACCTTACTATAAGGCAGTGGCTAATTCCAACAGTAGAATACCTAACATATTAATATAAGTAACTTTTACAGATATTTTACTATCGCCTAACCTCGTCTCACACGAAGGCATGGAACACACATTGTTTTTCATCCCCACAGGGCAGGGGACACTAGAGCGCAGAGTTAAATGATTCTGGTCACCTCAGATGACGGTAAAATAGGGATCAAAATACGGCATTTGCGCAAATGACTGTAAACGGCACTAAGCAATAGTACCGGCATCATCCATTCATTTGCATGAAAAAAGTTTAAGCCACAAGTGCCACATCTGTCATTTAGTGCCGTTGTAAACCGAACCTTAGGCTATGTTCACAGTGAAAATCAGTAACCTTTCGCACTCTCGCATGCAAATGGTCAAACAAACCCATTCACAGATTCACTCATCCAGGCACCACTGTTTTCCCTACAGCTAAGTTAAAAGCCGGGGTCTTAGTTCACAGAAGAATGCATTCTTATGCTTGGTCACCTACACTGCGCAGAAGTACCCAGGTAAACGTAGATGTCTTAACTCTGGCCCTGTAACATGCATAGTGCAGACATGCAAACATTCATTGCATCAAACTTATCTAGGGATTAGGAGCACACATCCTGACGTCCTCTCTTGGGACAGATAACGCATCTTACCAATCGCACAAGGAAGCTAACATAATGTATCCATGCGCACCATCCACATACACCAGCATAAGCTGTGTGCATGCTGACAAAAAAACACATACAGGGGAAGGAGGGAGTGCACTGAATTAAAACCCTAGCCACAGGGGTCAGTAACAAGAAAAAAACACGTATATCCAGGCACATCGCCTCTAGTTAGGACATTAAATAGGTTATTAAGGAAAGGGAGGTGCTGAAGGGGGTGTGGCCAGAAAATTTGCAAAAATTAGTAACCCTTCGCACTCTCGCATGCAAATGTTCAAACAAATGCATTCACAGATTCACTCACCACTGTTTTCCCTACAGCTAAGTTAAAAGCCGGAGTCTTAGTTCACAGAAGAATGCATTCTTATGCTTAGTTACCTATACTGCGCAAAAGTACCCAGGTAAACATAGGTGTCCTAACTCTGGCCATATAACATGCATAGTGCAGACATGCAAACATTCATTGCATCAAACCTATCTAGGGATTAGGAGCACACATCCTGACGTTCACTATTGGGACAGATAGCGCATCTTACCAATCGCACAAGGGAGCTAATGTAATGTATCCATGCGCACCATGTTCACAGTGGTGTGCTGCAGTATGGCTTGTGTGCATAATCGGAATGCAGTACATGCAGTAACTTTTACAGATATTTTACTATCGCTTAACGCTGTCGTACACACATTGTTTTTTTACCCCCACAGGGGACACTACAGCGCAGAGTTAAATGATTCTGGTCACCTCAGATGACGGTAAAAATAGGGATCAAAATACGGCATTTGCGCAAATGACTGTAAACGGCACTAAGCAATAGTACCGGCATCATCCATTCATTTGCATGAAAAGAGCTTAAGCCACAAGTGCCACATCTGTCGTTTAGTGCCATTGCGAACCGAACCTTAGGCTATGTTCACAGTGGTGTGCTGCAGTGTGGCTTGTGTGCATAATCGAAATGCAGTACATGCAGTTCGTTACTATAAAACGTGCGTTAACTGTGACAGTGAAGCATACTTTTCATTAACTGTATGCGACGTAACACATGGATAATGTGCGGCAACACTTTCCCTGATGCAAAAGATCAGGAAAGCGTTGTCACAATGGGAACCTAGCCTAGCGAAACCCTCCCTCTACTAAAGCCTAACACTAACCAAACTCAACCTAACTAACCCCCCATCTCAATCTCCACTGATATAAGCACCGCCTTCCACTACTACACATTTCCTCTGCCGACACTTGGGCTGCCTGTAACCAATATTTATCAGGCGCTGATGGCACTCAAATTAGGCAGTGGATGCCGCTATAGCTGCAATTAACATTGTGGTCTGTGCAGCGCCGGCACCCAAATTACCTGCTTCACTAAACATCACCTTAGCAGAAGACCTTTGCTTATCTATTTATATTTCTGTTTTTAAAATTTGTTAAAAAACCTGCATTCACTTTATTCTTATTTATCCTTGCAGAAATGTTTTTTGCTTCCTGCTCAACTTCACTAGATTGCCCTTTCTCAGGTACAAATAAGTTCAACCTTTAACCCATGCTTGTAAGCATTTTGTTTTTTAACCTTTCACCTGAAATCTTTCCATGTGCTGAAATGTTAAAAGTTGCGTTGTGCATTATTCAGCGAAGTAAGGTACACAACAACTCCAGGGCAACTGTCAGATGCTGATAGTTTACTGTATGGGGTTCATGTGATTAGCATGCAGCAAAAAAGTGATTGTAGAAAAACATAAACAAGCATAAATAATCCTGTCTTTTTAGTATGTGTTGTGTTGAAAAGAATGTTTGACTGGTGTCTGCCATGATATTTTGTACCAGCCTGTGCAAAAAATAAGGTCAATTGTTGGGCTGTTTTTCTTACAGGAAAAAAAGCCTCAAATTACTTTCCTCAAAGCAAACCTGAAGTAAAAAACAAACAAACTAGATAATGACTTGTATGTGTAGTACAGCTAATAAATAGAACATTTGTAGCAAAGAAAAGAGTCTCACATTGATTTCCATTATAGGAAGAGTTAAAAAACTTCAGTTGTTATCTATGCAAGAGAGCTTTTCTGAGCTATTCGACCCACTGAGTCAAATACAGTCCTGTTTTCTGAAGCACTTAAACAGCCAAGAAAGATTAAGAGACAGAATGAGATAACAGTGGCGTAACTACAATTCATGGGGCCACCCAGCAAAACTTTGATGGGGGCCTCCCAATTTTCATACCCTTCCCTTGCCTCCCCTTGGTGCCCTTCACAGCCACGGCCTTGGGGCCCATCTCACAAGGGTCATATAATAGGTGTGACCATCATGATCTTCACACCCATAACAAGTGTAGCCTCAAAAACACCTGATCTGAAGTATAGTTCCCTGTATCAGAGGTAGGGAAAGTTAGTAGTTGGCACCCCAAATCAACTCTGGGCCTCCCTGCGATCGCTGGGACTGCTCCCATCTAGTTATGCCCCTGTGAGATAAGGTTTTACTGCAGGAACGTTCCAAGGGTCATTATTCCTGTTTTGTTTTATAGCTTAAAAGACAGCTATAAAACAGATAACCTAAAATCAAAATATTTGATTGGTTATCTGTTTTATTGACCTGAGGAAGCAGGCTGAGTCCTGTGAAACGCGTTGTCTACAGTATAACCGTTTTTTAAAATAAAGACTCCTTTTTCCATCCATGTGAGTCTTCTTTGGATGTAAGAGACCTCCTTTATTATTAATCTGATAATGCTATGATATACTCTTGGGAGCCTCCACCGACATGCTTTCACTTGTGTATCCAACACCTCTTTGAGATGCCATCCCTATCACTGGGCGACACGGTCCACCAGTGGACAGGACCATAGGAGGAGAGCTACCACCCAGATCCAGAGGGTCCGGGCTACCGAGTGGAAACTGTCTTTTTCCGCACGCATTTGTGGTGGTTGCAGGATATATATAGTATATATTAGCCATATTTCTGCTCTCCCACTCATCCTAACGATACTACACCATAAGGGCTCCTGGTCTCACCTTCTCTGTAGGTCAATGACAACCCTCTCCTTTGTGAAAGGATCACCCAAGACCTACATAGGCACTCTTAATATTCATGGCTGACAAAAACTGACATTTCATTCACAGCTGACAAATGTTCCCGGCTTCTTTGAAGCTTGTCATAGTAAGAAACCCACCTATCATCTGCATGCTGGAATGGAATGACCATATTTCAATAAAGGTCTGTGACTTTTGGAGTGTGTCTGTTGGCCCTCTTTATTTTGAACCTAGTAAAGCACTTTTCAATACTGTATTGCTGTTGATAAGAAGGGTTTGGATTGGGGGAGGGAAAGGGGTGTTGGGGGTCAGTTTTATCAGTTACTGTTAAGAGATTAGAATTAGGCATTGCTAAGGGTGACTTGTTAGGGTTAGGTTATGTATTGTCTGAAGAGTGTGCCATTAGAAAGTTGTATTGGTTTGGGTTACGAAGAATGCATTAGCATCCTCCCCAAAGCACTGGTGCTGAATTTATATATGCTCACTAGTTGAAGAGACGTGTAGCCCAGTTATGTATTTGATTGTTGCTGGGTCTGACTACTTTTTCTAACCTTAACACACAGTAACTTAATGACCAGGTTTGTGAGCTTTGGGTTCCTTGGCATCAATAATGTGAGAATGGAAGCAGTTTAAATTGTTCCATTGAAATCAAGCAAACAAATTGATTGGCTGTTTGTGGCTCTGCCCCCTTGTTTGAATTTGTACTGCAGTCAACCAATGACCTATTGTAGCAGGTTTGAGGCCTCTGCCATTAACAATGAAAGAATGCCAGCAATTAAGATATTCTCATTGAAGATCAATAGGTGAATTTTGATTGGCTGTTGTAGGCCAAACCCATTTTCCTGAATTTTATTCCCAGTCACCCAGTGACCAACTGTGCCAAGTTTGAGGACCCTGCCATTAACAGAATGGATGAAATTAATCAAACAAATCCGATTGGCTGTTTGTGGCTCCACCCCAACTGTAGCAGGTTTGAGGCCTCTACCATTAACAGTGTAAGAATGGCAGCAACTTAAATATTCCCCTTCAAAACCAATAGGTGAATTTCGATTGACTGTTGTAGGCTCCACCCACTTTTCTAAATATTAGTCCCAGTCACCCAGTGAACAAGTGTGCCAAGTTTGACAGCCCTGCCATTAATAGTGTAAGAATGGCTACAGTTTACATTTTGTCATGTAAAATGAATGACTGTAATTTGATTGGCTGTTTTTATGCTCCGCCCACTTTCCCTGAGTTTTTAACCTCTGTCACCAAGTGACCAGCTGTGCCAAGTTTGGGGACTCTGGCATTATTGCTGTGAGAATTGCAGCCTTTTACATTTTTCGGCTATTTGAGGTTTTGCCCGGGTGTGCAGGGAAAGGGAGGGGGGCTCGAGACCCCCAGAACATATCATCCCAGGTAGGAAGAAATCTGTATACCAAGTTTCATTGAAATTGGTCAAGGCATTTTTGAGTGATCGCGGCACATACACACACATCCGTGCGCACATGCACAAATACACACAATTTTATATATATATTAATATATATATTAGAATATATATATATATATATATATATATATATATATATATAAGCCAAGGGATGAGCAGCACAAACCGAATTTTATGCAATACTATGCAAAGCATGCACGCAGCACTGGAGGTCCCCAGACTCCATAAGAAATATATAAATACAGAGGGTGCTGCAGCACACAACAGGAAAACAGTGACAGGGGCTCTTGGTTACGCTTTAACGCGTTTAAGCTCACCAACTGCGCCAAAGTGTCCCCGATCTGGTGAGTCCTACTCTAACCAGGCAAAAATGCTAGTTTTTATCAGCGTTCTAGTGGGAACCATGCCAAAAGCCCAGGGGTCAGCTTAATGGGAGAAATGAAATTAAAAACACCTCACCTTCTACTAGCTACTAACTGAACTATGAGCACCGCTCATTTATATGCTTAACTGTGCTAGAGATGGGTGTGGTCATGCACGCCCACAGGGGAAAATAACATAAGCCAAGGGAGGAGCAGCACAAACCGAATTTTATGCACAGTTAAGCATATAAATGAGCGGTGCTCATAGTTCAGTTAGTAGCTAGTAGAAGGTGAGGTGTTTTTAATTTCATTTCTCCCATTTAGCTGACCCCTGGGCTTTTGGCATGGTTCCCACTAGAACGCTGATAAAAACTAGCATTTTTGCCTGGTTAGAGTAGGACTCACCAGATCGGGGAGACTTTGGCGCAGTTGGTGAGCTTAAACGCGTTAAAGCGTAACCAAGAGCCCCTGTCACTGTTTTCCTGTTGTGTGCTGCAGCACCCTCTGTATATATATATATATATATATATATATATATATATATATATATATATATATATATATATATATATATATATATATATATCAATAGCTATATTAGGATGTCTGGAATGTGTCATCCCGTGGGAGTACATTATTCTGCTTTGTTACTGTCTTGTAGCTTTTTTAAATGCACAAAATAGGACTTTTTGTTTCAATTTACTGCTAGATTTAATTAATGACGTGCAACTTACATTTTAACAAACAAAAACATGTGATATTTAAAATGAAACATCTATTTTTTGTGTTAGTGTTATTTTTGTGTTTGTAAAGTTGTGACAGATGTTGGCACACAGTTTGGATGATGTGCAAACATTTAAAAATAGTTACTGATTACACATTATGACCTTTGCAGCAACATGAAATGGAAAATGTGTCTGTTCACATCCTTGAATGAAAAGCCTATAATAGATTGTATCCATAAGATGGTGATCAGACCTGCAATTTAACATTTTCCCAAAACATCAAGGATTAAACAACACACACTACAATAAAAAAACAGCAGCGGCAATACTCTTACCTTTCTTGAATTCCTTACAGTGCCAGCTACACTTAATGCTTTGTCAGCAAGTGAGAGAATCTCCTCAATGGAGGCACAAACTGCAACAAACCCCAAAATGAAATTCCAACCCATCTCTCTACTGTCCTAAAGCATATTGTTTTGCTATCCATGTCACAGGAAGATTCATATTTGGTTTCACCTGTCATTGGAAGCAGAGGTGAGGTAAACCTCACCAGCTGTGACACGGGCAGCAATAAAACCTTCACAGAGGCTCTAACCCTTCCCCAAACTCTAAAATGTAAAAAACAAAATTGGGAGCTAAATGTTATGAGTTGATGCATAATACCTATTAATGATGCAGTCATACTACATTAGGGTGAATTTAATGAGGCTGGCGATTACTAGAAAAAAAGGGGAAAAAGCTACTTCTTATTTAGCGGGTTGAAACATGTCTTGCATTATGTTTGCAGGTATTGTTAAGTGACGCTGAAGCGAAAAAATCCCCAAAAACGTATGATATAATTAATTCTATGTGTAGTACGGATAATTAATAGAATATTAGAAGCAAAGAAAATAGTGTCATATTTTTTTTTTCAGTTATATAGCTTTTTTTTTATAACATTGCATCATTCTCTAATATGTGCGGTTTACATATTACACTCAGCATTTTTAAATGGTTTTGCAGAGCTAATGACCTTTTCATCTTTCCTCTGCAGAAAAACCATAAACAAACAAGAAACAATGAGAGACAGTTCAGATAAGAGCTTCAAAAGACAGTGCTGTCCACAACTGTTTTGGTCACAGAGCTCAGTGAAGCTCTTCAGATTCCCGTTAATTTGTTATACTTGAGACAGCCTTCTAAGCCCAGTCTTGAAAAAGCCTTTATTTATTAGCTTTAGAAACATCTCTATATTTTTATGTTAGTCTTTCTAGACTTCGTAGCCAACATTGGCCAAGATCTGGTATGACCAAGTATCATTTCACAAGTAAAAGCAATTGCTGGAAATCAATATATAACCATTCATAGTGATACCCCCAATCACGAATTTGAATAAATCCGGGCAATCAAAATCTGCCAAAGTCGTGATTTTGATCCAGATTTGAAATAGCCTTACAAATTTGGGCCGGATTTTATCCGTGATTGCCTCTAAAATCCGGAATCACGGGATGTGAATCGTAATTAAAAGCCCGCCAAAACCTGACGACTTTAGCGGTTAATAGCAAAGCCCCCTTACATGGTAGAAACACCAAATTTGCCAGATATGTTAAAGAAAACATGTAACTAAAAAAAGTTCCCCTATGGGGTACTCACCTCGGGTGGGGGAATCCTCCGGATCCTATTGAGGCTTCCCCCGTCCTCCTATGTCCCACGGCGGTCTCGCTGTGCCCCTCCGAACAGCGGGGATGTAAATATTTACCTTCCCAGCTCCAGCGCAGGCGCAGTATCGGCTCTCAGCTCAGAGATAGGCAGAAATAGCCGATCTTATATTTAGTATAGCTGAGAGCTGCGGTGGCGAGCGTCGCGTGTGGCGGCGACCAGGAGATCTTCAATCAACTTAAGAAGATTGCAAAGTTAAAGGATATTGGCGTGGGACCTTTTCTGAGGATATTGACGTGGGAACAGTTTTTTTTATAAGGTACAGGTATTTTTGGTTAATTTAGACTATTAAAGGGCTTTTTTCGTTGCTGTGTTTTTATTTCACGTAACCCTTTATAGGAATGGGTAAGGGGTACTTTGTACCCCTTTACTCATTTCTCCTGGGGGGGGGGGGGGTGGGCTTCTGGGTGTCCTCTTCTTAAAGGGCACTCTCAAATGCCACCATGAACCCCCCCAGGGAGCCATCGCCCCACCTCCTCCTGGGGCACCGGAGGTGGGGAAGAGCCTCTTGTCCATGGATTGGACAAGGGCTCTGGGGGGGGAGGGGAAGGCTTGGCCGCCCCTCTCCCCCAGAGCCCCCCCCATACCATGAACCATGCGGGCTGGTATTGCTCAGGGTGCTAAGCCCCAGTCGGTGGGGGCTCTGCACTCTGGCTATTCCAGCCTGCATGGGGGAGAAGGGGTTAAATATGCTGGGTAGGGGGGACCCCACGTCATTTTTTTTACATTTCCCACCATCTGAACATAAAAAAAAGTTTTAACAAATAGGAATAGATTATTTTTTCCCAACTATCTCTTTAACATATGCTGCAAATTTGGAGTTTCTAGGATGTAAGGGGGCTTTGGCTATTAACCTCTAAAGCAGTGATGCTCGGATACCTCTTTTTGGTATCTGAGTTGATCCGGATCCGGATAGCCCGAAATCCGGATCAATCCGGATATTCTAATTCGAACCATTCAGCTGTCCGTCCGAGTCGATCCGGATATCCGAACCCATTATCCGGGAAATCCGGAATCCGAACTGAAATCCGGAACTGACCTTTAAATTGCTTCCAAAACGTGTTTTATAGTAAATGATGCATGAAGCATCATGTTTTTTTTAAAGAAAAACAGCAATTGTTTATGTGGGGAAGTATAATTAAAAAAGAAAACAAAACAACAACAAAAAAGAAATGGCTGTAAATTAACATCAGTAGGTTCCAGACAGCGGTCATGAAGCCCACATTGTGTCCAATACACAACTGGGACATTGCAGTTTTCAGCCCAGACATCCAAAAAAATTAATCAGTTTTTTTTTTCAACAAAATACAGCTATTGTAGTGGCATAATAGCTGGTGGCGGACTGGCAGCAGAAGATTTAGTTCTGTGTGGACCCTGGCAGTGGGAAACACAGGCTGAGACAGCAGCAGGAGGAGGTAAATGCAGCTATTGTAGTAGGGTAATAGCTGGTGGCAGTGGCAGACTGGCAACAGAAGATATAGTTCTGTGTGGACCCTGGCGATGGGAAACACAGGCAATTGTAGTGGCGTAATCGCTGGTGGCAGTGGCAGACTGGCAGCAGAAGATATAGTTCTGTGTGGACCCTGGCGGTGGGAAACACAGGCTGAGACAGCAGCAGGAGGAGGTAGATGCAGCTATTGTAGTGGCGTAATAGCTGGTGGCAGTTGCAGCCTGGCAGTGGCAGCAGAATATATAGTTCTGTGTGGACCCTGGCGGTGGGAACCACAGGCTAAGACAGCAGCAGGAGGAGGTAGATACAGCTATAGTAGTGGCGTAATAGCTGGTGGCAGTGGCAAACTGGCAGCAGAAGATAAAGTTCTGTGTGGACCCTGGCAGTGGGAAACACAGGCTGAGACAGCAGCAGGAGGAGGTAGATGCAGCTATTGTAGTGGCGTAATAGCTGGTGGCAGTGGCAGACTGGCAGTGGCAGCAGAAGACATAGTTCTGTGTGGACCCTGGCGGTGGGAAACACAGGCTGAGACAGCAGCAGGAGGAGGAAGATGCAGCTATTGTAGTGGCGTAATAGCTGGTGGCAGTGGCAGACTGGCAGCAGAAGATATAGTTTTGTGTGGACCCTGGCGGTGGGAAACACAGGCTATTGTAGTAGCGTAATAGCTGGTAGCAGTGGCAGACTGGCAGCAGAAGATATAGTTCTGTGTGGACCCTGGCAGTGGGAGCAGCACAGGCAGCAGGAGACAGGAGAAGGAGTGTAACGTGTGGCAGGCAGCATAGGTAGTCATCCATGGCACCTAGTGTTGGTACCACGGCACAGTTAAAGCATAACAACCGAGAGGTTCCAGGAAGCAGTCGTACTGCCGCAGTTGGGGCCTCCCCACAGCTCGGACAGCACAGTTTTCATGCCAGACACCACCAAAAATTACAAAGCAATTGTGTTTTGGGCATAATAGGTAGCAGCAGCAGGTTCCAGGAAGCGGTCGTACTTCCGCAGTTGGGGCCTCCCCACAACTCTGATAGCACAGTTTTCATCCCAGACACCTCCAAAAAATTACACAGCAATTGTGTTTTGGGCATAATAGGTAGCAGCAGCAGTGGCCTGTGGCACCCTGGCGGTGGGAGCAGCACAGGCAGCAGGAGACAGGAGGAGGAGAACCGAGAGGTTCCAGGAAGCAGTCGTACTGCCGCAGTTGGGGCCTCCCCACAGCTCGGACAGCACAGTTTTCATGCCAGACACCACCAAAAATTACAAAGCAATTGTGTTTTGGGCATAATAGGTAGCAGCAGCAGGTTCCAGGAAGCGGTCGTACTTCCGCAGTTGGGGCCTCCCCACAACTCTGATAGCACAGTTTTCATCCCAGACACCTCCAAAAAATTACACAGCAATTGTGTTTTAGGCATAATAGGTAGCAGCAGCAGTGGCCTGTGGCACCCTGACGGTGGGAGCAGCACAGGCAGCAGGAGACAGGAGGAGGAGAAGGAGTGTAATGTGTGGCAGGCAGCATAGATAGTCCACCATGGCACCTAGTGTTGATACCACGGCACAGTTAAAGCATAACAACCGAGAGGTTCCAGGAAGCAGTCGTACTGCCGCAGTTGGGGCCTCCTCACAGCTCGGACAGCACAGTTTTCATGCCAGACACCACCAAAAATTACAAAGCAATTGTGTTTTGGGCATAATAGGTAGCAGCAGCAGTGGCCTGTGGCACCCTGGCGGTGGGAGCAGCACAGGCAGAAGGAGCAGGGCAATGTGTGTAAAAAAAATTGTGAACCAGGCTTAGTTAACAATCAGGAGGAGCCAGGAGGTTGTGGTGGTAAAGGGTGGTAAGGCAGGCATAGTGATTCCCAGCCACTTCATGTCCCCCTCTTGCCAACAACAGGCCAGGAACTCACCAACCACCCAAGCCTGGTTGATTTTCAGAAACATCAGTCTGTCCACAGACTGGGTGGACAGACGAGAGCACTTTTCGGTGACCACGTCACCGGCCGCACTGAAGCACCTCTCTGACAGCACGCTGGAAGGCGGGCAGGGCAGCATTTCCAGGGCATATTGCACCAGCTCGCTCCAGATATTCAGACGCTTGACCCAGTAATCCAAGGGGTCCACAGGGGTGTCGGTGTCGAGCCCGCTGTAGGACCCCATGTAGTCTGCCACCATAAACCACAGGCAATGGTTCTGGCTTTGAGAGGAGGATGCTGCTGCAGGCACCTCCTCTGTAGGCAGCTGTACCGGTGTGGTGTAGAGCACCTTTTTTAGAGACAGCAGGTTTGTTGGGCGCCTGCTGCTGCTGGACGCAGGCACCTGCTGCTGTGCTGGCTGGACTTTGACAGCAGGGGGGGGGGGGGTGGGAGGCTGGGGAAGGCTTCCTCCAAGCGCTGTACAAGGGACTGCTGCAACTCCCTCAATTGGCGCACAGTGTCTCCTCCTTCAGGCAGGAACTGAGCCAGCTTTCCCTTTAGCCGTGGGTCCAGAATCATGGTGATCCAGATGTCCTCCCGAGCACGCATCTGCTTGATCCTTGGGTCACTGCGCAGGCACTGCAGCATGTGCACTGCCATGGGGAAGAGGGAAGCCATCTCTGCTGACACATCATCAGCACCCCAGAGCCGACAGTGCTGTCCTCCTCCTCATCTGACCCCTGAGCCTCCTCCTGCTCTCTTCACCCCCGTACCACTGCAGCTGCACTTGGCTGTGCCCCCTCATCTTCAAGGTCAGGGACCTCCAACTCCTCCAACTCCAAGTCCTCCTCCTGCTCCTGCTCCTCCTCCCCCAGAGAGGTGGACTGTGCAGCTGCCTGCTGTTCCTGCTGGATGATGGTAGCCTCTCTCTCTTGTACCAGACCAAAGAGGGCCCTGTCCAGCATGCAAACCAGGGGCACCCACTCACACACAAACGCACGGTCCTGGCTGACCATGTTGGTGGCCTCCAGGAAGGGAGCCAGCACCAAGCACACCTGCTGCATTTTTCCCCAATCGTCAATGGGGATGATGTCTGGGAGGTGGGTGGTGCCGGTACTGGATAAGGTGGCGGCCATGGTGGCATTGGCCAGGTACTGGTTGACAGCCTGCCTCTGTTCAACCAGATGCTCCAACATGGCCAGGGTGGAATTCCAGCGTGTTGGAACGTCTATGATCAGACGGTGCCGTGGCAGTTTCAGCTCCAGCTGCAGGGCGTCCAGGGACACTGTGGCACCACCCGAGCGGTGGAAATGACTCACGGTTTTCCTTGCCACTCCCAAAAGAGTGTACATCCCCTGGTAGGTGAGCAGAGATTTCTGCAGCACCAGGTTCAGGACGTGGGCCAGACAGGGGATGTGGGTGAGGTTTCCCCGGGGGATAGCGGCAACCAGGTTGGCCCCATTGTCGGACACCACCTCTCCGACTCTGAGGCCTCTGGGGGTCAGCCAACTCCTCTCCTGCTCTCGAGTTTGGCCAGGATGTGGGGTGCCGTCAGCCTGGCCTTCCCCAGGCTGACTATCTCCAGCAGCGCTTGGCAGTGGCGGGGCTTCACGCTGCTGCTGAGGTGGGGGTGTTTGGCGGCCGGTGTGGCAGGGGATGGAACCGGATCAGAGGAACCTGCTGCACTTCCCCTGACCCGCTGGATTGCTGCTGGTGATGCTGTGCCTGATGCTGCTGTCCCCTCCTCACCCCTTCCACCAAACTGACCCAATGTGCGGTGAAGGACAGGTAGTGGCCTGTCCCGAAGCGGCTGCTCCATGAGTCCATGGTCACATGGACCCGCTCACCCACCGCATGATCCAACCCACGTTCCACGTTGGCCATCACAAAGCGGTGCAGTGCTGGGATGGCCGTGCATGAAAAGTAGTGCCGGCTGGAGATTGGCCAATCTGGCGCTGCACACAGCAGGAGCGCACGCATGTCGCTTCCCTTCTGCACAAATGAGTACGGCAGGAGCTGGGAGGACATGGCCCGTGCGGAGGAGAAATCAGAGGAGGCCACTGAGGACTGGCTGCCTCAACAGGCCTCACTGGTGGCAGGAGTTGCAGAGGGGGTTATGGTGCTCTGAGTCTGACCACTGCCAGCACCAGCTTCCTTCAGCCTCTTGAACTCCTCATGCTCAACCAAATGTTTTTTGCTCAGATGGGTAATGAAACTGGAGGTGCCATATTTGGAGGGGTCACAACCTCTGCTCAGCTTCAGATTGCACACATTGCATGTGGCAAACTTGCTGTGCACTGTTGGCAGAGTGAAGAACTGCTAGATTGAGGAAAAGAACTTTCCTCTGTGGCTTGAATGGGATGCTGCTGCTGCTTTTCTCCCTGTGGTAGTTGGGGGTTGAGTGGTGCGGCTGGTGGTAGTGGCAGAAGATGAAGCAGCAGGCTGTGGGTCCCGCATTCCATGCCCACTGCTGCTCCTGCCAATGTCTGCAATGCTGATCCTCTGTGCCAGACCCACCGACGCAGCCTCCTCCTCAGAGTCAGAGCTGACATCCCCCCCTGTGGATGGTAGTCACGGTCCTTAATCTCGTCATCAACATCATACTCCCCCTCCTCAAACAACTGCTGCTGGGATGATGACCCCCCAAACTCCTCTTCTGCTGCCACATGCAAGGACCCCCCCCCCCCCTCAACAACCACAATCTGCATCTGTGACTCCTCCACATAGCTCAATGCGCCCAGAATATCCTTCTTAAACTCGCTGGTAACAGCCCTGATTGCGCCCACAGTGCCTGGAGTGAAAAGTGCGTTCACTGAGGATAGGCTGCTCGCTGGGGTCAACATGATGATGGCCGAGTCCCTAGGCCCTGCTGGGCGGCTGCTGCTGCTCCTTCGAACAGGAGTGGTGGTGGGGGTAGAGGTCTCTGTTGTAGAGCTGGTGGTGGCCTGCTCATCCACCATCAGCTCCATCACAGGCTCGGCGTCTTTCTCCTCCAATTTGCGCTGATGACCCTGCTGAAAAATGACCCTGCTGTGCCTCTGCAGCGTGACTCCACCTAACAGCTGGGTGCCCAGTGCGTCCACGGCCAGTGGCTAGCGACGGAATGGACACTGACGTGGCAGAACTGCTGACGGTGGCGGCAATGCTGCTCCCTCTTCTCTTGGCCGTGCTGCCCCTCCCCCAGCTACCAGTGCCAGCAGACAACTTATATGTGATGATGTGACCAGATGAAGTGGGGTACTTGTACTTTATTAAAATCGGGGTACTTGTACTTTAAAGAAAATCAGTGGTAGATAGTAGCACAGTAATAGAACTTCACCTAATGCTGGGTACACACGATGAGATTTCCCGTTCGATTTGCGGATCGATTCGATTAAATCAAACATCTTCGATTGGATTTCGATCATTTTTTTCATGATAGGTATGCAAAATCGACGGAAAAAACGATCGAAATCCAATCGAACATGTTTGATTTAATCGAATCGATCCGCAAATCGAACGGGAAATCTCATCGTGTGTACCCAGCATAAGGGAGTGACAGACAGCAGAGTAGAAGATGCACACTAAAAACTGTCTTTCTGTCACACTGACTCAGCACAGCAGCACTGCAGTAATCTGTAGTAATTAATTATAAAACTAACACAGTACTACTCTAACAACTAACTAGTAGTACTAACTACACAATAACACAGTAATCCCTAACCTATACTTGTAACGATTGTGGAACTTTCTCCGTGATCAGCGCACAACGCGTGCGCTGACACGGCGGAAATCCTCCACAAGCGTATATTTGCAGGCACCCAGCAAAAGGTACTACGCACCTGTAGAGGGAAATTCCTGTCGGCAGATGGCACTGGGGAGTGCAGAGGAACCAATCCTCTGTACCTCCACAAGTGCCAGACAGGAATTGTACGAAGCGCAGAACGCAATCACAAGAGAGGCGATTGTGAATGAGATTGAGCAAAGGGACAGGTTGTATGTGTGTGCGCCAATCCAGTCGCCACCCCGCGACCGCGCACACACACAACAGCCGATACGAAATAGGAACGCGATCGCGAGAGGTGCGATCGCCAGACGTGACACAAGGCAGATCAGAATAGAATACGAGGGTAGCAAAGGCACAGCAAATAATACAATAAGGAGATACGGAAAATAACAAACGCTAGCTAACCGCGAACACCGCACTCATTCGCAACAGTGCACGCGGTTATACGCGGTCTCCACGTGATAAGCACAATAGAGACAAACACGCCTAACTAACCATCGACAGACATGAAACAGAGGACGCGAGCGCTTGCTTAACGGTTACCTCACCGAGCCTCCAGCAAGCGGTCGTAGCAGATAAGACAGACACAAGAAAACAGGGACAAGCGAGAGATAGGATCCACAGCACTAGCGAAAAGTGGCTAGCGCGATCCAGGTACAGAGTAGCAGAACAGAAGGATCCCCAGCGCTAGCGAAAAGTAGCTAGCGCGATCCCAGGAGACAGAACAGAAGGATCCCCAGCGCTAGCAAAAAGTAGCTAGTGCGATCCCAGGAGACAGAACAGAAGAGATAGCTGGTAGCAACCGCTGCACCAGCTATACTCCAAGAACAGAGATCAGAACCATTTCCTGTCAACCACCATAGGGACAGGACAATGGCAACAGGCAAGACAAGACAGAACAGGCAATACAGATAATACAACCTGACTGGGCTAGAAGGGGAGCCTAAAGCAACCCCCAGGAATTAACTATACTAGATAGCAATGGCTGACACTCCAGCAGTGTCCATCAGGAACAGACCATGGAAAGGAAATGACCAGCAAAGCCTTCTGGGAAACATAAAGCTCTTATAGTGCCAGTCATCAAAGAAGGCAGGTAGGGGATTTGCATAACGAATGTATGCAAATTCCCCAGCAAGAGAACAGACCAGAAACTTGCTGTGAGAATCCGCTCAGCTGCCTGCGCAGGCAGGCAGCCTTTTGACCATTGTTTAGGTTTGCTTGCTGCAGGACTCTGGAACCTTCTGTCAGTTGTGCAGCTTGTGTTGCTGAGGGATTTGCATACATTAGTCATGCAAATCCGTTACCTGCCTTCTTTTGATGACTGGCACTATAAAAGCATTCTGCTCCCAGAATGCTTTGCTGGACATTTCCCTTCCATGGTCTGTTCCTGATGGACACTGCTGGAGTGTCAGCCATTGCTATCTAGTATAGTTAATTCCTGCGGGTTGCTTTAGGCTCCCCTTCTAGTCCAGTCAGGTTGTATTATCTGTTTTGCCTGTTCCGTCTGTCTTGTGTTTGGATCGTACAAGCCCTAGCGTTAGCGGCTGTGGATCCTTCTGATTGAGTCTGGAGTGTAGGTTGGAACAGCGGTTGTTTCTGCCTACCTCATCTGTTCTGTCTGCCGTGTGTTTGGATCGCACCCGCCCTAGCGCTAGTGCTGGGGATCCTTCTGTTCTGTCTCCTGGGATCACGCTAGCCACTTTTCGCTAGTGCTGGGGATCCTTCTGTTCTGTCTTCTGGGATCGCGCTAGCCACTTTTCGCTAGCGCTGGGGATCCTTCTGTCGCTTGTCCCTGTTTTCGTGTGTCTGTCTTGTCTGCTGCGCTTGCTGGAGGCTCGGTGAGGTAACCGTTAAGCAAGCGCTCGCGTCCTCTGTTTCATGTTTGTCTGTTAATGGTTAGTTAGGCGTGCTTGTCTCTATTGTGCTTATCACGTGGAGACCGCGCATAACCGCGTACACTGTTGCGAATGAGTGCGGTGTTCGCGGTTAGCTAGCTTTTATTATTTTCCGTATTTCCTTATTGTATTATTTGCTGTGCCTTTGCTACTCTCGTGCTCCGCCTTGCTGTACCTTGTGTCACGTCTGGCCATCGCACCTCTCGCGATCGCGTTCCTGCTTCTTATCTGCTGTGGTGTGTGCACAGTCGCGGGTTGGCGACTCATTTTATGCACACACACACAATCTGTCTCTGTGCTCACTCTCAATCGCTTCTCTTGCGATTGCGTTTCTTCCCTTCGTACAATTCCTGTCTGGCGTGTGTGGTAGGGCAGAGGAGCTGTTCCTCTGCACTCCACAGCTCCACCTGCCGACAGGAATTTCCCTCTGCAGGTGCATAGCACCTAGCCTGGGTGCCCTCAATTATACGCTTGTGGAGGAAATCCGCCGCGTCAGCGCACGTCTGGTGCGCTGACCACGGAGACGATTCCGCAATCGTTACACTTGCAATGGAAAGACAGGTCTCTGTTCCAGAGACCTGCAGCCCACAGACTAGAGGAATGGACAAACAGCTGTCTGCCTGTGCAGCCAGCTGAGCGGATCATCACAGTACCCCCCCCCCTCTAGGGATGGATTCCAGACATCCCTCAAAACTGGTATCATCACAAAACTCTAACTGAAGACTCATGAAGGTCGGGGCAGCCCGACAAGGCCCAATTCCAGAGTCAGTCCATCCGAAACCGACCTCATCGGAAGCAGAAGCCACCGAAACATGCCCATCAGCACTACAAGTCTCAGCGTAACACCCATCAGGACTGTGGACACCAGAGAAGAAGCCATCGACACCCTCCAGACAATACCCACCACCTTCCAAAGGAGCGTCCAAGAATACCAAACCTGCCGCAATACCTGTTCGAAGTGTCCCTTACAACACAAAAGCCACCGCTGATCTTATCCAGGGTACCAAGCAAAATTTCTCCCGGAATCTCCCAGAACCTTTTGAAGCTCCACAGAGATCCCAAGAGGGCAGAACAATCACCAGGCTCACATGGAGAATTACCAAGAACCCCCATGGAACCAATGACAATTCCGGATTCAGAATTACGAGGACCCTTATCAAGATCAAGACTTTCAGGGACCACTTCTGGGCATGCAAGCAGGCAGGCCATATCAGAGCATGTCTCCACCGAGGAAGCATCTGAGTACGCTGGTAACCGAGGCACACTTGGGCTTTCTGGGTCACAGAGCACACTGGGGTACACCAGCACAGGAGAAACCTCAGGACATGTCGGGGAACTGCCAACCTCAGAGTCCGACACGAGGAAACCAAAACCAGGACCGGGCAGAGAATCATCAGGAGCAATGGTCTCAAGCACTGGACTTTCAAAAGAAGACTCGGACTCAAATTCAGAAATTTCTGTGACTGCAATATCATCATTGACTACATATGAGTGAAGCTCCACCAGAGCTGCAAAGGTAGTCAGCACAACAGCAATGCCTACTGAAGTGGGCAACACCTCAGAAGGACTTGGGGGCAGGAGACATCTCCTACAAGTTCTGCTCCCTTTGGGAGGAACTCGGAGACTTCCAGAACATCAGACAAAACTTCAGGAACATAATTTTTCAAGTTTTCTGAGAAGGATTCTGAACTATCCATGTTACAGGGCAAAACTAGAACTTTATTTTGTGGACAGGGCAAGTGTCCCAGGGAAGGTTCCACTATAAACTGAGACTGGATCTCATCATTATGAGCGGAATGTACAGGAATATCTACTAGAACACACACTGACTCCCCAGCTTTAATCTCACTGCACCCCGAATTCTGCGTAGCAGTCAAACTAGCTTGCAACTCCAAAACTGCAGAAAAACAGGTGAGTATAGCAGCAATACCTAGACGAGCCTCTAGGGGCACTGCAGGAGACATTGTACAAGGCAATATTAACTCATCCAGAGTACAGGGCGCAGAATCAGCATTTTTCTCAAAACAAGAAAGGGACTCACAAATGTCAGCGTAAGTGGAGATCATGTTTTTATTCATGGTACAGGGCAGATTCAGAGAAAGCGTCTCTGAACAAGGCAAAGACGCTTCAGAGTCAGATTCGCAAAACAAAAGTGCTGTCTCACTCTTAGACTCGGCTAACGATGCCGAATCCGAGGAGACAGAGCGCAAAATTTGCGAATCCAAGATCGCTTTAGGTTGTGAAACTAACGCTTCCATAGCGCAAATCTCCGCGATCTGCGGAGCAGACTGCAAAGCGTTTAGGACAGAAACACTGGAGCAACGGTCATCAGGCCACAGGCTCTCACAGGTGTGAACAGGGTGAAACAAAGGCGCATTAGCAGTAGAAATAGCGACAACATCAGGAAAAACTTTATTAGACATATTAATTTTACTTTTGACGCTGCACAGTCGAGAAACTTTCCCCATAGCAGGGTCACAGACGGAAGATCTCAAAGATCTGTTTCTAAATGAAAAAGGATCCCACACATCCTTGAGGAAACCGGCAGACTCATGCCGATCACAATCTGCAGGAACATCCGAAAAAAAAGCATCAGATCGCACAGATTCAAACTGCACACTGTCAGGAGAGAATCCTTCAGGATTCACACAGGAATTAACCACAGCGGCATACTCATTCATTTCAGATTGCACAAAGTCAAGACTCTCATGCTTTACCCCAGAAAGGCAGGAACAATCATCCGACAACGATGTCTCTTTATTGGAATCAATTGGTTGGTGTGTGTGCAACTTATCCAAAATCGTTTGCCATACATAGATCACCAGATCCACATCATCCTTGTCACATTCATCGGAATCAATCAGAAGGTACATATAATCGAGACAAGCATTCAAGACATCTTCGCTTTTTGCGATGTAAAAATCGCAAAAGGCTTTCCAATCAAAATCTAATTCTTCCAGCAAGGCCCCAATATCCCAGGAAGCAAACGGGGGTTCAAATAGGCCAGTATCCAAATAATCTCCATAGGGGTGGAGTTCAGGAACAAGAACAGATTTTTTAACTGCTTTAATGTAGTGTGCGATCCTACCTAGAGCAGGATCCACATAAGCTTTGGATTGGGGCAAAAAACCTGGAAACTGATCAGCAGATGCATTATAAACATCATTATCATACTGCATGGTTTTGCCCATTTCAGACTTGACAGAAATAACCTCTTTATTTGTGGTTGCTAGGGGCAACGGATCTTTCCGCTGGGAAGCCTTCCTAGATCTTTTACGTTTAGACTTAGGGTACATACACACATCAGACTAAAATGAAAGATCACAGACCAATCTTACCACCCTTCATGTAGTATGAGAGCCATACTCTACACAGTCTTTTCTATGGAGCTGAACTCCACATCAGAAAAAAATCTTTGCAAGATGCTGCACACACAGATGCTGTACAGACACAAAAGATCAGTATCTGCAAAAGATCTGTTCCTGCCAAAAATCCATTCCTGCAAATTGCAATGATAGTCTATGAGATCTGCAGATCATCATACACACATGATTTAACTGACATTCATCTGCAGATCAGATCCACCAGGATGGATTTTCAGATCTGTGGATGATTGCTTGATTTGCAGATGAATGTCAGTTAAATCATGTGTGTATGATGATCTGCAGATCTCATAGACTATCATTGCAATTTGCAGGAATGGATTTTTGGCAGGAACAGATCTTTTGCAGATACTGATCTTGTGTGTCTGTACAGCATCTGTGTGTGCAGCATCTTGCAAAGATTTTTTTCTGATGTGGAGTTCAGCTCCATAGAAAAGACTGTGTAGAGTATGGCTCTCATACTACATGAAGGGTGGTAAGATTGGTCTGTGATCTTTCATTTTAGTCTGATGTGTGTATGTACCCTTAGAGGCTTTGGATGGCTGCTTTATGGATGAAAGAGCAGATGGAACAGCTGATTGAGCTGCTGACAACAACTCGTTAAGGGGGTATGGTAATTGAGGTAATCTCAGCCAATTGTGAATTAAAAAGGCCAAGAATTCCAGGGGTTTTTGACTCAGGGTGGTATGATCTAACACATCATAACCCCACATTGACATTTCGCCCCCCAACAGAATGTAAACCATTTGGGGGGCCCAGGTAGACACTGGGGTGCATTGGAATTCAGGGTTCGCTAACAGTTTTGTACACTCAGACAAAAATTCGTCTGCTGATTCAGGTTCAAGTTTTTTAAATCTCTTAAAGATACAAGAGCCATATTCGACAAAATCGTACAAATCGGAAATTCCGTCTACACTGGGGTTTTGGGTTTGGCTGATCATTCTGTAACGATTGTGGAACTTTCTCCGTGATCAGCGCACAACGCGTGCGCTGACACGGCGGAAATCCTCCACAAGCGTATATTTGCAGGCACCCAGCAAAAGGTGCTACGCCCCTGTAGAGGGAAATTCCTGTCGGCAGATGGCACT